>NW_028277056.1:12237500-12845178 GCF_059951505.1 Python bivittatus | reverse complement strand
TAAAACTGAAGAAAGAAACATTAATAACAGATGCAAAGATGATGACAATAGTCTGAAAGGTGAAAATAAAAATAATCTGGAAGCTGTAGTAATGGAAGTCAAGGAACACGGATATATATACCTTCCTCAGTATATATCCAGTTTATAGGTTGAATAAATAAGGAAAGAGTATACTGCCTTCTCTTACTCCCGTGCTGACTTGGAGCCAGCCTGTTTTGCCATGTTCTGTCTGGACTGTGGCTTCTTTATTTTTCTGGTAAAAAAATGGGACTAAGAAGACCAAACTAATGGTCTTCAAGTACAGCAACTATCCTTAGAATTGACAATAAGGAAACTGAAGGAGTGGATAACTTTTGCCTTTTAGGATTGACTGTCAACTGTAAAGAAACCAGCAGTCAAAAAAATAGGCTGTGGATTAGCACTTGGTAGGGTAGCAATGGAGGCCTTGGAAAAGATACTCAGATGCTGTGATATGTCTATACCACTAAAGACCAGAACTGTGCAGGCAATCATTTCCCTTGTGATACTCTATGGAAATAATAGTTGACCTTTTCAGGAGCAGGTTAGAAAGAATATTGACACACATTCCAACTGTAATGGGTACACCACTGGAACACTGAAAGGCGTTCTCTCATCCTGGAGAAAGTCTGCTTTTGTGTTGCTAAAGCTGACATTGACTTGATGGCACATAATTAATAAAAAGCTGCCCAGGGTCACTATTTAGAAACAGGGCAAATATTTAATTTAAATAACAAATGAAGTGTGCGGCTCTATTTTTATTTCAATAGTTTTATTGATTTATGGCCAAAAAGCCCAAATAGCAAGTTACAAATATAATCTAAAATTTGGCATTAGATAAAACAGTTTACCAAGTAAAATATTTGACAAATATTACGTAATACACTTAAAACCCCAATTGATTGATGTGTTACTAAAAGCCTTGTTTTCAATAGCCATAGTTAAAAATCTGGCTGTTGCCTCTGTAATTTTAGGAATTTCATCTGCAAGTAAAATTTTAATACACTCAGAAGTATCTTTTCCTGGGTTTGATTTTAAAATAGGTCAGATAACATCCTGCCAAAGACTCTTATAAAATTCACAGTCCAATAAAATATATTCACCGTTTCAAGTTCAATACCATTGCAGGATCAAAATCTTTGAGAGAGGGTGATTTTTTGAAATCTACCATAAAGCGTATTTGATGGCAACAGGTTTAATCTGGCTTTTGACAAGGCTATTCTGTATTTATTTAAAGATATTTAGGGAGGTGAAAAGTATATCCATAATTAATTCCAGAAGTTACAGGTGAACACGGAACTTCAGCTTTAGTCATTAATTCCTGTACTGAATTATCCCATAATCTTTGTTTAATACAATGAAATGCTGATGTCATACCCCCGGAAAATAAATAATCAGGAACAATGCCAATCTGACTAATCTTTTGGGTCACCTGTTTAAACCACACATCTACAAAAGATTCATTTGGGATTTCCTGAAGCAATCCTTCCTTGTTTTTGAAAAAGTATACTGGCATCCAAAACTGAATAGTGCTTAGCCAAGCCATTGTTTTCAAAGGGCATTGCCCAATTTCCAGGAGGAGAACAGAGTTTGGAATATAATTTGGAACACTTAAAAGAGATCTTAAAAATTTCACCTGCAGTGAAATTTATTGGCAAATGTAATCCAAAGTGGAGCTCCATATAAAATCTGAGATGCAATTTTTGCATTAAAACCTGTGTTGCTGCAGGAACAAATCTCCCTCCTTTTGAAAAAAAAGTTTTGAAGCAAGGTCATCATAGTAGATTTTGCTTACAGAAGTATTATCTTGCAATAAGGTTGCCAGGATAGAGCATGATCAAATAAATGCCCAAATAACTAAAATTCTCCACTTGTGTTATCACATGATCTTGAATTTTTCAGCTGTACTTTTTAACTTTTTTTTTCAAAAACCAACATTTTAGTTTTATCATATTGATTTGTAATTGGTTTTCTTGGTAATACTTAACTAGTGGCTCAGGTAGGCTTTTCAAACCCAGTCTAGAACATGAAAGAAGAACAGCATCATCCACATATAACAAAGCACAAATTTTCCTTCTGGCTAATGGTGGGCAGTGGCCATCAACCTGAAGTAATATAGTCTCCAGATCATTGACATAGATATTAAATAGCGTAGGGCCATAATACAACCTTGTCTCACACTCTTGTTCATTATTATATCACCAGTAAGTAAATCTTTTCTGTTGCATCTAGCTTGCATTATACTATCTTGATATAGTGCCAGTATTAAATATGTGAGATGCCTGTGAGGGACCAAATTCTCTGATTTAGCCTTGAGTTTTCTTCTATTAACAGAATCAAAAGCGGCCTTCAAATCTATAAAAGCAGCAAATAATTTACCTTTCAGGAAAACAGAATTTTTTTCTACTATGTAAACTAATATAAAACATTGATCAATTGTTGATCAGCCTTTCCTAAAAGCAGCCTGAGCATTTGTTAGAACAAAGTGTTCCTCAAGGTAAGAGATTAATTTTTCATTTAAAATATTTACCCAGGACTGATAACAAACTAATTGGCTTATTATTGACAGGGTCTTCCATTTCTCCCTTCTTAAGTAGGGGAACTATTATAGCCCTATTCCAGCTTGAAGGGATTAAATCAGAACTATCTATTGCAGCAAATAGGGCTGCTGATAAAGGGCCCCACCAATCTAGTTTTTATTTAAGGAGTTCAATGGGTATATTATCCAAGCCAGGAGCCTTACCAGTTTTTACTTTTGAAATAAGGTCAACAATCTCTTCCTCTAACACTGGTCCCCACTATGGAAAGGTAAGTAACATTGATCTGATGTTGTTTTCTATATTTACAATAGGCTGCTGTTGTTCTATAAAAATTGATTTGAAATATTTTTCCCAAGTCTTAGATGGTATACAGCAATCTGGGACCGAGGGAGCAGTGAAAGCCCTGGAAATTAAATTCCAAAAGGATTTAGAGTCTTTGTAGAGGGAAGCATTTATTTATAATGACCAGGAGTCTGTCTCTGATTTCTGTTTCTTCTGGCATATTAGTATCTTATAATTATTCTTCAATTCATAATATCTCAAAGGGGGCTGTTGTAAATTAGACTTTATCTATATTGAATATAAAGTTGCTAATTTCTTTTTAGCAGTGGCACAATCCGCATCAAACTAGTTGGAAATATTACTCAGCCAAGTATTTCTTTGATTTGATGGAGTAGATGATCCAGATACTATGGGCCTGCCTGCTTGCAATCAGAAATGAACCACACAACAACGATTTATGGACATATAATTTCTAATGAGAAAAAAAATACTGTGTTGGAACCAGAGAGGCAAAAGAGAAAGTGGGTAGACACACAAACTGGTATCTGAATTTCTGTCTGGAAATATATTATGCACACATGTTTTTCTGCAAAATATTACAGAAAGTATACAGCCTACCGCAAACCCTGGGGAATTTGGACTTCAACATGCTTTTTGGCTACCTAAGGATCAACAAATGGAGAACCAATTCTCTTAGTATAAAGGACTTGATGCCCATAAGCTAAAAGAGAGTATTCACTGAAATAAAAACAAGCTATAGAATTACAAGTGTAAGACAAACTTTCCCCAGCCAAGATACCCTCCAGTTGTGTGGATTTCAATTCCCAGAATTCTTAACAAAGACTATTCAGGCTGGAGAAATCTGGGAATTGAAATCCATACATCTGGAAGGCAACCAAGTTGGGAAGACTAGGTTAGATCATAACTCTCACCATGTCTCACCACTGGCCTGCTTTCTAGAACATGTAGGCAGTGGGTGACTGAATGGGGTCACATGTTGACCACTTATGCACTAGAACAGGACAATAACCATCTCCATCCTAGACTTCCAAGGAAGGCGTGCGTGGAAATGTCTGCTGCCTGGATTCTGGCTGCTATATGTTGGACAGTATCATATAACTTCCAGCCTGTGAAAGGAATCTGAAAGTCTTTCAGCTACAGGAAGTTTCATTTGCACAAAATTAATTAGAAGGTTCTCTGGCTGTAAAACAGCTTGGCATGCTGAAATTAGGAATTGTGACTCAGCACACACCCCATCCCTGAACTTGGAGTAATCTGAAGGATTTCTAAAGCTGTTATACTAGCATTGCCAGATATTTTAGAGCAATAGTTGCCCCATTGCCAAGATGGGTTGCTTAAGAATGGAACATGATTGTCTGGGATTGTTCAAGGTCTCCCTGAATTATTTACAGTGGCAAGAGACTCATTAATTTTATATGTTGTTTTAGATCAGATGTAAGGAAAAATGCATAGTCTTGATAACAGTATTCTGCAATTTTCTAGAATGTTCACTTAGATTTTTCTCAACACAACTTCATCTATGACTATTCCATTTCACTCATTTCCATTAGTCTCGTTTTTCATCCTCTATTCTTATATTTTAAAACAAATAGTATAATATGTTTTTGCTTCTGGCTCTGTGTCTAGGAGCAAGAAAGAGGTGGTGATATCAAGAGTTTCCTTAAGTTTTTAAAAGGCAGGTCTTTTAAAAGGCATCTCCTTACTGGTTCAAGGAAGTTTGGGGGATGGAGGGTGGGGTGGGAGATGGTAGCAAAAAAATAATGTTAATTTTTGCCTATATTTGAAAGGAAGTCTGTCCAAGCAATATCTTTAATCCCTAAACTATTTCATTTAAATGATCAGATGCAATTTTAAAATACTTGTGTAAGCATTTCTCTGTCTCTTCTGATAGCAAGGCCTCATGGACAGTTTCATCATTTTAACTTGTTTTAACTTCTCTATTCTTACTGAAAACAAAATGAATCAGGGAAGGGAAGCAGTAAGATTATTCTTATTGGTCCAATTTTTAATTTCTTAGCAAGAGGTTAAAATCCAATCAAAATAAAGCATTGCATTAAAGTTACCATTTTCCTACTCTTCCTAGATGAAACTTCAGCAATCCTGCAATACTCCAATACTGCCCACCCTCTAATATGATAAATGAATTTGTGTAAACCTCCTCATGAAAAAAGCTAAAAATATATATACATAATAAAAACTGCTGCGTTTGGCAGGTAATTTTGTCAGATGTCCAGACCTGCTGGTTTAGCCATCTCTCATTCCAGTCTGCACCAAATATGAAAATGCCAAATTTGGGGTAGAGAGGCTATAGAGCCAAGTGCAGTGAAGTTGGTGAGTCAATGACTATGGCCACAGCACCATCTATCAAGACATCAATCTGAAAAATGTTTTAGCTTTCCAGACCTCAATTAACTTGGCAAAGGAGGTGTTGACAGATGCTCAAAACCAATAATATAGTAAACAGCTGCCTCCCATAGAAGTGATTGGTCTATACAGGAAGCAAGATACAGCATTTGTTTAAATCAGCCCTAACAGGAGCTCTAAGAGCAGACTTGAATTTCAAAAGCTACCTATTGCCTGCTGAAAGGAAAAACAGGGATCTCAAACAGACAAAGGTGAGTCTGGGAGAGATAAATTTAAATTGTAAGTTGGGTCAGGAGTGAAGGTCAACATTATATTGTGCCCTCTTTGACATTTAAATGAAAATCAGAAGAGATGGACTTTCATCCTGAACATTGTTAGAAGCTGGGTCTCGCTTTCTCCCCCATGGGAATGTCAAATAATACTTCCCTTTTCTATATTTCTTTTCTGTCCAGCTTCACAAAGAAGAATGAGACAGAAGTACAGGACAGAACAACCAGCTAAATACATTTTTGTTTGGGGGAAGGTAGCTCATTCTGCCTTAATTTGACAGATTCTATCCTGTTGGGTTTTTTTTTTTTCACATTACTTGATTTGCAAGATTTTAAGCATGACTGAGTGTTCATAGGGAACAAAGTAAAAGAACTCTTAACATCCAGGTCACAATATATTGTTATCCACTTCCAAATGCCTGGGTCTTGATCTGGAGGAAAGTTTCTTCGACCTTATAAGTAAACCTCTCCATTGCATCCCCTATTGAATAGAAAAGACTAGAATCAATAGGAGAGTGAGCAGTTGTGAGAAAAGGCTTTTTGGCTTGTGATTCTACAGCAAACATCCTATTTCTTTCTTGGGATCATTTTCATTCCACCCTCCAGCACTGCAAGTCCAACACAGCAAGTAACAAAAAACTAGAAACAAAATCAACTCACCAAAATCCACACAATCAACCTGTAAGTAGAATCTTCTTCATGGGCCTTTTACATCTTACCACCAATTTTGTAATCTAGGCTAGACCCAATGAGACTACACAGGAAGGCTTTTTGTACCTTGTAACTCACCCACTCAATAGCATCCTCCAAGGCAGTGTTTCTCAACCTTAGTGACTTAAGATGTGTGAACTTCGACTCCCGGCATGCTGGCTGGGGAATTCTGGGAGTTGAAGTCCACACATCTTAAAGTTGTCAAGGCTGAGAAACACCGCCCTGAGGAATGGACAAGGCTGCAATTGATAGGTAAGAGGGCAGTTGTGAACTATCTCTGTTAGGCCTGCCCATCACTGTTAGAGGGCAGAGAGTGACTACAGATGATTACAGATTCTTCCCAAATCAAAACCCAATTTAAAGTCTTACCAAATCTGGGGATGAATTGCAACAGAAACTCAAACAGAGGGAAGATAACATTCTCTTGATATTTTACACTTGACCAGCCTCTCCAGGAGGTATTGTGACGTGGCTCTGCAGCATTGAAAAACAAGTCCCCATCCGCTCTGTCCTAATTATATCTTCTAACTGCATTAGCACACAGACCAGCTACTCTGACTCAGCATTTTTCACTAACCCTACAACCTGAGGCAAACAGACCTCACATACACTCTCCAACTTTTTCAACTTCCCCCAGAGCCCATATCTAATCTTATGCTGCCATGCAGCACAGCTGTCTTGTTTCTACATGTGCAAGCAAGCTATGCTGTAGCTGTGGTTATTAATTCCTTTATTCTTTTGCCAAAGGCAATTGCTGTTCCTGAAGAAGTAACACCAGGCTCACTTGTGTGGTGCATGGTATATTCTCCAACCAGCTCCCTAATTTTATTTCTCTGTTAATTTTTGTCTTTTCACAAATTAACTTTATGATAGGGCTAGACTTTCCATATTCCACAAATTAAATATTTTCTGTTCTAGTGGGATGTTAACTTTTGTCAGTGGGGGCGGTTTTAAAGTTATAGGAAAAGGTATGGATAACCAGGGATCACCTCGAATGCCTTTGCAGGGGGGCAAAAGCTATGGGAACAGGCAAGGAAATGGATTTTGCTATTTTCAACTGGATTTCGTTGAGGAAGTTGTTTTTTCCTTTGTGTGTGTTGAACTAAATCAAGCCTGTTTGGGCTTATACTACAGTTTTGGGGCCTGGCAGGTTTTATGTTTTTCCTGCCTCAGAACAATGGGGAAAAAGAAATTTAATGGTACATTTGGAGGAAGCTGTACCAATGGACACAAAACTGGATATAGAGAGATGCAAATTGCCCACTTCTATTATAGAATCTCTTTTGCACTATTTCCTGCCGCTTTTTCATTTAACTTTAGGCAGGGGCGAAAGGATTTGCAAGCAGGAAATAATGGGTCACTTTCTTCTTCTTTTCTGAAGCTGTTTTTCGTGGTGCACCTATGCAGCTGCATAGCTATGAATAACCACATGCTATTTCTGAGTCTGTAATCCTGCACACCCTGTACAAATATGTAGCTGGTTATCAGACTGAAAATGAGAACCACTTCACTTGTAGTGCTCTATTAGGGCTTACGGGAAGTACAGAAAAGATCAAACACTTGTGACCTTTTAAACTCACTGCAACTACCACCATAGGTATTGTTGTGGTTCTTGACTGAGTGATAATAACCGAGGATGCTGTGCTCATGCCTTCTGAGCACCCACTGCATTTGGGAAAAATACCTGTGTAGCAAGAACCTCAGAAACAAAAAGCAATCTAGCATAGAAGTGTCCCCAACTATATTTTCCTTTTCGCTGACTTTACATCCTAATTAGCCTTTGCAACTGCATAGTTGATGGTGGGGTCTTGAAAAGGAATAGAGTACACTGCCCATCCCGTGACTCGTTGGGTCATCGTTTCAGAGAGGCTTCCTTACCAGATTCCTCAATGCCTTCAAGAATGGCAGAGCTTCTAATGTACTGTCTTCACTGGAAAAGTTCTTAAAAATTCAGGGAGATATTCAGAGATGTATTTGCCTTGAAAATAGCCCATGTCGTTCATATTCAACTGTATAGCACAGTCCAACATCAGGAGCTGACCACAGGAAATGTTTTATGACATTTTGTATTATATCATAAAACGTTTTATGATAATTTTTATGTCATAAAATGCTTTATAAAATTTGCCGAATTTCAGTTCTGCAGGAATCACGTGTCCCAGATTTTGGACACATTCTGTAAGTTAGCCCATATAAGGTACCTAGGTTCAAAAACTGTTGGCCTATGATGCACCATTTTGCACAGTTAAAGGTTACAAACAGGCACAAGAGTTTTAGTAGTATATAGAGAAAACTGCCTGATTCTGCAAGCTCCTGCACGCTCCCATGGCACTCACCCAAATCCACACAATCAACCTGTAATGCCACAGGCAGAGAGTTTGAACTGGTGAGCATCATCATGCCAGATCCCACCTGTATTCTAAAGTGGTACAGTCCAGAAAGCAGTAGCAGACTGTAAAGCATCACCCAGGCTGGCTGCTACGGCTTCTTCACTAGGAGAACCACCTCTGAACAAAAATGAGATTTATACCATTGTGATATTAATCCAAGAGTTGTATCATGTATACTGATGCTCTTTTGATGTGTCATCCAGTGCACTCCTAGCATCCACAATGGGTTTACGGTCAGGCTGTGCTGCCAAGGAAATGTATGTTCTTTCTTCTGTACCCCAATATGTTTTGAGCTAAATTAGTCCTTCAGGGCACAGCATTTGTGAATCTCAGCTTTGTTCAATGGCAGCTGATTCTCAATCTCTTGGTTTTGTTTGTTGTTACTGTTCCCCCTTGTTTCCTCCTACTAGCCAGCATTGCTAGCGGCAATGATTGGGTTAAGCACACTCAGTGGAGCCCAGTCTTTGTGATCAGAAAAGCCATGTCATTGTCTGCCTCCTCTCCAGCATTACAGGGTTCCTGTTTTTGTTTTTCTCAAGAGACACGGGGAATTTCCCCATCGGTACCTTTGAGTTCACCTCCTTTTATTTGAGCAAACCCGCTTGTGCATTTTAAAGGTAGGAGAGACTGTGAAATCATCCTAAATTGTTGCATTCTTCCCGGATTTTGCTGGCTTCAGTAAAGCTACAGTTTTTTAAAAAAGCCCTCTAAATAATCCTCCTTGAAAGGCTTGGACTTGGGCTTCTGTAACAAACATCCTACTGTATTTCTTTCTTGGGATCGCTTTCATCCCACCCTTCAGCACTGCAAGTCCAACAGAGCAGGCAACAAAAAATTAAAAACAAAATAAACTCACCCAAATCCACACAAACAACCTGAAAGCGGAATCTTCTTCATGGGGCTTCTTGCGTTCAGTGGGACTTACCACCAAGATTGCCATCTCTTGCCAATGTAGCTGGACTCAATGAGACAAACCCCTAAGTATTCAAATATTGCATTCAGCCATAAGGTGGTTTGTTTTGCTTTAGTTTAGTTTAGCGTGCTGTCTCCTAATTTGCAAACCATGGTTTATAGGTTTGTTTGTTGTGTGAATCCAGTCAGTGCTGTTTTATTAAAGTTAAGCATACTGTGGCTTAGAAACCAGGCACAGGGCTACATCTTGAGTTGTGCATTGCAAGCACCAAGCTAGAGAGTGAGGAGCTTTTCACAACCTGGTGCCCCTAGCTGCATCTGACTACAACTCCCATTAAGCAAAGCTAGCCAGGCTGAGTTGATTGGGAATAATGGGAGTTGGAGTCTGAACCACAGGGACGGCTTGGGGAAGAATGGAACAAAGCATTGCACAATTCCTCCCTCCCCCCCAAAAAAGAGATTGGGCTTCCACAATTTTCTACTCCCATTTTTGGAAGCAGGTAAAGCGATGCATTGCCACGGTTTTGCTTTAGGATTCCGACAGTTTCATAAGGGAACCTTTGCTTTTCCTCCTTCCTCCCGGGAGCAGCGAAAGGGGGGCGTAACCGCCTCGTGCGCGCGCTCTCCCCGGTCCCCTTGACAGAGGCGCCTCTGATTGGTGGAAGGAAGCCCAGCCTCCAAGCCTCCAGCTGGACGTGCGCTTCCTCGTCGCCCCGCCCCCTTCCTTCTGCGTCCCCGCCCCTCACCCGGAGACTGCCCGGAGATGAGGACGGGAGAGCGCCGCGTCGATTGGCTTGCGCTCCCCCAGCCTTGCCACTGGCCGGTCGGGCAGGGAGGGGGCGTGGCGGGAGCGCGGCGATTGGCCGCGGCGGAGGGGTGTGCGCGAGGGGATGCAAGCGGCTGTTCCTGGGCTGGGGAAGCCTGGCTGCGCTGGAAGGGGCGGGGAGGGGGCGGCGGCCGGAGGCGCTTCTGCTGGGGCTGCAGCCGCCGCCGCCGCCGCCGCCGCCGCCGGGCTCTGAAGGCGGGTGGACGCTGAGCCCGCCACCGCTTCCCTCCTCTCCCCCCGCTCGCCCGCTGCACCATGAACAGAAGCAGCGGCGCCACGTCGTGCCCTCCGACGGTCCCCGGCGACGGCCACAGCAGCGGGCACGGGCGCAGCGAGTGCCGCCGGGTCTGCAGCAACTGCCGGAAAGTCCTGAGGCAGGTGGGTCTGCCCTCTCTCCCGCCACGCCGGGGGGCTGCCCTGCCTGGGGTTTGGATGCCCTTCCCGGTGCCTCTCCGGCGGCGCCGGACGACAGCTTCCATCATCCACGGCACTGGCTGAGGATGACGGGTTATAGTTCGGCTGAGGGAAGGCGGTTGGGCTGCTTCGCTCCGGGCACACCTCCTCAGAAGGTCTTTGCGGGGGGGGAGCGGAGTGTAAATCTGCTTCTCTAAAAAAACTGCATTTTTTTAAATCTGGGGGGTTGTGCATTGATTTCCTCAAGAATCTATAAATAGACTCACACAGACGTATATATAATTTATTACAAATGCCTCTATGTACACTCACCCATTTACCTATATATTTTCCCATGGTGCAGGGATATAAAATAAGACACAGGTAATATAAACACCTAATAATTTTGTGTCAAATTATGCGCTGATTGCATGCCGTGTAAATATCTATACTGTATTGTTAATGTTATGTATCTTGCATCCCCATTATGCCCTTCCTGTATGTGGTGTTTCTGGTTTTGCCTTTTCCCAAAATGTGTTCAACGGGTTTACTATTAAAACCTAACCTATTTAAAGGAAAAGAGTTTTTGGTAAAGCATAAGAAAAACAGCCATGAATAACATTGTGCATGGTGCTCAGGCACAAATGTAGTAGATAATCATGTTCATTAAAATCAGAACCTGAGTGGAGGAGAATTTCATTTGATCACCTCTAAGTGATAACTTGATATCCAGCTAGAATATAGGGCTTACTGTAAGTAAATATGGATGGAGGAATTGAGTCTTTGTGAATGTTGGTAATCCTTATGCTAGTAATAAAATACAAGTAATGCTAGTAATCCTCTGCTAGTAATCTTTATGCTGTAATAAAATACAAAAATAGATAATGGCTAAATAAGTGTTAACACTGCAATGCCTTCTACACTTCCATCACTAAAAGATAAGTGATATTTGTTGTGTCATAGGTCCAAATACCAAAACAGCAGATTCATGATTTGCAGGTTTTTGCAATTGTACTGTGATTCATTTAATATCTTAAAATCAGCTTTAACCAACCTGCTGCCCTCCAGATGGACCACAGTTTCTATAATTGCCTGATATAGGCTAAGATGGGGAGGCTGATTTAAAAATTGTCAATATATATCTATATATGTATCATCTAGTATTATAAGCACTTATAAATCCACTGATTTCAGTGGGAGACTTAACTGGCATGTGTTCATTTTTTAATAACTATGTATAATTTTTGTGTTGCTGCATTTATATTGTTTTCTACACTATTGCTTTTCTTCCTATTATTTCCACTCTGCCCTGTTGACCCTGAAGATTCAAGACCTTGAAAAGGTTCAGAACAAATACTGTGACAAGGTTCTGTTTTGTTTCAATTGTGTATTTCCCTTTTAAAGCTTTGACCTCTATAGATTTATCAGTTTATCCCTAGCACATGTGTATCGATTTATCTCTAGTACATATGTGTGTGTGTGTGTGTGTATGTATATGTGTATATATATGTATATGTATGTATAGGCATTTCACTATATTCTTCTCATCTCAACCTTCTTTCTTCACTATATACTTATTGCTAATGAAAATGCTTTTAGAGAGTACTAAGGTTTTGCTTGTGATAAAACTTTTAACAAAGGACACTAAAGGACTGATACGGTTTTCAGTATTGATTGTTCCTATATTATCCATCAGAGTAATAAATCCCTTCTGATAGAAGAATAAAATTGAAAAAGTGAGGAATGACTGTGTTGTGGGGTTGGTACAATCAGACTGAGTGTTTTGTCTGTCTTCCTAAATATTGTTTTCAACAAAAGTCTTGGGGTAAATAGATATGTTTATGTTGCTGACTGGTTATGGTCCACCAATGTTTTGTGAAAGCTTTGTTGTGTTGAGGTATACAATTCTTTACTCCCTGCTTATCATTGGCTGGGTACGTGCATTGCATTAGACCACAACGATGCAAACCATATTATACTTTAGCTTGTGATCTGAACCAGGCATTGGATCATATAGTATATGAATCCAGTTGTTTGTTCAGTAAACCATAGCTAAGCAGACTGTGGCTTAGTTGATGTATAAATATGGTTATTGTATTAATGGCAGTAAATTTTTTCTTCTTCCTCTGCCCAAATTAATGCACTATAATCTATGTGGTTGCTAAGAGTCAACACTGACTTGATGGTACATAATAAGTTTAATAAAAACTTCTAGACTGTGATTGATTAGACAAGACAGATCTATGCATACTGCCTAGATTTATGTTTTTATATAATCATAAAAACACAAATCTAAGCAGCATGCGTAGATTTGTCTTATCCAATCAATAAAAGTTGCCCTGAATTTAAATGGATCTATTATTTTAAATGTATGGAAGGTATTAAAAACTGTAAGTTGTAAGTGCCTCAAGAGACATTTTCCATTTTTTCCCAAAGGAAAAGGGTCAGAAGACATGCCTGCTATTGTCCATGTAGATGGCACCTAAAAACTTATTTTAATTTGCATTTTGAAACCATCAGTCTGATTCAAACTAAGCTAAGCCACAATGTGATTGGTTTTTACTTAGCATGGTTGTATGATCCCAGCCACTAATGCCTTAGAAACCATAGTTTATGTCAGTGTGTTGTGTGAATCAAGCCAATTATTCAACAGACTTTGGTAAACCTTGCTAAACAAAATCATGTCTAAACATAGGCCTCAAACCTTTTGGGGATGGTGGTCACAACTGGAATTTCAAGAACATGGGCATTCTTCCAGAGTTACTTCTTGTGAGTAGGGTTTTCTGTTCATAAAATGACTGCTGTGGGAGACATAACCATTGTAAATTTAACAAACACCTTCCTACCTCCTCACAGCAGGATCATCTATATGGCTCCTGTTATATGCAATATTTATGATTTTCCAGCAGGTGTGTATACCTGCATCAAATCACTGGACTGTATCCTTCTCCATGTTTATTTCCAAGGAAGTTTCTGGGGCCCATTTGGGGTACACAAACATTTTTATAAGCAAAAATCATGATGAAGGTTGACACTTGGTTTCAGTATGTCCGCTTTTTATTTTTTGTAAAACCGTTTACGTAGGAAGGAGCCTGATGGAGAGGAACTGTGAGCACAGCGCAATGATTTGAATCATTGTGTGCAACCATGTGCAAATTTATTGAGAAGAATGACTTATTTGGATTGCAGCCTTTTGTGTGATAGAATATATATTGAGGAGAAGAGAACACTATGTATCCACCTTGAGCTCCTGAACAAGGTGGGATATAAATCAAATAAACAAAATACACTTTCATTGTTTTACCAAGTTAAGCTCAGGTGGAATTCCTTGTATTTGCATCGACACTGTATTCCATTAATGGGCAATAGCAGATAATACGTTATAATAACTAGAATGTGGGTTGTAGATAGGAGAGACTTTGGTTCAAATCTTTGTTCAGCAATGAAATTCATTGGTGAATCTTGCCCCTCCTTTCTCTTAATTAAGCCTATCTTCCACTTCTCTGTGGAAAACAGGCAGGGTGAAAAATGTTAAAAACTAACATTCAAGAAGAAAAGAACTCTGGCTGTGTATCCTAGCTTGTAAACTGGCATGAAATTGAAGCTCTCCAGTTAAACTCCTATGGGGGACTTTAGCTTAACACAAGTCAGAATCTAAGCTAAGTAATGATTGGGCACACAAGGGAAGGACTAAGGAGGAGTACTTAACTGTAATGCTTATTCCCAGCTCCATAAGTGTAGTTTATAAACCTATGAACAATCACCCAAATTTTTGTTAATATCTGCTTCCACTCTTTGAGAAAACCAAACTTCTTACAGTATATTCGTAACAATATTAACATCCTAGTCATCTACAGTTTAGCAATATTCTGATCAGTTTATCTCTTAGTACATGTGACTAACTGAACGCATTAGCTGAGATGTTTTTTATTTGTCTAGTGCAAATGAATTAAAACTGCTGAGCTGGGCAAAAGCATCAACTTACAGCAAAAGTTTTGTTTGCCTTTGTTCTGCTCTGCGAGTGTGTGTGTGTGTGTGTGTGTGTGAGAGAGAGAGAGAGAGAGAGAGAGAGAGAGAGAGAGAGGGAACCCTGAGTCTCGCTTTGGCAACCTCTTTCTAATTATATCTTTGCACCATGATTTCTCTTGTAAATATGAAGAAACATGTAAGTCAATGAGCTCAAATATTTGTGCTCTTTGTCCCAAAGCTGTTTTTCTTTTTTCCTTCCTCTGTGAGGCCAAGTGCCAATCAAAGTTGTTTTTCAAGCCATGAAATCGTAGAATTCTCTCTTCCATTCTCCCAAAGGGTTTGGCTGTGGAAAACAGGCATGGGGGTAGGAATAAAGCATTTGAGAAAAAAAAAATCTGTGAGTGCTTTAGACTCGTAAAAATTGTATCTTATGCTAACCAATGTATATGTTTGCTACGTGTATTTATTTCTAGCTCTCCACACACTCCTGAACTCTTGGATCATATTACACATCATACTTGATCTCTCTCTCTCTTCCTCTCCACACCCCCCCCCCCCCGGTAACTTGTGAGAAGTTTCATGGACTTGAGAAGTACAGAAAAGTGCAGCTGAAGTCCTACCTTGGATGAGCTCCACTGCACAGAGGATGGAAGAGAACTGTGAATCGGGTAGTCCCTGATTCAGATTTCATCTTAGAAATCAATGTGCAGATCAGGGTAGGAAACTTGAACTATTGCTGAACTAGAAATCCCTGCATTCTCCAACAGTGGCTAATGCTTTCTGGGAGTTATAGTTCATAAATATCTCAGTGCCACATTTTGCCTATTCCAGCACAGATGTTCTGCAACACTTCTTCACTCGAGTCATAATGTCGGAAATAGAATGCCGACCTACATAATGATAATGAGCATGGAGGCATCCTATGAAAAATAAGTAGCAGTGCTGTTTCAGCATTTTGTATTCTATTTGTGTGGAAAGTTTTATGGTACATAAATTCTTGGTTCCCAGTCAAGGAACTTGGCAAAGGGAGGGGAGCATTGTGGGATTGTAACAAGAAACTATTGTTTCCAGAACCCTTTGTGGAAGCTGAAGACTAAAAAAATGTTTTCAAACTGGCTTATAATGTGAATTAGATATTCATTATTGCTGCTTGTCAAGGTAAAATTTTCTGCATGTTTATTTGAGAGGAAGCCTTACATACCCCAATAAGGTTGTAAAAATGCCTTTAAACTGAGCTTGCAAGCATTTTTCTCAGGAGTGTTTTAAAACTGGTTTGCCATTGCCTTGTTCCAGATTTTTTTTTTAAATTCTCCAGGTTAGCCAATATTCCTGGAATTCTAGGTGATCCTCCACCCATGTACTAACCAAGACTAACCTGCTTAATTTCCAAGATTAGTTTTCTGCTTAAATCAGGCAGGGGAAATCTATGGCCTTCCAGGTGTTGCTAAAGTAAGATTTTTAATAGCCCCAGCTACTACTGTGGCCACTGATAAAACATACAAAGAATTATAACATGGGGGACCAGATTCTGCATCATGGGCTAAATAATAATATATACTTGAATTGAACATATGCTGTTAGCCAAATTTATAGTTACATTAACTTTGCAGCTTTCAATAGCTATTACCCTCTTTCACTGTTTCACAAGGGAGCTTTAGAAATCATATTATCCTTGCCAAGATTATTTTGAGTTTAAGCCCAACTGCATCCATAGCTTATCAGATCCAAAGCTTAGTCCAATCCTGGTAATCTTTTAAAACAGAATATACAAAAGATGTGCATCAATTAGAGATAGGGTCAATCTCTACAACAACAGACATTGACAGGCTGCCCTATCTTCCAGCTGAATTGACCAGCACTGCATTAAGCTGTACCTTATGAACTTATGGGTTAGTCTTTGTTTGTTTGCCTTTTCTCCTTTTTTAAAAGCTTTATTAGATATTTTTTTAAAAAACAAGCAACTGTAAATAAGAGATTTTAAATTTAAATTATTTTATTGGCATTATTTTTCCTAGCCTTCCATTAGCAAGGAAGATATGACAAGAAAATAAAATGTAAAGAATAATTATTCCCAGATTTGGGAAGTATAATGGTAAATATCTTAAGAAGAAAAAGGCTAACACTATCTTGATTAGGAAGAACTGCTGTAGTAAAAATAAGTATTTTGCCCAGGCTGAAGCTTCTTATATCCAATCATTCTAATAAAAATTGAAGGCAAGATATTTAATGAGTTGCAGAGACAAGTAACTAATTTTATATGGTCTAATAAAAGGCTGAGGATCAAGCTTTTTACAAGGCTTGAAAGAACGAGGTGGACTGGGAGTACCAAATTTTAAACTATTAGCAAAATAGTTGCTTATTGGACTACATATGGATTAAATCTCTTTAAGACTAGATTCCTTCTATTGAAGGAGCAGACTCCCAAATGGTTTACACAAATAACTTTGTACAAAGAAATTTGACCAGTGGAGAAGCAATAACTCATATAGAGTGCACAATCTAGTTAATAAGGCAAAGATGAAATCTTTTGAGATTCTTTCTTTGGAATGATCAGAATCACTTCACTGGTTTCAATATCTTCAAATAAACCGTATAGTTCTAAATGAATTACAGATGTGTTAGTAGACATAGACTCGTGGTTGTGTTTAACACAACAATATGTCTCTCTCTCTCTCTCTGGAAACATTATGGGGTTGTCAGAATCTAGCTTTGCCAGCAATTCTCAGTATTTTTAGCAGCAGCGGTAGATCCTAGCAGGACATGCTACAAAGAAGAGTTTCCTAAATTATTGGTGGCTAGAGTACATAGTTGACTCTGGATGATCTCAAAAAATTGTTTAGAGTTGGACATGTTTAGTACTTAGTAGAAGACAATCAGAAAGTACCAGGGCAGTAGGGTAGACTAGAAAGTAACAAAATCATCCTGGGTGAAGGCAATGGCAAACCACTTCAGTATTGTTGCCAAGAAAATTATACGGACGTATCCATAAACTCATAAGGAGTTGAGGTCATCTCAAAGGAGAACTTACCTATACAGCTGTTGCTGCTACTGTTATCTTAACAGAAGCTGTATTAGCCATACTTCATTGGCTTTTACATCAGAGGAACAAATGGGGATTTATGCTGAATGGCTAGTGAATTACCAGAGTATGGGTTTACTTGTCAAGCATGTCCAGTTGCCTTGCTTGTTGACTTTGAAAAAGTTGCTCATTTCTTTGGTCTCCATCTGTAAATTAGAAATAATTGTGTCCTGCCTCACAGGGCTATTCTGAGCATTAAAAAAATGATGATACTTCTATGTTCACCTAGTGCTTTAAGGATAAGCCAAGCTATAAATCTAATTAGTGAAATGAGTTTATTTGCTTCATAAAGTAGGTTATGGAGACTGGGACAGACAACAGGCGACACTCATTCTAATAAGGTAATGTTTGGCTCCTGCCCAAAGTTAACTTAATTGTATTAAAATATATTTTTAGCCAATGGGATTTGTATATCACCTAGTATATCATTGGTACCATATGTCTATTTAGTCATGTTTACATTTAGAATGACTCCATGTATAATTTTAGCAGTCATTGGTTTCCTATTTGGACACTACTTGTGGATTAATGCTGTCCATGAAAACCTGGAAAGGTTATGTTTGCAGGCTAGATAGAAGAGTAAAGTATGTTGGTAGTAACTTTAGATTCTGGATTTAATGATCTCATAAGGGTTTTTTTTTTTTTCCTGGATGATAGTATACTTCAACACGTGGTAAGACAAACCTACTGTCTTTGGGTGGGACTCTGGATGTCTTCCCTAAAGTTCCTGCCTTATAGCACCACTGTGTGTTTGTAAGTGATAACAGTTGCATAAGATATAAATCTGGTACAAATTATTCATAGTTATGCTGAATTGCCAACTTGATTTCTATGGTTCTCCTACTCAGTTCATCTAGAATTCTTCCAAGTTCTGGAAGCAGGGTTAGTGAGTTTATATGTTACCTAAATTTTCCTCTGTGTATGCATATACAAAATGGAAGCTATATCTAGTCTTGTCCCTCTAATCAGTATACCTCCTTAGAGCATAGGTGTGTTTTCTGACATTAATTTCTCACATTCATAATTTATATTTTTGGCTGAAGTGTATTAGGGATGTATCTTAAATGTGATATGAAAAAGTCTCATTTCCGTCTTCCACAAGAGAAAAAGCAACAGATAGATCTTTTATCTAACTTTCTCTTTCCTGGGAAAGTTGAAGTACTTCATTCTTCTAATCTTGCCATTCTAGTCCAAGGGTAAACTGGTGTTTGCTGACAGTGTGAGCCGGCGATTCGTATTCTATCGCTCTTCTCATTTTTTTTCAACAGTCCAGAGTCCTTCAATCCTTGCAGGGCATTGAATCCTTTTTTTTTTCCTAGCAAAATTCTCCAATAAGAAGTGTTATTGAAGCAACAGGGCAAGTTCCCTTCAGTGTCTGTGGATAACTAATAGCCTTTTTCAGTATTGACCAACAGTGGCAGGTGAATGCATGACTTCAAACAATGAAGTCCTCTTAGGCCGCCACCAGTCTGCCAGAATGCAGTCTAACCAAGTTAAGTTGTTATTGCCAAGAACCAAACAATTTAAAAAAATCAAGTAGGTATAGTGGGAGAGATATGCTGGCATTCTTTTATTTTTCAAGAGGCCTTTTGAGTGGTTGATCAAGTAAGATAAGAAATTCCATCATGTTTAACTGATTAAATGGCTATTAAGAGAAGACTGTGGTTTTGATGAGGATTTTAAGAATGGTGCCAAATATTTTACTGTATAGCCTTCATATCTGATTTGAAGGAGTCATGATACATTTTGTTTTAGGAGTGTTTTTGGTACAGAACTCTAAAGGAATCTTAAATGTTTAAGTATTCACCACTAATTTGCTGCTTGTTTTCGTCTTGCATCTCTGCCGAAACATTTTATGACAACTGTAGCTAGAAATTTAATTGTGAAAGTACCCAGAATAATTTTTAAAAAGCTATATAGATGTGGCACCCTTGTTTAATTGAGCACATAGGTGAAAGTGACAGCTGACATTTTATGACAGCTGTAACTAGAAAATTATTTGTGAAAGTAGCCAGAATGATTTTTTAAAAAGCTATATAGATGTGGCACTCTTGTTTAATTGAGCATATAGGTGAAAGTGAAACTAGAAGAAAATAATAAATAAAAAAGTAATCAGTGTGCAGATATAAAACCTCCTTTAGATACAGTGGGTAGGTATTCTAGAGTTTACCAATTTTGATTCCCTCAGTGTTTCTAGAATCATAAAATTTGAAGGGCTATTTGGGCCACTAAATCAGATGGCTATCCTGGTTCCATTTATACATATGTAATGAAGGAGAGCTTGAAATTCAAAAATTCTTCTACTGTTGAATTGCTGTTATTGTTAGGAAAATTTGCATAGGATTTAACTGGAGTCTGCCTTTTTTACCTTAATTGTGTTATTCATTTCCTATTCTTTCCATTTGTTTTCATTTCCTTACCCTTGAACACTCCTATTGCTCTTCTCTGAACTTGTTCTAGTTCATTTGAATCTTTAAAGTGTGGTCTGACCAATGCAAAATAAAGTGGAACTCTTTCTTCCCATGAATAAGAAACTATGTTCAGGTACTGCAGCTGAAAACCATGTTTCTACATTTGACAGCCAAATTCATATTCAGCTTCTGATTATCTATAACTCCAAGATTCTTTTTCACACATATTGTTACCAAGCTAGATATCTCACATTCTATATTTGTGCATTTGATTTCTCTTTCTTGCATGAAACATTTACATTTGTCTCTGTTAAATTTCATTTCAGTCCAGTTTTCTAAGCTATCAGGATAGCTGTGCATTTCATTTTTGTCTTCAAGACTATGACATTTGCACCCAAAGCATTCCTTCTGCTTCATCCAAGTCAGTAATGAAAAAGTTGAAGAATACAGAATCCTGTGGCACCATAGCTGATATTTTATTCCAGCTTTACAAGGAATCATAGATTATCATCCTCTATTATTTCCAAGACAACTATAAATCTACCATGTAGGCATTCCATGGAGCCCATATTTAACTAGGTTGCTAATCAATATGCCATGATGTACTTTGTCAGATAGCCTGCTGAAAATGGAATATATTATATCTACAGCATTAGATGTATCAGTAAGTTCTCCTTTGAGATGCCCTCAGCTCCTTGTGAGTTCATAGATATGTCCATATAATTTTCTTCGCAACGATACGGAAGTGGTTTGCCATTGCCTTCACCCAGGATGATTTTGTGACTTTCTACTCTAGCCTACTGCCCTGTTCCTTGGTGACCTGCTTTTTTTCCCACTTTTTCCCACTAAGTATTTAGAATCAAGTCTTTATTGCAGTCAGTGACCAGACCATATCTAATTTCAAAAAAAAAAAATTGAAATAAAAAACTAAAATAAAAACCCAGAGTCACCCACCGGGGGAGATGAGCAGCATACAAATTTAATAAATAAATAAAAATAAATAAAACATTACAAATGAAAATAAGAAATAAACTGTAGTCAAGTAATAGGTGCTCCGTTGACTGGCATTTCCACTGTATGTTTGAATAGACTTATCATGTATCAAGCTTTTGATCAGATTTTGTATCTAACACACTAAAATAAAAGCTTTTCTCAAGTGTGGAATGGTTTGAGAAATCAACCCTTACATTGCCATAAGATCTGCAAAAAAGAACAACCTGGCACTATTTCATATTCTGAATGTGGCATCCTGTGTTGAGCAATGTCCCAAAAAGGTATAAGTTCAGAAAGCTGTGTGCACGTGCATCCTGTTGCATCTTGAAGATAAGCGTGTGATGCTGTTTTGTTTTACCGCAGCCACAACACAGTCATGTAGCTGGGGCAGAATTGAAGACCGAAACAGACAGAGGGCAGCAATCCTATTACTAACAGCATCTGTCTTCGGAGCATACCTCTCATCCCACATAGATCTGAATAATATGACTTGTTATAACCGTACCATTCATCTTCCCAATGTGCTAACACTATTTACTTGGATACGTTTGCTTCACTTACCTCTGGCAAGGGGGAATGGAATTTCCCATAAATTTGCCACATATTGCTTCAGATTTTTCTAGATTTCAGTATTAAATAAAACTTTGGGAAAACAGTGAGAAGGGAGTTGCCACGGAAAAACGGTATGTAAAAATCAGTGAGTGCATGTGTAAAATATATGCCAACTTTCTCTTAAATAATAACTTAGTTAATGCTAAACAGAAATGTGAACATATCAGCTGTACCGTTCCTCTCTAAAATGAATCAGTGCAGTCTAACATGTAGATTACCCACTGTGTGGGTTTTTTAATTTCTATATTTTATGAACCTAAATGTTTACTAGTTGTAAACTATTTTACAGACATTCTTTCTAAACTTTTTTTTAAAAAGTATGCAGAATATACAGTGCAACAAGATACAAGACTTGATTATAAAAAATAAAAAGGTACAAATAATATGTCCTCATAAATAAACATTTTTAGTGGTGACATTTGCTCCATTGTTTAGAAAAGAAATGAAGAATTATTTTTTGGCAGGTTAGTTTCAAGCAATGGAAAATTAGTTAAATCAGCCCTTTTTTAAATATTAATTTTGAATCATGGTTTAAATTGCCTTGATTTGAATCAGTCAGCCCTAGAAGGGAAGAGGTTAAGCACAATTTTCATGTTGCTTCTCTGCTGAAAAATCACTTCCTCTAAGTTTATTTTTTATTAATAGAAGCTACAATTTAAAGTTTGTTGCACATGTCTTCATATTATGTGAAATGGACACTGACATGGCTTGTATTAGCTGTGATCGCTCATAGTCCAACACAATGTATATCTGAATGCCAGAAGATGGATACAGTTAAGAAAGGTTGCCTTTTATTGAATTCATACCCTAGTTGAAAGCTTCTCAATGACACTTAGCAAGTCACAATGTTGTGTTCTTATTTCTTTACCTCTTAGCAGCTCTGAAAAACAGCTAACTGGTTTGGAATCAGATTGGTTTGTAAACCCCCATCTCCAAGTGGAGAAATCATGCTGCCATAATTCGTCTTTCTCCGACCATGGGCCGAGGCTTCCAAGTAGGATAAGTCCTGAGAGGTATTAAGTAATTGCAGAAGAACGGACCATGTTTTTGATTAATGAACAAGAGGGACAGATATGTATGTTTTTATGTATGTATGCAATCCTTTCTTCAATAATCTCTCACTTCTTAAATATCTGAGCAACACAAGCTAAACTTCAGTTGTGATGTGGAGGAAGAATGCACAGGCAGGTGGGAATGCTATCCTAACTGGTGTGCTTCCTCTGCAAATTTTCTCAAAATGGTATATATAGTCCATCTTCCATTAAGCTCTCAGAGATACAGATGTTATATTATGATATAATCCGCTTCTACCCCCCCCCGCCCTCTTGGAGGTGGGGGAATTTCTGTTTTTATACAAAGTATATCCCATGTGGTATTTTTCAGTTACACTGATCACCAGGAGGCACCACGTGACAGATTTTGTCCTTTACTGGGACTCTTTAGATGTGGGTAGCCAGATCTTATTCTACGGGGTTCAAATCCTCTACCGGAAATTAAACACAGAGATTTTTTAATGTTTCATGAAAAGCAGACAAGTGGCAGCACTTCATGACACCAAAAGTCCTGTCTAGTTAGACGAAGGGAGCAATTGGTTCCTAGTTAGTTGCAGCTATGGTGCTGTGTTTGTGTTTTATTCGAAGTAATGAAGTATGTGTAACTCTATTTGTATTAAACAATTATTAGAAGAGTAATAATACCACTGTACCTCTGTTTTCTTATCTTTCTTCATTTTGCAGTTATTTAACTTGCATGCCATAAAGCCAAGCTTTTATGCAGCCTTTAAATGATTCCACTTCCACTGTTATTGTATTAACTTTTGCTATCACCGTCATGTTATCCACTTCATTAGGTTCAAAGGAAGAATAACCATGTTGACATAGTTAGGCAATGTTAACATATGTCCATAATCAGGATTTGTTGAGATGCCAAGAATTGTATAGACACATAAACATGCCAGATTTAGGCACACTCCTTAACTTCATTTTTGCTGGCTGAGGTAGGCCTCATAATACATCCTCTGATTCTGAAGGCACAGTTGCCTGCTGTTGTACAATTGAAGCTTCCTTATATGCACAGCACGGCTTGTTTTGTCTGATGAAGATGGGCTTCAATTAATTCAGGTTGAGTTCCATTAAACATTTCCAAAACAGGACCAAATCATTTTATCAGTTTCTCAGTCATTCTTATATTATGTGATACGTTTTTCATTCCTGCAGTGTTTGCATTGACCATTTTTCTAATCTAGCCTAAGAGATTGTTTCCAATTTTAAGTTTGTTACATAGAAGCTAATATAATCATGAATCGTCCATACGCCTGCTGGACCAACATTTTTCTTTTCCAATATTATATGAAAATAAGCGAGCATAAGTGTGTCTGCATCCTTAGGAAATCGCTTGGAAGATGAAACTATGGATCACTTCACATATTAGCACAAGGAACACTAGTTGTTAGCAGGGAGCTATGTTTGGTTACTCTGTATGAATTTAGAATATACCTCATAAAGTAATTTAGGAGTGTCTGGTCCTTCTTTTCCAAGGATGATAGCCATTTTGAGATGTGCCATTTTGTTTTGATACAAATCATATGTCTTTCTAGTTGCAAGGCATACACAGTCTTTCTTTATCCAAACAAGCTGGGGTGGGGGGCAGGGGATTGGGCTTTAACTTCTGCTTCTAATTTCCACTGGGGATAAGAGTAAACAACTGAAGGGACGCTGTCATTCTACTTGCTGGGCTGAAAATCTGGCTTTGAATGGGTGGGTCAACATGCTTTGCCTGGAAGGCTGCCAGGCTGAGCACTCCAGCACACAGTTCTCATATCTTCCCTCTCTTGCTTGTAAAACTGGGAAGTCAAGCAGAGTTTTAAAAATTCTTCTGACCTTCCTAATACTGAAATATTGTGCATGCAACATACTCCACCTCAGGCTGTAGCAGAGCTGGACAATGCATGCCCTCTTGTAGATCTTCTGTGTGTTTCAATTGTCTAGTGTTTTAAACTATAATAACTATAATAACTTACACTTGAATCTTTTAAGAGATCAGTAACAGCATTCATAAAAATAAATTATAAATACAGTCTAAAGGGCCACACAGTAGATGGTGATGGAGGAGGAAAAATTCTTCATTATCATTTAACAATATAACTGAATGCCTAGGGACATAAAAGTAGTTCAGGCTATACATTCAGAGACTGGTTTTGCACATCAGAGCAGGTTCTAATGTATTTCTTTGGCTTTAGTTTAGTATACTATGTAAACCAAGATATTGTGTTTCATGGTTAATCAAACTATGACTTAGTGCCACCTCTGAACCCAGCTTGGCTCATTGTCCTGACCTTGTGATTACAGTGAATTAGCTCTTCTGTATGGATTTAAACAAGCACAGGCAATTCTTATTGAACTCTGAGATTAACATATGAATAATCATCCATGAGTGTAATGCTGGATGAAATAAAGTGTTTTACTTAGGATTTGGTGTCTCCAGATCTCAAGTTTATTCTTCAACTTCTTCCAAAAACCCAGGACAAATAACAGTAATTTTAGACTAAGGCAGATTCTTGATTCTTTGTACATCTAGCAGAACAACCTGGCAGTTTTGTGTCCTTGCTAGTCTCCTAATTATTCTGTAAATTGCTGTCTTGAAATCACAGATGTAATGTTATGTCTTAATTCCAAACAAGCCATTCTACCAAAAGATTGAAAAGTGTCTGCTTTAATTGTGTTGTTTGTATAATTGTTCTGTGTTGCCATGGAGATGAGTGCTGCTTTGCTGTTTTATGTCTTACCTATCCTAGATCTTTCAAGCCAGATGTTTTTCCTAGGTTTTTAATATCCAAGAAAACTATTAGGAATTCAGTGATATTCCTGGAGACGATGCATTACTTGGAAGAAGCATGTATTATTTACATGTACTTTGAGCATTCACACATGGATAAACGTTGAGAAAGAGGAGAAAAACAGGAGAGCTTATGTGTATCAAATGGAGACAAGAACAGTAATGCTAATTAACATGAAAAAAAATAAAATGCCCAAAGTAAGATGAAGGAAGCTCTTTTCCACCATAGTCTGCTCAGGACCAACCCAAGACATTCTGGTGCTTGAGAAAGCAAGCAAGATGGTGTCTCGCTCCCATGGCATATAAAAAATCATATAGATGGGTACACTAGTAGCAGGCAAGCATCTTCACTCATACCCAAGGAAAATAGAGTAGTTCAAGAAGTGTTGGGCAAGCCAGGCAGAACACCTTAGTCCTCCTGGTACTTTGCTGCCACTCACTTACTGCTCTTCCTTTTGGTTTGCTGTCCATTCAGACAAATGGTGCAGTACAATATGCAATGGTGCACATTAAATGCATGTATTATGGGCTGAGCAACACATGCAGAATAGTTGTTTTGAATGCATGGCATGAATTGTCTGCCTGCTTGTCTGTCTGCTCACTCAATTAGGCAGCTTCTCAACAGCGCTGTCTATCATTAGTTGGGAGGAAGTGAGTAAATGAGGTGCAAGTCAGTAACAAGCCAGCATTGCTACCATATAGACATTAGCTCAGGAATTTGGATTTACCAGGAGTTCTCAAACAGAAAGATCATCTACTTGTGGCTTTTGTCTCACCCTGACTAGAGACAGGGCTGACTTAGAACTTGCCCTTGTCTTGCTTTGAAAGGCACTACAGGCCCATCATTGATAATTATGCTGTGCTATAAAAAGAAATATCTCTATGTTTAAGAAAAAGTGCTTGTGATGTGCTGGCTTTCTGTATGTTGAGAGGCAGGATTGTGCACTTATGGGATCTGCAAAGGACTAGAGGGAAGAAATAAAACCAGAGGCAGCTGAGGTTGGACAAACAAAGGTGGTGAAGAGCAGTGGCAACAAGCCCTGCAAACCCTTGGAAGGCCATTTGGAATCCATCCTTCCATGACTTATGAGGTACGGGGCAGCACCAACTCAGCAACCCTGAAGCAGCCAGAAAAGGACTCTAAGTGCCAGCAAGCTATACACCAGTCAGAATATTGGCAATGACCCTCTATAAAGTCACAGTAGTCCTGAGGCTGGAATTGAAGGTGCAGCATCCAGTGATTCTGTGGATTAGCAAGTCAGATCTCCCTCTACTTCACTGAGCATAACAGAGGGATACGGCATCGTTTGGTGGAGGAGAGGGACAGTGAACCCTGAGAGAAAAGCAAGGGAGGTGCGAGAGGGTCTGCTTAGTCCAACATAGGGCAGGCCTCCGTCAGGCCAAGTTTATTCACAAAGAGCATGCGACTCTCAGGTAACTTACCTTTACCTGCCGCTCCTGAGTGAGGCAGTCTGCAGAGCTGACTTATGTGTAATCCTGAAACCAGCTCATGGACAACAAAGGCCATCAGGTAGGAAGAGTTGTGCGGCAGTTACGCCCCTTCCTTGATCAGGAGGCCCTCCGCACGGTCATTCGTGCCCTCATCACCTCCCAGTTGGATTACTGTAACGCACTCCACATGGGGCTACCCTTGAAGAGTATCCGAAAGCTTCAGCTGGTGCAGAATGCAGTGGCACAGACAGTTCTGAATGCCCCTAGGAGGGCATATATAACACCACTGTTACGCGAGTTGCATTGGTTGCCAGTCTGCTTCCGGGTCTAATTCAAGGTGTTGGTCATCACCTTTAAAGCCCTTTATGGCACAGGACCAGGTTATCTGAGGAGCTGTTTCGCCCCGGTTATTTCAGCCTGCCCCACTAGGTCCAGCAGAAAGGGCATCATGCAGACTCCACCGGTCAAGGAATTTTAACTGGTGGGATCTAAGCAGAGGGCCTTTTCTGCTGTGGCTCCTGCCCTATGGAACAATCTGCCTCCCGAGGTCTGGTGTGCCCCCACTCTCATGGTCTTCAGGAAAGGGGTGAAATCCTGGCTGTGCCAGAAGGCCTGGGGGCCGGATAGGGGCTCACACCAGTGGAGGTGGCTTATGGAGTGATTAACCTTGCCCCCCACCTTTCATCTTAAATGTTTTTAATATTTATGTACAGGGTTTGTTGTTTAGATTTTATTTTTAATGGATTATTTATTTAACTATTTATGGGGGGATTTTTAATTGTTGATGGGGTTTCTGATTTTAATTGTGAGCCACCCAGAGTCACCCGTTGGGGGGAGATGGGCAGCATACAAATTTAATAATAAATAAATGAATAACTAATAAGAGAGGGGAACCAACTGCCCTTACTTCCAGAATCCTACCCTTCTTCATTTTCTCCCTACTCATGAAAACCCAGACATCCAAAAGGAAGTCAGTACAGGACCTAGAGCGCCACTGTCATGTACACATTCCAACTTATATCAGCCAAGCCTCTGTATTCTGGACTAATTGAAGCTTCCAGGTGATATAGCAGCCTTATTCTCAGAGTTGCTTGGTAAGTCAACAAAGATGCTTAACCTAGAGCTAGGCCTAGCAACCCTACATTGTGAAGGGATTGCAAGTATTCCCTTCAGATCCCAGCATGGCCTTCAGAGTGCTCTTTCCAGATTACTTCACAGAGATCATCGGGGGGGGGGCGCAGAACCAGCCAAGCCCAGGACATCCTCCACATTGCTGAACAAGATCTACCCAAGGAGATCATGAAATGATTAACTATGCCTAGGATTTACAAGCCAATAGCGGTCCTGATTTTGGAATTGGTAGTGACAGGGAGGAAGGAAGGCTGCTCACAGACCCAGCAGAACATAGACTGTACCAAACAATCCCATGAAGCAGCAACTCTGGGTGCCAGGGCTGTAGCTATAACCCCCATTGCCCAAACTTTGGTGATACAGACCACCTCTCAGAAGTCTTGACAGAAGCTAGATGACTAAGGCTAGGAACAAACTAGCTAAAGCAGCAGAGTTTGAGGCAGTATAGGGTCCACTTATAATGTATAGACAGATCCTTGGCTTCTGGAGTGGTAGCATGGTGAGGCCTATGGCTCAAGGAAATTGAGACCCTTGCAGCAAAGTCCTCAAGGAATAAACTATCTGGGGAGCTAACAAACTCAGTCCAACTAGAAAACAAGATATCAGGAAAAAAAGATGTCTTCAGCCTTGAAGGAGAAAAGCAGCCATAGACAACTGTCTTTGTTCTTTTGTTCCAGAGATCATAACCCAGCATTTGTGGGGGCAGGAACTTTGCCAAGAACACACTTGTGCCCTTGAAGTAGATCCTGCACTTGAAACTGGTTCAGAGTATAGCAGCTGGATTAAGTGCTTCCTTTGCTGCTAATCATCTTTTTGTCTGAAGCCAGGGTATAAAATTTGGTTCTTTAAAGCTTCAGTGTGAAAGACTGGTTTCTATCCTAGTAATCTGTCTGCGGTTTTAAAACTCTGATCTCAAACAAATTGTCCCTGCCCCCAGTAGTAGGGACTAGTACACCATTGTAGAGTATGAAGTTTCCCTCTAGCCATGGAAGAGATGAAGCTTATAAAAGGTGAGGTCTAGAGCAATGCCACCTAGTCTTTATCTGTACTTTGATGCTCATTGTTTCATATAAGAAATTCCTGGGTACTCTCTTTCCTCTCTTACATTGTTGTTCCTTTCTTCCTGCTTCTGACTACTTCCCTTCTAGCTGGCATCTACTACATCAGCCATTCATGACTGTTCCTTGGCCCCAGAGGTAGCTGTCTGTCTGTCTTTCTGTTTGTCTGTATGGATTTAGGTACCACCTAACTCCCATTTACGTAAGCCAGCACTATGTGTGAGTGTGCGCGCAGATACTTTCTCTTTTGCACACCCCCCCTCATTTTCTTGTTGCACAATTCAGACATCATTCTTCCTTTCATTGTTCCCTCGTTATATTACTTGAAGAAAGTCATTTCTTCTCTCCATATATCTTACTTTATCTTCTGAAAAACTGGAACTGAAATAAGATGGCCATCTAGCACATCATCAATTTTTAGAAGTTTTGCATGTGAATCTGGGGGCGGGGTGCACAGAGAAAGATGCAGGTTTAGAAATAATTACTGCCATTTAAATAGAAATAGGGAAGATCTGTAATGAGGAAGTCTGTGAATGAGTGATGGCTGTTCCTCCTCAGTTGGGCATTCAAAAATTAACTTCTGATTATCAACTTTCAGGCTTCTGCTCTCCCCTGTGAAGGTTCTCTGTCTTCAGGTGAACCTCAACCCTTCAAATTGAGAAATGTTTCACAAAGGCTGTCCATAATAAAATAGGCTTCTTGAACATTGTGTTTGTAGTAGTGAAGGCAGATGTGTGGAATTTGGGAATAGATAACTTGCAAAAGAAAATTTTTTAAAAACAGATTATGGAATGTTCTGAGTGGCATATTTGACCTTGATAAAATTGTCACTGTTTATTCGTTCTTCCTTTCTGGCAAAAATAGAATTCAAGCTCCCTTCTCAGGAATTGAGGAGAATCTAGTTCTTGAGTTTTAGGTTTTTGAGCTAAAATACTATTTTTGCATGTCTTGAATTGCAAGATGGTCCTACTGGTAGTGAATTTGTGCCATTGCTCTTTAGTAAAGTACGACACTGAGAAAAGGGGTTATTTTTACTAAATGCTTCTATGACTTTCATGTTATATCCTTTAATATAGACATAATTAAAATGTTGGAAAATAGTAGGCACAGAAGCATTACAAATTATAAATGTGACCTCCAAGAGAAAGGCAGAAAATGCTAACATCCTAGATCCCTGCAATCTGCATTGAGTACCAATATAGCAAATGAAAGCATGAAGCAAAACTTGCTTAATGAGCACTGATTTGTTTTTAAGAAAAAGATTGCAACTTTAAAATATTCTTATTTAGCTATGAAATTAATTTTATATCAGTGCCTAAGAGACAGAGGGACCCAGTTCAAATTTTGAGCCCATTTAGGGATGCATGTATTATATTCCTTGTTTAGTCTCTGGAAGCATAATATATGAAGAGAAGACCAGCCACCACGCAACCAGTGAGAGCCTGAGAGCATCAAGCAGAGAAAAAAAGATATGGATGCACAAGCCAAGAGGCTCAGGATCAGCAAGTGGACTGTGATAGATGGCATCCTGGTCTGATGGTAGTTGCTGCAGCATTTCTTTTTATTCTTTCCAACCTAATGGAAAGTTAGAAATAAATTATGTAAAGGGACTCAGAACTCTGTTCATCTGTCTTGACTGTCTGTCAACAGGATAACTCTCCAAAAACTGAACAGAACTAGAGCACATTTGGTGTGGAGAGAGGATGGCAAAATGGGCTGTATATGGCCAAGGCCTGTAGGAAAAAATCCAGAATTTCCCCCAGTGGATCCCTGTGGGAGAGGCAGTTGGTAGTGTCATGAAATGTTGTGCCTCTTCCATTCCAAGTCCCCCTCTAATCTCCTTTATGGTCACATGACCAAGAGCAGAGCTAAGGGGTTGTTATATATTTTATATATTTGCCATATTTGCTAACAACCTAGTCTATGACTCTGAGAAGTATACAGCAAAGTAAAAAGACAAAGTAAGTATAATACCAAAGAAAACCAATAATATTAATACAAATTATGTAAACAAATACACACTCACCACCATAAAATGAGCTAAAAACCCAGTGAAATAGGGTAGATCCTACCTTTCCTTCAGGCACTCTGGGTGATCTATATAGCATTCCCTCTTCCATGTTTCCCCCCATAACAACCACTCTGTGAAGTAGATTGAACTGAGAATGACTGGCCTAGTAAACCAGTGAGCTTCCATGGCTGATGGTGGACATGAACCTGGGCCTCCCAGCTCCTAGTCCAACACCTTAATTACTATACCACCATGGCTCTCCAGAGTGCATGCTGGGCATGTTTTTTCTAACTTGTTTATTTTTAAGAAATTGTCATTGGCTCATTTTGAAAAAAAAATTAGTATTAAAATGTGTTCTTCTTTAAAATGGTGCCTTTTTTAAAATAAATGTGTTCTGTGCCAGACGGTTGGAAATTATCCTGGTGCTATGATTGAAGCAATTTTACAATATCAAATTATATATATGTTCAAAGTATTTCGTTTTCTTTTTTCACCTGTGGCATGAGATGAAAGGTTGACAGAACAGATATGTGATGTCTAGCTAAAGGAGAGAGGCATAAGGCCAAGGTCTAAAACCATGTAGCTAAACTACAGCCTAGGACTATAAAATGCAATATTTGGATAGTTACTTCTTAATTCCTATCAGTTTCAGCAAAAGATGCCAAACAAACCTCAAGAGCTCTCCTAGTAAAACCAAAGCCGTCCGCAGAAATTAATGTGGAATTCTGTTGCTCCTATGGGTCTTCATTATGAGAGTGCAGCTTTTTTAAATGATTTGATTGCTGCACTACTTTTATTTCACTGACTTCTGTTAGTTGCATATTGTTCTAAAATTTTCAGATAGGACATATATTTACACCAAAAAACTTTTAAAATTTGATTTTAACTTCTAAATGCAGGCCATTTCAAATGTATTCAGCAGCAAAACTCTTGGGACTTTTCGTGTATTTGTATGGCATGCATACTTCGAATATCTCTCTCATACTTGTACTTTCTGTATTCAGTCTGTTCTTGTAAAGTTTCCTTTTCTCCTAATCATATGAGGGGCACCCTAAAACTAGCTTCCTTCTTTTGAATGAGAAATACATTTTTGCATGTTATTTAGGGCACAATGACAGGATGTTTCCACTCTTGTGGACTGCAGGGGTGGGGTGGAGGTCCATTGAATAATAATGATAGAAAACTTGCCTGTCTCATGGCTCCAACTGTTGTCCTGACATTGAAGCAAGCACCACATCTTGAATTCCATTGCCATTAAGTTACAGTAGACAGTCGTAGAATATCATGTCACTGTATTTACCCACTCATTAGAAGTTGGCTATCGGAAGCTGTCTTTCCTTGAGCAAAGGAATGGTGGTCAGCAGGCAGTTTTCAGATGTGGCTGGAACATATGTTCTTACTTTGACATTGGCTGGGAAGTAAAAGGCTGTCTGTGTTAAATAGCATTTTGGATATCAAGTGTCATTTTGATGAAAAGTTAAGAAATGGATAAACAAGGATTATGGCTAGAATATAGAGGACATTTTTTCAGAGTACACTATCAATTTCTGTTTTCAGCTTTCTAGGGATCATTTCACACATTGTGTAGAGGGACTCCTGAGTTTGCCAACAAATTCCCAGTCCATAGGGAGATGCAGCAAATTGAAGGTTCCTGATAATGGTACCATTGTGATGTTTATGTTCATAAATACATGATCGCACATAGTTTTGGAAGGGATCTTTGTCCAGTCCACTTAATTCAGTGCAAGATTTGCAGTTCAGGATACAATACAGTATCTATGGCCATCAGATCTCTATTTAAATACCTTTATTGAAAGAAACCCCATCAACCTCTATGATTTACTATTAGGCTTTTTCTCCTAGTGTTTAGCTGAATGCTGCTTTCTTGCAGTTTCCGCCTATCCGTTCTATCCTGCCCTCTGGATCAGAACAAAGAACAAGTTGTCTCCTTCTTCTTTATTACAGCATATTTAGATATCTGAAGATTTGTATAGTATCTTGTCTGCAGGCTAAATTTGCACAGCTCTACACTTCAGCCAGGACAAGTTGATCAAGGCCATTCTTAAAAAGTGGTACCACTTCTATGTAGCATTTTCACTCTACATTGTTACCTGTACACCTGAAAAATGAATGGATAAAGTAGAGTCCATATTGGCTCAGTTTTCTTCACCAGTAGGAGCTGTGTGTTAATTATTTCTCCATCTTAAGCAGAAATGCTTCCAGACAAAGGGCCACCCATTCAAAACCAAATACAAAAATTATGTAAGGCTCTCTCTCTCTCTCTCTCTCTCTCTCTCTCTGTGAAAGAAGGGAGACTGAAAAAGTGATTGAAAAATACAGGAGAGTTGTAAGTGGAAGGTTATGATGACTAAAGTTCCAGGTAAAATTAATGAAGCAGGGTGATTACATGGTAAAAGCTTCAGCTGGAAGCAGCCTGTGTTTTCTTGAAAATAAGTCACATTAACTTAATACATTTAAATTCATAAAATTACCAAATTTAATAAATAAGCTCAGTATGATTTCATTCTGTATTAAACTTGTTTGTGAGAAAAGCCTTAGGATCAACTTGATGGCAATGATTTAGTTCCATGTGTCTCCATTTTTTGTTCATTCATTTTAGAGTTTATACAACTATCAAACCTACAGTTTGAAAAAGAAGACTGGGTAGGAAAGATGAACCATTCTTCTGAAACAAAGAAAAGAACCATGAATCAATTTGGCTCTTCAAACTGCAGCCTCAGCAGCTACATTGACCAAAGGGAGGCCCTGCCCTGGTTGCAGAATTAATGTATAACAAACACAAAGTTCAGCTCTTCCTATGGCAGTTTAATCAAGTTTTCTCCAGCTGCAATGAAATATATTTTGTATGTTGAGGGAAACATTCTTAATTGTTTATATTCTACATGATTCTTGGAAGGTCTAGGAATTACTTTCCAGGAAACCAACCTGTGGCACTCAAGATTTATTTAACTATTCTGTGAAGCATTGGTAGTTGCTTTAGAAACTCTTAAATGTGATTCATGTCAAGGATTATGTTGCAGCATTTGTGCTGAAAGTACCAAGATATAAAGCTGTGTGTTATCTGATTTCTTAATCTGTTAAATAGAGAATTGTTTAGTGAGTGAAGTATCCTGGGATTCCTTTCAATTTCTTTGGTGGGGGGGGGAGGGACAGCAGCTTAGTATTCTCAAAGGTTTGTCAAAATCACGAACTTAAATTACTCTTCTAGCTTGACTTCTCCCAAAGAACCCTAGGTCTACCAATTTCGGCTTTTGTCAACGTGTGCTGAGAATTCTCAGTTGGAGATAGGGGCATACCCTTGCCAATCAGAACTATAGAAGAAATTCTTAGAAGAATGTGGTCACAGTAGCCTAAAATGCATCCTTTGTCTATAACTGCTCCCAGTTTACTTACTGAACCTGACAAAGATGGCTTGGTAATGGCATAGCATATGGTGAGGTATAATGTTGGTAGTACGTGCCCCTTCCTTCACATAGACTTCACCAGCACTGTTTGGTAGTTCTTCTGGAAATAAGTTGAGATGGACTGAAAGATATGAAATTTAACATTCTGTTGTTTTTGTCATTTTAAACTCTAGAGGTTTTATGGGACTAATTTAACAAATACATATCCAGAGGTCACGTGTGGGGTTTCAGTTCATTATAAAATGGGGGGGGCAGAGAGAGAGAGAGAACACAAATTCTGGTCTCTGTCACTCTTCATCACAATCACTTCTTAGTGCTTCTTTTTTGAATAGGAAAGTGCAGCATATCCAGTTCCATTTGGCTCAGCTACTAACCACTTTGTGGTTTGCATATCTTATATTTATTTGCCTGAGTTAGAAAAATGAAAATAACATTTTTTGGGGGAAAAAAAGTACATCATCCTAATCCAGTCCCCATGTTGTGCTAGATCTTACTCACAAAGAAGTTTTTCTTTTAAATATGGAGAAATGTAGTATTTCTGTGCACTTCCACCCATGCATACACAAGTGATACAGTCCATGGTAATTTTTTATTTTGCTTCATCTGTAAATCATGCCCAGCTGACTAGCACTCAAAAAAAGATCACACTTACCCAGAACCAATTCTTCATTTTTATTCACTCTGTTTCCAGTAGATGCAAGTTAAAGAGTACCTAGAGAGAATTGTAATGAACCCTAACCAAGAGAACTTTATTATCTAATGAGTTCATAGCAATAGCTCATATTAAAAGAGAGGTTTGTCTGCTGTTCAGCACTGGGCATGTTTTACATTTCTTAATAGCCTTCAGAGAGATTAGATCTGCTATGATATTGTGATGTCTGTTCAGTCTCCTGGAACATATTACAAGAACAATTCTGAACTCTGATCCATGTAAAAATGATTCTCCCAAGTTGGTTGCCCTCTAGTCAGCTTCATGCAGCTTTGCATGGCACCAGTCTGTGGCAGTCAGGACCCGCACTGTGGAAATGATTGAATATTGAATGGCCGACTCTCCTGCGTAGTCTTGAAGTGCCTGTCCTATTTCCTGCTCTAGTTAATGTAAAAACAAAAAGATTACATGGCGGTTTGTTATTAGAGCTACTTTATTATCTGCCAGAGGCAGGAAATGGCTTTGCAGTATTGCCTTTGGTTCTACTGCTGAACTGGAGTTTTGTCATAGGCAAGGTTAACAAAATATATTTTCTTCCTTGGTCAATATTAAATCTTCATATACTGCTGGCCCCTTTTTTCCATCTAATCTACCTGTATGAAGTCTTGAATTGTTTAACTGGCTTACATATGTCCTTCTGAGATTCCAGGCCCTTTCCCAATGTACACATGCTCACCCATGCTTACACACAGATCAGAAATGCATTTGCTTATGCTTTTACCATATACTGAAGCAAACATTCAAGCTGAACAATCCTAGAGTTATTTGAACACAGTATTTCCTTTGTCTCTGGACATTGGTGCCATGTGATGGGGTGGTTAAGGAGTAGAACTGGAGAGGCTCAGGTTCAAGGGCACTTTCAGGCACAGAAGCTCACTGGGTGTCTTCGAGCCAGTCACACACTCTCAATATAACATATCTCACAGGATGGTTGCGGTAGGAAAAGATTGGAGGAAGAAGTGTTGGGTTCCCCATCTCAATCTCCTGGATAAAAGGTGGGATATGAATCTTAATGATTATATAAACAAAGAGGGTTTTTTTTCCCATTTTTATGTATTTATTATATTGTAGAGTTTATAGATAATAACTAGCACCTTGAATCATGTTCCATTCTGCATGTCTTTAATTAAGAGGATATTAATTAAATATCCTCTGCAGTCCTCCAATTGAATAAAATGTGTAAACCCCCCCCCCACAAACAGTCGATTTATTGCATTCTTAAATATTCCTATTAAAAGCAAAAGTGTCATAATGTATGGATCCCAAGAATTTCCTCTGCCTACTTACCAGCATATAGAGCCAAATCCTTCAGCTTTCAGGTACTTTGTTTCCTTCTTACTTATTGTACTGTGTGAATGTGATCAGTACTACCTTCCTTTCCTGAAATTTCCATTTGCTTTTGGCCTAAATTGACTGACTAAGTCTATTTTCTAAGCTGGAAATAGAATATGTAACATTGTTTGAGATGAATTTGTCTCCCAACACCAGGATGAAAAAGCCAATGAACCAGTCACAGACTCTTGTAATTCATTGGTTGTGGCTTTGCCATTTCAGCATGTATTAAAAAGAGTCTAGCCAGGATATAGCCACCCAGAGTCATTGGAGTTGGGAAGTCTAGATATCTGAAATATAAATCAGTAGAATATTTCCTTGTGTACGTTTCTGTGCCAGTCACTTTATCAGTCTGCCCTCATCTCTGTTGAACTGCATATTGTGCTTTAAACTTGAAAGTTCAGTAACTGGTTTGAGAGATGGGCAATGAAAGCAGTTGTAATATAAGAACATTGTGCACATATGTGAAACTTGTTCAGTAATCTTGACTACTGGTAGCTTTCCGCATAATCTGCATTCTCTTTGTGACGTTACATACGGTTGGATTTCATTTTTTAAAATTGTTTTTATTAATTGAATACAAAAAACAAAAATAAACCATGTACAAAGTTGTAAAAACTAAAAAAATACAGGGCATATGTCTACTGACACATGCATATAGAAAAGTTCTTCATAAGCATTTCTGTAAATGGTAGTCATATTTCATTTTAATCAGTCATAGCTAATTTACATCAATAAGTAATTATTTTGTAAGTTGCTAATAATATCAATTCTGCAGACCATTGAGTAGTCAGGACCATATATTTATCTTTCCAATGCTAAAGAATAAATCTTTTGTCTAAGGCATGGAGAATCCACTTTCTTTGTCCAGATGTCAATTTCCATGTGATAGGAATATCATTCAAAATGATATGAACATCAGAGAATATGAAATCTTGTGACAAAGGTAAATTAATACTGTACGTGTAATAACTTCCTTCCCAAAAGGAACAATTATAGGACACTGTACAAACATTTGTTTAAATAATGCATTAATCTCATGGCATCTCTAACAACTTAATGATTTATGCCTTTTCTGTATAAGTGCAATTGAGTTCAATAAATACAAAAAACTACTTTTTGTTGAATAAGAGGTAATCTGAGATTTATTGAACTTTTTAGTACTGAACATATCTTTCCACTGCTTAGTCAAAATAGGAATCTCTGTTTTTTTATTTCATTCAGGCATTAACATTTGCATATATAATTGATTGATCACTATTTGAATGTTATAGAATAAGTTGCGGGGGGGCTGTATCATAGGATTTATTTATCTCTTTTAATAGGTTAAGTGTTTCCAAGAGTAAAAGTGCCACAGGTCCAAATCAGGATGTCAGTAGATGTCACTACAGATATAATATTGCCCAAAGTAAATATGCCAACTTCCATCTACATTTTTCATATAATGGGTTCTTTATTCTGAGATCTGGATTACTCTCATAGTGTCAACTTAGTATGAAGAAAAAAAAAGAAATAAAAATGCCATATCTTAGAAATAATGTACCCCAATGTTTGAATAATTTAATTATAAGAGGAACTATTTTGCTTCCAAGAGAATCCAGCTGATAAAAAGTATAGAGTATGATTACTTTTAGAGGGATTTAGGAGGATTTTTCACTAATTTTTCACTAAAATCATCCCAAATTTGTTAATAGCCAATGGATATTCAAAATGATGTAATTCAAAATTTGAAAAATGAAATCCTCCTTTTTAATGCACAACTACATCTTCTTTCAAACATATTTTCAGAACTGAAGATCCCCACAAAAAATTAGAAAAAATAAACTTTTGAAAATATTTTGCAGATATATGTATAGGATTTCCATGCAAAATATATGATGTTCCAAGAAAGAATATTAACTTTGTCCCGAAGTGTTAATGTTTACTTCACATTGTTGGATTTAACATGAATAGTTTAATAAAATAATCAAAGAACAAAGTACGATTCTTCTACTCAGCTTCTTTAGTGTTAAAAGAAATAAATGCTGCCATTTCCTAGAAATATGTACTACATTATTTGAATCATTGTAATACTAAGAGGAATTATTTTGATTTCAAGACAGTCCAACTGACAAAAAGTGTAATGTATGAATATTTGGCATCAGTGTCAACTTAAATATTAAAACACTTATATTTCCATGTTGTTTCTTCTGGTCCCTTCTCTGTCTTGAAAACACCGTAGAGTGATAGGCTGGCTAGGTTTAAAGCCACATGAACGATTATGTGTGATTTCTTTTTCTTTTAAGATTAATCAAGGCTCTGACTATAAGCAAAATTTGGAAATTAAGGAAGAGCAATCCATAGGGATTTTTTTGCAAAAGTGTATGCACTATTTAATAGAAATGTTGGATACCTTACAAAGTACTTTTGCATTAAAAAAACCTAATTCCTTTAAAAATGTACATCAGTGAATATATGGTCTGAGTTACAGTATAGGTTTCTGGTTAATCATTTGATTAAACAAACAAATGATTTCTCTCTGCTGAGTTTTTCTCCCCACTCTCCCCTACTTACTCTCCTGTGCAGAATATTGTCCCCCACACCCATTAGGCTGTGCCAAATTCATACTTGAACTGGCAGAACAACTTTCCAAAATGCTTGAATTCACAGAGGTTAATGTAAGAATGCTATCCTACAGCCCATCATTTAGTTTTATTTTTAATTCTAAAACAATTTTAAGAAAGCCTTCAGGGTGCCTAAATGAATACTTTAAAACTGAAAAAGAGAAAGAAATTACAGATTAATTTCAAGAGAGTCGCGAAAGAAATATAGGTCATGCTTTCAAAAATAGCTCTTTTAATTTAACTAATGTTAAGTGCATTAGCCTAGAGGGTGGTTGCTATATTTTGAGTTATCTGGACACTGCGTAGGGGACTGTGTATTTGAAGGATACCATACTTATATATGATTTGCTTAGCATATGAAAAACTAGCATGTCAGAAGAAGCTAAGATAAAAGCTTTGCCTGTAATATGCTAGCTTTTGGTATCTAGCAGCCAACATAAGGAATCAGATGTGGGACTGAAGGAACAAATTTATTTTAGGTTGCCTGTATATATATAAAATAACTTGGAGTTTGAAGTTTGTTTGTATCATATGCATTCCTGATGTGTACAAGTCTCTCTTAAAGGTGTATGCGTGTGTACAATTGAATATGTAGTTAACCCCCCCCCCCCACTTTTCTTGTAAGTGAGCCACAGCCTAGGCAGATCAAAGTAGATGAAAACAAACATTTATGTTCTTGCAACTCTGTCTGACTTTGCACCACTAAGAACTTTTCTATATTTAAATCAGTGATCCCAAATCTCTTAGGATGGGTTGGCACATTTGGAATTTCCAAAGCATATTGTCCATGTTCTCTCAAAATGGCTGTCATGATGGGCATGGCCCATAACAGAACATCCATTTACTAGAAAGAAGACTGATATGAATGCTCCCCATGATTTCTTCTAGCTTCCCAAGATACTCTTTATATCTACCAGCTTACCTTTGCTTGGGTGGGCACTAGGCTATAGTTTCCCACCATTTTTTGTTGTTGTTGTTGAGAATGCTTATGAGACTAAGAAGCATTATATTACATTATATACATTATATATTACATTATATAATGCATTATATTGATCTTAGCCCAAAAGCTGAGAAACAATGAAAAGGCCTGAATGAAAATCTGGAAAATGTTACAGGCTGAGACTTTACAAAGTAGTATGCCAGCTTCCTATTTTATTTTAATTAAAGGAATTTTTAAAATTGTAAATCAGGTAGTTCAGAGCATAGTGCACCCCAAAGGAGAAGTCTACATGTACCTTAGTGCCTATGGGCACCACACTCCAGATCCAGCATTGACGATGGCGAAATTCTGGCTACAGTATATTACACCAGCCTAGAATTAGGAAGAATATGCTTTGTTTCTTTTTAATTAATTACATATTAATTAATTAATTAATATAACATAACAATTAGTATAACAACTTTATTAGTGAAGAACATTCATTGGTGTTCTCATCCAGATTCTGAAGTGGTCCAGCCCAGAATTCTGTTGCAACTAACTGTGCAGTAAATAGGATTATTTTGTCTGTTTTGGTTCTTGCTGTCCTTTTCATTTCATCTCCCCATCATGTCCCTTGAGAAACATGAGACATCCTAAGGCACATGGGAGGAGCCTAGAGTTGTAAATCCTGCCTAAGTTAGTTTATCTCCTGGAAGCTCGGCTGAGGCTGGCGTGGTGAGTTATGCTGATTACCAAGCTGTTTATGGCACCTGATTATGAGATCAATGTGCTGTATTACAATCTGTCCTGCATAGTTAACAGAAACATCACTGCTGTGATTGTCTCAAAGTTTTGAAAAATCTCTTAGCAGAAAGAAGTTAAATAAATCACCATTTATGTTCACTTACCAAACAGAAGAAAAGCTAGTGGATCATGAATAAAGTATATTAAAGCAGATCTCTTCAGATTATTTTTATGAAATAAAAGGTTGCATTGGAATCCTTGTAAGTTCATAGCTAGATAATAAATCAAGGAGAAAATAGGTTTTATAGGAGCTAAAGTGTGCATATTGTGGGAAAAATCGTTGACTACAACATCATGTTGAAGTGTCTTTGAAGAATTGAAGATTTGGGATCAGAGTTTTCTCTTCTGATAAAGTTGTATATTATTTAGATGACACAAAGTCCTTTTGGCTAACAATTAAGATAGGTTTCAAAGTTTCTCATTTTCAGCCGCATTTCATAACAAAAAGGTTCATTCTATTACAGCTAACAGCCTCTTCCCATGCTGCTTTCAAGAAAATGTATGTATGAACAGTATGTATGTATATATAAAAATATAAATAAATTAAACTTCAGAACTGGCTTTCAAACTACTGAAAGGGAGCAGTACAAAGATCAGCAAAATTCATTTGGTCAAGTATTCCATGTCATTGCTTTAAGCTGTATGTGTAATTTTTTGTTTATGCAGCTATTATACCAACCAAGTGTATGTAATTAGTATTACACCCACTGTTATGAGGTAGTGAGTTTGTATGGAGAAATATGACTTAATTGTTACAAAGGGGCAGTGTAGTCAACTGTCTGTTGCGCATGCCTGTACATAACCATTTCTGCCTTATTTGTCAGGCAGTTAACACTAGGGTAGACAACAAGGTACTGCAACTTTTTTATTTGTCCAAGTGTTTCCATGTGTGTTTTTTCCATATAACTTTGCAGTTACATCAAAGAAGAAAAGGATACAGTTAGATTGCTCAGGGTTAAACCTGTTCTCTGTGTCCATGACCTCAGCCCTTAAAGAACAAGCTTGTTTCTGTTTGAACATAGCTCCATTCTGGATCCTTTTGGGATTGGATCTCGTAGCGCTTTGGAAGTATGAGAACAGGCTCTTAGATGGAGACCAGTGGCACCTGCAACAGTATATAGCATGGAGTGTTTCTGTGCAGGATGCCAGTATAGCCTTGCTTCCTCTCAGGATTCTCTGTTCCATTTCCCATTTCTCCAGTTTTCTATTTTATTGATTCGCTATCTCTCTCCTTCCAGCCCTACCAACTGCTAGTCAGTCAACATCTTATACACCTCTTAATTAACTGTTTTGAAGTGCACCATCACTTCTAAAGGGTTTTTTTTTTTTGCACTGTAGCAAATCTTAATCTTCCCTCAAGCTTGTTGATACCTCCCTTTTTGTATGATCCCAATTTCACTACATAAGGATCCACAAAACATTGAATCTGCCATTAGTATGTTGCATGTTGCTCAAATATATGTTTATCTTTACTCTGCCTTGTTGGTTACTCATATCCAGCATCATCTGTCCCTCCCTCCCATCCTATCCGTGTCTTTTTGCTAAGTGTATTAATTACTCTCTATAGTCACCTAGCCACCATATAGTGAACACCATATACAGTGGAGCAAAAAAGTATTTAGTCAGCCACCAATTGTGCAAGTTCTCCCACTTAAAAAGATGAGAGAAGCCTGTAATTTTCATCATAGGTATACCTCAACTATGAGAGACAAAATGAGAAAAAAAATCCAGAAAATCACATTGTCTGATTTTTAAAAAATTTATTTGCAAATCATGGTGGAAAATAAGTATTTGGTCACCTACAAACAAGCAAGATGTCTGGCTCTCACAGACCTGTAACTACTTCTTTAAGAGGCTCCTCTGTCCTCCACTCGTTACCTGTAGTAATGGCACCTGTTTGACCTTGTTATCAGTATAAAAGACACCTGTCCACAACCTCAAACAGTCACACTCCAAACTCCACTATGGCCAAGACCAAAGAACTGTCAAAGGACACCAGAAACAAAATTGTAGACCTGCACCAGGCTGGGAAGACTGAATCTGCAATAGGCAAGCAGCTTGGTGTGAAGAAATCAACTGTGGGAGCAATAATTAGAAAATGGAAGACATATAAGACCACTGATAATCGCCCTTGATCTGGGGCTCCATGCAAGATCTCACCCCGTGGGGTCAAAATGATCACAAGAATGGTGAGCAAAAAATCCCAGAACCACACGGGGGGACCTAGTGAATGACCTGCAGAGAGCTGGGACCAAAGTAACAAAGGCTACCATCAGTAACACACTACGCCGCCAGGGACTCAAATCCTGCAGTGCCAGGCGTGTCCCCCTGCTTAAGCCAGTACATGTCTGGGCCCGTCTGAAGTTTGCTAGAGAGCATTTGGATGATCCAGAAGAGGATTGGGAGAATGTCATATGGTCAGATGAAACCGAAGTAGAACGTTTTGGTCTAAACTCAACTCGTCGTGTTTGGAGGAGAGAGAATGCTGAGTTGCATCCAAAGAACACCATACCTACTGTGAAGCATGGGGGTGGAAACATCATGCTTTGGGGCTGTTTTTCTGCAAAGGGACCAGGACGACTGATCCGTGTAAAGGAAAGAATGAATGGGGCCATGTATCGTGAGATTTTGAGTGAACACCTCCTTCCATCAGCAAGGGCATTGAAGATGAAACGTGGCTGGGTCTTTCAGCATGACAATGATCCCAAACACACCGCCCGGGCAACGAAGGAGTGGCTTCGTAAGAAGCATTTCAAGGTCCTGGAGTGGCCTAGCAAGTCTCCAGATCTCAACCCCATGGAAAACCTTTGGAGGGAGTTGAAAGTCCGTGTTGCCCAGCGACAGCCCCAAAACATCACTGCTCTACAGGAGATCTGCATGGAGGAATGGGCCAAAATACCAGCAACACTGTGTGAAAACCTTGTGAAGACTTACAGAAAACGTTTGACCTCTGTCATTGCCAACAAAGGATATATAACAAAGTATTGAGATGAACTTTTGATATTGACCAAATACTTATTTTCCACCATGATTTGCAAATAATTTTTTAAAAAATCAGACAATGTGATTTTCTGGATTTTTCCCCCCATTTTGTTTCTCATAGTTGAGGTATACCTATGATGAAAATTACAGGCCTCTCTCATCTTCTTAAGTGGGAGAACTTGCACAATTGGTGGCTGACTAAATACTTTTTTGCCCCACTGTAGTAGCCACATTTAACTGTGTAATAATTCAGTGAATCCAGTCCAGAGTTAAAGACAGAGCACTATTACCTTCACTTACTCTTAAAGAGAAAAAAATTGTTTGTTAGTGCCACCCACAAGGTAGAGAAAATCATAAAAGGCAGGATCCTTCTTGGCTCCCACCTCCATGAATATTTCCAAAAAGTACCATTTCAATTTATCCTTAATTTAAAAAAACTTATTTAAGCAGTCACTATAAAACCAGCACACGCTTCTGTTTATACGTCATGTCTCCTTCCTTGTTCTTTTGAACCAAAGAATTGTTTTTAATTTCTGAACATCTTAGATTGGCATAGCCTTGTAAAGAACTAATCTCCAGAATATCCATTTGGCTAACTAGGAATCTACTATTCAGGCTACCCTGAAATGAGATGGGAAAGTATTTCTGCATTACTGCTAAAGTTTTTGGAGTAAACAACATACAGCAAAAATATAAACTCCTTACATTTTCACATGGCATGGAGATTCAGCTCATCATGCCAGAAATTTTATTTTGCAAGTAGACATGACTATGGAAAATATAGCCAATAGGCAGATGCCATTAAATCACCAACCCATGCAAATGTTATTTTTAATTATGTACACTGGTAGATTCAAATGAACTTGAGCTCATATTTTTCTAATCCATTTTTTCATAGCAAAACAGTTTCATTCATGTCTACTGTTCTGTTTTGTTTTTGAATCCATGGTTGGGCAATGTCATTACTGGGACCAAACCAAATGTTCCAAAAAGTTTGTGAGCTTTTGATTTCTCCAGAGCTCATGTGGTATGAAAAAAGCAGAGAATGCTAGATCAATCCAGACGTTGCAGTTTTAAATCCTGTATTTTAGAACTGTGTCAAGGAAAGATTGCCTTCCAAATACAGAAGTGGTAGAAGCTGCAGACACCAAATTATCATCTATAGTTCTGGAGCACAGAAGCAATTACTGATCCCCATTTCTGAAAATATAGGCCTGACTGTAACCTATACCTCATACATCTCTTCAAGGATAAGGAACATATTTCTAGATAAGCAGAGAACAGAAATAAGGAGAAACATGGACGTCTTCATACAGTATTAGCACAGCTGGAGATTAACTTTAGGAGCTCTTTAGAAAAAGGCAGTCAAAGCCAAATTATTTAGCATTATTTAATGGTTGATCGGTAGAACTCTCAAAATGCAAACTTCTTCTCAGTCTTGTGGTAATAGATTATTCCACCTGAATAAATAAATATGGGGTTCTTGAAGACATAAAAAGCCACACTGACCCATTAAAAAAAAATCCTCTGTGATCCCCCCCCCCCCAGTTATTATTTCACAAATGAGGACATTAGATCTGTCATATTGGTAACAGTTTAATACAGTATTCCAGCTATGAGTAACCAGATGCCTCCAGGAGTAATGATTATCACAAGCCTAGATATGGAGGCAACAGTTCTCCCACATTGTTTGGAGAGGTGGAGGTTCCATTTCAGCTGTTGTGACTTGTAATTATTGGTAGGCTGAGTTTAATCCTTTCAAAAGCTATATGACCGAAAGTCCCCAAGAGGAAGTCATCCTGTGGTAGTAAACTTCATATGTTAATGATAAAAGTTACTCTGAACAAATCTCTCATAACATTTTTGTGATAGTTTCTCTCCTCCCTTGAAAAGAAAGATCCAGCTGAGCTACCTCAGTAGCTTCTGTTTGTTCATTTGCTCACATCTATGAATGGTACCTGTCCACCTGTCCTTCTAAAGCAGCAATTTTTGTTCTATTTTGAGGAAAGTGTGAATAGGAGGGTGTTTTCACTGACATGTCTGTGGTTGTGATCAGCCTTTGATCTTTATACTTGATATGCTATCCCACACATATAACTCAGGGCTGGGACAAGGCAGAGTAAATTAACAGCATAACTATTTTGTTGACTGTGGTCTAAAATTATACTAAGATTTTTTTCAATGTACAGGCACTCCTTGCACCATATTTTTATTAACCAGACTAGTCCCTTCTAAATGTGCACAACTAAAAGGTCCCATAATCTCCATGTGGCTGGCCTCAACTGGGAGCAGACTGATTTAAAGACACTTCAGAGAAACTTGGCTTGTACCCCTGATGAGATCAAGTTAGATGCTATGTAAAATACATGAACACATTTTATACTGCTTTTTTTAAAAAAAATCTTTTATGAGCCAAATTTGGGCTACAAGGATGGGGAGTTTAACACTTTTCCCTATATAGTTCTTCATGAAAATCTCCCCTCAGCTGCAAAGCTGTGGTTTATGCAAGATGTGTGGAGAAATAAAGGAGTCAATCACTTTGGAAGAGGTGGGTTTAACCAAAGCAGTAGTGTTATGGGAGATGGTTGAACCGCTCATTTCCTCAGATTTCCTTTTTGATCTAATTGGGCTACAGCAGTGGTTCTCAAAATTTACCCCTTTTTCTGGTATCAGATAATGTCATTAGCTCCACAGAAAAAACATACTGGCAATCCCAAACTGAATCCTCAACTCACAAACAAGCAATTACAAATTCTCCATTACCCCCCAGGATATGCCCAAATTATTCCCTTGGGGGTAATTACCCACAGTTTAAGAACCACTGGGCTATAGCAACTACTTTAAAAATATTAAAACCCAGCCATGTGAAATATACTCATACAATTCATGTATTTTTTCCTGTTCTCGTAATTTCTTAAAAATTCAGTAGAAGTGCATTTTTGAAATGGGCAGCTTCCTCTGTTTTTTTTTTTTTTTTTTTTAATTTTCATCAGTGCCCTGGATCTGCAAACATGTTATCGCTCCAACTCGCCAGGACAGGGGGTAGAAATTACAGTTTGACTTAAGGTGATTGGCTATACCCAAGAGACCAATTCACCCTCCTGTGTGCATAAACAGTATTAAAAATAATCTGAATGGAACTGAGAGCACCATCTCTTGCATGGTGTTATGAGTGTACGTATTTATGTTTATCTTTGCAGCATCTGCTAAGATGAATTTCCCTGCAGCCGAACTAGTTTGTTGTAGCAATAACTTGCTTAGTGCTGCCATCTAATGAGTTCCCCTTTGACTGATTTGCCAGAGACTCATCTGTTCCAGCTGCTCAGAAGTACTTCTTGCTTACCTAAACTGACATAAGTGTTGTTGTAATGCTCTGAAATACCATATAACAAACAAGTTTATGGTTCTGGTCTGCCCTTGACGTGGTGTTGCATGTTTTGTCTGACTTTCACTTGCAATAAAATGTGGGAAGCTGGCCCTTCTTGAATTAATAGTTTGAAGGCATTCACTGTTTTGTAATGCTTGCACCTTGATTTGTTCCTTCCCCCAAAAATAGAAACAATGCTCTGATGTAATTTAATATTATATATAGAAAAAACAACTTGGAGAAAGAGGTTGAAAGATTCACAACTGCTAATCCTGGGACCAAATTTAGCCTCTTTGGGGTTACCTAGCCAAGAATGCAATAGCTCTGTTGGTTGTCACTATAGAAGTCTCTTGACCCTCCTGTTTGGTATTCAGAGGAGGGGAACCAGAGATCACTGCATCATTGCTTCTTCAAAGGAAGTCTCCTAAAACTGATTCTTGATGGGGAGGAAGGCCCGAATATTTAAAATGCCAACCATACAGCCTATAGTTAATTTCTGAGCACTGTCCAAAATAAAGTAATACAACTGAAACTGCTGATTCTTCCTCTTTTCATTTATTTATTGTCCAGTATCTTTTTTAGAAAGTGAATCAGCGTTTGTGTTTCATATAGCAGGAAGATGGAATTCTGATAGCTCTGCATTGCATTCTTCCTTTATTTAATTTTTTTTCTCAAAAGCTGCATTTCATTAAAAAAAAACATTTTCCCCTTCAAAACATCCATTTCACCCATACCAATTTATATATTTCTGGAACTATAGCAATTAAAGAATGGCCCTGGCCCAGAGAACAGTTGGATCAGTAATGTAATTCCGTCTCTGAAGGTAGCAGGTCTGAACTTGTTTAGTACCTGGGTGGAATATTGTCTAGTGGGAGAGTAGGTTATATGAGGAATAATTTAAAATGCACACAAATGTACATATACATCCTTTGAACTCAAATATTTACTGTTTGATCAGGCTGGTAGTTTTGCTGGAAGTTTAAGTAGGGTTTTGAGAAGGTGATATCTCCAAAGTGACCTTCATGAAAGATGCTGTCTTACCTCCAAGTTAGTAATAGGAGAAATAAATTTACACTCTTCCTGTAACTGGATTTAGTCTATGTGCAGTCATTTGATGCTGACCCCCAACTACAGTTCTCGTGGCTAGTACTGTAATGATAAAGCCATAAACTAAATGATGGAATTGGCTACTGTAAAATAAGATAGACAGTATTTTAGATGACTAAGAAGTAATCAAATGCATTCATAAAGACATTCAGTGGGTCAGCTCTCTGAGAAACAACTATGGGCTTCCAAAAGTATTTGGAAAACCACCTTTGAGCAAAATGATGTTGTTGCTGTGGGGAAAAGTAGGAGGACCAAGTGCAGCATGCACCGCCTTGAGCATCTGCATGAAAAGCAAGATATTAATCAAATTAATAAATAAATCCCTGACTAGTTATATTAAGTCTGTCTCATTAAAATATTTTAATGAACTAGTCTCAGTATCTTGAGATGTTTACGTTCACTCCCATGTTCCCTAGATCCTGATGGATAATTTATGTAAACACTGTTGACCATTTTAATGCTGCAATTAGTTTATTAACATTATGTTTTGTATTCTGTATTAATGACCCCCCTCCCCTGCACTCAGTTAGAAAATGCTGTTCTGACCTTTTAAAATATAGGCAAAAGGCTAAATTTAATATCAACTGAGCATGTAGTTTAGCTTCCCATTAAAAAGAGAATGATAAGTTAAATCTGCTCCTTTATTTTCTCAACCACTACTTGCAGAAAAAAAGTGTTTTATACAGTATCTCTATCTCCCACTTTTTTAATGATGCAGATTGATAGGAGCTCCAGTGAATTTCAAATTGAGGTGAGAGTTGGATCCCTCATTTTTAGGATGCTGGGTTTTTGAAAAATCAAGTAGAAGCTCTTCATGTATTGGGGGTATAGCTTTGGAGATCAGTAGGAGTTAGTAACCACTTGCTGCTAGTATGAATCTAGACCTGGAGGGCACTTAAACATTGGTTTAGAGCAGTGTTTCTTGACCTCAGCAACTTTAAGATGTGTGGACATGCTAGCTAGGGAATTCTGGGAATTGAATTCCACACATGTTAAAGTTGCTGAGGTTGAGAAACACTGGTTTAGAGAGAACAGAACAAAAATGAATTTCTCAAACTCATGGAAATAGTCCAGCATACCCAAACAAAATGGCCAATGATTCTGCAGGTTAAAAATAAGGGGAGTTGTATTCTAACAGATCTGGAAGGCATCATGTTAGGAAAAGCTTCCACTGAGGGAAGGTTGAGATTGAGAAGGTGCTACATTTCAGGTTGATGTTCTGAATATTTAAATGTTGTTTTTGAACTTGAGAGTAAAGTGACAGAAAAAGAGAACACTCCAAGCAGCGAAACAAGGGAATTTTAAAATTAATAATCAGCTATCTTATGGAATAAGCATACTGTTCTGTACTTCTTCAACTCTAGTCCAAAATCTTTAAGAGTTGGAAACAATTTGCATTAATTCTTCACATCTGTTTTTTTCTGTCCAGCAAGCTTGACAGACATATTTTGACTTGGCAGTTCTTCACTGTCTTTTCTTTTTTCTTGTTGGAACTTGCTGCAGCTTATTTTTTTTTATACTTTCCAAGAATTGACATATTGTTCAACTGCCTTGGAGCATGTACTCATATTGTTGAGATGTCAGATTCGTTTATGTGCCCACCTGGAATAAAACACTCTAATCTTACAGCTGTCTTGCAAATGGCTGCCTGTAGTTAGTGAAAATTGCTATCAGACCAGAAGGGTTTCCAAATATCTTGTTTCTGTTTTGTCATATTACTGACATAACGATCTGTGGGCAGGTAGATTTTGGTGTGAAATAAATCTGACTTGTTTCAAGTGCTATGGTTAGAAACCTTTTGAATTTCGGCCTGTTTGCTGCTGGTTCCAGCAATACATTCATGTCAAAGATTTAAAAAAAAAAAAGATAATAGTTTCATAACTAAGTACTTTGTCCAGCACTTGTCTCTGGGGTTATGGCAGGTAGTTGTGGTAACAGATGTGCCATATACTATGCGCATCAGGCTCCCTATCCTTAAACAAGAGCTAGGTAAGAGAACAAGATAAACCAAGTTTCTGACCTGGGTTCATTCTGTTGGCAGAGGAGGAGAAACATGTCATCCTCTAAGTGCTGCTCAACTTAAGCTACCAACATCCCTCATCATTGACCATGCAAGGTAGAGTTGATAAAAATGGTAGTTCAGCAACATTTGGAGGATTATAGTTTCCTCACTTCCTATGATTTAGGAGCGTACACATAATGTACATAGAACACTTAGAGCTGTCTAATTTTGAGTCAGACAGTGGTCAGCCTTGATAGCCCAGTCTTTTTCAGACTAAAGGTCACATTTGGCCTTTGAGAAGCATTAATTCAGGGAGCACATTCCAACCTGTGGTCTGATCAGGACAAAGAAAAAGAAGTAAGATTTTGATTTAATTAAATACAGTTAATGTGATTATTCTTCATATTTTAAATAATTTTCTCTTTCTATCATATTAACAATCACAGTTGGTATGGAGGTCTTATCCAAATCTGGAGGACAGCTGAGATTATATATTTGAACTAGCCCATTGTGATTGGCTGCTGGTGTCCAGTTTTTCACAATAGGGATCTTTCTAGCCCTGCCTAAAGAGGCTAGAGATGGCCCACCTGCTCTAACACTGAGCTGTGGCCCATCTCCAATAAGCATATGGTCTGTTTTTAAGAAATCAATTTTGTGTGCAGACTGTGATGTTGTTTGCATCCTGTCATTAGTGTACATACCCCTTTAATATTATAGGGAAGATTGGGGATGAAAGAAAGAATACTATAGCAGGCATGACTGAAGAGACATTGGGGGATTTTATTTTAATTGAGAGTGGAGTTTAAGAAATTAAGCCAAAGATTTTATGGAAACAGTGCATTTTGAAAAGGAATGCAAAAGGTTGAGGGGTAGTATGTGTGGGGGAAGAGAATTTTAGCCATAAGGAGCACCAAGGGAAAGTGGATAGAATTGTTTGAGAGCAGATAACCAGGAACTAGAGGCTAGAGGTGACACTGATGATTATAATGAGAAATAAACAAAGTGAACCCAGGTCTGGAATTTGGGTGGGTGGAGTACAAGGAAATGGCATGTTGAATCATTCTGCATTCCCATTGTTTCTCTTGCAGTAAGTTATCTCTTCCCAAATAATAATTTGCCATAATAATTGGCCATCAGGATCTTAATGTACATGGAAAGGTGTGGCTGTGTGATTCCTGTAGCTATTGAGTTAATGTTACATGTTTGCTTTTAATACTATCTTGGAATCAGAATTTAGTCAAAAAGGAAATCTATAAATATAAAAATAAATAGGTTCTTTTGTGGCACTGTGGTTTTGACAGTGCTATAGTATGCTTTTTTTAAAAAATGGGATAGCCGACTGGACCAGATTTTTTATGAATTTCTAGACCACTTGTTGTTCCTTCTGTGATTACCTTTATCTTTTTTCTTCCTACAGCATTATCCATTCTATCCAGTATGCCATCTCTGCAGCTGGGTTGGAACAATGGAAGTTGATTAGGAAGGTGGCATTCACAGAATGTTCTTTTTTCAAAACAAAGAAGGTCACCAAAAAAGGGTTTGTGGGACATGCCATGGAAGAATGTCATTCTCTGACCTCTTACATTGGTTAATCAAGAGATGAGATATTAAAAGATAGCCATAGGTTTCATAACAGTTTTGCAGTCAATCTGATGCTTTACCACCTGGAAATCTTAATATTGAACAAGACACAAGTAAAGTTATGCTAAATATTGCATCTGTTACTTTCTTTCACAGGAAAAGAAAATCAGAGTATCTCTGCCTTTAACAAGAGGACCAAGTGCCTTTATACCAGAGAAGGAAGTAAGTTCTATCTATCTATCTGTCTGTCTGTCTATCTATTTATCTATCTATGAACATGAAGTGACAAAGCAGTATAAGGAGATTTATAGCCCTACTGAATAATTTCCACCATGGTCATTTCAATTTCTGGAACGTCCCAACAATTTAAAATCTCAATTTTGAATCAAGCTATTGAGGTGTTGGCTTAGTCTGATGTATATGAAATCCAGAAGAATAGTTGGCTTAGTCTTTGGTAGCAAAGCTTACAAAAAATCCTATTTTTTCTGTTGTGAATTAAAATAGTTATTTTGAACCCTGGTATTTATATATTTGATTAAAAATGTTTTGAATGTTCTTGGTTGTTAAGGATGTTTCAGCTTAAGTAGACTGCGGGTTATGAATATTTATGCCATGTTAAATTTCACATTTTAAAAATGGTCTAAGATTCTTTAGCTTTTTGACAAAAAAAAAACTATCAAAGAGGAAGAAGATGGGGAGGAAGATAAATTTGAAAATAATATGAATCTACATCTGAGTTGTAATAGATCTTTATCTGTGCCTGCTGCACAGGACCCCTTCATGGATCACTGCCTTGTCGTGGCGAAGGGGCTTGCGTAACTCAGTGAAGCCATGAGCTATACCGTGCAGGGCCACCCAAGACGGACAGGTCATGACAGAGAGTTCTGACAAAATGTGGTCCACTGGAGAAGGAAATGGCAACCCACTCCAGTATCCTTGCCAAGAAAACCCCATGGACAATGTTAAAAGGCTAAAAGATATGATGCCGGAAGATGAGCCCCTCAGGTCGGAAGGTGTCCAATATGCTACTGGGGAAGAGCGGAGGGCATTTCCAAGTAGCTCCAGAAAGAGTGAAGCGGCTGGGCCAAAGCCGAAAGGACGTTCAGCTGTGGATGTATCTGGAAGCGAAAAGAAGGTCCGATGCTGTAAAGAACAATATTGTATAGGTACCTGGAATGTAAGATCTATGAACCAAGGCAAGCTGGATGTGGTCAAACATGAGATGACAAGATTGAACGTCGACATCTTGGGAATCAGCGAACTGAAATGGACGGGAATGGGTGAATTTAATTCGGGTGACCATTATATCTACTACTGTGGGCAAGAAACCCTTAGAAGAAATGGAGTTGCACTCATAGTCAATAAGAGAGTGGGAAAGGCAGTAATGGGGTACAACCTCAAAAACGACAGAATGATCTCAGTGCGTATCCAAGGCAAACCATTCAATATCACAGTCATCCAAGTCTATGCCCCAACCACTGATGCTGAAGAAGCTGAAGTTGACCGCTTCTATGAAGACCTACAACACCTTCTAGAACTAGCACCAAAAAAAGATGTCCTTTTCATCATAGGGGATTGGAATGCTAAAGTAGGAAGTCAAGGAGTAATCGGAATAACAGGCAAATTTGGCCTTGGAGTACAAAATGAAGCAGGGCAAAGGCTAATAGAGTTCTGTCAAGAGAACAAGCTAGTCATAGCAAACACTCTTTTCCAACAACACAAGAGACGACTCTACACATGGACATCACCAGATGGTCAATACCGAAACCAGATTGATTATATACTTTGCAGCCAAAGATGGAGAAGCTCTATACAGACAGCAAAAACAAGACCAGGAGCTGACTGTGGCTCAGATCATGAGCTTCTTACTGCAAAATTTAGGCTTAAATTGAAGAATGTAGGGAAAACCACTAGACCACTCAGGTATGACTTAGATCATATTCCTTGTGAGTACACAGTGAAGGTGATGAATAGATTTAGAGGATTAGATTTGGTAGACAGAGTGCCTGAAGAACTATGGACGGAGGTCCGTAACATTGTACAGGAGGCAGCAACTAAAACCATCCCAAAGAAAAAGAAATGCAAGAAAGCAAAATGGCTGTCTGATGAGGCTTTACAAATAGCTGTGGAAAGAAGGAATGCGAAAAGCAAGGGTGAAAGGGAAAGATATAAGCAGCTGAATGCAGATTTCCAGAGAATAGCCAGGAGAGATAAGAAGGCCTTCTTAAATGAACAATGCAAAGAAATTGAGGAAAACAATAGAATGGGGAAGACTAGAGATCTCTTCAAGAAAATTGGAGATATGAAAGGAACGTTTAGTGCAAAGATGGGCATGATAAAGGACAAAAAGGCAGGGACCTAACAGAAGCAGAAGAGATTAAGAAGAGGTGGCAAGAATACACAGAAGAACTATACAAGAAAGATCTTAATGTCCCTGATGTCCACGCTGGTGTGATCACTGACCTTGAGCCAGACATCCTAGAGAGTGAAGTCAAGTGGGCCTTAGGAAGCATTGCTAACAACAAAGCTAGTGGAGATGACAGGATTCCAGCTGAGTTATTTAAAATACTAAAAGATGATGGTGTTAAAGTGCTGCACTCAATATGCCAGCAAGTTTGGAAAACGCAACAGTGGCCACGGGATTGGAAAAGGTCAGTTTACGTTCCAATTCCAAAGAAGGGCAACGCCAAAGAATGCTCAAACTATCGCACAATTGCACTCATTTCACATGCTAGCAAGGTTATGCTCAAAATCCTACAAGCTAGGCTTCAGCAATATATGAACCGAGAACTACCGGATGTACAAGCTGGGTTTCGAAGAGGCAGAGGAACTAGAGATCAAATCGCCAACATTCGCTGGATCATGGAGAAAGCACGAGAGTTCCAGAAAAATATCTACTTCTGCTTCATTGACTATGCAAAAGCCTTTGATTGTGTGGATCACAACAAACTGTGGCAAATTCTTAAAGAGATGGGAATACCAGACCACCTTACCTGTCTCCTGAGAAATTTGTATGCGGGCCAAGAAGCAACAGTTAGAACCGGTCACGGAACAACCGATTGGTTCAAAATAGGGAAAGGTGTACGACAAGGCTGTATACTGTCACCCTGCTTATTTAACCTATATGCAGAGTACATCATGAGAAATGCCAGGCTGGAAGAATCACAAGCCGGAATTAAGATTGCAGGGAGAATCATCAACAACCTCAGATATGCGGACGATACCACCCTAATGGCAGAAAGTGAAGAAGAACTAAAGAGCCTCTTGATGAGGGTGAAAGAGGAGAGTGCAAAAGCTGGCTTGAAACTCAACATTAAAAAAACTAAGATCATGGCATCTGGACCCATCAATTCCTGGCAAATAGAAGGGGTAGAAATGGAAGCAGTAACAGACTTCATTTATTTGGGCTCCAAGATCACCGCAGACGGAGACTGCAGCCATGAAATTAAAAGACTCTTGCTCCTTGGGAGGAAAGCTATGGCAAGCCTAGATAGCATATTAAAAAGCAGAGACGTCACCTTGCCGACAAAGATCCGCATAGTCAAAGCTATGGTTTTTCCAGTAGTAATGTATGGCTGTGAGAGCTGGACCATAAAAAAGGCCGAGCGCCGAAGAATTGATGCCTTTGAACTGTGGTGCTGGAGAAGACTCTTAAGAGTTCCCTGGACTGCTAGGAGGTCAAACCAGTCAATCTTAAAGGAAATCAACCCTGATTGCTCATTGGAAGGATCGATAATGAAGCTCAAGCTCAGATATTTTGGCCACCTAATGCGAAGAGAGATCTCTTTGGAGAAGACCCTGATGCTGGGAAAGATTGAAGGCAAAAGGAGAAGAGGACGGCAGAGGATGAGATGGTTAGATAGCGTCACTGAAGCAATGAGCATGAAACTGAGCAAACTCAGGGAGGCAGTGAAGGACAGGAAGGCCTGGCGCAATATGGTTCATGGGGTCACGAAGAGTCGGACACGACTTAACGACTAAACAACAACAACAACAAAGCTGCACAGGAATCTCCCAAATTATGCAATGCAAGCACATGGCACTGTTAAAATAAGTTTTTTTGGTTTGTTAAGGAAAAATTACAATAAAACTGCAGGTAAGTAGTCAGAATGTGGGAAGACAGAAACAGAGCAGTAGTTTCTTAGCAGTGGCTTAGGAATGATGGAATGGCTAGGGAAAACCTGTCTGGCCACTTCACTGATGGATTTGAATTCTGTTTGGTTCTCACATAATGTAAGCCATAATGTAGTTGTTTACTTATGGCAGCATAGACTGATTCTAAAAAGAACCATAGGGACTCTGGCAATTTCAATCTATGGCTTTTGATTTACAAATCCTGTCGTATTTTATTTTGCTGTATCTGAACTTAGAATTCTGGCTCATATTTGTTCTTTGCTCTACCCACTTCTTCTGGTATTAGCAAAAAAGCTAGAAGAACAAACAGATTATTTATCTGCAGGACTGACACTAGCTTTGTTCAACAAATCTTAGTTTAGCATTATGCTAAACGTCATAGGATAAACTACTGTGTTTCTTCAGATGGCCTTTGGTGCACCTGAAATTCTATCATACTATGGCTGCTATTCTATGTATGATTTGTTTTTGGTTTTTTAATTACTTTTGGGATAATAATATATATTTTTTAAACTCTTTAACTAAATCTTGTTTAAACTACCACACATGCTTCTCCTTAAAGCGTGTCTTGGAATAATTATTTATAGGCTATAAAATTAAATCAAATTAATAATGTCTTCCTTGCTTTTGAACTTTCTCCAAAGGTTATGCAAGCCAATAGTTTGAATGAACGTATGCATCTGCTTGTGGAAGAATATTCTATGTCTGGTCACCTGGACAACATCACTCAGGTCATGAGTTTACACACTCAGTACCTGGAGTCTTTTCTTCGCAGTCAATTTTACATGTTGCGTGTGGATGGTCCTCTTCCTTTGCCCTACCGGCACTACATAGCAATCATGGTAAGCCCTAAAGAAGTCTACCTCTTCTTGATTCATCTCCTGTCATAATTTCATTAGTATATTTTCCACGACTGTTGTAAGTTAGAGCAAGTGTCGCCTTCTTCTGAACTAAGAGGGGATAACAGCATCACCCAAATCGAGTTGATCTTTTCCTTTAAGAGCTGGAAATCTAGCTGCTGGACCTGAGGTCCTGAAATGAAAATATTAACTGAAAGGATTATGAATTCAGCCTATAGTTACAATCACTATATACCTGGTCTACAGCCATAGATGGAGTTTCTTCACTCTAACAATTTACAGGGAGTATATGCTTTGTTCACTCAAAATGAGATTGTTGTGAGCCACCTAGGATCACTGTGTGAGATATACAGCCACATAAGTGCTCTGAATTCTGCACTTGGAATCAATTAAAACTATAATCTATAGTTTTCAGAAACCAAATTTTGCAGTAGCTAAAATACAATATTTTCAGCATTCATAAAGATTTTTTCCAGTAGTGGTGTTGGGAGGGGTATGGCTGGATAATAGCAGTTTTCTGAAAGCCACAATGAATTCATGGGAAAAGCAAGATTTGAACAAATGGCTTCTAAACTTACAGCTCTCTGTCATGATTGTTATGGCAGAGTTCATTTCTTCTCCAGTATATTCATGTAGGGGGTACACATGACTTTAGCTGTTTCAGGTTTGGCCGCACTCATGTTCTGCATAAACAATATATTTATAGTTCACACATCTTCCTTTTTGTTAAAACAGTTGCAGTGAAATTTCTTGTAAGTTTTTGTTGTGGAAACACTTGAATGCAGGGTTCTCTCTTCCCTGCTGTAAAGCTATTTTTTCTCTTACATCTGCCTACATATTTTCCATCTCTTACCATAAGAGGGACAGGCAGCTGTTGGTTAGCCACCATTGCAGCCCATCTGCCTCTTTGGGTTTTATCTTTAGGCTGCTGCCAGGCACCAATGTTCCTACCTAATAAATACACATGTGGAAGAGTTTCTGAAGACTGGAGGGATACCAGAATGGCTGAATGGCTTAGAGTACATTCCTCAAAGGCTGAAAAATCTGAACGAAATCAACAAGCTGCTTGCACACCGACCTTGGCTGGTTTCCAAAGAGCACATTCAGGTATTTTTTTAGAATTGGCTGGAGAGGGCAAGCCAGATGTTCAAGCTTTTGCATGTGCCAAAATCATAGCTTTTGCTAGGATTTGATGGGAATAGGATCTCCTTACAACTTTCTTTGGAACTTGAGCTCTGTGGCATCTTTCTGTAAATCAGAAGTTGTCACCAAGTCAAGGAACAGAAAAGCAGTCAGAAGAAGCATTTATAGAGGGGGCATCTCTCCTGTCAATGCCTCCTCCTAAAGCTGTTTTTCCTGTTTGGTTGAGGGGTTTGGGGGCGTTGTTATTAAAAGATCTGTCAGGCCATTGGGGAGTGTGTTTGTTTATTTCCTTTCAAAGGAGGAAGAGATTTGCAGGCATGGTTTGGCATCCAGGTGAGCAAAGCTGCACCTATTGAAACTCCTTCTTGCATATCTAAGTCATGTTGTAATGCATGGAAAGCAATAAGTTGCCCCTTGTACAGGGAGCAAGACAGAGCTAAAAGAGAAAGGTGTTTATGCTTTTGACTTTCTCAGAAGAGAACTGGGTACCTCACATTTACAGGCAGAGAGCAGCTATAGCTTGCCTTCCTGCTGTTCCACTTGAAATAGCCGGATGATTAAACTGTAAAATACCTTAAAGCAGGCATGCGCAAGACTGAGGCCACCCTTGCCCTTTCAATGGCACACTAGGGGCAAGACTCCAGTAAGTGGCAAGGCCAGAATAAAATCAATCTTGATTTAAATTAATTTACTTTTAAAGGTAATCACTTTAAATTAAATGAGTTAAATCTACTTATTATGACTGTTGCCTTTTTATTTACAATGCTTCCCTTTCACATTAAAAAAATCCTATCACCTTTGGAAGGATTCTGACTGTGGAGCAAATGTAGCCGGGGAACCTTTATCTATAAATGTTCCGTGTGGGACATAGCCAACATGCAATGTTTGACATTTGCAATCATCATTTTTGCTCAAAGTTGGGGAGACAGCAGGCACTGAGCTTTTTTATTTAAAAAAGAATCTGCCTGAGATATCAAAGCATCTAATTACAGTCCTGGTTAAATGCTAAAGAGTCTTGTTCTTCCCCCTTTGATTTATATTTTGCAGTAGAAAGGTTGGAAAAACCTCAGGATCTCTGAATTGTGCTGCAATGATTCAAGGAGATTAGGCTAGAAGGCCTTCTGGCATGCTTTGGTTTTGCTGCTTCCAACTCAGAAATTAAAATTCAACAGAGGAAAACATATTCTGCCAGTTTCCTGTGCCTATATCTAACATAAATTCACATATGTACTGTTTTTTCCCTTTGTTTTGTTTCAGAAACTTGTTAAGACAGGGGAAAATAATTGGTCTCTTCCTGAACTGGTGCATGCTGTGGTCCTTTTGGCACATTATCACGCTCTGGCAAGTTTTGTCTTTGGTAGTGGCATCAACCCAGAGAGGGATTTTGGTACCTCAAACGGCTACCGGCTCATATCGGTTAACAACTTCTGCGTCTGTGATCTCGCCAATGACAACAACATTGAAAACGCATCCCTCAAGAGTAACAGCTTTGGGGTTAGTGTTTGAAGATTGTTCATTTCTTTTTTCTCATCTCACTTTTGTTGATGTTATAAAAGCTGGCTTAGAAGGGGAGATCATTCCTGCTTACAGTTTTCTCTTGTGTCTATCAGCACGAGGAATGTGGGAACCAAAATGCAAATCACAGCAAAACTAGGATCAAGGGTTGGAGAACAGGGTGGAGAGCAGGGACTGAAAAGTCAACAGAGAGGTTAGCCAGTTGAGAAAACATTGCTGGGATATAGATGCAGGCAAGTCAGCAGAGATTCTGAAGAAATGACCCATAGGAAGTGTTAGGGAAGGGAGGGGGCAGCATTTCCCAACAAAGAGCACCCTTTTAAATTGCTGGGCCATAGCGATTTCCTTCTTACATCAAAAATATAATTGTATCCCAAACTGGAAAGAAAAATAAAAGTATTTCTAAACTTAACAGAAAATTTGCTCAGCTAAAATAGTATCTCTTAAATGAAGGGTAACTTCCCTTAAGTCTACTTTTGGATGTACATGTGGTTTTGTTACACAGACTGAAAAAAAATAACAAAGTTTCCTAGACTGAAGGAACCATAAAGATTTATTTCATTATTTCAAACAACTAGACATGACTGAGACCAATTCCCCACTGCTGATTTGTAGCTACACTCAGCCATTGCTGAAGTGATGCAAAACTGTCTTCATCGCTATTATTTTGGCACAACGATGGTTGGAGGACTGTAGAAGATGCTAGTGGGAAAATGACATGACAAGCCAAATTTTAAATTTCTTATTAAAATTGATGCCAGCTATATTTACAAAATCTTTCCAGGGTGGATCTAAGTGCTAATCAGAGATGAGTAATATTAAATGCCAGGCTTTTGATTGCAGAAGCAGTCTTTAAAATTTCTAACAGCTAAGCTAGACTTTAATCTTGGCTGAACATTTAGAAGCCAAAGGAAGAAGAAACACAAATTAATATAGAAGAAGGCTTTAATCTTTCCCCCTCCCATTATATTTCTTCTTCCCTAGCCATGGTAGACAAATTACTGAGAAAATAGTTGAGATACAGCCATATAGCTGGAAATACCATTTAGGCCACTGGGTCCAAACCACTGTTTCATGCAAAAATCCAAATTAAAGAATCCAGAACAGATGGTTGTCCAGTCTCACTTTGAACATATCCAGTGCAGGGGAGTCTACTACGTTTCTTAATGATTGGTGCTGCTGTGGAACTGATCTTACCGCTCCAACATTTTGTCTAACATAGAATAGGAATCTGCTTCATTAAACTTAAATCCATTATTCTGTGTCTTATACTCTTTGACAATAGATAATAGGTCTTGATCTTCCCACATGACATCCTTTCAGGTATTTGAGCAGTGCAAACATACACCTCCTTGGTCTTCTGTTTTCAAGAGTAAACATACCCAGCTTCTTCAATCTCTATTCAGTAGATTTAATTCTTTTGAAACTGCCTTTTCTGAACATGTACCAGCATCTCTGAATCCCTCTTTAAATGTGATGCTCAGAACTAGACATGGGATTAAAGACACTATCAGAATAACATACAATAAAATGAAAACCTATCAGCTTTTAGAGATTTAGAAATGATTCTCTGTTGATCCAGTTTGAAATTGCATTTGCAGATTTTGAAGCCAGTTCACATTGATGACTTATATTCAGTTTGCAAACAAATAAGATTCCGAGACCTTTTTTCCAATTACTGTTACCAAGGCAGGTGTATCAGTGCATCTGAATTATTTTCCTGAAGTGAAGAATTTTATATTTGTCTTTGTTAAATTCCATTCTGTTATTTTCAGCTCATTTCTAAGGTAATTTTTATTCTATATATGTTTTCTAGGATTTTAGCTAAAATTCTGTGTCATCTGCAAATTTAATAAGCATTCTTTTTACCTCTTTATCTATGTCATTAATGAAAATATTGAAGAGTAACGCATCCAGGACTGATGCTTATGGAAGCCCACTTGATACCTCCTGATATTTCTTTTTTATGTAACTTTGATAGCTTATCTCTTGGTATCCCTTGATATACTTGCTTCCCCTCCAATTTGATGAGAAATGAATGATGAACATTCTTTGAATACAATGTTTGAGCCAGCTGTGTGTCCACTTAATTGTCATTTTGCTAATTAGCATGTCACATGGTACTTTATCAAATACTTTTCTAAGTCAAGATATACAGTATTGTATCTGTAGCAAAGAGATCAAAACTTGTTTTTGACTTTTGGTAATAATTGCATTGTTTCAAGTTGCTTACAGATCAGTTGCTTTAGAATTTTTCCGGTATTAATGCTAGACAACAGGTCTGTAGTTCCATGGATCTTTTTTCCCTTCCTTTATGAATAGGGATGTTTGTTCTCCAGTAATCTGGCACTTCAACAGTTCTCCAAAATTTTTCAAAAATAATACATAAAGTTTCAGATGGATCAACAGCTAGGTCTTTCTGTACAATTTACATGGTCCTGAAGATTTCACTCATTCAAAATACATAGGTATTCCCTAAGCAGATTTTGCTCAAGCTCAAGCCTGCACATTCATTATGTTGTTCACAATTTCTTAGTGAATAGATATCATCCTGAATATCTGATCTGAAGAGCATTGCTTTTTTTGTTAGCTGTTAGCATTTTGCTGTTACTTTTGAGCTTTTGATCCACTGAATTTTCTGTTCTTTTATTTTGAACATATCTGAAGAAGTCCTTTTTGTTGTTTTTAACATCCAATTATTTTCGTTTTCTTGACCCCACCTCTATAGTTCTGGGCTACCTGTTTGTAATCTTCCTTGGTGACACTTCCTATATATATATGTATATGTATATGTATATGTATATGTATATGTATATGTATATGTATATGTATATATGCGCACGTACTGAAATTTCATCTCCAGCTCTCACAGGATTCAGTTGAAAGCTCTTCTGCTCAAGCTTACCTTTCTTTGGCCAGACACATTTTCACCAATCCTTATGTGGTACAACTTCTCCTACAACTGTGGTCCATTATTCAGATAACCCAAACCATGGCCTCAAAAAACAGATCTCTCCTGTTGACTATGCAGTTGTTGGTCAGCCATCCACTTGTATTACTCTGTCCTTTTCCAACTGAAGTCCATGTTAATGAAATTAGAGCTGCTCTAAGGCAGAATCATTTATATTCCCCTGAATTAGCACCAAGAATAATTGTCAGACTTGATATATGTTCCGCCAGCTGTAAAGAGCAGGATGACTAGGCAGGATTAACGTTTGAAACTGGTAAACTTTAGAAGTTGAACTGTCACATCCCTCATCCATCTTCCTGGCAGAAAGCACATTTCACAAGCCAACAGGTCTGGCCAGTCCATGATTTGTTTTGGTTCCTCATGGTAATGAGCTTGTACTCTGGCACTTCTCTTTGCATTCTTCAGAGCACAGTTGAATCCCTCTTTTCTTCATGGATCCATCCTCTTGTGTACTGGTCAACAATGTCTTTTTTTTTTCTTCCAGAAAGGCTAAAGGCCCCTTTATTCTGCAAAAGGCTCCAAGCTGAGTTCCAGCAGTGCAGAATATCTTCTATATATTATTATTATTATCATTATCATCATTGTCACTCTCATTCACTGGGTTGGTTCTTTGTTTGCTTCTCTTCCTTATGGAAAGGTGTTTTCTCTGTCAGCTGTTGTTATAATGTCTGTTTTGTTTTGACTAATGAATCTTCTCCACTTATGAACTGGTTTGGCTACTTGCATTTCTTATCTTCATTTTTTTTAAGCACTGCTGCACATTTGCACCTGCTACAAATTGTTTGTTGCGATGAATGTCAGAATGCCACAAGTATTGCAAGTTGTGACTGAAGGGTCATGTCCATTCATTTTCATTTTTGTTTCTTAAGGCAACACCAGTGGAAAAGCTTTCATTTAGAATATACTGTAGGAAATACATAGTAAATATAGGAAAGCTTAAGCACCACTCTTTTACCTACTTTTTCTACTTCCATATCAAGCCCCTATCATTGTTTACATAATTGTGACATCATAGGGAGTATTTTGAATTGAGAAAATCTGCAGGCAGGTAGCATGAATAATTTTTATGTTTTCTTAATAATTGTATTTAAAAAATTTAAAAAGAAGATACAAACTAATAAAAGTAAGAAAGAAAAAAGAAAAAGAAAGAAATCAAAGAAAGCTAAAAGTGCAAAAAAGGAAAAAAACTAAAAGAAAAATAGAAAAGAAAAAAGTTACAAAGAAGTGGCTTTTCATCTTCTTTACAGCAGATATAGGTACAATGATAAATTTACCTGTTTTTCTAAAGTTACAACATGTCTCTCTTCTTTCTATAATCTGTCCTGTCTAATCATTAGAACCATAAATGATACATTCATTTTTCTTTTCTCCACAAAAGTCCATAAGGGGTTTCCAGTCAGCCATAAACGTAGGTATTGTCTTTCCTCTAGTCAAAGAAATCAATCTGGCCATCTCAGTGAGTTCCATCATCTTCACCAACCATTCCTCCATTGCGGGTATTGCTGAGTCTTTCCATCTTTGTGCATACAATAATCTCGCTGCAGTTATCATATACAAAAACAAGTTCCATGACTTTTTTCCAACTGTTTGTCCATCAGTCCCAAAAGAAAGACCTCTGGTCTCAATTAATCTTTAACATTCTCTGAATCAGTGTATGTATTTGAATCCAAAATTTTCTAGCTGTTTTATATGTCCACCAAGCATGATAAAATGTCCCTTCTTGTTATTCACATTTCCAACATGTATTTGAAGTGCCTTTATACATTCTAGACAATTTTTCTGATGACATACACCAACGGTACATCATTTTGTAAAATTTCTCTTTAAGATTACAACTAGTGTAAATTTCAGTCCTTTCAACCATGTATTTTCCCATTGTTCCATCTGCATATTATAACTAAAATTTTTAGCCCCCTTTAACATACATTCTTTCACTTGTTCTTCTTCTGTTTCAAATTTCAGTAGAAGTTTATACATTTTAACAATTACATGTTCATCATTTGTACATAATTCCATTTCAAACTCAGTCTTACAATGTTCAGAACCATAGATTCTTTTGTCTACTTTAAAACCTTCTAAAACTGTAGAAAGAGAACCATTGACAACTACTTCCTTCAGCTACCAGTTCTTCTCTTGATTTTATTTTACCTTCCCCTTGACAAAATTCTAGTATCTCATGATAAGTTAGCCATTTGTATTTGCCTATTATTTCTTGTCTATAAAATGCTTCTTGTGCTGAGAGCCACAAAGGTGTTTCCAGGCACAACCTGGATTTATCTATTACAAATTCTCCATATGGCGTGTCTAACATAGCCAACACAGTAGCATGCAGGATTTTACCAAGTAGGAAAGCACCTTTTATGTAAAATAGAAGATTTGTACCTGGTTACTTGTTCAAGGAGCCTTCTGTACCAACTAGCAAAGCAAAAACAAAAGTCCCTCAGAATCTGGAACAATAGTTTCCAAGTCATATTTAAAGAGGAAGGAAATCTCAAACCTCAGTGGTTATTAAAATAGATTTAGAAGTGTGTGGGCAACACCTGCTAAAACTTCAGTAATCCAAGAAATGGCATGAGATTTGCTGTATATAGCTTACACCAACAACATTCATTCACTATGCCTCTCCATACCTTTCTGTATTTGCCAACTGTCCTCCCTTCCACCATATTCATATGCCACATCATGCGTTGGCTTTTTGAGGATCTCCATCAGCTCCAACCATGATTTTCTTGGTCTTCTACTTCCTCTTGATACATTCACTCTTCCTTCATATATTTGCTTTGGATTCAATCCCCATTCATTTCCTCTTATGACAAAACCATCTCAATGAACTCCTTTCATGTTGTTCACTCACTTTTGTATACAGTCCACATTTATTCAGCATCCTTGACCTTATCTCATCTTCTTATACTACACACACTTCCTAAGTACCCTATTTTCACTGCATCCAACTTGGTTTTATGTTTCTTCTGACATACAGAATTCTTCTGACAGAAGAATTCTGACATTCTTCTCAACTATTGCTAGGCAGAAGCATGGTCTTATCCACAGCCACCACACATAGTAGGAAGGGGTTGTTTTTTGTTTTTTGTTTTTGCATAATTTAGTCAGGAATGGAACATGAGTGCTCCCCTAAACCTTGAGTATAAAATGTAAAAAAGTAGGGCGAGGAGCAAAAATTAGTTTCATCTTGAAATAGAATCAACAAGTTGTAATATTCTTCCAACTTGTGGTCTGTTCTAGCTCTCCGATTCATTAAGTGAGCTGGAGGCCTTGATGGACAGAATGAAGAGGCTGCAGGAGGAGGAGGAGACTTCCCCAGAAGAGATGGATACATGCTTTGAAAAAGAAAAGTCAGAGAGCCTACTAGTTGTTACCGAAGGTATTGCACTCTGTGTGCTCCAGTGGAGCTCCTTTCATAATTCAGTTTTTAGAGGTATAACTGGAGATCAATCCCTGAATTTAATAAAAACAAGCTAAACAACAAAAGCAGTTCTCACTTGCTGGATATTGTTTACAGCCCGTTTATACATGCAGAGAAGTCTGCTTTCTTCAGACTCAGTTATTTCAGAGTATTGTAAGTGGGAAACTGTTTGCAGAGTCACCCTCTGGGGGAGATGGGCAGCATATAAATTTAATAATAAAATAAAATAAAATTCCCCTATACCAGTAATAAATCTTTAATCATAAAATGTCTGGAAGGCTTTAGCTCATCTTTCTCTCTGACATACTAGCTGGGGAATTCTGGGAATTGAAGTCCACACACCTGGGAAGTTGCTGAAGTTGAGAAACACTGATTTAGAGCAAGGATAGGGATTTTCTCCCCCCAATGAAGTGGTACGTGCCTTTCAGCTAATCTGTCAGAGGGCTACATGCTGCCAGCTGAGAGGCTGAATGCCCTTGCCAAAGATCTGAACTGATCACATGCAGAGAGCTTTTGAATTTAAGGCTGGGTGCTTGAACTTTAAGTTTGTAGACAATGGCTACCTTGGAAATCCTTCTTGTAATCATATTCATGTTATATATGCTTAAAGACACAGACCTTGCCAGAGCTGAGCAAATGGGTCAGAAGGTGGAAAGATGATTTAGTATTTGAATTCAGATTAAGTTGGACAAATTATACTCGTAGCCCCCAGGCACTTGTTGAGTGGAGAGTTTGGCCTGACATTTTATTTTAATTTGAAGTCTACAGGTAATCCTCAACTTACGACCATTCATTTAGTGACCATTTGAAGTTATGACAGCACTGAAAAAAGTGACTTATGACCAGTCCTCACACTTACAACCAACACAGCATCCCCATGATCACGTGATCAAAATTCAGGTGCTTGGCAACCAGCATATATTTATGATGGTTGCAGTGTCCCAGGGTCACATGATTCCCATTTGCAACCTTCCCAGCCAGCTTCCGACGTGCAAAATCAATAGGTAATTGTGCAATTCACTTAGTGACCTTTGTGATTCATTTAACGGCCACCACAAACATGTCATAAAATCAGGTACAGTCATGTGATGCCTCGCTTAACAACCGCACTGCTTCATGACAAATTTTCTGGTCCCTCTTGTGGTCTTAAATCAAGGACTACCTGTATTGGTGAAAGACACTTCCCCCGACAGAGTTCTTGTGCCATTTCTTCAGCCTGGACATCCACCGAATGTTTAAACATCAACTCCTTTAATCCCCTAACTAGCAAGTTCATTGCTGGGAATTCTGGGAATTAAAATCCACATATGTGGAAGGTGCCTCAGTTGGGGAAAGCTGGGCTGAAATATTTATCAGGGGGAAGAAGGCAAAAGAATCCCAAAAACTAGGCCTCCAAATGTTGTACAATACCAGTTACTGCGTTCTTCCCAGGATATCACAGAAGCCCCTATGAATGAGCTAGGTACCTTTGTGGTGCATGAATTATTGCAGTGGCTAATACAACTGAAAAACTGAGCTGAATAGCTGGAAAGGGGGATAAAAATGCTGCATTTCTTACCCTTGTGCTGTATACTTTTTTAAAACAGTATTTTTAAAGCAAATTATCTCATGCAGTAAACATGTTCTTATGCCACTTAGAATGGAAAAGTTAAAGGATTCAGGCTGCGAAGACAAGGCAGATAGAAACTCTTTTACTGCTCAGTCTCAGCTTTTAATAACTTGGTCATTTTTTAAAAAAAAAAAATTCTGTCATGGACTTCCATAAAGCTTGTTCCAAAAGAGATGGCAGGAATCCGTAATAAACCAAAGAGTAATTCAAGGCTTGACAGCTTTGATTTCTTAAACTGCATTAAGGAACTATTTGGAAGCTTGCCAGTTAGGCTTCTTCCCACATAGTTATGTTTTCACTGGCTAGTGAGCCAGAATAAAGATAAAGGCGTCCTTGTGACAGTTGGGCGAACTGAAGGGTTTCTTTTTAATGGTGCTAGGGACAGACACAGAGCAGGTTCTGCACCCAATTTCATCAGGATGCCTGGGAGCCAGCCAAGATGGGGAAAGAAGATACTGTAATTTGCAAACAACTTTGCAGCAGTCAGGGGTGTCTAACAAACTTGAGCCATTTCAGCATTTGATAGGCAGAAAGAAGGAAATGGATGGAGGGTTCCTTGATAAGAGAAATGTCCTGCATTAATTATTGGTATTGCTGGAGTTTTTCCATATTGCTCAGAATATTGAAGAACTTGGCTTTTAGCCACACATCTCTTTTCATCAGCTTTACCCAAATGGCTCTAAGCTACAATCTAACTTGCTAGATCTTGTTTTTCTTCTCCCCCAGAGATAACGGGCAAAGTGGTTCAATCTGTATTTGCCCCTGCTGATCCAGTGGGGCTATGACTGAAGTACAGCCACACTTGCCCAAGCTATGGCATTTACTGGACTGGCATCCTATTTCAAACCCAGAGGTATCTCTCTGGGCAGAGGGTCCCTATCTTTTGCATGGACTTTTCCTTGTTATCAACTAAAAATCTGCATTGCTGCATTCTGATAGCCCCTAAAGATACCTTTGTATAGCAATTATAACACCTGGGCCATCCTCCAATGCTGACCCAGTGAACTGGAAGTGATTCATAGAGGCTCAGCTGATTGGTGTTCTGAACTGAATGGTACATCACTCGTTCAGAAGCATCTTTAGGAACAACTGGGGTTTAATATTTGGGTGAAAGATTTAGTTTACAAATATATGTATATATTTGAAATGAATGCCTGGTTGGTGCCTGACTATTGCCTGTGAATTCTCTTTCAGGTTGTCTTTTTTCCTAGGCATGGGCTCGCAGCTCCATTTTGGACTTCCCTTTCTTTAATTTATTGAGGTCTTTTTTAAAATTGTCCTACTTTATATCACATGTCAAAACAGCATATCTAGCTGAGAACAAATCAACTGTGTTTTTGCCTGAAACTGAACTTCAAAATGTTAGATGTAACTCAGACAAGAACAGTTCCCTTTCTAAATTCAGAAGTAAAATTGGGTCAGGGGAAGCATGTGGCGAATCAGCCCAGGCTTATGCCCTGTTTGGTATCATATAATTTTTAAAAAAATGTTTATCCCACCTTTATTATTTTTTATTTAACTCAAGGTGGTAAACATACCTGTATTTTCCCCACAACAACAACCCTGTAAGGTGAGTTGGGCTGACTGGCCCAAAGTCAGCCAGCTGACTTTCATGACTAAGGCAAAACTAGAACTCACAGTCTTCTGCTTTCTAGTCTGGTGCCTTAACCACTAGACTAAACTGTTTTAGTTTTAAATTGTTTTACATTGTTTTGAGATGTTTTAGTTTTAAATTGTTTTAAATTGTTTTGAGAGGAATCTTATAAGAAAGGGTACATTTTACTGTCTCCTATACTTTTCTTTAATAGCATTTGATGATGAATTAGTTTCCATGGCAGATGTTTCCCGCTACGTTGAAGACCCTGGATTTGGTTACAAAGATTTTGCAAGACGGGGGGAAGAACATCTTCCAACATTTCGAGCCCAGGTGAATTACATGAGTAACTTAGTGATGGAGAACCAAATTAAGAAGTATATATGGTAACCCCTGTCAGTCGTAAGTCTTTTGGAGTTAGCATCCTAGCTTTTGTTCAAAGTAACTTTTTTTCTGTTACTTCTCTGAATTGAGGAATACTGTTCTATCCAGTCCAGAACTGAAAGCATGGTCTGGTTGCTGCTTTCTGAGACTTACACCAGAAAACTTCCCAGCCTTACCTAGAAATGCCTGGGATTGTCCTTGTGACCTTTTGGCATGCAAACCACATCTTCTGCCATTGAGCTGCAATCTTTGACCATGATTAATACAGAGTCAGAGTATACGTTCTTAAAGAAGCATTATCGTTGGAGAAAAAAGTCTCAAAAGATCCTAAAATATGTTAATGTAGGGAAATGTGTTCAAGAAAAGTTCCCTTTTCTTCCCAACAAGAAGAATTCATTTATTGATTGCACTTATGCTCTTTCTCCAAATAAATTAGAACAACATTTGTGGAATTCATTTCTTTTATAGGACTACACCTGGGAAAATCATGGATTCTCCCTTGTGAACAGACTGTATTCTGATATTGGGCATCTCCTGGATGAGAAATTCCGGATGGTCTACAACCTCACCTACAATACCATGGCCAGCCGTGAAGATGTTGACACCACAATGTTAAGAAGAGCTTTATTTAATTATGTTCACTGTATGTTTGGCATCAGGTATGTTTATACACTGGCCGGGATAATGGATATATTCCGTAGTCTCCTGACTTGTAATAGTCACACTCTGTAATCAGTGGATGTTGTGTATTGTAGTTAAATAGTACTTTATGTTTGAAAAATTAAATATGATGCAATAGAGGTGAGATAAATATTAGCCTCTGAGTGAGAGAAACACAGTATTTGTTGTATTCCCCTTTTTATAGATGAGTATGCATTTATAATTAAAGAATAGACGTAAACAGAGTCAAAAGTAATATGATGGCATTCTCTCTGGGTTAATATCCAGCCACTGTTTGTTTGTTTGTTTCCCAAGAACTGAAGACATGCTGTAGGATCAGCAGGTTTTGTTTTTACATTTAGGGGCAGAGTAAATATGATGTTAACTATCCCTTGATATTTAATATGCATTTAATATTTAACCCTATTTTTTCTTTCCCTGCTGTAGTCCTGATGAAAACAGTTCTACAAATGCTGCTATTTGGGGAGAAAATAATTGGAAGAAATCTCACTTTATTATTTCTATTAGCTAACCAGACTAATGCAGCTTCAGAGGAAAGTGCTTTTCATCCAGACCTTAGTAGGGAAGAGCAGAGTTAAATTTTCACACCCTGATAAATACCAGATTCCAACACACACACACACCTCAAAGCCCTCCTTTGGGCATGTTGGAGAAATACCCTGAAAACCCCCGTGTCCTTCTCCCTTCTCTGCCAACTGGGTGGCAAGGTCCAGGTCCATTCTTATACTCATTCAGAACATAGATTAAAAATCTTCAAAACTTTATTAAGAGTCTGCAGCCTCTTCGTCAGACCCACAAGGACATCCAACTTACATGCAAGTAACGTTCCCAGGCAAAAGACCCCAAATACACATACAAGCAATGTAGTCAGTGTCACACAAGGCATTTCAAATGGTGCAATTGCATTGGCTAATCCCCATTTGGTCACTTACACATCTCTAGGCAAGTGGAAAATCCCCCACAAGTTTACCTTTGCACACACATAACAGTGGCATTTCCATAGCAACCTACAACAGGGTTTGTCCCATTATCTGTAGCAGCTGTTTCGTGGTGCAGTGAGCAGTTCCACTGCACCCTTGCACCTGCGTAAGCATAGTGACCGTTTGCTTACCTATCCCGTGCTGTTCCAGTTAACTTTGCGTTCTAATAATGAAGTCGGTTTGACTAGGGCTAAACCTCATTAGGACTAAATTCCTCGTGAATCCCCCAAATTCCTCTGGATCCATCCATCTCTTACAGCTGTTACTTGCATAACTTAAGATACACCAACAAGACTGCTATCTGGTGTATATTTTAGAACGCATTACAGGTAGTCCTCAAGTTACAATCATTTGTTCAGCGACCATTTGAAGTTGACAGTGCTGAAAAAAATGGACTTATGACTGGTCCCCAAAGTTACAGCCATTGCAGTGCCCCTGCACTCATGTGATCGTGATCTGGGCACTTGGCAACCCGACTGCACTTATAACTGGTTGCCAAGCACCCCACAATCACATGATTGCCATTTGCAACCGTCTCTGCCGGCTTCCCAGAAGCAAAGTCAATGGGGAAGCTGGCAGGGGAAGTTGCAAGTTGCTTGGATAAATCTCCCCCACCCACCCTGGCCTTTCTTCACTCATTTGCACACACCGTGCCCTCCTTTCCTCCTTTGCTGGCTCACATGCACCAGCACCCTCCTTCCCTCTTCACTCACTTGCACACACGCACTGCACCCTCCTTCCTCCTTTGCTCGCTTGCATGCACCATCTCCCCTTTGCGTTCATACAGTGCCAGAAGTGCCCCAGGAAAGTCCTTGAGCCAGCAAAGGAGGAAAAGAGGGCACAGTGCATGCAAGTGAATGAAGGGGGAAGGAGGGCCAAGAAGCCCCTGAGCTCCAGCATGGCAAGCAGCCCCAGAGCTGTATGATTCTGGGGCTGCTTGCTGCCCTGCAGGCAGGGTGCAGGGCAGCCAAAAGGACAGAGTTGGGGGGGGGAAGATAGGCAGGTGGGGGCAGTTGAAGGCAGTCCCTTACCTTACTAAGGCTCAGGGCTGAAAGGGTCCAAGCCTGGAATGGCTTGGATTGGGGTAGGTCCTCTGCTAATGACTGGTGGAATTCACTTAATGACAGCAGTGGGGAGTGCCAAGTTTGCTGTCACTAAGCCATGCAGTCATGTGACATCTCGCTTTACAACTGCATCACTTCGCCATGGAAAGTCTGGTCCCAATTATGGTCATAAGTTGAGGGGTACCTGTACAACAGTGTTTCTCAAACTTGGCAACTTTGTGTAGACTTCAACTCCCAGAATTCCCCAGCCAGCTTGTAAACCAACTTTACGTTAACTGTGCTGATTTATATTTGCTTCCAGGACCAAAGTAACAGTGGTGTCAGGGGACTAATCCCTCATTTGCCATTAGTTCAGAACATGTCTCCTCTGCCTACTCAGTTCTCTTGGTAGAACTCTGGATCTTGTTCAGAGGTTTCCCCTTCTTTGTCCTCATAGGATTGACAAAATGCTTTTGAGTGGCTGAACTACACTGAATCTTAACCTCTGACTGAACTGAAAACTGTAAAAATCTAGTAGCTTTACTGAAAAATTAATCCTTTCTAATATGCAATTAACCCTTTCTAATATGCAAGCAAAAGCAAGAATACTCCTGAACAGATGATTGGGACAGCAGTTTAAAAAATGTAATCATGATCAGTCTGGTTAAAATTACAGCCTGCAATATTGTGGGCACCCAGTTTAAGTTCTTAGCTTTCTGCCTTTGACCCTCTGAGCCAGATTCCACCCTCTGCCTCTAAAGTCACAGCGCTGAACCTTTTCTTGCTTTAAATTTATTTATAGCCTTGTAGTTACTCAGTGGGATGTCCATTTTTGTCAGGACATTTCAGTAACTTGACCAAATGCAAAATAGCGAGAGGTGTTTTCAAAAGGCAAAACATAAAAAAAAAAAAGGTTAATAATCTTAAAACCAGTCCATACCAGCTTAAAGAAAGACATTCAGTAAAACCCATATTGCTCTTGTAAAACCTCCTTTTTATGTTTTCTAGTGAAAAGGCTAAGTTAAAGCATGTTTAAGCTATTGAACCAGAGAAGGCTTACCCACAATCCCCTGAACAGCTTAGGCTGAGGACATATGAAGGACATAGATCCCGCTTCCTGAAAGGCATTCATCTGAAATGCTGGCTGGGGAATTCTGGGACTTGAAGTCCACACATCTTACACCTGCCGAGGTTGAGAAACACTGGTTTAATGGAATGCGAGATAGGTGAGGTTAGGCCTTTCCCTCATAATACTTAGGCAGGTGAGAAAATCCTGCTTAGCTGTGCAATGCTTTTAAATATAGGGTTGAAGGTTTGAACTATTTTTTTGTGTGTGTATTTTTGGTTTCATTGATGTAATTTTTAAAAGATGCCTTTTAGCTTTCTTTTGTTTTCTAATTGTTTTGGCAGCGCTCGCAGGGGTGGGGGAAAAAAATTAAAATATATTGCTAAATAATCAAGATCTAAAAAAGTGCATATTGAACATCAAGACTCATGGGATGGGTCAACTAGTTTGGCCCTTCTTTCACACTCGCATTGCCAAATGCAAAAGGCTATAGCAAGAAGCAGGGCTAAGTAAGAAATATCTTTAGCGCCACTTCAGAACAATTTCCCATGATGAGTGAAACTCTCCTTGCCTCTTCAGGATTGTTCAGCAACTTGCATTCCTGGGCCAGGCATCGTTCAACATCCATCCTGACTTTTTAAAAGCCGTTTGCTTCAGTCCTCCTTCACATGAGAGAAGTCATATGCAGGCCTGGCCCTGGGAATAAAACTACAGACACTAAACTTAGATCTGTGCTTGTTCATTGCACAGTGAGGGGAGCTCCAAAAAGTCATGTTAAAAAGTGGCAAGGCTTTAGGTGGTGGCCATCTTGACTTTTTTGATACCTCTGCAGACTCCCTTGATTGTGGCTAAGCGCTCATAATGTGCATTTTGGATGGAAGGGGAGAGAAGGGCAGCCATTTTTCTCTTGTTGCCTAGTAAATTTTTGTGACTCTGATCTGCATGAATTCTGGAGCATAGTTTGTTAGGGGACCCCCCCCCCCACATACACACACAAAAAACTTCAAAATGATTTCCAAGAAGCAAACTCTTCTAAGGAGTTTCAATCACAAGAATTGCTCCTAGTGATGTTCTCTCAACCCTAGCAAATAGGCTGGATGAATTTGGTCCTAAGATTGTTAATGAGAATTAGCTCTTTTCAGGTAAGTGTCAGGTTAATGTTTGACAAAGCTAATTGAACTAGATCATATTGGAACTGTACGAATCACAATCCAGGATTTAGGCAGATTTTATTTTGACACACAATTGTAAGTGATTTTTCAGCCAAAAAAAGAAGAATTGCTTTTTTAAAATATCACATGTGCTCAGAAAAGAGAGATTCAGACCAGCTTAATCTTGCTTAGATACGATGACTATGATTACGGCGAAGTTAATCAGTTACTTGAACGGAACCTGAAGATTTACATTAAGACAGTGACCTGCTACCCAGAGAGAACTACCAAGCGCATGTACGACAGCTACTGGCGCCAGTTCAAGCACTCAGAAAAGGTGAGTCCCTCAGTGCCAAACGCATTAGCACACATTCTTTTTGTACATAACCCAGAGAAATGGCATTTCTGCAGAAGCAAATTGTCATATCCATACACTAAACACACCCTTCCCTTGCATTAATATTCTCCTCAACCACCAAGAGTGAAACTTTGGGATGGCCACACCTTTCTATTCCAAAACCTGTGGGTGGAACAGTCTATCTTTTAAAAAAAGGGGATTGGAGGGAAATTCTGTTTTAAGGCAGGTGACAAAGATTCTGTAACATCTGATCTTGGTAATAACTCTCTGACAGTTTCTTCTCACATGCAACATTCCAGTTGATGCTGCAAGTGGTGAGTGGTGAACTGGCATCCATGAACTAGTCCATTTATTTTATTTGTAAATTTTATCTAGGTGTCTGAAACCACCTGGATTCTAGGCAGCTTACAGAAATTAAATGTTAAAAAGAAGAGATCAATAAAAATTAATTGTGGCTAAAATACAAAATGAAAAATTATAAAATTAAGAAGTGTATCATGATCATTCCCCAAAAGCCTTCTGGAAAATCCATGTTTTCACCAGCTTCTGGAAGACCATGAGGGTGGGGGCCACATGCACTTCAGGTTACAGAGCAGGGGGGCTGCTGCAGACAATGATTGAAGACAGTCAGATCTTCTCATATTGTACCTCCTGATAGATGGGGACACTCAGTAGGTGCTCCCTCATTTTCTGGGGAAGATGGGTAGAAACTGTTGGGGAAAGGTGATCTCTAAGACACCCAGGCTCTGAGCCATGTAGGCCTTTCTAAGTCACAACCAGCACCTTATTATAGGTCACAACCAGCACCGTGAATTGCACAAGGAAACCTACTGGTAGCCAATGCAGGTTGCACAGCAAAGGTGTTAAGCAGCATTATTTAGACCAATCGCTAAAGGTGTAACATAGCTGTACTGAGACCAAGCACCAAGCCCAGGGGCTGCTGCATTCTGGACCACCTGAAGTTTCCAGGTGGTCTTCAAGGGCAGCCCCGTGTAGAGTGAGTTACAGTAATCTCATCCCTTTAAGCCTCACCATCCCACTTCATGAAAGATCAAGGCACCTCTTTGAGAAAGGGCCTTAACACCATGCATGCCTCTCTATATCCATGTATCACCAACTGGTTTAAATGTTTCCTTAGGTCCACGTGAATCTTCTTCTGATGGAGGCTCGCATGCAGGCTGAACTGCTCTACGCCCTTCGTGCCATCACCCGTCACTTGACCTGACGGGCCGACACAGTTGTATGTGCAAAGCTTCCAAATAAGACGAGCAGTAAAATGCTGCCTGTGGGGTAGCATCCGGCTACTGGATTCCGTAGTGTTGAAAGCTGAAGCTGTGTGTCTGGCAGCTGTTACCGTGCAATGATCTCTCGCTCTTTCCTCTGTCTGTCTATATATTTCTCGATGCTTAACTTTACTAGCGATAGCAAACATAACACTGTGGAACACTGCTTCTGAAGTGGTTTCCCATCGAAGTATTGCTCGCAAACCCTACGCTGGTTTGCTATCACTGATTCTTTGCTGTTTTTTCTTGCGCTCGGAATTAAAACTTTTAAAATGTGTCTTTTGAGGTTCCAGCTATCCCACCCAGTCTCTCCTGTAGACAGTATCCTGCACGGGATTGTCTTTCTCTTCTCCCTCTCTTCCTTTTAGCTCTTTCCTAAATACAGTATATGCTATGTTTTAAGCTGAATTGCTCAGCTAGCTTATTCTTACATAATTCCTAGAAATGTAATTCTTCAGCAGTAATTTGGAGGTCACGTGAAATGAATGCAACTGTTATGCCTGCGTTTTTGAAGAAAAATGTGAAAGCAACTGCTGCAAATCCTGCGGCATGCTACTGAGACACAGCATTGGAATACTTTTTTCTGAATGCAGTGGTTCTTCCCATATCCATTTCAACTGTACAGGTTCAGGGATTGCCTTATCCTCTTTGGCCTACGATTGTTTGCTTTTTGCCCCTCCAAGTGCACGGAGGTTCTTTGCAACCCAAGTCAGCAACTCGGTTTAACTTGGCATATGGGAATTTTTTACCAAGTCACTTTATAACATTTTAAAACTTTAACTGGTTCATAGATCAGGCAGCACTGCAGGGTGTGGAAGTTCAACACATGCTGCCTGATCAAAAGGAAAAAAAAATCTGCACAAGTTCCCCCCCCCCAATGGGAAAGTTTGGTCTTGTGCTAAGTCAGACCACTGGAGAGTTGAGACCAGTCCTGTTCTACTCTTCAGCTTCTCCAAACCTTGTGCATTTGAAGCATGGATTCTCTTGCTGATCTGTAGCTGCTTCCCTGAAAGTTTTATGTGGTGCTGCCTTCTGTTGGGTCAGATCTTTGATCCATCTTGCCCAGTATCACTAGTTCTGGTTGGCAGTCGTTCCATTAGAATCTCAGGTAAGCATCTTTAATTCCCTTATAACTTGAGATCGTTTCACTAGAGATGCCAAGACCCCTTTTACAAGCAAAGAAAGTGCTTTCCCATGAAGTTACAGCTTCTTCCACTGCTGTTTCTTTTTTTAAAAAATGATTATATAAGAGTAATTAGAGTGGTGTTCAATTCAAGCTTTAGAAATTTGATTCCGGTTGTATTTCCCTGAGTGGTAGTGTCAGAGCAGGGTTTTTTATATATATATTTTAAAGCTATGAATCATGTTTCTGTGTGTTGTCATGAGTGAACAAAGGAAGTGCAATATTTGAGCAGAAAGGCAAGTTTTTCCCTAACAAACTTCCTGCTGAAAAGTCCCGTTCAAAATGGCTGGAGAACAGCTGTTTGTTCCTTCCCAAACATTGCTACTACCCTTGGCTTGCTTGCCTTGAACAATCAGCTACTCTTACATTGCCAAAGCATCTATTAAATAAAACTGGGGTGGAGCACACATCCCCATACACTTCTGTGGAACCTTGGTTCCTTCCAGTGGAGACCCCAGTGTGAGTTTCAGAGAAGTGAATGGCAAATGTGCCACAGTCACTTTGATTAGGTGGTTCCCATTGGCAGGTGGCCTTTTTGAGGAAAAGATGTGAATTGCCAAAAAAGATCCCGTCTCTGTGGTGCCTGAGCACACTGTTACAGTTTTAGAGCACAAGATATCAGTGTTTTTATAGCTTTAAGTGTGTTATGTTGAATTTCAGCGAAGTGCCTGAATACTGACCCACTGAGACAGTGACTTTTCAGTTATGGGCCCATTCCAGGGAACGTTAGTCATAGCTGAGTCCCACTGAAATCTAAGCTGCTTTGGCCCAACTGTGACTGTCTTGTCAAAGTCGACAACTTGCCCACTGCCTTTGAGTGGACGTACTCTACCAATATTATCTAATCACTGACCAACATTTTGGCAACAAGATTCAGTTGTGACTAACATCTGCTGGACTTGTTTTGAAGTAGACTTCTCCCTCACCCACCCACCCCTTAAGACTGACTTCAGTTTGTTTTTCTATGCTTTGGAAATGAACGAAATGGGTTTTCTTTTATTCTAAATGAGCTGTAGAAAGCAATATAGAATCATTTTGAAAAAACTGAAAGATTTTCATAATGGTTTGTTTTATAAGAGTGATTTTGAAAGTCTTTCCATGTAAAAACAAAACAAAATACAAAAATGACCAGACCAGGGTTATTTTGTTGAAATTTTTAAAACTTAATTCTTTCCTCTTCTATTACTGTTGTGATAGGATGTTGTTCTCCTACCCCTCTTCCCCCTTTCAGATGTTGAAATGATTGTTCACTTTCCTGTACAGAGTTTTCTGTATGTCAAACTATAAGCTATTTTTGATATCAACATTCTCTGGGGATACATTTACACTACAGATTTCTGTCAGCTGCATCAATTGCACTGTTGTGGCTTCTCTTAAAGAAATCTAGAAATCCTAATTTGAGGAGAGCATTTAGAGTTCTCTGTAAAACTAATTTTTTAAAAAAATCTTGTGCTCCCCATCCACCCTAAGCATTATCTCCCTCTTGGTGTTATCCTTTTTGCAGTTCTGCCCTTGGGAAGAAATTCAGTTGAATGGAGTCAGCTGTTAAATTAGAGCTGCCCTGTGGCAAGAACGGGGCCATTCTGTGTGGGAGGCACCAACCACACACCAACCTAAGCTGAGTTGGCTGCCACTTGACAAACTTTTCCAGTCCTCCCTCCTTTGCAGGTACAGATGGCACAGGAATTTCATATGCAAAGAGAAAAGTCTCTCGGTTGTTTTGCTATGGTAAAAGTCGGGCACGTGTTCTTCTCTCGGCATAGGTTTGCTGTGTCCAGAATCTCACTGAACCAGCGGAAGAGTTGAGCACACTTACAGGGATCAGTGCCATTTTTAGCTTTGAGTGAACTCTGGCTTTGAACTAGAGCCATTATGGAGGCGGAGAAAAAGCTAGTGAGAACTAGTCTCCCAGCCCTAAAGCAGCAGAGTAACTGCTGGAGAGAAAAGGGAGGTAGAAGAGGGGACTGATGTCTTTCCCTGCATCTCTCTCCTCTTTGCTTTGTATTCTCAATCAGGTTCTCTCCTGTTTGTCACTAGACGAGAAGGGACACTGGGAGGAATAGCAATCTCTGGGGGAGGTGGGCAGCATATAAATTTAATAATAAATAAAGTGATGGAAGGTTAAAGCATCCTTTGTCCTACTGCTCTACAGATGATTTGGTTTGTCTTAACAGGAATGGTTACATAGGTGATCTGGTCCGTGTTTTGATTATAAGAGATTTAATTTTCCTTTCAGAGGGAGGTGGAATTGTTTTCTTTTTAATAGAAACCGGTGTTCTAAATGCAGAAGCAGCAATGTCTTTTCTTGTAAAAGTTTCCTTTTATTATAACGGAAGAGTCATCTTGCCAAGAGGCAAATAGGCTTTACATTTCTAAGACTTTGTTTACTTTTTCTTTCCTTGGTGAAATATCTAACTTCTAAATTCATTAATGGAAGCAAATGTTTGATTTCACTGGGTGCCAGATCTGCATTTGGCACTCAAGGTTGAAGCCTGCTCTTTGAAAATTAGGGTTTTTCCTTAGAAATAGAATGGCAAGTCTGAACGTTATAAAAATGTTTCCAAGGTAGTAAGTTCAGACTAGTATGATTTGGTGTGGTCAAGTAGAGTGGTTAGATTTATATACTTAAATAAGTTGGAGTTACGTCTCTGTTTTTACATGCTGAACATTCAGAATAGACATCCATTTTTACTTTGTTTTTTATCTGATTTATTGCTTAAGCTCACACGTGTGCCAAACTATAAATGTGCAAAAAAAAGAGGGGGAGGGAAGCACATGTGAAAGAATCAACATTTATGTATTAAAATCTAACACAATTGTTTGTTGCATAGGCATAGTTTTCTGTTTTGCTTCTGTTACTGTGGCTTTAGTTGTCAGTAGCTGGTGGCCCATGGACCAAAATCTGTCCCACTATCAGCCAAGGGGCAAACAAGAGCTGCAAGTCGGACTGTCAACAGTAATATCACTCTGGAGAGGAGGGTTGAGGAACCTGTGGCCTTCCAGAAGTTGCTGGACTACAGTCCCCAGCATTGTGCACATGTAGGTGGAGTTAGAAGTAGCATCTGAACAACTTCTGGAGATTCATGTTTTCTTCCCTTGTTGAAGAGCTAGGCAGTACAGCAAACTTCCCCAAGTGTAGGGAGGGCAGAAGTTGAGGTTTTGGCTCTAGATAGGACATAATAAGGCCCTCAAGCATTTGTTCATTTGTTCTGCTGTATTGTTTGGGCAAAACCTAAATTGGGTGATTTCATAATTTCTCCCCCCACCTCAGTTTTTATCAGCTGTATTGAGTTCATACAGAGAGATGGGTCAACAATTGCAGTTGGCCAAGAGATAGTATCTGAGTAAGGGGAAAGAATTATAACTTGAATTTCTAACTCCCACGCATAGGAAATGCTTATATGTGGCAAACCCCAGGTACTAATCCCAGACAAGAGTTGGGACAAAACGGAGTGCAAAATCTACTGTGCAAAAATCCTCTGCATACTTACTTTGAAGTAACTTCCCCTGCCTAAGTAGGCACAGGACTGCAGCCCAGATCCAGTTGTGATTTTGGGGAGGGGGGGAGGGTGCTTGGTTTTTTCCCAGCATGTTTTATTTTTGTTCTTTTGTGAGATTAGTATCTGGGGAGTTGTGATGAAAAGTATCTGCACAGGAAATAGGATATATTCATAGGCTAAATGGAAGCAGCTAATCTCTGCATGATGAGAACCCAGATTCTGCAACTGGAATTTGTTGTTGTTGTTGTTTAGTCGTTAAGTCGTGTCCGACTCTTCGTGACCCCATGAACCATATTGTGCCAGGCCTTCCTGTCCTTCACTGCCTCCCTGAGTTTGCTCAGTTTCATGCTCATTGCTTCAGTGATGCTATCTAACCATCTCATCCTCTGCCGTCCTCTTCTCCTTTTGCCTTCAATCTTTCCCAGCATCAGGGTCTTCTCCAAAGAGATCTCTCTTCGCATTAGGTGGCCAAAATATCTGAGCTTGAGCTTCATTATCGATCCTTCCAATGAGCAATCAGGGTTGAGCAACTGGAATAAGATGTTCTAATTCCAGACCTACATTAAATAATGGGCTTCGTTGGACTGCTCTGGTCTTGGGATAGCTGGTACATCATAGGAGATGCCAAGTTCCAAACTGAATGATTCAGTAGCCTGAATGTAGCCATGTAGATTTCCAGACCTCTTGCGTACTTCTATTCCACAACTAGATTCAGCTTCCACTTTGAAGGATTGGAGGGCAATCCTGGTTGTTACTGAGCATCAGACCCACCCATTTCTCCTACTGGCTGGGGAATTCTGGGAGTTGATGTCCACACATCTTAAAGTTGCCAAGGTTGAAAAACACTGGTCTAAGAGCCTCTGGAGTGAGGCCATTTATAATCAAATAAGATCAAATAATAAATATTTCTTTAAACCAGCCAACCACAGCTGGAACACTTTAATTCGCAAGAATGAACAAATTTGCTTTGCAGTTCCATTTGGTTTTTCAACTTTTGTTGTAAAATGGAGGGGGGTCATTTTAATGTTGTGTCATCTATAGGCTTTTTTTCCCCTACATATATAAAAAGGCCAGTAGGACTGCTTTTAAAAAGTGTAAGTCCAGGAGAGATTTAGATGGATATATGACTTTTGTTTCAAGATCTTTTTTTCAAGGACAGGGACATTTTTACATCTATCCTTTGAGCCAAAAAGGGGAATCCCAGGAATTCTTTGCTCTGCTGTCTGTGAACACCAAACAGATTCAAAGCCAAGTTGCACATGAGGTTTTCTCAAGTGCTGTTGTTCAGGTGTGTTTGATCATAAAAGGTGCCGCTCGCTTTAAAAGTGCATGCATTATGGCAAGGAATTACTATATTATCAGGTTTGTCCTGCAAGGATTTTGCACAGAACCACACAACAGATCTTCCACTGTGCCAGATCAGTGGTGCGTATGTTTCCCTCTTGAAGAGAAGACATTGCAACTGCCAGAGGTTTTTCTGACCAGACAGAGAAATCCGTATGTGGAAGAATTTCCTCTTTGGGCAGAAGCTGTATAATTCTTAGTCTGCGTAAAAATCTATTCTCTCTGAGTTGTTGTTTTTTTTCAACCCACCTTCCGTATATGCATGCTCTAGGGTGCTTTGAAATTACAGTGATCAGCTCTTTGGGGAAATGCTGGGTGGGGGTGATGGTGGTTGAAATCTAACATGTCCAGAAGGGTGCCAGGTAAAGAAAGGTTGACTCAGCCTCTGGCAACATGCACTGTCTCATGGTGCACCAGGGCGGATTGCCTTTGCAACTTGTGCACCTCCCTGTTCAGTTTAGCAGCCTCCAAATGAAGCTGACTTTTCCCCCAGGGTTAGAAAGCAAAGGGTCAAGATTTGAGGCAAAGGGTTGCTCAAAAAATCTCCTGCTAACATGAGATCTTAACCAAGGAACACTCAAAGCTTAGATTCCTATGAAGCAGAACTTCAAAAATAGTGTTTTCTTTTATTTGTTTGTGGAATGATTGGAACCATGGAGAGCAACATATGATTCCATGTATAACAGATGTACACTGGTTGACCTCCTGAATCAATCAGTTAGGATGCCCTAAGATCTTTCCTAGCAATTTCTCCCCCTTCTTTCACGTTCACCTTGTATGATTCCTAAACAAGCAGCCTGAATATAGCATTTGGAATGGCACTGTCTTCTAGACCTGACTTGTATCAGGTTGAAGTTGGATGAAGACTTGGGACAACTGGTCAGCCATACAAAGGGAGGGAGGGCCACCAAAGCACACTTTACTTCTCTCATCCCAACTTCTCTCCCAGTAGCCCTGCCAAATTCTTTCACCTCAAGATGAAGGTGGGTTTTTCGTTCCAATTTAACTTAAAAGGCAAAGAAACAATTGAGCACTCAGCTATGTATATAAATTCTGATGAACTCCTCATTCACAAAATGATAGGAATGATCAAGATGGATCCTTCAGAAAGTCCCTACGCTCCTCCACACCACATCCCCCAATGGCCTTGTTACAATCCCAGTGGATTGGACCCAATTAAAATACGCACTAAAAATTTCTCAAAATAAACAGGCCATCACAATCTTGTTTAATCTGGATTTTCCCAGACTTGAGACCACAACTCCCAGCATGTCTAGAGAATGGCATCTCAGCATATCTGGAGAGTGGAAGGCTGATGTAGTCCTTCTTGATGTTATCTGGAACAAAAACAAAATGGTGCCTGAATATATGCAGAGTGGCCCAATGAGCTGGTTCTGAGATTGAAGTCCTGTATGTAGCGTGTGTAAACATCTAGTTGCACTTAGTGATTACTCAAAAAAAAATTGACATCACTTTTTTCCTATGGGCTCTTTTCGGGAACATTTCTTCTCCTCCCATTAAATGTAGTGTATTTCTAGAAGCTGTGATAGGCCTTCATGGTCCTTGACTTTGTTACTGTAACTTTTTTTTTCTTCACAATTTGTGAAATATAGAGCTGCAGCCAGAAGTGAAGTGGGGTTATGTCCACCTTCAGTTGTGTACTGTGTTATGGCTGTACGTAGATTAAGCTTATGTTACTTAGAATTTCCACAGCTGTATTATGTGTGTGTATGTGGGTTGTGTTTGTGTGTTTTGGTCTGTGGGGAGAGAATGAAGATGTGTCTGTGGGTTTAAGCTTTTTAGGGTCAGGTGTTTCTGGTTTTTTTATAAGTGACTTAATGACCCATAACCATTTAAAACTGTCCTTTCCTGTTAATTTGAGATCATGTCTTTAGTATGGGTAGTGTGAACTTATGTATATGGGAGAGACAGATTTATTTGTACCACTCTAAACCTGTGGGAATGGTTGGTTAGCAACATAAGAATCCAGTTAGAGAATTTACGTAAGAATGCCTCTTCATCCTTGCTCAAAAATGTGTAGGGAAAACGCAGGTCGATGTGAATTGATATCTCAGTTTCTGCTAGCATTTAAGAGAAATCACAATACAGGGCAGAAAATGTCCGAGGGTGAGCACCATAGGGAAGTGTTCAGTCCATTTCCCTTTTCATCTACTGCCCAAAATTTACCCCTGGAAAGAAGAAGATTTGTCAGACAGTTGTGGGAAGAGCAGGACCACTATGTATTTTTAGTTTTCCCTGGAGCCAGCAGTAAGGAAGTAGGCAAAAATCAAAATACGTCTTTGGCTACAAGAATATAAACATATGCTCCAATAGTGGATCATCTAAGTGGGCCATATTTGGCCCACCAGTTGCTTGTAACTGACCAACAGGCTTTTCCACCACATAGTTTAATTCCAGTAAAAAGGGTGAGAATGGGAGGATTGGATTTTTATTGTGTTCATATAGTCTTGGATAACTTTTATTCTGTTACCTCAGGACATGTTTGAAGTTATTCCAGAGCAACAAAAAGTTGACTGGGGTGTCCCTTTCCTACACTCCAAAATATAAATAGTTTATCACAGGAATAACTTAAGCATTTGTGGGCTTCAGATTACCCTTAACAACACCAGCAAAATAAAAATAGCAACACACACCCATTCTTTTTGAAAATGTGCAGATTTAAGACCTAACCAAGACTTTAGCCTAAGTTTTCTAACCAAGATGGATATTGGACAAGCCAATCCTACTGGATCTATCTGTGTGACTCACTTTTTTTTCCTGTCTTTCTTGGTTTAAGCTTTTAGTTACTCATCTTGACTTGTATTTGAGCAGATCCAGAAAACAACATTTAGTGAGCTGAAACGAAACGTATTTTTCAATAAAGTAATATGTGTGTGCATATTAACCTGTTAACAGCAATTCATAAAATCTGCACTTTTTATGAGGTTTTCAAAAAAAAATCTATTTATAGGTACGGAACAGTGGGGTTTGTTTAAACTGTATAGCATTTATACTTGCTGAAATCTCTTTCACTGTTATCAGCAGGAATTTTACTGGTTCAATAAAACTGGCAAAAAAAACCCCACCTCCTGTCCTGTGTGTTCTTTTCAATTCAGTGAATGTCACAATCTGCTTTTACCATGTACTTTACCTGAAGGGCAAAGGTATCCAGTGGTGATGAAAGCTGCAATGGGGAGCAGGAGTTCAGGGCTGGCAAAAAGAATTATTATATCAACTAGTATCAGGTTGAACCACTGTTTATTGTATTAACTCCCTTGGCTGGCTTCGCAGACTATCCTCAGCTCTGACAGGCAAACTGTTTTATGGTTTAGCAGGATGTGATCCATGTTAAACATCCATGTTAAGGTTATTGGTAGCCATTTATCACGATGGTTGCCTGCTACCTGTAAGATAGAGGAAGCATGCTTCTGAATACTAGTTGTTGGGAACCAACATCAGAGAAGGCAGTTCTTGCCTGCTTCTAGTGGGCCTCCCAGGGAGACCCCATGGCCCCTTTTGAGAAACAGGGTCTTACTCAAGAGACCTTTAGTCTGGCCCAGCAGGGTTTTATGCTGATTTTTGATTCACAGAGCTTAACATTTCTTCTTCAAGCAAGAATGAACTTTATGCCTTTGGTACCATCCCAGCATTCCCCAACGTGTCTTTCATGATGAAGATACAGTTTGTCTTCCCTAAATTGGCCTAAGTTGGAAAAACCTTCCAGAAGATGTCAGTGGCAAACCAAGAACTAGACGGACATATCCATGAGTTTGCAAAAGTTAGTGGCCACATATATTGCAGTCCAGAATTCATTAAGTCAAAGTACATGCTACTGTAGCTTTTTTTTTTTTTAAAGCTGTCCTACACACCCATGATCATCCAACCACGTTGCATGATTCAACCATCAATTTCAACGAGGAGGCTGCAGCTATTTGGGGGGTTCTCTTTTGCTGTTGTGTTTTTTTACTTTTTCAAATTAATAATGTGTTTGATATGTGAAGCCAGCCCTTTGCATTGCAACAGAAGGTATTTCAAACAGTAATCTGTGAGGTTTTAATTAACCGTAATTAATTATAGCTGGATCCTGCCCTAAACTTTTTTGGTTTGGTTTTTCAAAATTAACAAGTTTATGCTTATGCTGTCCCTACTCTTAACACAAGAGGGCGGTGTCCAATTAGAAATACTTGTTCCAAGCCTGGTAGCCCCTTTTCACACTAACAAATGGAAGTTAGTTCTATAGAGCTGCAGGTCATGAAAGCTTGTATCTTTTAATAAAATTTATTACTCTGAAAAGTACTACCAGACTCCTAATTGTTGGCGACTGTAGACTAACCCTAAAATGTCAAGTTTGATTTGTGTCCTTAATTCTAATGCAGTGGTTCTTACCATCAGTTTGGTAAGAGTAATTCGGGCACATCCTGGGGGTAATGGAGGAATTTGTAATTGCTTGCTTGTGGGTCAAGCATCCAGTTTGAGACTGCCAAGATGCTTGTGTAAAACAACAGTTTTCGGGGGGGAGGGCTAGTGACATTATTCAAGACTGGGAAAGGGGGTAATTGGGTCAAACAGTTTAAGAGGTACTGTACAAATGGAATACAGAAGCTCCTTACCAAAGCTAGATTGTTACAGTGCACACGTTGGCAGTCTGTAGTCTCCACAATTGATATGCTGAAGACTAAGCCCAGTTGTTCACCTTGATTGCACTGTCTAGAATGGAAAACCCACACTTGGAGGATTCCACTTTACATATCTCACATTACAGATTGTGGCACTGAGTGATGGCTTGAGTTATTCCAGGTCTTAATGCTTGACTTTAAATTGAAGCCCCTTCTGCTCCTTTCCTGATATTTCTGATGTGCTAATTATTAATGGAGGAATAAGTCTACTAATGGCTATAAGAATTTAAGAGAACTTTCACGGTCTGTCTTCCATAATTTAATCTCCAGGGCAGATATTAATGTGTGTCTGATTGAGGAAGTTGGTCTTCTCTCTTGGGAACTAAGATTTGTTCCGTTTGAATAAATTCATTCTGCTAAAAAAAAAAAAAAAAAAGATTAGGATAAGAAACTTCCCACAAAAATGGAACTCCTTGCAGATTAGAGAAAGGGCAAATGGGCAAGACTTCTTAGCCCTCCCTTGATGTTTCTACAGAATGGACACCACACTACTTGTTGTGTTGCAACTTATTCTAGGGCTGTTTTAAGTCTTTGTGTATGTGTGTGTGCTTTCAAGTCAGCGTTGACTCCTGGCAACTGCCTGGACAAGTCCCTGCAGTTTTCTTGGCAAGATTTCAGAAGTAGTTTGCCATTGTCTCCTTCCTGGGGTTGAGAGAGAGGGACTGCCCCAAGGTCACCCAGCTGGCTTTGTGCCTAAGGTGGGACTAGAACGCATGGTCTCCCGGTTTCTAGCCCAGTGCCTTAACCACTACACCAAACTGGTTCTCTATAAGTCTTATTATTCCCCTCATAAGATGAGAAGTTCACCCAAAACTGTTATATTGAAGTTGCTTTAGCTCTCTCATCGCTTTCATTACCTTTTTTCTGCCAGTTCCGCGTCAATGTCACTCTCGTTTCTATCCTTGTTTGTGTATCAAACATCAACAAAACGTGGGTGTGCTGTGCCAGCAGAAAGCTTTGTACTGACATGCCTTGGGCTTGAAAGGACTATGCATGCAACCTCTCTGGAGCTAGCCTAACAGCAGGCCCAAACTGGAGTGCAGAGAAAACACCAGAGTGGGGAGAGGTTGATTGTAGCTCCACTCCAGCTCCAGTGCTGGCCAATGTTGCCAGCCAAAACATGGCATGTGAGCCAGTAGTTTGGGGATTCTTGTGCCATCTCGGTCACCTCCGGGTTGGACTACTGCAACACGCTCTATATGGGGCTACCCTTGAAGAGTATCCGGAAGCTACAGCTGGTGCAGAATGCGGCGGCGCGGACAGTTCTTAATGCCCCTAGGAGGGCACATATAACACTGCTGTTGCGTGAGCTGCATTGGTTGCCAGTTTGTTTCCGGGTCTAATTCAAGGTGTTGGTCATCACCTTTAAAGCCCTTCATGGCACAGGACCAGGTTATCTGAGGAACCGTCTCACCCCGGTTGTTTCAGCCCGCCCCACTTGGTCCAGCAGAAGGGGCAGGTTGCAGGCCCCACCGGTCAAGGAATTCCGATTGGTGGGGTCTAGGCAAAGGGCCTTTTCTGCTGTGGCTCCCACCCTATGGAACATCTTGCCTCCTGAGGTCCGGTGTGCCTCCTCCCTCATGGCCTTCAGAAAAGGGGTTAAATCCTGGCTCTGCCAGAAGGCCTGGGGGTCGGATGAGGGCTCGCATCTGTGGAGATGGCTGGTGGGGTGATGGGTTTTGGCTCCCCCCCCCCAGCATCTTGAAGGTTCTAGTGCTAAAATATACAGGGGGGTTTTAGGACACTTTTCATGTATGTTTGTATTTTAATTATTTATGGATTTTAGTCGCTGTTGGAGGGATTGGTGTGTTTGTTCTTTTTTGTTATTGTGAGCCGCCCAGAGTCACTCGCTGGGGGAGATGGGTGGTATACAAGTTTAATAATAAATAAAATAAAATCTCAATGGCATGTGTTCTAAGTATCATGAGTTTTTGATAGTGTGTGAACAGGGTATGGTCAAAAATGTCAAGATGGCAGCCATGACAGTGCCACTGGAGCCCCACCCATTATTGCACATTTAAATATGGGCGGAGCTTCCAATGCACCATCTTGGCCACCATCTTGACCTTTTTTTGGCCATGCCCTATGGACACCCCTGGTGTGAGCCAAACCTGTCTCCTGTTGGCACACGTCCCAGCTCTTTTCATAAAAAAAAGTAGAGACTGAAAAGTAGGGACCTGTTGGCACAAGTCCCAGCTCTTTTCATAAAAAAAGTAGAGACAGAAGACCCATTGTTTTTACAAGTAAGTTTGACAAATCCCATACACACAGAGACGACAGCATTTGAGGACATCTGGCCAACCGTGGCTGATTTGGAGAAGCTATGGCGCTTGGACAGGAGACTTACCCAGGAATCCTCAGAGGTGTTGGCTAGACTGGGTGGTTGAAAAAAAAATTCCCAGAAGCAAACGGTTGTACTGTTGCCAAGAACACTTGTTCATGTAGTCACTAGACCAGTGTTTCTCCAGCTTGGCAGCTTTCAGAGGTGCGGACTTCAACCCCCAGAATTCCCCAGCCAGCCAAGCTGGCTGGGGAATTCTGGGAGTTGAAGTCCGCACCTCTGAAAGCTGCCAAGCTGGAGAAACACTGATCTAGATACTGATCTTAACTTGAGACTGCTTATGCAAACAAAACTAATTTCCTGGGCTGGAAAACAAACCAGATTTAGAGAAAATGCGATTGCTACTACCAGAACCAGCAGTCCAGGACAATGTTATGCCTTGTTAAGTTTCTTTTGGCGGTTTCCGCACTGCACTCATGAGCTACTCCTTTGCTCTCCCCTGCTGATGCTTGCTTAACTTTAAGATGGTATGAGAAAAACCTGTCCGGACTGAGATGTTCTGGCAACGGTTTGCAAGGGATCCAGTCTGGGCTCCGTCTCATTGGACAATTGGCACAAAGAGTCGCTTTTTGTGAGATGGGCGATATCTAAATTTGAAAGACAAATACATAAATAAATTTCCCTGCTGCTGTCTCCGATCCAGGATGAGCGATGGCTCAGTTGCTTTCCTTTCTACAGATGGATCTTACGGATGGACCTTACTGGACATATTTATGAAACGGATTGTCTGTATACAAAGTTAAAGCATCAAAATGCACTTACAGGCAGACACAACGCCAGTTTTAAAATTACCTGTATTTTGCCAATTTTTATTTCGAAGTCTGCAGCAGCTTCCATGATAAGCCTCCCTCTTGTGGTCTAGTGGTTATCCTCCACGCTTGATCCTCAGATGAGGAAAACGTCGCTGGTGTGAAACCCAGCAGAAGTTTCAAAATTCTTTTCTCTCTTTCTTCCTCAAACTTTAGGAGCTGGGGATGAAACATTTCTACTTCAGTCAGATAAAATAGAACCACTGACTAGAACCTACACGCATGCACAGAAGAACGATGAGGCTAAAATCAGACTGATGGGCTCATAATAATGTGTTCTTTCGTCATATTGCAATGATGCATGATTATTGTGATTTCTTTGATCGTTGTGAGCTGCCCAGGCACTATACACGTTTAAATAATAATAATAATAATAACAACAACACTGGAATACCTGGAGACAGCAGAAGAGAAGAGAAAGAACTGGAGAAAATCACAAGATACAAAGACCTGCAAATAGAAGTAGAACGACTATGGGAAAAGAGAGCAAAGATAGTACCAATAGTTATAGGTGCTTTAGGTGCAATCCCAAAACATCTGGACCACCAATTGAAGACCATCGGCATTGACAACATCTCCATCAGTCCATTGCAAAGGGTAGCCTTACTTGGTACAGCTTATATCCTGCGACGATACCTTTAACACCATCAAAGAACAACATCTGCCTATCCTAGGTCCTTGGGAAGTTCACGATAGGTGGATAAAAATGCCAAATCCAGTCTAAACATCCGGCTGACTGTGCGACCAACAACATTAATAATAATAGTGCACACACATATAGCATTACATATATACGTTCATTTCCTAGCTATTGCTATGGGATACAGTGAAAATTTTATAATTTTGCAGAAGCCTCTTGCTATCACTTTCTGGGACTTGAATTATTTTCATGTACACCTTTCAGGCCTAGCATCTCAATTTTAAGGGCTAGAAACTTAATTCAAAACAGTACAGTTCTCTTAGTTACTTCTACTAACAGCATATAAAATTATTTCAGAAACATGTGGGCTTGTGCTTATCCAGGGTGGCTAAACTTCTGTTTATCTGTGGTAGCCAAATTTCAGGAGGGGTCTGAGAGCACCTTTTCAGACCAACCAATTTTATTCAAAGACATAAATTTTCAGGAACTGTAATAGTCTGAAAAGGTGTTCCCAGGCTCCTCCTGATTGTGGGTTTTGGTAAAAAGAAGCAGGACATATCAGTCCTACAATTTGGAAATGGGATGTCTTTCCTCCGCCTCCACTGTGCATTAATTAAACTACAGATTCTTGCCAAACCAGAACACCAGGAAAGGTAGTTTACTGCTCACTGCATTTCTAGATTAGAAAATGTTGCCCCAGCTAGATTTTCAGCACTTAAGCAGATGCCAAAAAGAGAGCGTTGCCACTCCAAGTCCCGCCTGGCCAGCTGACAGCCATTCCCAAAAACGGACCCGTGGTTGAAAACTGGTTCAGCAAACCATTCAAATTATAATACAAGTAGCAATGCTCCATACAAAAATTCAGAAAGTGGACAATAATAAACAGTTTCAATGCAATTACCAATTGTGAGTTTGCATGTATTGTACAGGGTGGAAGTGTGATCTCACACTACCAGCCCAAAGAGCTGGGTGCAAATGGAAATGAAGATGGGAATCTCAACACAGGATTTCATTACAGATCTGGATTAGAGATCTACTTGTTCCTGGTACTCAAGTACCCGAAGTTTTCTCCAGAAGAACATTCCTGGCCAAGTTGAGGGCATGGGGTACCTAAAATGACTCAAATGGTAAATAAAAACTTAATTTTGGATTATACTGTTTTGGTAAACAAAGTTTAGTTTAAAAAGGCCTTCAGAAATGGAGGGGATGGGAATATCAATAATCATTGTCTTAGCTGCCCCCCAAAAGTAAACTCCTGTGCTTGTACAAGAGGAAAAAGCAGCAAGGGGGGGGGGTTGCATTTTCCTTGCATTTTCCTAACTTTTATTTAGTGGTCCACAATTGTATAAAGTATGAGATGCACTTCATCCTAGCGTTTTCCTGCAGAGGCGGGGTCCATTTTAGTATGAGATACACTGCCCTAGAGGAAATACTGTTTATTTTCTTAATGGATGAATTTCTGTGCTGTTCTTCATCTAAAACGTCCTGCAGCAGTTTAAAAACTTACATAGATTTTAAGAAACCACTATAATGCAGAATAAAAATAGCAAGGGGGACTGCCAAAGATAGCAGAGCTCTAGAAATGGAAAACAGTTTAGGGCAGCCATGCTAGCTGGGGAATTCTGGGAGTGGAAGTCCACACATCTTAAAGTTCCTGAGGTTGAGAAACACTGGTTTAGGGTCTAGGCTCTTATTCCTGACAGCCAAATCTTTTTCCAAGATACTCCATTCCATTCCACTCCACTCTGGACTTCCCAACACTGCTTCCATACATAAATATTCCTCCCTGCGCACGCTGCATAATTGTTGGTAAACACTCTGTTGGTAAGCCACTAAGCCTGCTTAACACTCCATTCACCAGTTCTGCAGTATCTTTCCCTCCAAGCTTGCACACCTTGTGGGGGAAGGTGCTGCTTTTCTAGACGTCTTCTGCAAATCCAGGGAATTGAATAGAATTTGCATGATGAATTAGTTAATGCTTCCCTTTTTTGCATTGCTGGTGCTGTTTTGTCTACATCATGATCCACATTTTTGGAAATAGAGGCAATTTATTACTATATATGTCTTCGAAAGCCTGGGGAATACCAAACACCTTTCTTTCTGCACAGAACATACTGTGACCCTCCCTGGGAAGACCCTCCTGAAGATAAAACATCTCAAAAGAAAAATCCCTACTGTCAGTCCTGCATCATCTCAACAGACAGAAGAGACTAAGAAAGACTTTGTTTCTTGAAGGGGTATCTTCAAGGCCACCATTCATGAATACCTATAAATTTCAATAAAACCTTGATTCCCTGAACCTTGATTTGCCAGACTTCAGATGCAATAATTGAAACATTACCCCTAAATTTATGGATCAAGTCCATTGTTTTCAAAGCATCCTGGACAATTGACATAATTTACATTTATTTGTGGTAATTGATGGCATTGCATAATTATGTAACTGATTTTTAGTGCCATTTGCATCAGTCAATGCAGATCGAATGGGCATCTGGATTTAACAGGCATGCCTTCCATGCAATGTTCCATTAAATCAAGGCTTTAGTATAATTTAGATAGAAACAGAATGCATAGTCAGAAAGAACTATAACCAGAAGTTTGTGCTGCATAGTCTCCTCTAGGGCTTCAACTGCCATCCTCTTTCACCATTGCCATAGTGTTGAGGCTGTTGGGAGCTTATCTGGAAGGCCGCAGGTTTTCATCTTTGTGGGCAACTTCAACTGTTTTCCATTCCTGAGGGTTCCTTATCTTAAAACCAGACTTGGAACAGAAACCCTTCACCTATAGAATAGGGTGGCCTCTGAGAAGAAGGTTGCACAGTCACCCTCTTCTTTCAGCAACAATATTCCAAGTTAGAGGTCCTTAAAATCTGTAACAATCCCTGAATGAAGATGTAAGTCTGCACAATTGTCTGAAGGACTGGCCAAATACATTCCATATGCTCAATCCCAGATAGAAATATAGCTGTTCCACTTCATATTAATGATTCTTGAACTGCCTTCAAGGACAGACCCAACTTTCCCCTCTATACATATTGTACTAATCTTGATTTTCCCAATCAGAATCTTTCTGTTTTGGAATCCAGCTACTCTGGAATATGGAAGAAAATGGAGTTGTAATCAATGTATTTGGAAGGTATCCAGTTATGAAAGGCTGGGATGATGTATTTGGGATGTTAAGTGCAGTGGTGTGTTGGGATCAGAGAGCCAAGAGGGTTGGGGTTGGATGTAGTTTGATTGCTCTTCAGACCATTCCTGACAGCTGCCATTGGGAGGACTGGGCAGAGTCCCTGACTGCTGGCTAGCCTGGTGAAGTCAGTGGGCTACCTGCAATATTGCAGATGCTGGCTATAACTCTACAGGTTTGGCCCATCTCCCACTGCCCTTCCTCAGCCTCAGGGTGGAATTTTTGGTGCGGATTGATGCTTTGGCTCCAAAGTGCTTTTTCCTGGGAGTGAGAAACTTTGAAGAGGACTCGAAAGAACTCACACTGAGGTTGGCAATGCTGGGTTGGGTGGTGCTTCTACCACCAAATCTGTGCCATACTCACAGATGGGTTTGTGGGACCATTCTCGGAACTGGGGTTGGACGCTTGTCCATTAGCTCCCTTTTTTGGACTCAGGGACTGGCACCTTGGCTTTCTAGCCAGTTACATCTCATTCTTCTATAGGGCAGAGGGTTGTGAGAAAGCGGGGGGGGGGGCGTGGGAGAGCAAGCTGGAACATCAGGACCTTGATGGGCAGAGAGAGATGGTGGGATCCTGGGGACAGAATACCGTTAGGTACACTGGGCTGTTTCAGAGTGATCCTGACATCCAGCCTTCAGGATCTCCCCACACATTCAAGTTACGTGGTAGCCCCGGGCTCTGGTTGCTGCTGTTGAACGCCAGGTCGGTCTATAATAAATCTGTCCTCGTGCACGATTTGATAGTGGATGAGGTGGCTGACCTGGTCTGTACTACCCATCCAGCTCCAACCTTCCTGAAAAAGTGGAGAGGATGATTGGGCTTCAGCTCCATAAGACTCTGGAGAAAGCAGATGACTTGGGCCATTTCAGGTGGGGTTTAAGCCAGGGCTCAGTGCAGAGACAGCATTGCTCACGCATGTCAAAGTCCTAACCCAGCGTCTGGAGACTGTGCGGATCTGGATGGGAAGGAACAGCTCAAGCTCAATCCTGACAAGACTGAGTGGCTGTGTCTAGTTGGGCACCCCACATCTGGAGATATTCCATTGACTTTCAGTGGGGTTGCACTTCCCCATTCAAGACTTGTGCACAACTTAGAGATCCTCTTGCACTCTCACCTCTGCTCAGAGCAGATGGCAGCTGTAGCCAAGACGGCCTTTGCACAAGTACATCTAATGCACCAATAGTGCCATTTCTGGTTCAAGAGGCCCTTCAGTCACTCATTCTCATGACTGGATTTCTGGATTTGATCACCACATGACTTGATTTCTGGATTTGCACATCTATTCTGCTGCAGTACCTGCCCCTTCGAATATGCCCCCCCAAGATTTGTGTAGCTCCCATCTTTATGTTGTGTGTGTGTGTGTGTGTGTGTGTGTGCGCACACCTTCAAGTCAGTGTTGACTCCTGGTGACTACCTGAACAAGTCCCTGCAGTTTTCTTGACAAGACTTCAGAAGTAGTTTGCTATTGCCTCCTTCCTAGAGCTGAGAGAGAATGACTGGCCCAAGGTCACCCAGCTGGCTTTGTGCCTAAGGCAGGACCAGAACTCACAGTCTCTCAGTTTCTAGCCTGGTGCCTTCACCACTACACCAAATGGGCTCTCTCTCGTATCATTTAGGAAATTGTACAAAAGCTCCCACACCTTGGAGACAGGGTGATTGCGGAGCACCCATGCATTACAGTTGGTTTATTGCTGTTCTGTTCTTCTGGTTAGTTGGGTTCTTTTTTATATATACTGTCTTTTTATTTGTAAGCCACCCAGAGACAGACTTTAGAACCAGAAATCAGAAAACTATAAACTCCTGGAAAGAATACAGCATATGGTACCAAAATATACACAGCAGTAATACATGAATAGTACCTAACACTTTACATACATTATTTGGCTCAATGTAGTATGTAATCCTGTGTATTTGCTCAATACTCTCCTCACCTACTCTACATTTTTGAGGGGAATGGTCTGAACTTGATACTGGGCCTCATGCCATGATGTCGTCATGCATATGGTGCTAATTACACAAGTAACATCATTTGCATGATGACATCATGGCATGTGTGACATCATGGTGGCTTCTACCAGACATCCACAGCAATTATTTACTTTGTCCATGATCAAGCCCTAGGTGATTTGTTTGACTTTGATTTAGCATCTTATGCGAACCCAGCCATTGTAGTCTGAAAACTATACCTTAGGGCTTAGTCTGTTGTGTGAAACAAGGTACAATAATTGTGTTTTATTCAATTAGCCAGTTAAGCAACCAGAAGCTTACCACAATGTGTGAATCTAATTCATGCCCAATGTGAGATCTAACTAAGAAACTAGGTAAATCTCTTTGCCATCTGTACTTCTTCACACTGGAAATTTATTACATTAGTTGCGGGGTTCCTAAAATACGGCCGAATGCATCATCTCTGTCACTTGCTTTGAAGACAATGAAGCAAGCATAATTTACAACTTATTATGAGTTAACCCAGGTTAGATTAGTGGTTATGGCTCAGTAATTGGAGTATTAAACAGACAGGCTACTCCCTAACCACACTTATATTTTAAGTGGCATTAAATGTGGGGTCAGTGCATTCAAACCTGTATCATTGTACTAAGGTGACCATGACTTACAAAACAATTCCTTAACATCTTTGAAAAACCATTCCCACCCACAGAAAAATCCTTTCCATATTCTAAAACTCAACCTTCTCTATCCCAATGTATTCCAGAGGAGTTGGATTACAACATCCAAAATTCCTACCCAGCACAGTGGATGATTATTCCGGCTGAGAGTGATGGCAGTTGCAGTCCAACACAACTAGAGGCTGCTGGGTTATCCAGAGAGCCAAAGGATTTGGGGGAATCTGTTTGCTAAAAAAAAAAAAAAAAACCAATATTCACATTTTTAAATGTTTTAGTCAAGAGGATCTGAGATTCAGTGTGCTTCATGTTTTTCAAAAGGCTGGACACAAGGTAGGAAGCTAATCAGTTCAACAGTTCCACAAGTTCAACATTTTATAAGTGCAATTTTAATTTACCATTAAATTCCCATTTCAGATTTATGTAGCTCACCCATGTTACCAGAACATTGGTTCATCACTGGAAATGTCACCACAATAAATACGTATAAGAACAGCTGAAGATAAACAATATGGAGGACAAGTATTGCTTCGGAAGATAATCTTTGGAGTCATTCTTAGAAAGCAGTTGTGGGTAGAATCTTTTTGGCTAGGTAAGATACAACATAGTTTAGGCCCTTCACCAAATTTGTGGTAGCATCAATGGCCAATAAGAACATGCCACCGATGCCTGAAGCAATATCTTGGAGGACAGCAGGAATGGCACCCAGGGTGTAAAGAGGGAAAGACACAATATCCAGGATCAGATTAACGGGGACGCTAAGAATCCTGTATGTCACCATCAGAACATTGTAGATGTTTTTTGCAATGCCATTCAGGATGCTGACACCCACTTGGGCCACACTGATAAAGATATCCAGCAAGACAGTGGCAATTCCTTTGATGAATGTGTACACTGCTTCGATAACCTTATGGACAAGGTACATTAGCAAATGCCACACACATTTCACAAGTTGGATAACCAGATGGAAAGCAAATTTTAGCAGTTTCAAGAGAGGGCTAATAATGAAATGAAAAAGCTTCTTCAGAAAGCCACTCTCTGCAGCGTCGGTGTGTTTACTTGGAGTGGCTGTTTTCACACTCAGTTCTGGTTCCTTCGCCCGGACCTCCTTCACAGAGTGCAACACTGTCTCCAGCTTCTTAGGATCCTGCCGATCTTGACCACAGTTGTTCTTAAAGAGCTCAACTCCTGCAGGAAACTTCTTCTCAAGGGCTTCTACCGTCAGGTCTTCCAGACGACTCTCAACACCTGCCTCTTTAATAAATCCCACTGACCAGGTCTCAGCACCATTGTCACAGCAGGCTGCCAGCCAGAGAAACTTGGGCACCGCGACTTTGTCTTTTACTTTGACTGCAGAAGGCACTGCTCCTGAGAGGAGATAGAGATCTTTCCCATTTTGACAGTGAGGAGCCAAACCTTGTCTGACAAGGTTCTCAACTTCCCAGTGCCAAAGCTCCTGGAAAGGAGGGGAGACTGGCACTGCATTGGTCAGAGTGTGGGTGGCAACTTGATGATCATCCTTATGAAGAGAGCTGGGGTTTAGGGTCCCCCTCTCATAGCCAGAGTCTGCATAGTCTTCCCTGAGGGCCTGGTTTCTTCCCAGATGATCCACTGCATCTGTGATCTCAGCTTCTGGCATCATTTCTTCCAGACCATTTCCAGGGTCATCGATCTGAAAGAAGGACAAGAGCAACTGCTGAATTCCGAACCCATATTTGCAATCTCAGCCATTTCCTGTACAATACCAATCCCATCCACCACCACCACCCCCCGCAAATAAATGGTTGGAAACAATATTTTGGAAATCTGCACTGATGATGTTATCTCGTTGGGTTATGAAACATTTGCAAAGCAAACAACCAAGCTCAGAGAGCACCAAGGGCTCAACAGTTTTGGAAATTATAAATCATTTCCAATATCTTGGTGATGGTTGTTTTAAGACAATCCTGGTATTGTCCTTTTAAGTTTGGCAAACTGCTTTTTGTAACAAAGCCTATGCCCCAAGTTGTAGTTACACATAATTTTAAATTCTCGAATTGAAGCTGCAAATTGCAACATACATTGCAATTTTCAAAATCTAGAATTGAGAGTTAGCAATGGGGACAACTGAACTTTCTGATTTTAAATTTGTTTTAGTGTTATTTATTGGTGAAGGTCAGTCACCTTTGGGGAAAAGAATGCTGGAAAGGTTTTGAGATGATCCAACAGAGGTTAGTACATACTCATATTATTTTTTAAAGGCCAGGCCAGTAATCTCATGACAATCTTAGCTATGATTAATATAACCACGGTTTATGGAATTAAGCCAGAAGGAGGCTTGTTTTATATGCAGAATCCTTCCATGGATTGATTCTCCAATCAAGCAGACATACAAATCACATGGATCAGCCTTCCTGCTTCAGATTTTTGCTGCCTCATGTCATAAGCTGGTTCTTCTGACTCCTATTCCATAGTTGGAACATTTTACACTCTGTAACATTCCACAGCATCTCAGGATATCTCAACCAAGCAGAGCAGAAGGCTTCACCGTCAGAGGCAAGATAACATTAAACAAAGGTAGAAATCCCCACGTCATTCTTAGGGAATTAATTATGAGTTTTTACTCAGGAATGTGTTGGCCATTGAGAGCTCAGTTGTACTCAATCAAATGAACAGAGTGTTAGCAAGGCAGAGCTTAATTTCCACCAAGGTGTGGTACCCTGGCATGGAGCATTCTTACATACAACCCTTGGCTATGATTTCAAAACCACTGTGGGAACAGATCACTGTCACAGTTCTGACTAATCTGACATCTCTGGTTTCGGATGGCTGGTCTCTAGTCAGTGGCATTCTGCACAACCTCTTGCCTATTATTATTTACATTTTTCAGATCAATATTTCACTCTTTTTCAGCTTTTAGAAGTGGTGGGTTTGTTTAGCCTGAACAGAACATTAAGGAAAAAAAGTAGTAGCGATCTTCAGATATAGGAGAGACTATCACAGAGAAGAGAGAGCAGATGTGTTCCCTGTTTTCTGGGGGACAGAATCAGAATGAATGGATGGAAATAAAAGGGAAGCTGATTTTTAGTTAGGCTTTAGGAAAAACAACTAACAATAACTGCTCTTTGATGGCAGAATAATGCCTTGAGTAGTAGTGGGCTCTTGTACACTAGAGGCAATGAAGTGAAAGCTTGTTGGCTGTCAGATACCAAGGATTTCAATCTTCCTCCCTGTGCAGAAAATTGGACCAGATGACTTCCAAGGTCCCACCAAATTAGTAATTGGTGCTGTGGATTCCTGCCTCACACCAAGCTCTGTCTGTTGCTAAGCAGATCATTTCTCAGTATTAGACAGTGATCAACCTGAAGCAGTAAGTCAATAAGTGACTTTCAAATGGTACAGAGCAATACTTTCTCTTAGGACACCCGTAAATTGGTCATGTATGCTTGTCTCCAAACCTCACTTGGGAAGGGATGAGACAAAGTGTGCCTCAAAACTGCTTGGGCTGATGTATCTGTCTTGATACATGTCCTCTCATTTCCATAGAAATGCATCTCACTGCCTAGATAACTTGAACATTTTCTCCATCAGTTGTCTAGGTACTACAGGGAGATGGGAAAGCATCAAAGCTTATTCATCCTCCTTCAAACGCTTTGTCTTTAAACTCGACCAATACTGGACAGTTTTTCACACAGAAATGAACACAAAGTTGCTTTCTGAGATTACTCTCACCAAATCCCATCTCCATCATCATTGCTGCTTCTGTTGTTGCTATGGTTCCTCTCAGATCTGACCGTGACCTCCTCCCTGTCCAGCTCAACCAAGTACCAACAAGTGAATACACAGCAAAGACTGGTGTACCGCAATCTTTCTTCCAAATCATTGGGGACATCCATCCACTCACCAGATAGAGACTAAACTGGTACAACAGAAAAAGAGCTAAGCTTGAAATGAGGGTTGCACCCTTGAGGCGGATTCTCACATGCAAGTGTATCATTTGGCTAACTGTGCCTAATTGTTCTCACCAGCAGCCAACTATTGTGTAATGTTTCTCAGTGCAGTTGGTCCACACATTCATCTGCTTGTGTATTTTGGACATGAGATATGAGCTCCTGCCTGGCGTTTGGTTGTGTGGCCCTATTCGAATATGTAAGACAGCATTTGATTTTGCAAAATGCCCAGTGCGAACATGTGAGTCAGGCCTCTGCCATTCTATGAGTCAGGCATTTTTCTCTTTCTCCCAGGCCAGATGAAAAAGAAGAAGCACGAAAGAACTTGACCACTGAAAACATGCTACAGAAATAGCAACAAATCTCTCTCCTGAGTCATATCACTGAAATATTTCTTACCACCCAACATGCTCTATAACTCTCCTAGATAACCCTTCCCTCCTAGTTACTGGGTGGCGTGTTCCTACAACCGGGTCAATAAAAACCTGGCAGCTCTATTCATACAACATGCTAAGCCTGATTAGCATTAACCTAGCTTAGTATTATGCAAGGATTTTGTTGTTGTCATTCAGCTTGCTGGCTAATGTAGGGTTCAGGATATTCTACAAATCCACGAAATGAGTTAATTTAGTAAACTGGTTATATGAAGGAGGCCTACTGTGATCCCTGTGCATTCTTCTACCAAGCTAGGCCAACAGTGATGTAAGGTGCAGCCTGGGGATGATGGGTGCTTTAGTCCAGTTAACCAGAATGGGAAAGGATGCTACTGTATACATTTCCTAAGCCAATATGCCTATTTATATCTGTCTCACTGAGGTCCCATGGGAATGTGGATGAAATATTAATTTGCTGCTTGATGTTTTGCCACCTCAGAACAATGATGCTCTCCTGGGCCTCCTTCTAACACCAAAGCACCCCCACGTGTTGTCATGTATCATCAGGAAAAGCCATGCGCAGCTAAGACGACGAGCATAGTAGGGCATCAGCTAGTTCTCCAAACAGGCTTCTGAGACTAATTGGCTCCCAGGACACACAATGCTTTCCTTGAAGGCACCCTGTTGTAAACCAACTAAGTCGTCACAATGGGATATATTTGTTTGTGGGAAATAGCTGACTCCCCTGCCACACACACACACACACAGTTGCCTTTTCCCTTCCCTATTCATTTTGCAGTCAAACATCCTTCTGTTTCGAGAAGAAGCTTATTGGCGGACCACCACAGTCAGGGCAGAGGTTGGTACAATCCTGGCCTCCTTCAGAGGGAATATTCCCTCACCCAATGACTTATCAGGCCCTCAGAGAGATCATAAATAGCCAAAGAAACTTCAGGGAGAAAAACGAACATATATGCCCTCTGTTTACTTCTCAATATGAAGTATAAGAGGTAGGAGCCGCAGTGGGGAGAACATCCTTCATTCAACATGGGAAAAGAACCAGATCCCACTGGTTTGTTAATCCTAAAAATGATGGGATTCGGTCAGAAGCTTCTGCAGCCATGTTAAGTGTTCTGGGACAGGGACTGTGGAGACAACTCAGACTTTATTTTAACTCTGCAGCAAGAAGCCATGTCAGGGGGATTTTAAATTTAATTACTGGCAGGGAAAGGGATCCCAGGAAAATAGCACCCATGGAAAGTTGGGTAACCATAACTCACAATTCCCAGCAACCCCAACTCAGATCCCATCAAAAGCATCCTCTCTGCAATTTGTACCGATGAGGAATTCCACACACACACCCATTGCTGGGCAGAACTACATCACCTTGGACAAAATCCCTTCTGGTGGCCCCTGGATCTCATCCTGGTTATTCCACCACTCTACCCAATGACCTCCTCCCCAATTTTTTTTAACCAGGCTGGTAATAAACAAAATTATCCTTCAGCTTGTCTGTAGTCATTGCTCTACCACTATCACCAGCTGTCTACTCTCCCTAGATAGTGGGGCTTCCTGGTGGCAATGGTTAGGGGTATGGATTGAAGGCAGAAAGTAACCCCAACCTGTCTAATATAATTGCTCCCCATTGCTATCCAGAAAAGTGCTTCTAATTAAGTGTTTAAGGGAGGGCTGCTAATTGCACTGTTAAATTAACATTTAGCAAGCCCTCAGTGAGGAAGTCAAAGCGGAAAGAAGAGGGAGGCCAGCTTGGGGCTAGAAGATGTACTTTGTGTGTAAAAGAACCGAGCCTCACTCTTGGCTTCCCCTGCGTAAAACAGAATTGCAAATGGTAACAAGATGGGACAACCCTGGGATTGTTCTTGGAGACCTTGGATGGCTAACCAGTCCCAAGCAACTGAATCCCATGGTCAGATTCAGCACAAGGCAGCTTCTCATGTTCGTATCAAAAAGATTTCATCAGAAAGGATGGTCAGCCTCCCACAGCCAAATCTGCCTGTGGCATAACCAAGCTGTTCTCCAAGTATCTTGCGGGAGTTAATCTGTGTCACATGGGAGGGAAAGACAGGAATTTAAGTTCTGTGCCACAACCACTGGCTGACCTTCTCACTTCTAGAAGCGAATATGTGTAGTTCAGGGTTGAACTGTGGAGTCCTTGGGGTTCACTGAGCTCGGTTGTTTTCTTGCAAACATTTCATTACCTGGCTAGGTAACATCTTCAGTGCTAGAAGGGAGCGGGGTTTGTTATAAATTGTCTGTTTATATACAATTCTACTGTATTATATACCATTCTAAATACAGATATATCTGTATATAAATAGACAGCAAACCCCACTCCCTTCTAGCACTGAAGATGTTACCGTGCCGGGTAACAAAACATCTGCAAGAAAACAACTGAGCTGAGAGAACCCCAAGGACTCCATTTCCCACTTCTGTTGTAGCCCAACTCCTTTATGTCCCCTTCTCTGTTGCAACAGGAGGCTGCGATCTCAAAATGGGCTCTGTATAGCCTTGGCCTCAGTTGCCATATTTTTTTCTGCCAGGGCTCCTCCATCTCTACATGTGACCAAGAAATGAAGAGATTCAACTTCTCACTTCTGATGAGTGAGAGAACTGGAGCACCCCCCATATGGGGTCCAGAGACCACCAATCAGGCTCTCTGCCCCATTGGACATATTTTTTTTAATGAATTGTGGCCAAATTTAAAATAAGGAATGAATGGAAGCTTGCCAGCCTTCACCATTCACTTCATTTCTAAGAAAGCCTCTGAATTCCACTGGTTTTGGGGGTACAGGGGTCTTCGGGTGGGGTTCCTGGCCTTTGTAGGAATGCGTGGTGTGTTTCACTTGTATATCTGTGTAACTTCCTCTAAGCATCTCCAGTTTGCCTTCAAACCTCTATTCTGTTGAGCTTTGGAGATGCAAATGTGTGATTTAGCATGCGAGACTCAGACCTTGCCTCCAACCTGTAGTTAGGTTCTGGGGCAAGAGACTCTTTCTTTGGGTAAATCATTCTGGCTTAGTGCTGACTCCCACCGCGGCAGACATCTTGTGAAAGCACCCAAAGTATGCCCCTCCAAATTCCAAAATGGGCCTCCCAGTGTTAAAGCTGGATGATCCCTGTAATAAAGTCTTCCTAGAGAGAACACGTCAACAGATCCTGCTGGTAACACCAGCAAGACAGAAATAAGGATGGAGGTGGGACCACCACTTGACTTTTAAAATTCACACACAGACTATCCACAATGGAAAAGAATCCATTTGATGAATGGCTAGTCTAAAAACTTTCCTAGATTAGCAGTGTACAACCAGCATTCAGTTTTCACCAAGCTCCCATCAGGCTTTCCAATCTCAGGAGAAGACAGGGAATTGGTGTTAGTCTTCTTTCCTCTGCACTGATTCTATCAGCATACCAGGCTTGTTGTTTAATTCACAAGTAGTTGGCTCTCTAATTTTCCTGATGTTTCTCCTTCAGAAACCTTAAATTACATCACCCTTCCTTTGCCAGTGAAGAAGCAAGATAGGAAGAGTATTGATGCTTTTGAACTTTGGTGTTGGAGAAGACTCCTGAGAATACTGTGGACAGCCAAGAAAACAAATAATGGATCACTGAATAAGTCAACCCAGAGTTGGGGCACAAATGACCAGGCTCAAATTATCCTACTTTGCACACATTATGTGAAGACCCAGCTCTCTGGAAAAGGCTCTAATGCTGGGAAAGGTGGAAGGAAAGAGAAGAAGAGGATGACCAGCAGCAAGGTGGATGGAGTCAGTTACGGAGGTGATGGGTCACCACCGGAAGACCTGAAGGGCCAGCTAAGGACAGATCATCATGGAGAAAATCTATTTGTGTGGTCACTAAGAGTCGACAATGACTTGATGGCATGTAATCAATCAATCAATCAATCAATCAATCAATCAATCCTTAGCCAGAAGTTTTCTGGGCCCTGAATTGCAACTACCATCACCTCTTGCTGACGAGGGCAACCCCTGAAAGGAACCATGTATGGGGAAATCTGAATTAGAACATCAGACTCGCTGTCATTCTTTTTCAATGCATTTGCCTTCCCCAAACTGACAGCACACACCCATTTTATGCCTGACTTTCCCTCAAGGGAAAAGCTGTGTCTAGCCTGCTTCATTTTTAGAATGTGCTGGGGCCACTCCTTCACCCACATACCTGTTTTAAGAAGAGCTGCAACTCAGAGATAATTAGCAAATTGCAGAGAAGGATTAGCACTGAATTTCCTAACATCCCCATCACATTTCCTTTCCTTAACCCAAGTGTCTGTATGCAGAAACATTCAGTCATATCACATACCTCCCATGACTGGATTGATATAGCTCCCTCCATGAGGACTAGGCTCTAGATTCATCTTTGCTTCGTCACCCTTGGATTATGGCCAGACCCCTGGATACTGGTTTTCTTTCTCAAGAAAGCTTTGTAAACTGATTGTATTTATGCGTACGCATGAAAACTATGGATTCTACCATGGGAAATGGGCATAGTGGATTGAAACGGCAAGTCGCTGCTCTTAGAACGAAATCTGTATTTCAGAAAAAAAGAGTTGAGCTTGCATCAAATGATTAGAATCACCTCACCGATTAAAGGTAAAAGCTACTGATTATTATTATTATTATTTATTTATTTATTTATTTATTTTATTTTTTAAATTTTTTTTACTGTCTTCAAGTCAGAGTTGGCTCCTGGCCACTGCCTGGACAAGTCCCTGCAGCTTTTCTTGGCAAGATTTCAGAAGTGGTTTGCCCTTGCCTTCTTCTTCCTAGGCCTGAGAGAGTCACCTGCTGGCTTTGTGCCTAAGGCAGGACTAGAATTCATGGTCTCCCAGTTCCTAGCCTGGTGACTTAGGGATTTTTTTTTTAATTAAGGCACAAAGAATGACGCCTTTATGATCCCTTCTGATTCCAGAATGGATGTTGTTCTATTTTTCTGCCACCCCCAATAAAATTTAAAAAGAAGTGAGTCAAACTTAATTATAACTCCCTCTCATGCTGGTTACCATAAGGGCTCTCTTCCTCTGTCCCCCCTCCCCTTTCTCTCTCTCTCTTTTTCCTTATAACTGTACTTACTGCAGTGAACATTATAGGAGCTTTGCTTAATTTAATTTGCTAAGCAATCATTCTGTGTCGTAAGCAAACTTATGAGAAGGATGTGACTTCCTAAAATGTTAACCGTGCACTTCATAGGATTGCACACAGCCATTCAGTCATTCGATAATGCTAAAGTGCCATAGGCACACCAGCCTCAGGCAATGTATCCCATCGAAAGCTATAAATGACCAGATATGCATTTTAAAAGGTCAGCACATACAGTATACGATCAGGAGACCTAAATCAAGGGTCACAATAATGGATCTACAGATAACAGCACAGTCTTTGTAAAAAGCACCAAGCTGCTTTTAAAACCAGAGAAGACTCAGTGCACAGATTGCTGGTTTAGGAAGGAAAAGTCTTCTCTGGAGATTGTTGCAAGTATACAAAATGGAATGCACGTGTGTGTTCATGCAGATTCACACGACATGAAACTGTTGCAAATATGTCTTCCCCTAGCACAGTTCACCGCCCTGGGAAGCAGGCCTTTGGTCTACAGCAGACTCCCCTGCCCACCCCCACCCCCTTGTAACAGATCACACTGCATGAGCTTTTGCCAACCTGCTAACTCTCCACATGTGATGGATGTTTTCAACTCAGATAAGGCCCACTCAGCAGTGCCAATTTATGGGCACCGAAGACCAGCTTATATAGAGACCCCACACTGGGGAAGGCCTGTCAAGGTGCCCCAAAAGGAGTAAGAATTGGCAGAGATTTGGCAGATGAGCTCACTGGGGAATGGCGGGGAGGACTTGCTTTGGTTGAAGAATGCAGGGACGTTCACCAGGAATCCGGTGTGCCTGACTGCAGCTCCCTTCCAGCTACAGTCAGTGGTAAACACGGCTTTGCTGCCAGAGAATGCAAAGGGGCTTAGAGGTGCATCTTTAAGAGATCTGTCAGGACCTAATGCAGCCCCCCCGTCCTTCTCTGCGTCCCCAAGACGCACCAGTCCATCTTGACCAGAACTGCACTTCCTGCAACGGCTCTTTGCGGCAGGCAAGCAGGCAGGGGCTGGGCGGGGGGGGGGGGGGGACAGCGCAACTCCTCTTGTGCCGGAGTTGGACATCCCACGACAGGGGCGTCTGTGCATACCCCGCTTCCCGGCTGCCTTCCCCACGACACGGCTTCCCCTGCCCTCCGCCCCACGTCCCGCTTGGCCGCCGAGAGGCTCACCTGCGGCTCCACCAGCCACCTCTCCTCGTCCCCGGAGGGGCCCCCTTCGCTGTACCGGAAAGCCGAATAAAGCGGGATCTTCTCCTGCGTGCTGTAGAGGGTGGCGAAGCGCGGCTCCCGGCTGTACTTCTGGCAGATCTTGGCTACCTGCTCGCCCGGGAAGCCCCCGGGGGCAGCCTGCTGGTAGAAGAAGACGTCGCATTCTGCAAAGCCCGCGTCGTCCTTCCCCACCACCTTGCCCTCGGTCGAGACGGCCCAGGCCAGCACGGCCAGCAGACACGCGGGGAACGCGGCTCTCATCTTGCGCAGGGCGCCGTTCCCGGCTGGCGAGGATGCGGGGCTTCTTCCGCGAGAGGGCAACGGAGGGGCGCTGCTGCAGAGACTCACGATCCGGGCGGGCGCCTGCGAGCGGCGGAGCCTCTAGGCGGGCCGCGCAGTAGCAAAGTGCGCCCGCCGCCAGCCGCCGCGCCTCCTAAGTCTCCGAGCGCGCAGCGGCGCCAGCACGTGAGGAGCGGGGCTGACTCACGCGGGGGATGAGCAGCCCGGCGCTCTGCACGCGCCCCGCGGCCTCGGGAGAACCAGCAAGAAGCCCCCGTTCATTGCCACCCTTCCTCTCTTCCCCGCCCGCATTTTTCTTCCTGTCCTACGTCACCGGGGTGGCCAGCAGCTCGGCCTTCTTTTGGCTCCCGGCCACAACGGGTCGTCAGAACGGAAGGAGGAGGCAGGCGAGAAGGCGGGGAATGCTGCAATGCAGTTGGGATCTCCGGACGGATTCGGCAAGAAAACTTCCTGGGGCCCGGTAGCCGCTGTCGATGAATGTGCGGCGATGCCTTCCTTCGAGCAGCCCAGGGGGGCCGTGCCTGTTTTCACCCAGCACGCTTTACCCGGTTATTAACTCGTGTTCTTGGTTCACACAGTACCTGTGCCATAAACTAACCAACCGGGCTGGGTTGATACCCTGCCAGAACACCCCCTTCCAAATGAACGAATGAATGAATCAACCATCCATCCAATTTTAACATGTGCAAATGCAGCCCTCAAACCTTGGCCCCATTGAGCATATTGTATGAACAGTCATTGAATCCCTGGGTTCCATAATCCCTGGAATACCATAATCAGCGCAGTCCGTTTGCATTCTTTATGAATCCCAAATTTAAGAATGAACGTGTGTGACCCACCCATTGTTGTCTGTAATGTAAGGTTCACAGCTACCCAGAAAACTTGAAATCAATCAGCAGCGCAAAATAAAAGACTTCAAGCAGGGACTTCTCTGAGCAGCGTTTTATTTGGCCAGACAAAAGTCTGGATGCTCACACCATGCACCAAGAGAGAGCAGGGTGGCATACCCTTGGAGACAAAAACACAGCTTTTTTATAGTATTTTTAAAAGGGTAGAACTTATTACCATTATAATGAAGATGAGTTTTACAGCCAGTCAAAGAAACTTTAGCAGAATACATTATTTCCTGCCCTTGTTTCCTTACATTAATTTAAAGGAGTTCCCCCTAACTCTTATACCTTGTCAGTCCCTGCAGACCCTTGTTCTGTGTCCTCCTTCCTTATCAGGCCTCAGACTTAGTCTCTTCAGGAGGCTATTATCTGAGCTAGCTCATCTGTGGTTAGTTGCTTCCTCTTGCAGTTTCACTAAACGCTGTTAGTATTTAAGCTTGGCTATAGAGAACTCTGCACATACTCTAAAGCTATGAAGTTAACATTGCCAATTTAGATATTGATTCATTGCCAGTTTAGATATTGATCCCTTCAGTAAGATGCAGTTTATGGTGGAGGATGTGGCCTGAACCCACCCAATTGTGTTTTTTTTATTAATCATGGTTAAACAAATCATGACTTAGCATAGCACAAAAACCTAGTTAAAAGAGTAGAAGGGGTTGAGGAAAGGGGCACCAAAGAAAATTTAATCCACGAACCTATGATTTTGTCACACTGGATCTTGGAACACGAAGCCTTACATTCACAAGAGACTTGATGGCAGAGTTCTCCGGATCCCTGGAAATTATCTGCTGGCAGCAATAGAGGCCCAAAGGTTGTCTTGGCATAGATGGGTCATCATCAGTGGAAAAATCAACCATGTGTATGTTCTTCTGTAGAACTTCTGTGCTGGGCACCATTAGGACATTCAGGTAGTCCATGCTCAACAACCCTAACTGGGACCAGCAACTCCATTGCTAAGTAAAGTGGACATTAAGTGAAACATCACATGACTGCCCCACTTAGCAATGGCAGTTCCAGCAGTCCAGGTTGTGGTCATTAAGTGCGTCACCTGAGGTTGTTAAGTGAGACATCATGCGACCGCGACTTGTGACCTCTTGCCAGCTTCCCCATTGATTTTGCTTCTTGGAAGCCAGCTGGGAAGGTTGCAAATGGCGATAATGTGACTGCAGAATGTTGTGACTATCATAAATATGTGACGGTTGCCAAGCACCCAAACTGCAATCACATGACCACGAGGACGCTGCAATGGTTGCAAGTGCAAGGACTGGTCATAAGTCACTTTTTTCAGTACTGTCGTAACTTTGAACAATCGCCAAGCAAATGGTCCTTAAGCAAAGACTACCTGTAAAATGAAAAGAGAACTCCCTGTATCTTAATGCAGCCTTTCCCAACCTGAAACTCTTGAGATACTTAAGACCTCATCTCCTATCATCCTCAGCCAGAAAACCCAATGGTAGTAGCTTGGAGAAGGCTATTGTGATACTTTCATCAACTGTAATGGTGGGACCACCCTGGAATTCTGTGTGCAGTTTGATAGCTCTGCTTTGAAGAGAATATTGCAGAACTGGAAAAAATGCAGAAAAGGGTAGCCCAAATTATCTGTCATTCAGCAAAGGAAGGTACAGCATTTGGGAGTTTTAGCTTAGAAAAAAAGAAGAGGGGTTGAGAGAGTTGATGAAATTATGCACTGCATGGAACAACTGGATGTTCGGACACAGATCATCCTCAGAAACTCATCCTTCTCTTTCTCATCCTTTAAGAGAAACAGATTCTTTAGAAAAAGTGTAATGATTGTCACCAACTTAGATGGCTTTAAAGGGGAACCTGACAGATTCATGGAAGATTATTAATGCTACCAGTTTGTGCTGGCTTTGAAGAATGGGAAGTGAGACCCTATACATATGATTGGGGGAAAATGTTGTAAGTCATCTTCCAGTGATCCTAAATCAAGGAATAGAAATCTAAGACCAGTTCGTGCAATGTTTTTATTACATTGAAAACAAAGTATTTACAAAGTAGAAATGCACTAAAAGCAAAGTATTTCATGGATGAGCTCAAAATATATATCTGTTTATTACCTCCGGATCACAGACACCTATATCACTCTCATTTTATGATCTGATTAGGTGATTTACAGATACATGTTACACATAAAAGCCTTTCCCTACTGTTGAATTAAAGTACTCTCTACATTTCAGTTGACAGAAAATTATTCCAGAATGTTACTCCCATTGATGTTCCCTACTCTATCTCTATTGTGTATACAGATAGTCCCCAATTTAAGAACAAGTTCTGTTCCAAAGATCTGTCCTTAAGTCAAATTTTTATGTAAGCCAGAACAGTATTATTGTATAATACTGTATAAGTAGTATTACATAATGAACTCAAACCATTGTGTATTTAACTCAAATTCTGCTCCATTCTTAACTATGGGTCGTCCTTAAACTGGACGTTCTTAATCTGGGGACTACCTGTAAACCAAGTCTTTACTGAATGGAGCTGTCCTGACTGATTTTGCATATCCAGTGTCTGATAAGCAAAGTGATTGATTGATTCTCCCTACTTTGCTGTCTTCCCTTATCAGTTTGTCACCATTCAGTGGGAAAAGCATCCAGTAACTACAGGACTATAGTAGGTATGGAACAGGTTTTCCTGCAGGACTCCATCCTTCATGTCTAAGTACCTTCCTATACTGCCCCTCTTACATCCAGTTCTGCCTTAATCTAAGTTGAATAACTAAAAAAAAAAAAAAATGGAGACATAAAGGGAGTTGTTTCACAAGCAACACTTATTTACGACTTCCCTTCCTCTCCTTTCAGTATATAGGGAATACGTGTGACTTTCAGATTCCTGCACGTTCTGTTTGAGAGGTGATGGTGGGGTGGGGGGGGGAGGGATGGATTGGTCCCATCTTTCCATCATTTTTATGTTTCCACTATAAAATCAAGGCACTTTACCTTTCTGTCACTGATTAGTCGGGTGATACTGCACAATTCTGGTACACATTTACTGATACCTTTTGCCTTCACCATTCCAACATCTATATACCATTTTAGATCAAACAGGTAGACCTGTTTGCAGTAGGGAAACATTTACATGCATTTAGAGCAGAGTTGCCAAAAAATTCCCTAATAAAAAAAATGCATCTCGGCTGTTCTTGCACAAATCCAAAAGACCACCAGCAGAGGACTCCAAAGAAGATAGCAGCAGCCAAGACCAGAAGATAGTGGGGACTGAAGGGTAGAAATGTGCCCACATCAACAGTCAAAAAGTGCCTCCCTAGTCCCATCTACTACTGATCCCCTGACTTAAACTCCAGCATATACTCAACGCATAACAAATTTTACACACCTTTTGGCTGTTGCTGTATGCTGTTGGATTAAGAGGGAAAACACTACTTTAATGCTAATTCAGCTAAGGCTGATTGAAGTCCACCTCACTCGTGGACTAAGATAAGGGCATAACACTATGGGGACACAGCGGAAGAAACATGGTGCCAGGGCATTTTTATGTCACAGAAAGATGGAAATGGGGAAAGTTGTACTATAGTTGCACTTTATCCACAACAGTGGCAAAGAAGACTCCCAGCTATAGATGACGGTAGAAGTATGCCTAGTTCTACATGATTCTAGGCCAGTCCTCATGCCTAAATTCTTACTCAAATCACAGGGTGCTTTGACATTCAGAATGTCGGCTGCAATTGCAACTCTATTCCTCATCAGAGCAGATGCAGATGAAAAGAAATGCTTCATAGGATTAATTAATTAATGCCTGATGGAGCCAGTTCCGGTCAGGCATGTGTGTCCATTGCTCAGAATTTCATTAACTCAGTGACTTGCATCCTGATGACTCAGCCCAGCAGTGTGATCTACCTCCATTAAACAGCTGTTATGTTGGAAATAACATCAAATGATGCTTGGTCCTTATTGGCAGCCTCCCTTTTATTTCGCCATCTTGCGTGGCAGCCACAGAGTAAGAAATGTGCACGGGTGCAACGTCTCAGGGATAGGTTTCAGCAGCAGTGTGACCGCTACCAAAAACGCCATGTCCCTCTTGCTAGTCCTCCATGTCAAGGAGGGTCTGCAATTTTGATTATGCAGCTACAGCCTTTGCTAGTCCCATCACATCCTTCTATATGCAGCCAGTGCAACATCACGATTGAGAATCATGCGGGAAGTTAAGTCTGATTCTAAGACTTAAGGAAGTTAATTCAGCTTCTACCTTTTTCTTTGCACCTGATAAAGCCCTGGAGATTGTAATAATTTTGTGGCAGGTAGAAATTTTAGTCATCACCCCTTCCTTCATTATACCTGTGCTGGAAAAATGGAGCGTATATGAGAATTATGAGAGAGAGTGATGGTCTTAACTGATCGGTTATAAACGTTCCGCAAACTTGGTAAAAATGCTTCTGGATTGTGGTGGGCAGCTTGGAGGATAGGATCCAGTTGTTCCCTCTTATGAATTTATTTATTTGTTTATTTATTATTAAATTTATCTCCGCCTGTCTCCCCCCAATAGGGGACTCTGGGTGGCTCACACTAACCATTTAAAACAATAAATATATATAAATACATCAAACATAAACATTTATACAAAACATTACCAAAAAGAGAAAGTCCAAGAAAACGATCGATCCTGGGACTGAAGACAACAGGCCTCTAAGGAGCTAGCCATCCCCACTTTTGATGTCTTCCCTCCCCACCCCAGGCCAAGTGGCAGAGCCAGGTCTCTTGGAACAGAGGTAACCCAGGTTTTTGCCCATTTTATGACTGGGTTTTCTAGGATTCAGGGATTAATACCAAGGTACTAATCAGGTTTTCTGCAGACATTTCAAGCTTTGCAGTCACACAGGATGAGACGCCTGCCAAAATCCTGATCAGTAGCTTGTGTCAGGCCCAGCCCAAGAACGTTCAGTTGAGTTCTTGTTCCTTTATTTGCTTACACCTTATAGACAGAATCTTGCCAGACTAAATCTATACTACTGCAACCAGTGGAGATACCCTGGGAGGTTCTAGGGAGTGGCTATCCTGAACCTCTTTCGCTTCCCACGCTCCTCCTGCGGACTGTGTTGTCTTTTGTCTCCTTTCCCTTGCTGGAATGCACCCCCTCCTTCCTGATAGCCTTGATCTCTCACAGTTTGGTACAAATCCTCCAAAGTCTAAAGAACCCATAATGCTCTCTACATCAAAATTCAAAATCAAAACAGCTCCATGCATCTATATAAAATAAGAGGCACATGAGATATTTGCAGGAGGGCTTCAAGTAGCCCTAGAAGCAATGAAATATCTGTATCACTGAAGGAAGGGCTGGGCCTGACTATAGCAATCATGTTCAAATCTTCTGGCCAATCAGTCAAATCTTTATTACGGTCAAAGACCAGCATAACTTCCGGCCAGCTCCCTAGAAATTAGCCCTCTGGGGAGTGGGAGAGACATCTAATCTTGCCTCTCACCTACGTCATGCAGATAATGAACTGCTTGTCATTTGAGACTTAACAGCAAGCTTGCTTTAGTTATATGGATTTTGTGGAACTTGATCAATACCTTGATATTGATCCCCCAAAGCCTGAAAAACCCAACACTAAATATTTGCTTTAGTCTGTTGTTTGATAAATAAAGTCATGCAATAAAATGTTTTCAGTCTTCAGTATTTCAGCCAGGAAGCCCTAGCTGGATCCATCACATTTTATGCCCATGCTGCCCAGGGTGGATTCTGTATCCACACTGTGTCGGTATCTACTGAAGATGCAGTTCTCAATATCTGTTATGGAAGAATTCTTTTCACCTCCCTATTGGCCTAGTATTTGTTTTTGTTTCTTTTATTAGGACTTTTGGTACTTTTGCTAACCTTGGAACTTCCTCAAGTCTGCCAATCTTTCTCTCCTTGCTTCCTTGCTTCCTTCCTTCCTCCCTCCCTCCTTCCTCCCTCCCTTCCTTCCTCCCTTTCTTCCTTCCTCCCCTCCTTCCTCCCTTCCTCCCCCTTTCCCTCCCCCTCCCTCTCTCCCTTTCTTCCTTCCTCCCCTCCTTCCTCCCTCCCTCCCCTTTCCCTCCCTCCCTCCCTCCCTCCCTTCCTCCCTTCCTTCCTTCCTTCCTTCCTTCCTTCCTTCCTTCCTTCCTTCCTTCCTTCCTTCCTTCCTTCCTTCCTTCCTTCCTTCCTTCCTTCCTTCCTCTCAAGGCAGAACATATATAGCATTCTCTTCTCCAAATTTTCCCCACAAATAACAACCTTTGAAGCCAGGTTGACCAAGAGAGAATAACTAGCCCAGAATCACCAGTGAACTTCCATGGCTAAGTGTGGACTTCAGTCTGGGTCTTCAGTCCAAATTCTAACTACGATGCCACGAGGGCTCTCAGTGGATATTGCGATGAGAGGGTGCCATTTGGGGCACTAGCACTCAAATACCAGGGATGCTTTAAAACTGAATTCTTACAATGAACCGGGTGTTGATTTGATGGCCTATGTAAATTTATATGTAAAATAAATAAATAAACACGTAGCTCCTTCCAACTCTGTAAATTTATGAGCATTAACTCTTTGTGCATTGCTTCTTTTTGAACAGGATCTTTATCTTTTTGTAAAATTAATGTTTATTAAAGAGATTTTTTACAGAGTAAAAACAATACAAATTTGAAGAAATAAAAGAAAAAGGACAGAAAAGAAAGAAAAAAGAAAATAAAGAAGCAGCTTCTGATCTCCTTTACAGCAGTTATAAATGCATTTATATTTTATCTTCTCTCTATATAGTTATATCGTGGCTCCCTTCTTTCCATATTCTACCCTTTCTAATTATAAAACCCATAAATCACAAGTCCATTTTTTTTTTCCAGCAAAAAGTCCATAAAGGGGTCCCAGTCTCTGACAAATGTAGCTGTGGTCTTTTCCCTAATCAAGTAAGTCAATTTTGTCACTTCTGCAAATTCTGTCATCTTCACCAGCCATTCCTCCATGGTGGGTATTTCAGAATCCTTCCAGCTTCGTGCCTATAATAATCTCACTTCCCACAGGATCTTTATCATAGAGGAGAAAGTCCTTCTGGCTTTTAAAACAGAACAGGTCAAGTTACTGCAGACTGAAGGAATGCAATTAGCAATCGCTGGTGTGTAGCTTTTTGCAATGTTTCAGACAGGAGCAGCATCTTGCTCAAGAAATCATCTTAAGCAGGAATAGAGCTCATAGCCTTCCTCACTTTGATCTTCCCCTTATGTGCTGGATCTTAACTCCCATAGTCTCCAGCTGTCCTGGCTAGGGAATATGGGATCTATAGTTTGTTGCAAAACTGGAGAAAGCTGGAATAGTATAAGCTTGTCTCTTTCCCTCTGTGAAATATTACAGCTTACATTTTGATATGACTTCTACCAAAAACCTACTTCCACACAACCAGAACTGTAAATTACAATCACATACAGGTAGTCCTCGCTTACTGACTGCTCCTTCAGTGACCGTTCAAAGTTACAACGGTGCTGAAAAAGCAGCTTTGCAACTGGTCCTCTAACTTCTGGCCATCGCAGCATCCCCACAGTCACATGGCTGCCATTTGCAACCTTCAAGCTGGCTTCCGACAAGCAAAGTCAATGAGGAAGCCAGCAGAAAGTCGCAAGTCATGGTCATGTGACATTTCACTTAATGACCACAGGTAATTTGCTTAACAACCACAGCCAGAACTGACCTTGTAAGTCAGGCACAGTCATGTGATGTTTTATTTTATGACTGTGTTGCTTAGTGGTAGAGTTGCCAGTCCCAGTTACAGTCAGTGAGGTATACCTGTAATGCATGTGATATGTTGAATTACCATCTCTTTCTCTCTCTCTCTCTCTCTCTCTCTCTCTCTCTCTCTCTCTCGCTCTCTCTCTCGCTCTCTCGCTCTCACACACACACGCACACAGTAAAACTCTTGAAAATAGGCAACTAAGAGATTTGGGGAGCCTTTTGAACATAGCCAAGAGGCCTTGGGAGCCAAGTAATCTGGCAACTTCCTTGTCTACTTTGTTGGACCATCTGACATGTGGTGACCTTAGAAGCTGAGAGGGCAGCTGTAAATAACTCTCCAAGATTAGTTTCTTGAATACTTAATGTCAGTTAGATAGCCAGTAGGAAAGGGTCACTATCAACTTGGGGTTTAATTTAAAAAAGGAAAATTAAATCAATTAATCTATCTGAAACTACACCTACGTCAAAGGTACTAGAAGTGGTCCAGACTAAAACATGAGCTCATTTCTGTAGTCTCCATGAGTTGCCTCATTTAACAGAAAAGACCAATCTGCTTAAAAGTTTAATTACAGAAAACCCAGAGTAATTTGATTTTACATCCCTAGACTGACAAGTCAGCAGGGATGTTCTCCCACAATTCCTGAGCATACCATGTTTCGTCATAGCTCCCTGCCTGAAATCCTCTTGCTATGACAAAAATTAGCATTTGGATGTAACTCACTAAGGTTCGTAATACAGGTTTCTGACTTTGACCATATAGCATTTACTTGGGGGTGGGCTCTTTGTGGATGGTTGTGTACACTTATCATCAGCATTACACATTTTTAAAAGCTACAACAGAAGTCTGCTTCATTCCTGGGTCCAACTTGCCTCTTAAAGTTCCTCTTGTCTGACAACATGTGATTTCCATGCATTGCATTTTCTAAGCTGATATCGCAGAGGAGAAAGCAGCTGATTTCACAGTGGACAGTATGGGCAATGGGAACGATAAAGCAAACTAGAATTTCTTTGGCATTGAGCCTGGAATGTCTGTATTTTCACTATATGTTATGGGCACAAAGTTGTGCATGTGACAGATTTGCGTTTTGTTTTGTTTAAAGAAAAGTGCCACTCTTTCTCTTTTGTTTTAATATGGTTTTTATTAAAAGAAAAGTTTACATAAGATTAAAAAACTATGGAAACATAAAAGGAAAAGTAGAAAAAAGAAATATGAAAGAATAAAAGAAAAAGTGAAGGATAACAAAAGAAAAAAAGACAGAAAAATAAAGTTATTTAAAGAAGCAACTTCCGATCTTCTTTGCAGCAGTTACAAACACAGTAATTACCATTTCCACCCTTCCAAATTACATATCATGGGTTTCTTCTTTCCATAAACAAACCTTTTTAATCAATAAAACCCAACATCACTAATTTATTTTTATCCATTTTCAGGAAAAAGTTCAGAAAGGTTTTCTAGTCTTCTATTTTTTTAAAAAATATAATTTTTATTAAGGATTTTTGTTTGATTACAGTAGTAAAAACTAATACAAACTAAACTTAGAGAAAGAGAAGAGAAAAAAAGAACAAAAAGGGCAGGAAAAAAGAAAAAGAAAGAAAAGAAAGAATATAGAAAAAGAAAAGAAAGAATTTAATAAAGAAAAAAAGAAATATATAAAGAAGTGACTTCCAACCTTCACCACAACAAGTATAAACAAATTTAGTAACTCTTCACCCCCATAAGGTTACAAACAGATATCCATTCATCCCATACCCCATTCCTTATCTATAAGCAAATCCATAAAACATCAACTTTTCAATCCTGGTGTCAGTAAGAAGTCTATAAAGGGTTGCCAGAACTTTGTAAAAAAACACACACACACACCTTATTTTAACCTTGATCAAATAAACCGACATTCCTTCCTTTTACTTCTAACAGTCTTAATATTTAATTCAAACAAATATTATCATAGGATCTGAATTATCTTCAATTCATCTTTATCCCATCGCTTCAAGGCTTTGGCAAGCCTCTTTTGCAGATCCAATCAGAAAACATTTTCCAGGTCATTCTCTTGGTCTTTCATTTGTATTTCCCCTTTAATTTTTAAAACTTCAGCCAGTTTCTTTTGTATATCCAGTAAAGTATGCTTTTCCAAATCATTCTCTTGGCCTGTCATTTGTAGTCCCACTTTCGGTACTTTCTCTGTCTTGTCAGATAAATGCTAATTTCTGACTCCATTCTTCAAGATCTCCTTTAATGTTTCTGATGTCATAAAGTTTTGTGTCATTTTGTAAGTCCTGGTATTAACTGACATCAAGAACAGGCTTGTATTTTTTTTTCTTTCCGCTTAGAATCTTTAGTCCCCTCTAGTGTCCAGTTTCTAAAATCATAAAGTAACTTATCTTTGTTATGGTTTACAATAGCCAGGATAGCCAAAATAAGTCTATTTCCCATGAGAAGCTATTTATTTTTTATAGTCAATTCCAAAATCTTATAGTAAAAGTCAATATTCCAAATTTATCTGGACCCTTAATCCTTTTATAACTTTCTTAGATCGAAATTGTATTTAGCTTTTTGCTGTTTATTTCAAATTCTTTAAGTTCTTCAGTTTATAATTAATTTTTCTTTTGTTTAGAGTTGAAGATAAAACTCACCCGAAGATTTTTCAAACTTGTCATTCTGAAGGTCTCTAATGGCTTTAAAATGGTTAATAGGCAATTTCCAAAAGTGATTAGAAAGTGAGGTTTGCAAACTTAGTGTCCTTTAAAATGCTGTGCTGCAGTTATGGGCAAGATGGCTAGGCCCTTAGTCTCCTGGCACTCAAACCTGCAGAAAACTGCCATCCTCCTGTCTCCTCGTGGGGAGCAGCCATCCGGAGCACATGTGGGTGATCTCTCATTCTCTCCTTATCTAGAGAGGTTCCAAGGAACTGGTCTACTCACCAGTTCCTTGGACTTTGCTGCAGTTGTTGGCTCCACTTTTGTGGAGACATCTTCAGTTCACCATACCTCTCCCAGAAATCAGGGTTTCTAGTCTTTTATAAAAGTAATTGTTTTTCCCTGAAAGTGCCACTCTTTCTCACCCCTTTGTTCAAAATTATTCCCCCAAGTTTTTTTTCTCCACAGAAGCCTAGACATAGTGCTAACAGTTTGAGAATCGGTTTGGTGTAGTAGCTAAGGTGCTGGGTTAGAAACCTTCTCGTCCTCACTTAAGCATAAAAGCAGGCTGGATGACCTTGGGACAGCGACCGTCTCTCAGCCCAACCAACCTCACAGGGCTGGTGGTGTGGGGAAAATAAGAGGAGGAGCATGATGTAGGTTGCCTTGAAGTGTACAAAAAAAAAAGAAGAAGACAGGCCCCTTTCTGAATTTTTCTGTCCTGAGTCACATTCACTCCACTCTTTCTTCCAAAATGATGCAAAGTTTTGTTATCAGTATTTTCTCACATGGTTTAGCAGAGCAGGTACATGCTTAATTTCAGACAGATGATGTTTGTACTGAGTATCACTTACTAGTGGGAAAAATGACTACTGATCATTCTCCTGAATGTGGGATGGGATGGGATGGGATGGGGTGGGGCTGGTATAGCCACTGTCACTCTTCCGGCCTATCTCAAAATGGCCATGCAGGCAGTGAAGGGGAGGAAGCAGGTCAGAAGCAGCTTAAAATAGTCAACAGGAGCTGAGCAGATCACAGCCCTCTGACCACATCATTAACAGGGCATGTTAGATTGTGTCCGTTGCAAAAACTGTGTCAAGAGCAGAAGGAAAACACAACTTTGAAGCTGGAAGAATGCACTATGACTTGAGGCTGCCTGAGCTCTGGGCTGGAGATGAGATGAAGGCAACATCATGAGGACATGGCAGAAAAAAACAGCTACTGGGCCATGTCATGCTATAGCTAGGAGGACATGAGGTTGAGCTTCTTGAACTGGAAGAAAACTATACTAGTATAAAACTGGCTGTCCCCATTCCCAAACCCTAGTTGTATAAGACTTTAGCTCTGGCCTTGAAAAGGAGATGGGAAAGAGGAAATGGTCACTCAGTCCTGGGGAAGTAGAAAGTGTGTGAGAGAGCGTGACTGCGACCAGCCCCACCTTGATCTTGTTGTCCTTAAAAAGGGGCAGTGAAGGTTTTCAAGATTCTATTAATGTATCCCAAAACAATAAAGTAGCATTCCTGAAATGCCTGTGGTGTCTGTTTCTTGACCTGGCCTACCTCAAAAGGCTGACATTCTATCTTAATTGCCTGTGTTCTAAATCACTGCAGCCCACTAACTTCCTTCAAAAGGAGGAATAACAAAGTTCAGCAGGTTGTATACGCCTTGAGGCAGCCTTTGGATGTTGTCAGAAGAATCTTGATATGGGAGAAGATGAAGGCAACATCAGATATACATAAGCACATCCGAGCAAAACATTGCACAGAGATGAAATAATTCAGATGACGTACAAATTGGTAACTAATAATTATGTATATAAGCTATTAGGAAAAGTATCACGGGATGCATTTCTTCTGCCACAGGATTTCAGTTCATCTGACAATCTACCACTTAGGAATGTATGTCAGGCACCTATTGATGAACATTCCCATTTAATGGGAATTCTCATCATATTGCAGCCATAAATAGCACTGGTCATGTTGATCTCCATTTATGTACCACTGCCTGCCTGTCTACGAAGATCAGATGCACACCTGCCAAAGTCTTGGTATGACAACAATTCAGTCATAAAATAAGCATAATAAAGGCACTAGGCCTAGCAAAACTTTGGAAAATTTGCCATTAGGTTTGGGATAGCTGCTAAGGTGCTGGGCTAGAAACTGGGACCATGAGTTCTAATCCTCCCTTGGGCACAAAAGGTGGCTGGATGACTTTGAGCCACTCCCTCCCGCAGGCAACCTACCTAAGGATGTTGTTGTGGGGAAAATAGAAGGCAGGCACACGCACGCCACCTTGAGCTGATGGTTGGGCTGAGTTTAGAAGGCAAGAAAAACATCTAATAAATAAATACTCTGTTCTTTTCGTTTTCCCTTAAAAAAACTTCATTTAACAGTGATACAATGAAACGATGATTTCAGTTCCATTATTTCTCAGCCACCATGCTGACTGGGGATGATAGGAATCCAATACGAAGCAAACATCAGATTGGGAAATGCTGCCATATAGGATTGGGCTATTAATTGGTCAATATTTTGAAGAATACGATCATGACTGAGGAACACATTTGCTATAGCAGGGATGGAGATACACATTGGCTAGATGGGAGAAGACATGGAATTCCAAAATGGGGGTCACCATGGTGTAGCAAAGTCATTTTGGATTCTGGATTTAGGAGTTGTACTTGGGCTCACTGATTAAAAGGAAATGGGCATTCCTTCAAAATGTAGGGCTGACCTACACAACCGTTTCTTGAGGGCAGAAGTTCAACGAGAAGACAATTTCCACCCATCTTTTTCTACCATACATCAAAAGTAGCATTTTCTGACTTGAGCTGGTCCAGTGAACCTGCTGGGGTTCACTTTATTGTAGGCAAACACCTCCCCTTCAACTGGTTGCTGTGCACTGTGGCAGGAATGCCCCTTCCCCTCTCATCACTGGTCCTTGCCTCCCCTGACATTTTTTTGTAGAAGTTTACTATGAAATGGTGAAAAGCAGGGCTTTTTTCCCCTTTACAAATATGTTGATGAAACAGTGATACCGTGGACCTGTTTTGTTTTGTTTTTGCAAATTCACTAATAGAAGTGAATTTGTGGGCCTCTACGACCATTAAATGTTCATTGATGAGGTGCAAGGAAAGGATGGAAGTATTTGTTTTTTCAAGAAGATGAAATTGACAAGAATGTTGCCACTTTCCATTCTAGCTCAAACAACAGAAAAAAATGGTAAAATTGTGTTTAATAATAAATTATTATTATTTAACCAGAAAGAGTAAAAAAGCAAAGGAATCCATCAATCGGGGGAGTAGTCAATGTGGTCCAGAGAGAACATCACACTATCACTGTGGCCAAAGAAGAAGGCATTGCAATCCATAAGCAATGTCTCAGCTGCTTTCATCTCCATAATTTGTGCATGGGAATACAGCAGCTTAAGGCTGCAGCGTGAAAACGTCTGTAGTAAGCCAACCTTGCTCCTTTTAGGGCCCTTCTCATATGCCCAGTAAACTTCTAGACATTTGCTCCAAACTCCTCCCCAGATGGTACCATCATCTCCTACTTGTCATTGCATTCAAGATGAATGGAGTTGCTTTGGTATCAACAGTTACAAGTGTTAAGTTCTTGTGATGTACTGAGATATATATTTTAACAATTGGTTATTCCTGTCCTTTCTCCTCTTGGTTTTGCAAGATCAAGCAGACATTGAACAACACCAGCCAGCAGTAGGAATTCTTGCTTAACCTGCCATGACTTGCCAGCACAGAGATCAGCCTGGGCATGTGGCCAGCCTTTGAATTTTGGAAGGATTGTGGGGGAGGGGGCATAAAAGGCACACCACATGGGCCATAAAACTGCCAGATATTGCTGTTGGGTCAAGAATCTGCTGAAATAGCTTTTTTCTACCTGGCAACACATCCCGTTTGGTTTTGCAGAACAGTAACTTCAAGGATTATGCAAGTCAGCACTCTTTGAACCAGCAACATTTGCCAGTTCCAGGCTCTGATGGATCCCAGAATATGCAGCACCTGATCTGATCTGATCTGATCTATTCCCACCCAGCACCTTGTTGCAAGTTCCTGATCAAATAAAGTTGTGTATTTTTTCTGCTATGTAGTGGCCTTCCACTCCAATCCCCTGAACACATCTCCTACCTTTGCATGCTTATGGATCAAATCAGCAATGGCCAAGCTGGGAATGATAGGAGTTGGATTCAAAATACATATGCAGGATTTCAACTTAGGGAAGGATATTCTAAGGTAACATTTCATGAGTTAGGTGCTCCATGTTTTTGGAAAACTGAACTGGCAAAAGAGTAGGTGATACCAACCACACCCTTGGAGAAATGTGGATGTATTTCCCACAAGTATACACGATGTTTTGGATTCTGGGCATCATTGATTTGACAAGCAGATACTGATTAAAACAAGACTCAAAGGAATGGGATGTGGACACCAATCACAATTGCCTCATTTATATAGCAATATTAAGACATTTGTACAGCAATAATAAGGCATGCAAAGCAGATAGATCCCTGCTCTAGGAGTTTCTAGAAGGAAATAATGGGGAATCCTTGTGAGATAAATCCTGCTAGATTGTACGTCAGCATGTTTATGGCTTACCACAAGGATTAGAAAGTTAAAGAAAGAAAAGTAATGAGATTCAAGATGTGGAGGAAGAGATCAAATGGCACAAATTCCAGTGAACAAGTGGATCTCCAAGTGGAGGACTAAGGAAAAGGTGAGATGGACTAATGAGAAGGACCTGCAGAGATCAGGAAGTCTAAACTTCACCAAAAGATTTGAAACAGCTAGACAAAATGTTGACCATGGCTTCTATGTAACTATTGCTACAGAATTAGGTAGCAAGACCCTATCTTCTTGTAATATGTTACAGTAACAAGACATTGAAACAGGAAACACAATTCACATAATATCTGTATGGATTTTCTTGAAGTCTGCAATGCCAACATTGATCATATTTTTTTGTTGATTTTGTTGTTCTGCATAGAAAAAGATATTTGGGATTGTTCCAGAAAAAGGCATTGGGTCTCCTGCAGAGTTTGAATAGCTTCACTTCCCTTTGTGGTCGGTCATAAACCTGATGGGACAGAAACCATCAGGGACAAATAATAAGGTTCAGTCAAGAACAAGGGTATCAAAACATCCTGGAAATGTGTCCAAGATCAGACTAATAAAATCTGCAGGAGTTTCTAAAGTGTTGCTCAAGGATCCTTCATGAAAAATGGAGTCTGGAAAGCTTTAGAGAAGAAAGAGATGATCCAGAGAAGAAAATCAAGTCTTATAAAAAACATGCAGGGAACTGGACATGTTTAGCTTTGAGAAGACAAGACTGAAGGAAGATATGAGAGACTTTTCAAGTATGTGAGAAAATGTCACATGAAAGGAGGTTAAGACCTCTTCTCTTACCCTAGAATTTAGGACAGAATAAGAGACTTAAATTACAGGGTGGCATTTGGGTCAATCATTAAAGGAAACTAGATATTTCAGTGAGAATAATTTGATAGTAGAACCAATTACAAATGTTGTGGCAAGCTCTCCTTGCATGCAAAAGTTAGAGACCCATCTACAGGGAACAATTTAGTATGGACTTCAATTTGGAAGGATGGAATTTATGGTCTAAATGACCTCTTCCAAATTTATTTTTCTGGCTTTGTCTAGACTGAGTCCCAATCCAAATACATTATTTTTCTATAGAGACAGGAAGGCAGGAACTAATTTCTATATTTCTATATTCTATATAGAGACAGGAAGGCAGAAAAATTTCTAATGTTTCTATAGAGACAGGAAGTCAGGAACTAATTGTCAATCATAGCTATACAGGTAGTCATAATTTAGCAACTGCCTCATTTAGCAACCATTCACAGTTACAATGGTGATGAAAAAGTAACTTCACAACTAATCCTCACATTTATGACCTTTGCAGGTCTGTAAAGCAAAGTAAAGCTGAAGTAAGATCATAAACACAGTTGCAATTTCACTTAGTGACCACTTCACTTAACGACCAAATTGCCAGTCCCAATTGTGGTCACTAAATGAGAATTACCTGTACATTGCAGACCTCATAAGCTATGAACTAAAAGCACTATTATATAGTAGTATCTGTGAAACCCTTGTGTACAACGTAGCTTTTGATTCAACCCACATAAATTTCACGTTTTGACAAATCCGTTCTTCTATTGTTGCTAAAACAAGTAAGAAATCCCTCCTAATTTTCACCGAAGCATGACTGGGCTTGCAACTTCTGTATCATTTGTACCACTGATTCTGGAAATGTCAGAAAAGAGAAATTGCTAAAAGGGCAGGCTTTAAGTGGCTGAAGGAGAAGACCAATAGAAGAGAAGGAGGAGAAGAGCTGGATTGCTTCTTTTCTCCCCTCTCTTCCTCAGAAACATTTCTGCCTACTCCATCCAGAACTGGCAAATAGGCAGGAAAAATAAAAATAAGGACCACACCTTCTACTTCACTGCTCCATTATGAATAGCTACATATTTTTCCTGGGTGGGTGTATTTATTTAAGGACTATGCTAAGAAGAGAAACTGTATCAGTCCATTGCAGGAAGGCAACTTATCACCAGGGGATTCTGTGCCACAGTTTTGTGACACGTGTAGTGGCAGAAGTTTGACAGGTCAAGAATTTGCAGCCACTTCATCAAATGCATTAAACCGTCTAATACATTGGTAAATACATATGAAAACAGAGGTGTAAAAATGTCCATCCTGCCTAATGCATATATATGACTTAAGGTTGCTGGATGATATGATAGAAGTAGAGAGAGTGGAATTTTATAGAAGACACAAAACAAATGAAATACAGGGTTTGGATTGTGAATCCAGACAGCCACCACATTCCTAGACTATGAAAAGAAAATCAACATTAAGCAGCAACAATTTCTACTAACCCAGTGTGGCTTGTCTAGTTTCACTTAACGCAATGTATTAAGCCAATTGCATTTAATTCATTAATCCTTAGTAAAACAAGCCATCGCTTATTTCTCATTTATTTTTGAATGTATATCCCACCCTTTCTTCAGGAGCTCAACATAGTATACACTGTATACCTTTCTTTTCCTTTTCCCTGTAAGAACGCCACGGGGCAGGCTGGGCTAAGAGTGACTGGCTCAGAGGCACCTAGGGAACTACCATGGCTGAAAGACCTGAAGCCGATCCAGCACGCTAAATGTTGTGCTACAGGAGCTTAATCCAATGGATGGACTTGGAGTCAGAACATAGATCTATCTAACCAGGACCTTCTATAGTAGCCTTCTCTGTCTGCTATCTGGGGAGCAGCAGATCTGGGGAAGGTGGAGCCATAATGAACCCCAGTTGTTCTCCAGGGGTCTATTATTAAACGGTGGCTTTTCCCCTAAATTTTCATCCTTCGCAGAAGGAGAAAATAATAGGAGTAAAAGCATTTATCTGATAGTTGTAGGTCTCTTGCCCAAGGATCTATGTGGGAGCTATAAAAGGCATGAACTCTAAAACTGGCTGAAGCTGATCAAACCAGAAATTAGATTTCTTTGCCCAGAAGACGAGATTTTCCCCATCAGCAATTTGTACTGCCCACCCAGCTGCCACTGTGGCAATATAAAACTTGTTTTCACCAGTGATCTATCCGTAGTATATTCTCAGCTGCTATGTAATCATTGTATTTGTTTTCATTTTATTTTCTTTTTTCTTTTTTCTTTTTTTCTTTTCATTTTTCTTTTCTGAAGTCCACACATCTTAAAGTTGTCAGGGTTGAGAAACACTGAGTTAGAACACTTTGATCAATCAAAAGAAGGTCCTAATCAATCTGACAGTATATTTTTAAAACCTTACAGGATCTCTTGGTCACTGTTATGAGTAATAATGTCAAGATAGCTTCTAGTGTTTCACACACAACTTTTGCAAAGCTTTTTTCAACCTGACACATTCCCGTGCACTGGATTTGCATTATGGAGAATTCCCAGCACGTTTTGCCAAATTTTATGAATTGAAGTCCCAAACGTTTGGAGGCATCATGTTGGTGAGAAGAAGCATTTATTTGGAAACAAACACCCCCTTCCCTTACTTTGGGTGTTGTTTTCTTGTACAAAGTCATGCTGCTTTAACCGAGAACAATGAATATATGTTCATTTATGGCATATTTATGGCAGCTGCAATCCTCGCATTCCTACCATGGATTAATGCTGTGGAATAATGGAATTCACTGGCGAGTAACCGTGTAAGACGTGAAGGATAAGAGTGCAGCCATCTGCAAAGTGTTGGGAAACTGTGTGTTTTGTCAACACGGAGGGAGATACGATAAGAATCCACATAGTTTCCATCTGAGCAACAGGAGTACTTTCAAACATGATTTCTTTTTCTCTTTTTCTTTTTTATTATATAAAAGTAGCATTTCTATTACATCAATAGACAGCCAGCTCATAAACAGAAAGGGAACATGTACAGGTGACTTAAGACTGTGAATAACTTAAAGTACTACTTGTACCTTCAAGTACAAATATATATTATTTATTTGTTTATTTAAATGTATTGGCCGCCCAACTCCAGTGGACTCCAGTGTGTGTGTGTGTGTGTGTGTGCGTGCGCACATTATACACACACACACACACACTTTATATATGAAGATATGAATACGGCTTTAAGAATGATATAGTCACTTTAAGTACAGGTAGTCCTTGTTTACAACCATAACTGGGACAGGCAACTTGGCTGTTAAGCGAAGTAGTCGCTAAGTGAAACTGTGACTGTGCTTATGATCTTACTTCAGATTTCATTTGCTTTACAGACCTGCAAAGGTTGTAAATGCAAGGACTGTTCATAAAGTTTCTTTTTCATTACTGTTGTTACTGTAAACAGTTGCTAAATGAGGCAGTCGCTAAACGAGAACTACCTGTAATATTCATTTTTGCAATATATAACTTTCCCCATAAAATCAGTGGGATTTTTAACCATGTATTTCTATCAATTGTGATTTGAGATGTTTTAAAAATATCTCTTTACAGCCACAAATGAGGAAACTTTACTTGGCATAATAACTATTCTCAGATATTGAAAAGAATCCAAGCAATAACCAGAATCCCAAAATACTAAAAATTTCCATAGAAACAACAGAACCTATAGGAAGTATATAAGAGGATGTTAATATGCTGACTATGATAATATGTCTACAATTTAAAATCTGAACTAGCTCCAAGAAGCAGTGGGAAAATACTGGCAACTTACAAATTAAATTCTCTATAATTCAGTGAATGATGCAGAACAATTGTAGTATCTATATGTATCTTAAGCTTACCTGAAATTCTCTAGGGACCCCTTGTGGCTTAATTCCAGAAAACAATCATATGAGAAGACACATTTAATTTTTTATTTTCAACTAGCTGTTGAATAGCACCATGGAAGCAAAATTCAAGTTATACACTAACAAATCAGACTGTTAACATTCATTAAAGAAAGGGAGGTGGCATTAGAACATCCATTTCACAAAGACACTTGGCCTTGGTTGATATCCTCCCAAACGGAGTCTGTTAAATGTCTTCTTGCTTCCACATGATATGCTAAGGAAAACATCTTCACAAGGTAACTTCCAAAAATATACATAAGTGCCAGGTATGAAATTTTTTTTAAAAAACCATCCATGAACTTTCAAACAGATCCTCAATCTTATAACAGTCTATTTTTAAAAAACAACAGATTCAGAATGACTGGATTGATATATTACACTAAGCAAACATGCGTTTTACTTGGTTTTGGATTAACATTTTCTGTGAATCCAGCCAATTGTATTTGTGCTTAGTAAATCATTGCTAAATAAACTATGTTTTAACAAAAGATGATATACTATCATTCTTACTTAAACTTAGGCTTCTATTGTGAATTATACTGTCAATTTTATTTTCTCATTTTTACCTCTCAATCTGATATTGCGGCCAAGGCATCTCTTTTCCTGTGTTGTGTTAAGTTTATTCTGCGGTCAGTATATATCTTAGTAAATTGTTATATTTTTGTTTATGTTTTCTGGAATTAAGCTTAATAGAAATATCTGCAATTTCAATTCAAATTGTATTTTTAATTTTTTTGTGTATTTCTTTCCAATACTTTTGAATTTTGTTGCATGACCAGCACATGTGATAAAACATTCCTTCTTTGTTTCCACATTTGTTGTTGGAACATTTCCAACATTTGGTGTCATATGCTTTATTTGTCTTGGCCATTGTAGATGGAGTTATATACCATCTGTAGATCTTTTTCCATTAAATTGTACCATCTTATTGATTTTTTCCCCCACAGTTCTTTCCATTGATCCACCATAATTACTTCTCTTGAAATTTGCATCCATTTTATCATACAGTTTTTAATTAGTTATGTCTCTGTGACATATTTCAGCAACAGTTTATAAAGGCCATTTAGTCCAGCCCCATGCTTACTGCAAGATCTGCTAAAGCATTTTGAACAGACGGCTCTCCAGCCACTGCTGAAAGACCTCTAGTGAACAGGAACATATCACTTCATGGCACAACCAGTTCTACTGCTTGAGGGGTCTTATCATCAGAGACTTCCTTCTAAAATCAAACCTGCATTAACTTCTCTCTAATTTCAACCCACTTGTCCTGGTCCTGCCCTTTGGGGCAACAGACTACAAGTGCACTCTTTCTCCATATCACAACCCTTTAGATATCTGAAGACTGCTATATCATCTCTCCCTCAATCTTTTCTTCTGTTGGCTAAACATACCCAGTTCCTCACAGGACTTGGTTTCCAGACCTTTCTCCATCTTGGTAGCCCTCCTCTGAACTTGTTCTAGTTCATCAATGTCACTTTTGAACTATGGTGCCCAGAACTGGACATATATTCCAAGTGAGACCTGATCAAGGCAGGCTGGGACAATAACTTCTTGTGATCTGGACTCTGCTCGTGTTTAGGCACCCCAAATTAGCATTTGCCTTCTTAGCAGTTACATCGCTCTGTAGCTGATGATCAATTTGTGATCTAGTAGAATACTCCGATCATTTTTACATATACTACAGCCAAGCCAGAGTCTTCCCCGTGCTCTGCCTCCACAAATACAGGACTTTACATTTCTCCCTGTTAAATTCATCTAGTTTCTGTCAGCCCACTGTTCAAGCTTGTCTAATTCTATTTGAATCCTCTCTTTCTCTTCTAAGAGCTCACCCTCAGTCCCTTCATCTAGGTTGTTAATAACACAGCACAGGACTAAAACACACCTCTGTGGCACTCCACTTGCTGTTACTCCATGTGGAGCCATTTATACATTTATGCACCCTTGATACATAATTACAGTCAGCCAGTTATGCATCTATCTAACAATTGTATCATCTAGACCAGTGTTTCTCAACCTTGGGAACTTTAAGATGTGTGGATTTCAACTCCCAGAATTCCTCAGCCAGCCATGCTGGCTGGGGAATTCTGGGAGTTGAAGTCCATACATCTTAAAGTTCCCAAGGTTGAGAAACACTAATCTAGACCATATTTTACCATTTTATTAATGAGAATATCATGAGTAACTTTGTAGGACACTTTGCTGAGGTCAAGATTTTGACAACAACATTCCCCCCATCAATTAAGCTATTAGGTCTATAGTTCCTATTTCTTCCCTTTGTTGAAAATAGAGACCACATTTGCTCTTCTCCAGTTTTCTGGGACCTCACCAAGCCAGCAAACAAATCAAGGTTTAAATTAATCAAACAGCATGTGATGCAAAAGCAGTTACTGGATCTTTAATTGACCATGTTAACCATGTTGGATCAATCCAGCCAATTAGATTAGGTTATGTGCCATCAGGTTGGGGTCCTCCGTTAGCAACCACATAGATTTTCTCCACAACAGTCTGCCCCTAACGTGGTCTTTCAGGTCTCCCAACAGCGCACTCATCACCACTGTAACTGAGTCTATCCACCTTGCTGCTGGTCATCCTCTTCTCTTTCCTTCCACCTTTCCCAGTATTATGGACTTCTCCAGGGCGCTGAGTCTTTGCATAATGTGTCTGAAGTAGGATAATTTGAGCCTAATCATTTGTGTCTCGAATGAGAACTCTGGGTTGATTTACAGGTACTCCTCAGGTTACAATGGCAATTGGGACCAGGATTGCCATCACTAAGCGATGTGGTCATAAAGCACAATGTCATGTGACCACATCATTTATGGCAATCCAGCAATCCCAGTTGCTGTTGTAACCCCAAGATGCGCAGATTGTTAAGCGGGAAGTGGCGGGAGTCCCAGGTAAGGAGAACGGGGGTGCTTCAGGGAGTGAGGGAGGCCAGGGGAGGGCCTGGGAGGGCCGGTGCAGGTCGTACACAGGTGGGGGGGTGCTGCAGGCAGGAGAAAAAGTGGAAGCAACTTAATGGAGCAACTTGTGATCTTCTCTGCAGGCTTCCCCTTTGACTTTGCTTGTGGGAAACCGGCATTTGAGAGACGCAAATGGTGATCATGTCACTGTGGCTCCCAGTGGTATTGTAATCGCAAGCCGGGCACTCAAGCGCCAGATCACAATCACGGGACCACAGGGTTCCTGAGATGGCCAGAAGTTCAAGGACTGGTTGTATGTCCATTTTTTTCAGCACCGACGTAACTTTGAATGGTCGCTGAACGAATGGTCGTTAAGTTGAAGATTACCTGTATTTGATGATCCATTGATTTGCTTTCTTGGCTATCCACAGTATTCTCAGGAGTCTTCTCCAACACCAAAGTTCAAAAGCATCAATACTCTTCCTGTTCTGCTTCTTCAATGTCCAACTTTTGCTTCCATAGAGTGTCACAGGAAACACCACTGCCTGCACTGTTATAATCTTCCAGCCAGCTAGTTTGATTCAAAAAATCAGTTAATAAAACCATGGCTGAATGTGACATGCACATTCAGTCTAAGGTGCTTGAAGTTCTTCTTTAAGGACCATGGGAATTGTTTGCCACTCCCCCAACTTTTGCCTTCTAGATTAAAAAACATAATCGCTTTCAGGTTGAGCACAACTCCTGGTGACTTAAAGAAGATATCTGTGTAGTTCTCTCAGCATCAACATGGAAGTAATTTCCCGTTGTCCTTTTCCAAGATGTTTTTGTGACTTTCTCCCTAGCTGGTATATCTAGGCTTTCCTTGTGGTCTCTCATCCAAGAACCAACCAGATCCATCCTTGCTTAGCTTTTCAATTCATTCCTCCCTATAGGGCCCTCCACATACATATGAACTACCTATCCCACAGTTCAGGCTGGACACTCTGGAAACTGGAATTACAGCAAGACCACCCCTATGATTATGAGCACTCTATGGAGGCACAAAGACCCACCAGGATCTTCCAGACCCCGCCCCCTTCCCACCATTTGCTCAATTTAGTTCAATGTCAGCCATGCGCCCAGTTCTTTTCAGAGAAAGTATTAGGAACAAAGGCAAGAATTACTTGCACTCCCTACACTTCCGGTTGGGAATTGACCATTAGGAATAGGAGGCTGAAGGAAAATGGACGGGAAATGCTCCGCCAGTCGGGAGTAGGAGGGATTATTACACCTTCCTGAATTTGAATTCGACCCCTTTTCGATGTGGGATGGGGGTCCCACATTTTGCTTTCCCATTGAAATTAAACCAGAAGTAGTATGTTGGGTTTGCTCCTTCTTTAACTCTTCGTTAAATACGATTGTGCTTCCACTTCCGGTCTAAAACTGAATTGCTGTACCTTTCTCTTTGCAATGGGGCCGAGAGGATTCGGCTGAGAGCGGCGCAGTTCTGTCCCGCCCCCGGGAAGCCAAACGACCAATCCTGAACATACTTCAGCGGAAGCTTAGGGAATGCGCTGCTCTAGCTTCTTTCTAATCTATAAATTCTCCCTTCTCCGCCGTCGAGTTGCGTCTCTATGGTTTTGTGCGCGGTGGATGCTGGTCTGCAGGGGGAATAATGGCGCGGCTGGCCTAGCCGTGCGGCGGTAACCGCGCGCAGTAGGTAAGTGAATCGAGCTGTGCGGTAGCTCTCGTGTGTGCTTCTCAGGGCACGGAGGGTGCCCCATTTAAGCCAGTCACTACAGTAGGTAGAATTCATTACAATATAATTCTTGTGACAGGGATTTTTTACGTGTTGTAGCGCTTTCAAGCAATCATAGGTTTGCATGCATAATCTAGTCAGACTTCATACGACAGTCCTGTAAGGTAGGACAGCAGCAGTATTTCTCCCGCCTCTTTCTTGCAAAAGGAGGAGGGGTTGAGCGAGGGGCAAGTCTAGTATTACTCAAAATGCTCTTTCTCATTCTCTCCAAGTAACAGTACATCCGGAGTAACAGTATTGACCTGCCTCACAGGGCCTGTCTAGGTGTCAATCTCTAGCCAACCTTGGCTGAACTTGGAAAGCTGAACAGGGTTGGGGCTGGCTAGTACTTGGATGAGAGACCACCAGGAAATCCCAGGGCTGGAAGATAGACTGGGAATTTAAAAAAACAAATCACAGAAGGCAGCATTGGCAAACCATTGATATACTGTTGCCTAGGAAATTACAAGGATCTTTCCGAGAAGTTATTGAGATTCAAGGTGGTCTTTTTAGAGACTTTGCATTTGGAATGATTTTCTGAATTAGTCCAGTCACATGGATTTGAACTCAGCTTGAAAAGGCTTTGCCTTACAGGATTATCATAGAGGTGAGATTAGAACAGTGTTTTCTCCTCCTGGGCCGCTTCCAGATGTGTGGACTTCAGCCCCCACAATTCCTTAGCTGGTATGGTCATTGCTGAGAATTCTGGGAGTTGAAGTCCACCTCTCTGGAAAGTTGGGAAACGCTGGATTAGAATAAGGGACTTTCTCTCTTGGAGGCTGTTTTGTGATTATGCTTGCACCCCAGTTTGCATGATGCATGAGAATGTGGTCTTTAAAATAGTGCTGGACAGGTTCATATTGTGGCTTTAATAGTTGTAAGATAAACTCAATTATTTGAAATCAATGGTGTCTAATTAAGATGCCTGCATGTATCCTTGTACCTGATACAAGGAGCTAATTGTAGTCTAACTTGCTTAAAATAATATAAATGTTACAATCAATGTCATGTTTTCTTAACATAGAGGCAAAGATGGATTATATTGTGTTTTGTAACCTTCTAAAAATAGATCTATAACTTGATAACGGAAGCTTGCTATTCAGTTATTTGTTGCCTCGATGATCAGAAGGGTAGGGAAATGCTTAAATGAATGGTAGGTAAGTATTGAATGAAGTCTTTTCATATTGCACGTGGGTATGGACTATGGAGGACTGAATGGCATCAAGAAAACCTGAACATAATCATTTTCTTTACATACAGATATGTGAAAATACTTACCTTGTATTTTAAAAAAAATAAACTAGTGGTAATGCCTCATTGCTAGTTTATTGCTAAAATATGTTTTTCTTAAAGGAAATTGTTTCACTAGAGCAGTGTATGTCTAACTGCGCTAACTATGGAACAAAATAAAAACCTCTGATAGCAAATAGTTGTTTATATTGGTGTATGTGTTTTAAGTATGCACTATTTCATAAGATGCAAAAAGCAAAGGAAAGTTATTAAGAGATTTATATGCAGATTTACATTGTAGCCAGTGAATTCTCAAATGTAGTTTTTAGCATAACTTTATTACATTTAATTCTCACCTACCCTCCATAGACCCAAGGTAATGTAGATGGGATTTTCTTTAATTTTATTCTAGTAACTATCCTGAATGGCTCATGAGAAAAAGTAATAAGCTCAAGGCTATCAGGGAAATGGTATAGAAAGAACAAAAACTAAATGAACCAAATGCATTTGCAATTTTGATAGAGGTCTTGATGTAAGAATAAAAAAGGTGTTCTTATTTATCATTCTTTACAGTCATTTTTAGGAAATCCCCAAAGCAGAGTTCAAAAAAATAGAAGTATATTCCATATTTAAAAAAGTTCTGGGCTCTGTTTCTGCCCACATTTTCCCATTTTCATCCCTGGAAATTAGAAGGAATGCTGTATATTCTATTTCATGTTTTTAAAATGTAGGTATATCATTAAAGGCTTTTGGGATGCAGCAGTTGAATGAAGATACACATCTACTTAAACTGCCATTCTGTTTTTGCTTCATTAGCACCAGACTTCTTTAATCCAGTACAGCTTACTAAGAAATAAAGATAGATAACATTGGACTGCAATTGTAACACAGACTGGCTGTTTTCTTGAATAAGTGGTATTGACCAAGCTTTGTTTTTGTCTTACTACTGTAGGTTTTAACCTACATCCATGGTGTATGTTTGATTCTGTGCTTTTAAGATGACTACTGCTGCTCGACCAACCTTTGAACCTGCAAGAGGCGGAAGAGGGAAAGGAGAAGGTGACTTAAGTCAACTCTCCAAGCAGTACTCTAGCAGAGATCTTCCTTCTCATACAAAAATCAAATATAGGTAAAGGCCAAGTTGTTTTTCTTGTGGGAATTGATTCTGGCAGGGGTTTTTATTTTGCCTGAAGAAGGAATGCCTGCCATTTGTTTTCTTTCTGGCATCTAACATGTCATCTATGTAGCATAGTCATTATTTAACGGAACACCTGACGCAGCTGGAGATTTATGAATTTGTAATCTCCATTGGGTCACAGCCAGTGGCAGCTTATGTCTTCATGTAATTGATTATGTGCCATCCAGTCAATCTGGACTCTTAGTGACCACATAGTCCACAAAACAGGGACAACATTTGCTCTTCTCCAGTTTTTTGGGACCTCACCAGTAAATCAGTAAACCAATCAACCCTAACCAAGGTTTAAATTAATGTGATGCAAAAACAGTCACTGGATTCAACATGTTAACCTGTGGTATCAATCCAGCCAACCAGATTGATTGATTATGTGCCATCAGGTTGGTGTCACCTGTTAGCAACCACATAGATAGATTTTCTCCATGATGATCTGTCCTTAGTCTGGTCCTTCATGTCTTCCAGTGGTGCACCATTGCCACTGCATCTGGGCCCACCCACTTTGCTGCTGGTCATCATGTTCTTCATGTAATTTTGAGGAGTAAAATTCAACTTAGAGAGACTTTAGTCCAATTGCAGTCTCAATTGGACTTAACACCAGGCTCCCTTTTTCTCTTAAAGTGTTCAAGGATCACACAGAAGTATCTTGAGGAAGTTTTGGCTAACAAACTGTTGGGATCCTTCTGTTCTTTGTGTGCCTTACCATGTCATAACACCTGTAAGTTAACAGCATTTCAAACTAAATTAAAATGGTGAGGTAGTAGTTACTGCTGAGGTCATATAATTTTGTTGTTTTGATAGAGTGGCAGTCAGGAAAGGATGAAAAAATAATTACTTGCCTATCCCACCCAGGAGTTGTCTGATGATTCTTCCTTTAAAGTATTACATAACTTGGCTTCTGAGGGACAGCTGAAAGATTGCCCTTCCTACATAGCGATATTCATCTTAAGATCAGTCTCAGAAACTCTTTTGCTAGGTCTCCCAACTGTTTGAAATAAGAACAACATTAACCAAGAACTTTTTCTTCTTTGGCATCCTAACTCTGAAAGACACTTTGTGGAGATCATTGCCTAACCCAGATTTGGGGCCTCTGCAACCTTTTCACAGCTTGGGCTTTTTAGATTATTAAGCCTATTTTTAAAAATGCTGGCCCCTCTGTGTTGTATGGGTTTATAATTCTTTGAGTTTCAGTACTGAAAAACAGGTTAAATATATATTATACCAAATAAATGACATTTAGCTGACATAAGGAAATAAAAAAGGTTTGAAATGAGAATTTCTCATTCATTATGTACAAAACAACATGGTCCATTCCTACAACATTCTGTTTTTCTTCTGGATTATTTATTTATTTTTGGCATTTATATGCCGCTCTATTTCAACCCACTCTGAGAAGTGTACAACATGAACAGAAAAATTAAAACAGCCAAGAAAAAGCTGACTGGCAACCAGTGCAATTCCTAGAGTAGTGGTATTACCTGGGCAAATTTAGATGTGTTATCTGGCAGCTGTGTGCTGAATCAGTTGACGTTTCCAAATGGACTGCAGTGTGCCCCATTTAGACCACATTGCAACAGTGAATATGAGGAATCAGCTGATCCAGGCATTCTGGGAGTGATTTGTCCATTTCAGAGATTTATCTTCTAAAGCAGGAAGTGGCTCATGGCATTCCAGACACGTTCTGGCCACAAAAGGAAACTTCTGGAAGACGGCCTTATAGAAACTTATTCAGAATGTTTAGGCAACTTTCTAAAAACAGATCATGCTTCTTATTTTATGTTCTTGTCTGTTGTGCGACAGCAGCTTTGTTTTCTTGATCCACCTTCTTGATGTGCTGCTTCTTTCAGGCAAGCCACTCAGGATGCCCCTGAAGAGGTGCGCAACCGCGATTTCAGGAGAGAACTGGAGGAGAGGGAGAGAGTTGCAGTGAGAGAGAAGAACCGAGACAGACCAGCGCGAGGTTTGTGCCATCATCATAGCAAAGGAGTTGTGTGGGGTTGATCAGCCTGTGGTTTGGGGAGATACCCGTGGATCAAGTGCAGGCCCAGGAAATTCAAAAAGTGTTCACTAAAATAAAATTTAAAAGTATTCCATGGGGTGTATTCCACTTCCATAAGTGACATCATTGCTAAGTGTAAAATCATGACTGCTACTGTGCTTATGATTTTACTCCAGCTTTCCTTTTTCCCCACACCCCTGCCCTTTGGAATGCTCACCCCGGTGCTAGGATAATTAGCAAGAAGGGAATTAATGTTTGTATTTACATTCATAAGAAAGGGATTACAAGAGAGTAAGCAGGCACACAATGGAGAATACACATTGAAAAGAATGCATAGGTGCCAGCTGTTTGCCTAGCTCCCTCCCAGCTCTGAGCCCTGAGACTCTTAGGAGGCAAATAAAAACCAAAAGTGATTAAAGTCTTGTCAGTTACAGGCAACAGCTTAATTAGCTGGCTAATTATGGTCACAGAGCTGAGCTTGTTAACTTGCAGTTAGCACATTTTGGGGAAGTGCTGAGTTACAGAGAAAAGCAGCTTGTTTAGGCAATCTCTCCACTCTGCAAGGGGGGAAAGAAAAAGGTGGGTCAGGCACAGGACAACACGGACTGACTGACTGTAATGGTGAACATGTGCCTGAGAGAGAGATGCTGTACAGGTCATAAATGCGGGCATTGGTCACAAAGTTACACTTTCATCACTGTCGTAACTTTGAACAGTTGCTGCCTGAGGCAGTCGTTAAGCGCGGTCTATCCGCTTTGTAAATATGTTACTGAGAATATGTGAACAAAAAGGAGGGATATAAATTGAGCAAATAATAAGTGAATAAAGATAGTAGAAGGGAATGTGTTGGCAGTGAATGCTGGGGGCGGGGAGGTTGTCCTAAAGCAATAGCAAAAGGAGGTGGTAGTATTAAAGGACCTTTTCAATATTTGGGAATGGTCTTCAAAGGCAAAATCACTTAATATAAGACCTGCTCTGGGAAATCCAACAACTTGTCATTAGAGATAGAAGGATATAGAAATAATTTTTGCCTTTAGTCTAAGGATTGTTTACAGACTTACAAGCAAAAGACACTGAGAGCTGGAAGAGACCTGGCTCCTTCCCTCTACCTTTTTTTTTTCTTTTCCATTTAGTGAGCCAGTAATACAACTCTATTAGAATTTAGATTTACCAAAATATTGGTGTGAAGTGGTAACATTTTTTTTTACCGTCAGCTTTCTTATAAGCACAGCTTTATTCATTTTCTGTGATAGTCACTTTTCTTTCATGGCTGTTGCTTATAAGTTTTTTGTTGGGCTATGTTTCCTTCCCAGAGCACACAACTTCCTCTTCAGTCTCAAAGAAGCCTCGACTAGATCAAATCCCTGCAGCTAACCTGGATGCAGATGACCCTTTGACTGATGTATGTATTTTGGAGAATTTGGGAACTCGGTAGCTCTCTGATCCCCGGTCCGTCTTGATCTACTCATGGTCCATCTTCTGTGGCTGTTAGTGCAGTCCAGATCTCAGATAAGGGTTTCGATCATCACTTCTGTCCTGATCAGTTTTTAACTCAAGATGGAATCTGCTGCGTACACAGCATCTGCTCTGCCACTAAATTGTGAGAAAGGAAGGGGTGGACTCAGTGGGCCACGTATAGTCTGTAGAATTGATTGTGAGGCACAGCTCTTTCTCTGAGATCAGAATAAGTGATCATAAACATTGCCACTGTAGTTTGTAAAACGAGATGCTCTTTCCTAAAACTGGATTAATATAGAAGAATATGACATACGCGCTTCCTGATATTAGAAGGCAAATTTTTGAATGGTTGGAACAGGAATCTTTACAGGAGTTGTAAAATGTAGAGATCTTCCTTCTTTCTTAAATTCTGGGAATCTTGGACATCCATTAGGGTTGGGTTGCCAAACTTTTTTGGCTGATAAGTGCATTTGCAATTTTGAGAATATATTACAGGTGTTCTCCCAAAACAGCTGCACTGGGGGTGTGGCCAGTCACTAAACATCCATTTACTGGACAGCAAAACAGTTACTCCCCCCACTCCTTATAGCATCCCACAACTCTCTCTATGATCTCAACTTTTGTTTTTTTTATACACATGACAAAGCACTGGGCTGTGGCCGCCATCATTTCTATTTTCTAAAATGTTTTTGAAGTACAGAATATGCATATTTTTAATAAACATTAAAAATGTTTGAAGTTGACACATTGCAACATGCCAACTTCTTTATGTACTTTTTGTTTCAGTTAAAACAATCTAATAAAGTAAAATCAAGTAGAGTATAGATCCTGGCAGGCACCAGGAAGGTGTCGTGCTATGTTAGAGACACATGCTTTAAGATTAAATAATATAATATATGTTGTGTGATACTTGTGATTGGGCCTAAAATGGTTGGTCATGATCGATACAGATATGAATTGAGAATATGGTAACTTAAAAATGGTCTCAAGGTTACATACCATGAACTTTTTGACAAAAATGTGTTTCAGTTGAATGAATTGATGATCAGTTAGGAAGCTTCAGAAATAGAAATCTTTGGAGAGTATGTTTTATGTGATAAAATATCAAAACCATAACGTATGCTAGCTTGGTGGAGTCTTGACTGGAAATCTGGAAATTGCAAATTGAATAAATTGTATGTAAAATGTACACATTTTTCATAGGTACGTGTTCATCTCATTAGTTGCTTCATAAATGCATTTTGTATATGTTTTGCTATATAGGAAACAGGAATTAAAGATTTCATGCTAGTACTAGGGCAATGTGCACTTCAGAAATAAATTGGAGAAGATGCTTCAGAGCACAAGTGGAGCACCTGTCTGGAAGTTTTTAAAGCGGCTGCATCTTTCATGCAGCTGCTTTCTGCGACTGCCACGTGATCCCGGGATGCAGCGGGGTTAATCTGAACAGTGGCAGACAGGTGCTGTGTTTGTGCCTCTCTGCAGTCCAGAGCTCCTTTTTTGGAATGGGATCTGAAGCATTGCATGCTCCTCTTGGGTATAAAATGAACAGTCTGCTGATTTTGCTCCATTTGTAGGAGGATGATGAGGATGAAGACTACGATGAAGAGAGTGATGATGATACAGCTGCTCTGTTAGCTGAGCTAGAGAAGATAAAAAAGGAACGAGCTGAAGAGCAAGCCCGGAAGGTAAATCCATCATTTAAGTTTACTGAATAAATTACAAAATGAAGATAGGTAGTTGGTCTGTATCTTTTAGGATTATCATTTCTTATTGAGAGTGATTCTTTTCTGTTTGGGGAGAAATTCTTCCCTACCTCTGCTTCCCCAACCCCTTTTGATTAACTATAGTTGGGAACATATGAATTTGATTAATAAATAAATACAATAAACATTTAGGATCTGCCAGAGGGAAAACGTATGGAGATATGATGAATACTCCAGCCACCTTCTACTCTGATTTTCTCTCAAAAAATCTTTTTTGCCCCAACTGCTGTAAATGCTTATAGAAATAAAATCTAGCCAGGGCATATTCTGTAGGTGTGAAACTTGCTGGGAGAGATTAAGGTCTACTTCACTGATAAAATCAGTTTGGTCAAAGGACTAGAGAGCTGACAGTCAACAAGGAGCAGACCATATGGGCCTGTGATGTAAGTAAGCAGTTATAATCTTTTCTTGGTAATCCAGAGATACCCACAGTTGAGTCTTGTCCACCATATCGAAGCAAACTGTTCGTCATTGTATATAAGCTAGGGATGTGCAAAATTTTTCTAATTCAGCATGATTTGAATTTGAAACATTTTGCCCTTCCCAGATACAAATATTACTTCTAGAAACAGCCATTTAATACCACTAGAGGGCGCTAGAAGCTGTTGAATGTAAAGTTTCCAGTCAGGCACCTTCCAGATGGACTGAATTGCAGTTTCTATCATGTCCAGCCAGCATGGTCAAAGAATAGTGGGAGTTGTACTCTGATGGCATCAGAAGGCACCATGGTGGGGAAGGCTGGCCTAAAGCTTGCTTGGAGTCAGGGATGTGCAAAACTACTTAGTCCAAGAACAGATCACTTGATATTCCCAGGAATGTTCCATTTTTCTTCCAGAATTCACCAATTGGCTGCTTTGTGGTGGTATATTCTGGGTGTGGTCTGGACCCTAAACTGAAATCTTTTTCAGAACATCACAAAGCACTTCCTGTTCCACAAGAAACACTTCCAGAAGAAGCCAATCTGCCCCAGAATAGACGGGAATGCTCCTTCTAGGGGAAAAAGTAAACATTCCAGGGATCACCAGAGCATCCCATTGCTAGATCACTGAATGTTGTACATAATCTCATTACTAGGGCTGTGCAATGCTTCAGATTCAATTCTAAAAAGGTACTTCTTAGCATTTGGGGGCACATATATGACACCTGTCGGTAACTCTTTAAAGCAGCTGCATCTTTTTATCTTGGATCACATTGCTTCCTGAGGAAAGCTTTGTGATTCTGGAGAGAATCAAAGAATTGCTAGTAGGACTTACATTTCTGGTCCACTGTGCATCAGAGCACCTTTTTTGGAATCAAATATATAGCATTACACAGCCTCAATTATTACCGTTTGCTGTGCCTCTTTGGTTACCCCTTTGAACATATAAAACTACTTATCCTGCATTGGATCACTGGTTTACCAAGTACAGTAATCTGTGCTCTGACTGGCAGTTGTTCTCTAAGCTATCGAGCAACAGTCTTCCCACCCACCTCCCCTGCACGATCTTGCAGCCCAAAATTCTTTGTGTGGCTTGTTTAACCCGGTAGCAAAGCCACGTGATCTCCAGCTACAGCTCTTCTGGAATGTTGTGCTTGTCTTGAATCCTGTTTATGAGTGTGCCCTACGTCTAGGGCAAGTAATGTGCCTGTCTGGGAAATGATGGAGATGAATACTTGTAGTTCAGGCATATAACTGCATGTGTTAACATGACATGCATGTAGAAATTGAGGCTGCCTTTCAGGCAGAAGTTTCACAGAGGCTCAGAAAGCAATGTGAGACAAAATGATACTAAGCAACAGTTAAGGGTCAAACCTAAGTTAAATGACATTAGTTTGTTTGCTTCTGCTGGAAGTTGTTAGTGAGATAATATTTATGGAATGGATCAAATAGAATAGTTCCAGTTTTTTACATTTACATACATTTATTTGCAACTGTAGGTTTTAGCAAAATTGAATAGTTCCAGTTAGATGAAGTATAACATAGGAATAAGATTAAACCCTGTAATTACTATATACAAGAAATTGATTACTTAATTGAAGAATACATACAGTTCTGTTTAAGTTGTTATCAGGTTTTTGTCATGCCAAGGATTCTTACGGGTCTCTTCTCACAATCTTGTGGAGCTGTAAGTGAGAAAAACTTGAGTGGGAAGTCTGGATCTCCCACATCCTAAATATTACTACATTTTTTAACTAGTGTGTTGGGCTTTTTATCTTGTTGTAACATTTATGCTTATTTGATCTGCTTCCAATCCCCAGATTGCATTTGATTCCTGGATTATACAAGTAGTATAATCTTTTACCACCTGGCCCAGACTAAATCACTGGTGTTCACTCTCCAATTTCATCCAAAGGATAAGCAGTCAAGCCATTTTTTGTTCCAAGCAGACAAAGGTTAAAAGTTGAATCTGTCACTCAGAAGCTGAAGTTTCAAATTCCCTGCTTTGATTCCCTGTGCAATTTTTGTTGTATGTGTGCTGAAAATGAGCATCATTTAGCTCTGCTTTGCTGTGAGAGACACTCTTGGGTGGTTTAAAATACGGGCGATGATGTTTTCATTATGCTATGCATATTTAGGATTTATCAGTAGCAATGTAGTTAGTTCTTGAAAAATAATTCCACTCCATTCTGCACTGGACAGGCCTCATTGCAAGTACTCTGGGCAGCACATTTTAGGAAGGATTCTGACACACTGGAACAGGTTCAGAGAAGGACAAGAAGGATGATCAGGAGATTAGAAACTAAGTCCTGTGAAGAGAGATTGAATGAGCTGGCAATGTTGAGCCTTGAGAAGAGATAAGAGTGGGGATATGACAGCAGTCTTCAGTACTTAAAAGGCTGTCATGTAGGGGAAGGCCAAGAAGTATTCTGTATCATCCTAGAATGCAGGACAGGGAGTGATGGTTTTAAGTTACAGCAAAGTGAATCCAGTTGGATATTAGGAAAAAGGTTTTATCTCTAGGAAGATGATGGGCTCCTCTTAGCTGGATGTACAGTATTTAATAAAGGCTGTCCGAGGATGCTCTAGTTTGGATTCTCACACTTAGTAGTTAGTCTTAATAGCCTCTTCCAACTCCATATATCTATGGTTTTGTGCCTAACTGGGTTGCATAAACTAGGTCACTGAACAGCTTCTTCTGTTTGCTTTATTTTGGGTTAGCGTCTAGGGTTCATGTCTAGTGTTAAGACTGGGCTATTTGTGGGACTCCTGTCTCTGATCGGCTTGGCTCATCCCTGCAGGGCAGGCATGCTTCAGGTTCTTTCCATAAAACTGTGTCATCTAGGAGGATCTGGAGGCACAATCTTTCTGTCACAGCACCTGCCCTTTGGGACTACATTCCCTCCCCAGGATTTGGATGGCCCTGGCCTTGTTGGCCTTCTGCAAGGCCTTGAAAACTTATTTTATTCCCCAGGCAAGAATGTTGAAGGAGCATATCCTGGGATGACTTGGAAATTGGAATATGCTGTGGCTTGGCCTCAATTTTGCTGCATTGTGGTGTTGTCTGTTTTGTTACTGTTTTTTCCGTTTTTATATTTTTAACTATATGTAAGCTGCCCAAGTCACTCTTTATAGGTTGGCCAACCATATAAATCACTGAATAAATAAATAGACTTCCATCTAGAAGTAGTACCCAGAAAATTTGGTTCTGCAACTTAACACGTATTCAAACAATTTAGGCCATTAATCATCTTTGCTATTTTCTGCTTAGATGGAGTGAAGGCAAACAAATTACCCTATTTTCCTTCCAGAGAGGAGTAGAGGATGTGGTGAAGCTAGACCCTGTTTTTGCTAACTCTGGGCATGAGCAGAGATGAGTTCCTACACCAAAGGCTTCCACAAATGTGCTTATTGTAGCTACTGCGAGCAGTCACACTTCCACCCAACAGAGAGGGAAGTTCTTGAGTGCTGGTCCCTCTGTGACTTTGGGTAGCATCCATCAGGGCATACCCCTCCTGTAGCCATCTGTTGTGTAAGCAAGATTAGAGAGAGGCACCCAAAGGTTCCTGGAGCAATTTAAGGCATGACGCTGGGATTTTATTTTTATAAGTCCTTCTTTGAACTTCTCAGTGGGGGAGTACAGGAACTTCAGCCTGAAGGTGAACGCTTCATTCCTTGGACTCATTGCTGCCTACCCTGAATACACGAAGCCAAAACCTCAGAACAGTCTCTGGCTGCAGTCCAGTATTTGGCATATGCTTATTTCAGAAATGGAAACCTGGTACTACAAAAATAAAAAAGAAACCTTGAATACACTACAAAAGGAGGCTAGGAAGTGTTTGTGGCTAAGCCTCTAGCTGCTTCTACAGTGATCCGAAAAGGAAACAGCCCACTTTCACAGATGTGTGGAGCCAACCTTTTCTTCTCTTGGCAGGAACAAGAACAGAAAGCTGAAGAGGAGAGGATACGGATGGAAAACATCCTTAGTGGTAACCCTCTGCTGAACCTTACAGGACCAGTACAGCCTCAGGCAAATTTTAAAGTGAAGCGAAGGTATGGAGATGTAACAGTATATTTAATGGATCCGCAGCTCTTTCCACTAGCCTGTATGGATTCGCAATTGCAGAAAAGTTGAATTGGATTTTAATTGAATTGTTTAAAGAGATGTGACTTAAAATCATAAAGTGGGGAGCAGGCATTTAAGGCCTTCAAGTCTTTGGTCTCTGATACATGTATTAAAACACAGTTGGCTTCCTGTACTACAAATTCAAGTTCCTCTTGTTTATTTCCCTATACTCTGAGCATTAGTGTATTTACAAGAGAGGCCATGAACAGGGGTGTGCAAAACTGAGCATTTGGAAAATTTACCTTTAGAAACTGCTGAACCACCATGGAATGAGACAATCCAGAGGTAGGTTCTTCATGGAGGGGTTAGAATAGAACATTCCAGAACTCTCTGGAATTCCTCAGTAAGTTTTGCACATCCCTAGCTATGACCTTGATGAGCCAAAGTGTTATATTTTTCCTTTTATTGTTTTAAAAGCCCTAGTTACTTCTACAGTCTAAGATCCTTACTTTAGGGTTTTATTTCCAACCCTCACAGGATCCAGTATTGCCCCTTTAATTGATTTAATCCAGTGGCTTTGTTTCTACCAAATCTGTAGGATTGACAGAGTTTCCCCAGACTTAGACTCTGAGGGATTTCTAAAAGGTAGAAGTCTAAAACTAGAGAAAAATCACTGAAATGTAGGAAGGAGTCATGACACGTTTTAGTCACTCTGCTGCTCCTTCTCTCTGGGAAAAAACCCCAAGTACTTCAAGGGTTTCTTAGCCAAGATGAGCTTACTCAGGATGGTCAGTCCTTAGCCTGGCCATGGTCCCAATCATTTGCCAATGACCACTGCTTCTCTCTCTCAATTCAGCCAACACATTTTAACATAGACAGTACCTGGCTCAGTGCTTAACATTCCAGAAGGGAAAATATGCCGGAACATGATAGTGTGGACTAAGGTCTCTGGCAGAACCTCTGAGATGTAGATTGTTCCTTTCCTCTTTTAGATGGGATGATGATGTCGTCTTCAAGAACTGTGCGAAAGGCGTAGATGAGATGAAAAAAGACAAACGATTTGTCAATGACACGCTGCGATCTGAATTTCACAAAAAGTTTATGGAAAAATACATCAAGTAGGATCTCTTTCTTGAATGGGCTGTGTTGATAAGTTGTGTGGTGCAAGTCATTTGCCTTCCTTCATAAAAATGCTGGCTCAGATGGAAATCTGCCAGCAGTGAACAGGTATCCACCATGGTCATAGGTATCTTTTTAACTTAATCTCTCGTCTGGCATATTTTGCATGTTTTGTTGTTTTAACTGCCCCCCCCCCCGCCCGCCATTTCCTGCAGATGTTGGTTTCCTTATTGCTATGAATTTATGTTCATAGAAAAATCATTCTGTAAATGTTTTGAAAATGGTTTCCAATAAATCCTTCACTCACTCATGAGGCCATTTCTTTATTAAACCTACATTAGCTCCTTATCCTGTTCTGCAGAAGTTTGTACTCTCTCCTTCCTCAAATGGGAAAGTTTGGATATGTTTTTAGCCTCAGCACTATCAGTGATCTTTCTGTCTTCTGTGACATGAAACATGCTTCATTAATTCTGGCTGGTGTGCCAGCTGCAAACCCTTCATGGACAAGCAGGTTGCTCCTGAGCACTAGCAACCTCTAGTTTAGAATTTGGCACTGCTTCACCAAACCCCACCATGAGGAAGGTGGGGTGGATGGGTTAGGGGTTGAAAGAAGGAAAACAACAATGCTGGGTGGATCATACCATATTCTGAGAGTAGGAACCTAGCAACAAGTCTCATTTTGTTGCTTTTCCTGATATGCCCTTGGGGGAGGGAGGGCAGACAAGGTGGTTTTCACCTGTGCTTCTGAATAGAGCTATGAACATGGGGAACTTCTTGGGTCAGTGTCATGTCATAAAGCACTGGAGATGGGTCTGCCTTTTTAATCCAGTTTAGAATAGTTCTAACTAGAGATAGGGGGACTCAGGTTTAAGTATCTCAGTTTTATTCCCCACCCTGATGTGATGGGCTGCGAGCAGAGCCTTGAGGAAGAGGAGGAAGAGCCAAAGCAAGGGTGACAGTCAGATAGGAAAAATCTGAACCCGAAACAGGAATGGAATTTGAGAAAGCGTCTTAGATTCGGTCCTCCCTACTTCTCTTTAGGATGAAAGCAGGGAGGCAGGAAGCCACATTCAGACTTGCAAGATTCTGTTACTGTAACCCTATAATAAAAGTAGTTTTAGTATTCATGACTTTGGTGTTCAAGTCTGGTCTACCTTGAAGGGCTGACACCTCCCCCACAACAAGATTTCAACAAGATGTTATTTCAGGCTGATTTCACTCATAGTATTGTCTCCATGTACAACTCCTCTAAAGAGGGAGGGATGATTAAAAACTGTGGAGTCCTTGGTGCTCTCTGAGCTTGGTAGTTTGCTTGCAGACATTTCATTACCCGACTAGGTAACATTATCAGTGCACCAGGTTCTCTTCCACTTAAAAACTAACCAGTGGCATAATAATCATGGTTACTCTGAATATAAAGGTACATATATTAACTTACTCTGGATGGTAACTTACATGCATGTGAGTTACCCAGCCAGGGCCCAGTGTGACTCTAGGCATCATCCTTAGTGATCATGAGGCTCTCTGATGTATTGTTTTTTAATTAAAAATATTTATTTTGACTTAGGTTTCACCTCTCACCTACTCTTCTGAAACTAGCACTGCTGTTAAAATAACAATTTCAAACATTAAACTAACATTACCTAGCATACTGCAAAGCATCAGACAAATCATATATTATGGCTAACCTGGTTAGTCCGTGGATGGAAGATCACCAGGACATCACAGAGCTGTGGATCAGTTTGGGAAATTTGAAAAAAAACCCTGAAAAACAGTGATAACTCTCCTTTATTTTGTGGTCCCCCCCCAAAAAAAACCTCTACTCAGGCATTTTCATGACATCAGCAGGAATCAAGCTTGAGTCAAAGGAACCTTTTACCTTTCGTGACCCATGACCGGATGGTGGCTTATTTTGTTGCAATCTGTTGGGAGAGGATGTGACTAACCTCATGTATTGAAACACAATTCAAGCAATGGAGACCATTTTACTAAAGTTCATTGAGCGCAATGGCAATTTTTTCAATGAAAAGCTGCTTGCATAGATTCAGAGCAAAGAAGAGGGCTTTGTGACCGCTCTGTCACATTTCAGTTAATAAGTTAATAGGTTAATAAGTTCCTTTAAACCATGAGAAAAATGGGCCTGTCTTGGGAGTGTAGTACTTCTGTTTGTCATGGAGCTGCTGTTTGGGAATTCCAGAACAAATGCATTTTCTCAAAGCAGTTACTAAAAAATGGTTGTCTATCTCTGTTGGGAATGGAGTCCTCCACTTTCTCATGGCCATTTGGCTCTGGGTAGTAATTCCCAGAGAGACCTTTGTTATCACAAAGACAGCGAAACTGACATTCCTTTACAACTGCAGAAAACGGCTTCTCCTGGCAGTTTCTCATATTTTTTTAAGCTGAAGAAGCAGATGTGGTAGGTGGTGCTCTAGTTAAAAATCTTCAGTGCTCAAGGATAACATCCAAAGGCCACAAGTACTTCCCTCTGCCATCTCTGACTTGAAATATGTGTATGTGCACATCTTAATTTTAAAAGATAAAAAGAAGCTGACATACTGCAAAGTGTTGGCTTTTAGCAACGCATTTGCAGCAATGTCTTTGGGCTCCACAAAGATCTCACAGGGATGGTAGAAGGTGTCTTGCAGAGCAAGCTTACCGGTGTTGGTGTTGGGTTATGTCCACCATGACAACTGTTTTGTCCATAGGCAAGTCTTCCATGGCAGCCTCGACATGTTCTCAAAATTCCATTTGTGCCCATCTAGAAAGGTGGTCTACTCTTGGTTCATGTTCCATTAAGGCCACAATATAGTAGAAATTATGAGAAAGCAAGATGTGTGTCTTTCCAAGTGCTTTCGGTCAGCCAGCACAAAACTTCTCCAGCTTGCTCTCCTCATCTGCTGTGTGGCAAACAGAATGTCAGGACCAAAAAACATCTTATTGTTTTGCCCTTCTGTTTTGAAGAAAGGAATCAGAATTAATCATAGAGTTTACAGAAGGAAGCACTGAGGGTGCAGTTTTTTCAGGACCTGAAATTTAGAGCCTTGCAGCTAAGGAGGTTTCTCAAATGGCCACTTTGAAAGTACAACTGGAAAAAATCTGTCAATTTAGGTTTTTCCCAGATTCTCTGTTTTGTGCACCTGGCTTATTTGGTATTCTGTTTTTGTGACTATGTCAAGTTCAGTTTGTTTAAAAGAATTTTCTCAAGTTCAACAAAGTAAAACATGCATGGGCACATTTTGGTGCACATTTCTCCAAATGTGATTTTGTTTGCCATTTTGTCTAAAATGCACAAGTCTCGCAAATAACTTTCTGTAGTTATAAATTCTGTAGTTATATAAACCTATATAAATTGTTTTCCTGATGATGTACCCTTTTGAACAAACTTTACAGTAACCTGCATTGCAGAAATCAGAGATGGTTATATTTTGGCTTATGCATTGTTCTGAAAAAGCAAAATTAGTTAGGCTTGAATTCACATGCAAACTACATGAATTTCTCTCCTATTCCTATCAAAGTAATGGGGGGGGGCACAGCTTGCCATATCAACCTCCTTGTTTTATAAACATTTCAGAAATGGGGCAGCTGGGTGAACATGTAGTTACAGAGGTTTGGATTTTTTTAATGTTTCATAATATTCACAAATAAAATTGAACTAATTTCCAAATAACATCTGCAGACTTTTAAAAGGCCTTTAAGAATTATAAATCTGATCCAAACGGGATTGAAACCTGAGGATCCCTGGCAGTGGTAAGTGACATCACTTGCACCATGACATCATCTTGTAAATTACACAGATTACACAATTTGCATCACTTGTGCAAAAATATGACACGTGGGATATGGCGAGAGATAAGGGCTGGGGAGAAGCAACTGCTTTTCAGGTAAAGAGAATTAGATTGAGGATCAAAAGATGAATTTAAGCAAGCAACATCTGGCATTTCTATTCAGCTAAAGTAATTAGCTGATCAGAGGATGGAACTGGGACTTACTCAAGTTTGTTCCAAACACATGGTTCCCACTAGAGACCCATCAAATGCAGCTGATTTGGAGCCCAAACAAATATTAACTTCCCCTGAGAGTCAGTTACATGTGCACACCCATTCATAAACATATACATGCACTCTCACACTTAAAGATTTAATCCTAAACTCATACTGGTGTTTGTATGGAAGAGTGTGGGAAAGTGTGACTGATAAAATGGCCAGCTGTCGTACTTTACAAAGGGCAGTTCTCTTTTTGACAGTTCTCTCTTTGACATGTTTCAAGAAATCTCTATTTAAGGCTGCCTGTACAAATCAAGCTTTAAGCCGCAGAACTATAACGTGATGGTCTTCTATTGATGAGAGAGCGAGCCCGGGGCTAACGTAAGCTCTTTTATTATTGCTGATTTAATTGCTATGAGCAAACATATATACATATACATGTACTGAGACTAAGTACAGCTCTGCAAACCATTCTTAGTCACAATAGAAGAGAATATCTGTAGCTCAGGGTTGAACTGTGAAGTCCTCGGTGCTCTCTGAGCTTGGTTGTTTGCTTGCAGACGTTTTATTACCCAACTAGGTAACATCAAAGAGGAGAGTGCGAAAGCTGGCTTGAAACTCAACATTAAAAAAACTAAGATCATGGCATCTGGACCCATCAATTCTGGCAAATAGAAGGGGTAGAAATGGAAGCAGTAACAGACTTCATTTATTTGGGCTCCAAGATCACCGCAGACGGAGACTGCAGCCATGAAATTAAAAGACGCTTGCTCCTTGGGAGGAAAGCTATGGCAAACCTAGATAGCATATTAAAAAGCAGAGACGTCACCTTGCCGACAAAGATCCGCATAGTCAAAGCTATGGTTTTTCCAGTAGTAATGTATGGCTGTGAGAGCTGGACCATAAAAGCTGAGCGCCGAAGAATTGATGCCTTTGAACTGTGGTGCTGGAGAAGACTCTTAAGAGTCCCCTGGACTGCTAGGAGGTCAAACCAGTCAATCTTAAAGGAAATCAACCCTGATTGCTCATTGGAAGGACTGATAATGAAGCTCAAGCTCAGATACTTTGGTCACCTAATGCGAAGAGAGATCTCTTTGGAGAAGACCCTGATGCTGGGAAAGATTGAAGGCAAAAGGAGAAGAGGACGGCAGAGGATGAGATGGTTAGATAGCATCACTGAAGCAATGACCATGAAACTGAGCAAACTCAGGGAGGCAGTGAAGGACGGGAAGACCTGGCGCAATATGGTTCATGGGGTCACAAAGAGTCGGACACGACTTAACGACTGAACAACAACAAGGTAACATCATGAACTTATGTCTACAAGCAAACAAACAAGCTCAGAGAGGCTGAGGACTCCACATTCTTAGTTCTCTTCCCAATTATGAATTGTTGAGCAGAGAGATGGTTCATTAACAAAATAACTCCCTGATCTGTTCCACCCACAAAGTCAGGGTTGATTTCACACAACTTAAACTTAGATAGTTCATGGTTGGGTAGTCTGTAGTTCAGCAAGTTGTGGCAATCTGTCTATTGTCACAAAAGGTCATCTGTAGTGAACCCATTACATTAAAGCCCAATATGGTTTGAGCATAGCACATTATATCAATACAACTATAATATGCTAACCAATATTGAGGGTTTAGCATGCTTTGGGACATGATGCTTCCACAAGCACTATGTTGCCAATCTTTGTGTTATGGAGTGGTCCTCAAAATTTACTAGGATGATACAGTAGTTTGCATAAAGGAAATAATTTGGAAACTGCAGTTGTATACATTTATTATATACAATATTAAGGCACAAATTTAAGCAGCAGAGAACAGGAGAAAATTCTTTGGCTGGCCAGAGTCACCCATATTTGCTATGGAAGATGAGACACTATGTGTATATACAAACACATTCAAGCTGTACAATGCTCTGCAGTAGCCAATCTGCACAACAGAAACACAGCAGGGGAAAAATGACATTATCTTACAATCCATTTGCCTGGAATATAACTACATAATGCTATAAATGTCAGGCAGGATAACACTGCAGCACATACTGTAGATCAGGTACTGGGCAGGCTAGAAAACAGGTTTACAAGTATAGCAATCACTATACAAATGCAATACTATATATAAATTGTGCTCTAATAGGATGAACTGGAATGGAGGTGAACTTCCATCAGCTTGAGGACTACACCAGGCTGGTTGAGGAAAAAGTGGGCAGGGACCATCCCTATATTGGGAGGGTAGTTAAGGGCTGAAATGAGTTGCTTAGATATTTGCAACTTGCCCTTAAAATCTTGCCAACCTGCTCTCCTAATGCAAAAAAGACCCCAAAGTTTTGGCCCCGCCTACTTTGCTTAGGCTTTGGGGCCTCCAGGGCCACACTTTTTTGCACCCTGATCTAGAGTAACGTATTAGTTTTGCATGCAACCAGATTAACAAGAATTTAATGTCCTGATCCTTTTGATTTGGGAAAGACGCCTGTAGTTTGCACACAAAAGAATGGTAACAATTCGCCCTTTGTATGCAAGTGAAATCTTGGATGTAAATGTACTGTTGGAAAGTTATAAATAGAGGGTCTGGTCTTTAATGAAATGTCGCAAGATATGTATGTCTAAATGTGCATACATATAAATATATAAAGAAGCCAGCTTTAGGCTAATTCCCCTCTAAATTTCCATGTTTTGCACCTTGGAAACAACACTGAGTAAGCAATGCTACATATAGTCTTGGTTCACATCTCTGCTTTACAGCCCATGGAGAGAAATTTGAGTAAGACCACAGACAGTCAGAATTTGAGAACAGCTATTTATGCTTTGGATATAACATAACTTGGTCTTGTATTTTCAGCTTTTTGCCATGGAGAACAAGGAATTCCCTGTCCTGGATAAATGTGTCTCTAATAAAAGGCAATAAAACTGTCTCCTTGTCTATAGAGGAAGAGGAGGAGGAGGAGAAAGGGATTTGCATGATACCTTCCTGTCTACAGATACTCTTGGAAGTAGCAGCTACTATAAGCCTTGGGAGACTTTTTTCCACATCATATCTGATGGAGGGGCAAATTATGAGTCAGAGCAAAACCAGAACCCTGTTACGTGGAATAAAGACTCTTACCAATGTACACAGGCATACTTTTCTTCAGAAAGAATACAACGTAACAGGCACTAAACTACAGAACAATGGAGAATACAAAAACATTGCACGTTTGCCCCATGTGGAAGGGACCATCTTATGAACTACTTCCTACGTTACATTAGGACTCTTTCTTTCAATAACCCAGCTTACAGCAGAAGACTCAAAGACAGCTTACCTAGCAGCAGGTGTGCTTATCCATAAATAGATCTACTTGCAAGTAAGCAGAGGCTAATCCAAAGATGTGCTATCTTCACACATGACTTTTCAGATGCAAAACATTTTGCCAGAGACTGGTCTCTGTGGGAAACCTTGCTGGTGGTGCATCCTTGCTATGAATCGAGGGAAGAAATCCTTTAAAATGCTTCTGAGATTATAAACTGTGGGCCTCAATGAGCCAGGGGTCTGACACAGCCACCATAAATTAAACTTTAAGGAGCTGAAGACATTTTGGTTGATTTGTTCATTAATTGCTTAGTTTCATAATGCAAGATGACCTTGTGGAATAAGATCAGGAAGTCATGGCTGTCATAGATTGAGCACCTGGATGTTAACTCATTTTTCTCTGTTGTCAACAGCACTCAGGGACCTGCTGTACACAGAGACAGCTACAGAAATCATGGAAAGAATTTACAATTAACCTGTCTAAACCTTGTTCTACCAGAGATGTACGTTGGCATATTTGACATACTGTAGAAGCAAACCTGGATAGTGGGGGAATCAAAAAGGAGAAGCAGGAAGAAGGCAGTATCTAAAACAATGGTATCTGGAAGTCCTGCTCCCTCACCCAGGACCTGCAAATTCAAAATTTTTCATGCAGGCAACATAGCACTCAATGATGTTACTACCTAGATGGTTGCAGAACAGTTCTTGGCATATCAAACACATCCTCCAATAGAAAATGTCCTCTGATTGCTATGACTTCTTGCCATCTTTTTTTCCCCAAATCCACAGCATGGTTGACTGTACATGGCAGACATGCCAAATGTTCCATCTCTGACATCTAAGTCCCCTGCTCTCTGTCAAAAGTCAGATGCACCTGGAGTTTTCTTCTAGGTTCGAACTTCCTTGGTCCAATTTGTGCTGCCCTCCAGAGTTTTTAATTCAAGCACAGCAGTGATAGCAGCACTCGCTCCAGGGGCTATGTGTGCTTCTGCCCAAAGCAGCAAGAGCTCCATGGCTTCAAATAAGGACTTCCATCATGTCTGGATCTGGAAATTCAGGCTTGTGAAGCAGATTGCTAACTCTGCTTTTGCTGCTGTCCAGGAGCTTCCCATAGCTGGAAGAGTTCTCTAGGGAGAAAAATGTAGAGAATGAGTCAAGTCTTAGGGCCAAATTGCATGTTTCGTGTAGAAGCCAATCTACACAAGTGACTTTTTCCTCCCTGTGTGGGACATCTGTCTCACATACAATTCACATGACACCCTCTCCAGGCTGTCATTGCACTGGATGTTTGTTTTTGCTACTTGCTTTTAAGGCGATTGCGGCCCCATGCGCTGCCAAGTAAAACTGGCTTTAAACTTGCAGGATGTAAAGTTCTTGGTACAAGTGGCTGCCATTCCAACAATGTGCAGAGGAATAGAAGAAGCACCTCTATGAGTGCCACAGGGAAGCAAATTAAAGAAGCACAGAACCCCTTTAACTCATACAGGCCAGGAAGAGATTCATCATCTAAGTAAAAGCTGAGAGCTTTCCTGGAGGGAAATCATCAGTGGATAGAAAAATGGATGATTTCTGAATCTGCACCTTTCAATGAATTTGCATTTTGCTCATTGACTTAAAATATTTGTAGCCAACGTTTCAGTTTAGCTGCAGCTGAATTTTGCTTTATTTTGCTTTTCCCCTGGAAAATTCTGGATTCTGCGAACACAAGCTCCTGCCTGTCCCATTCTCGGGGTCAACGCAATTGAAATTACTCACCTAGTTTCTCCCCAGCATTTTTGCCCGTAGTGTGCCTCAGGGCTGGGCTGCCACCAGAAGAGTGACTCAGTTTCCCTCTACCCGGAAAAGAAGCTGCACTGGGCCAGAGAAGCTCCGTGCCTTTGTCCGTCTGAGTGCTACTGTCTTTGCTGCCCATTTTAGCATGGCAGATTGTTACTGGCCATGAAGACATTGTAGAGGATGAAGAGGGAGGTGGGAGGGTCAACGAAGGGATGGAGGATTGTTCAGGGGTGTCTTTTCCTAACAGCAAACCTTGAAGAAAACGACAACAACAACAACATGGACTCCAAGATATCCAAGATATTTCTGCCTTGCCTTCCCCCAAGGGCAAAGAGACTGAATTATACGAAGCCTGATGCAAAGGTGCTACATTCAATACAGAATGGTCATGGGTCCACAAAACTGTAAGCTAGAATAGCTGGGGAGTCTGACTATTTAGTAATAAACAATATTACAAAAAAGAGTGACTACAGACCCCAAGAGCTAGTCAGCCATAGAGACTTCAACAGCCTAAACTTGGATTCCTGGCTTCCTTCTACTCTCACAAGCTTGAATGTGAAGCTGAGGACTTTAGTTGGCTTCCTGATCCTGGTTTTTTTTAGAGGAATGGTGAGCCAGGACAGAAATATATTGTTAAGCTTCCTATAGATGGCACACTCCTGGTTATTCTAACTAATATCCATTGAAGGAGGAATGAAATGGGAGTTCATTCACAGGAATGAAACTAACCAGCACACTTCTCAATGTTTCAACCTTACTGTTTTGTGCAAATATGACAATACTGTAAACAATACTAAACAAATATAGCAAGTAATATATAGGTTGCCCATCATTCATTGTTGTCTTCATTAAAATGTATTTCTCACAACCAATCCCAGTTAAATATGCTGACGTTTCTGAAAATTGTTGGCTCCTAAAAGGAATTGCTGGAAAGGATCCAGATCATTTTCTCTACCACACTGCACTCATTGCAGTGATGCAAACTGGCTGAAACGATGTGATGGAGCTGAATATTCACAAGCATTCCAGCTGCTCCCGGATCAAACCTAGTGGAATGCTTCCAGCAGGTCTTTTTGAGGAAGGGAAAATTGCCCATATGGCAGGAGTGAGTAAAACTCTAGGAAAGTATTAGCTTTGTAGCAAAGGCTGAGAAGTTCCAAAGAGTTAGATAGTCAAGATATAAAGAGACCTGAGGCTTAGGGAACTGTGCAGACAAGAGTTCAAAAGAGAAGCTAAATAAAGTTGGCATCTTATGCTTCTGCATGCTATGTTATTGTCTTAACATGTTGTGTGAAGAAGGCTATTGGGTTAAGCCATACTGTAGTATGATTTATTTGCTCAAGCATAGCATGTTATATGAATACAGCAATTTTGTTTTGCTAAGTCAGGTTGAGGGTTTAGGGTGTTGTGTGATCCCAAGCTATACTTTACAGACATACATCCCTCATAACTGTCAGTGTGGTGCATCTGATCCTGCCATTTAAACCTTCATAGCTTTGTATATTATTTTGTTGAAAGTATGAACCCATACAGTGTATCTCTGGCCACTACACAATATTGAAGCAGGATATCAGGCAAATAAAAGATCCTATTTCAATATCACTTTCTTTATTGCCTTGTTCACCATTGACTGCAAAGGTCCATAGAGTAGCTTACCAGGTTTCTTAAAAATAATGCTTCATAAAACTGTCAACTAAGTAAATCAAAAAACATTTTCATCAAAACATAAAGGAGAATTGGGAAGAACAGCAAGCCAGCCAAAGTGAGCATCAAGCAACATTATATGGGTGAAGTGCAACCTTCATATTCCTCTAAGACCGTTTTTCCCAACCTCAGCAGCTTTGTGTGGACTTCAACTCCCAAGATTCCCCAGCCAGCCTTGCTGGCTGGGGAATCCTGGGAGTTGAAGTCCACACATCTTAAAGTTACCGAGATTGAGAAACCCTGCTCTAAGAGATGGAGAGCACTGGTCTGTCTTTGTCATGCCCCAGCTTACACACCCAGGATGGGTTCACATGTTCTGTTAAAGAATAATAGTGCTTTAGTTGATTTGGACTTAAACAACTTATATGAACCTAGCTACTGCGGTTGACAAATCACAATACATGGTTTAGCATGTTGTCTGAACAGAACTGTGGCTTATTCAACAACTATCGCTTCATGTCCCATGTGAACTGAAGCTCACCAATGCTTTCTTTCCAAGACTTTTCTTCTTTCTTCTCCTCGACTCCCTGACTGTGATTAAGGGAGGTCTGATGGGAGTGCGCTCCTGTAGCCGCAGCTATGGATGGCACTGACTGAGCAGGCCGCAAGCTTGCAGAATCTCCTTTGCTGGCATCTTTCCTGGATCGCTGCTGAAGGACCTTGATCATGGCGTCTTTCTCGATGATTTTTGCATACAGATTCTTTATTCTATTATTAATAATAATTTATTAAATTTTTAAATACAGAGGTAATAATATTATAGAAATGGAAGCAAGACTTAAAGATAGGACCTTAAAGAGGCCACCTGGTCCCAGCTAGAGACGGGTAGGTATTTGAACCAAAGCACTTTTCTCATTCTATACTCAAATGTTGCTCCCTTCTGATCCCAGTTAGGGCTTCCCTTTAATCCTGCTATGATCAGTTTAGTTGATTTAATCTACAGTATCCATTAAAAGCACACACACACCACTTCCACATTTGTACATAGTTACAAAGTCAATCTTACTGGACTTGTTTAATCCCTTTTGGATGTGTCTGTGCATCTCGACCAGCCTGCAATGTATTCAACATGGGCAAAATATTTTCTGTACAGAAGACATGTAATTGGTATAGTCCTATCAAGGAGCTGTCCCCTTGTAGAGGAGTACTGAGACAGCCTTGAAAAAGGAATGCAACAACTGTTATGAAAACATGAGCTTAGCCCAGAAAGACAGGAGGGGATCTTGAGAGACTCAAGATTGCCACTCCTTGACTATCTTTGGTATAAGAGAGAATGAGAGAGAGACTTTCAACATTCTGTTATTATTTCCTATAGCAATAAAATATACTTCCAGTAGTTCTTGTGGTGTCTGTTTCCTGATCTGGCCTATCTTGAAGGGCTGACATTTGTCATCCAGTTGTACATTCCATGAGAAGAAGAGCAGAGAAGAACAGGCTGGGCTGCCCCCCTCCCTTTGCAGTCATCGCTGAGAGGGAAAGTCCTATAGATGACCACATAGCCTCCTGCTTTTTAAAATTTGCATCACAGCAGAGGCTATGTGCTACAGAATAAGTTCCCCCATCAAACCTTCCTCCTATTGCATGGACGACATAGCAGCATCTGCATGACACATACATCCATGGTGAAATGTGCAGTGGCTTACCCAACTAATCCAAATTTCTGAGTTCACACAACGCATGGAACTATAAAATGACCACAGGCTTATGAGTCTAAAATATGGTTGGCTAGTTGGGGACACAAGATGTCAGATAAGCACTTGTGTACATGGGAGAAGGTGGGAAACACATGGGCATAATGTGGTACAGCTCACTCTGTTCCTGATACAATGCTAGTTATATGAGGCATTACGTCCTGATTACGATGTGTAGGTGTCATTTATTTAATATACCATTTACTATGCAATGCACATTTCAAAGCAATCAAAGCATTTAGAAATGATTAAAATACACCAAAGGACATAGTGTGAAGAAATATTCAGAGAGGAAAACAAAGCTGAACAGAACCATCCATCTGTAGAATTAATACCAGGAAAGCCTGAATGGAGAGATAGGTCTTCACTCATTGCCCCCCAAATGCAAGAGAAGATGGTTCAGGATCTTCCAGAGATTGAGCATTCCATAAAGAAGGCCTATCTCTTCTTTAAGAGGCCTTCTCTAAGGCCACAAGTAACCACAAGATGACACTTAATCAAAGTATAGACAGAAGACCTTTTCTAATACTCTTGGCAACCAACCAGTTTCCTAACATGAATGCAGCACGTTCAGAATCTGGCTCCCAAGTCGTTTAGGGCCTTATATGCCAAAAGCCGAAAATTCTTTGGACATATTAAGCACCGCAGGGAGCCTCAGCACTGCATATCTTCACTCAAATCACACAGTAGCTATTACACAGCTGTTCCTTACGTGTATTCCATGTCCTGACACCTCCGGTTGGTTTGCATCTTCTCCTCTTCTTCCTGCCATATGCGGACTTCCAGGGAACTCTCACTATAGCTGCCACTGCGGGAGTGGTTGGTGGCCAAAGTATCTCTGGCAACAGAAAACACCAAAAAAGCTTTTATTTGACTTGGTCAAAACATAGGAAGGTTTGTTTCCCTTATCCAACTATCTGTTTCTCTAGTCTAGTGATTTCTGGTACAACAGCTGTCTCGTCTCTCAGAACAGAATCTCTTTCACGTGTCTTCTGTCTGGTTCTTTTGCTAAAGAGACCATGGACCACATCTAGTCGCCTTTGGTGCCCAGTGGATGCCTACTCATTAATTGTTGGGATCTCTGCCATCTACATCCTGGGGTGGCAATGCAGTGCCCATGGGTGCCATGCTATCCTGATGGCTTCCACCAATCACAACTAAAAAGAAAAAAGGCAGGGCAGGGGGAGAGGCATACATGTGTTTACAAATCTCTAATCATACGAGACAACCAAATCTCTCAAAATCTCCCATGAGATGTGATGTGTACATGGGAGAAGTGAGGTCTTTTTAAAGCTCTAGTAAGTTTTAAAAAGACCTCAAAAGGTCTTGAGCTTCACCCAACATCAGTGGAATACTGAAAAGTCTATCATTCTACCATCTATATAAATGCGATTGATTGATTGATAGATAAATAAATAAATATTCTACTTTTCTGTTGCCGCTGTGGCTGCAGCATTCATGGCAAAGTGTCGGATTGTGCTCTCTTCAAGGTACTTCTGTTCCCACTTGGTCATGTCGGCTTCTAAAGCCAGAATCCTCTCATCCTTCTCCCGCACTAACTCCATTAAGGCTGGGACGTTGTACTCTGGCACAGGGGCTGCTTGATATTTCCCTTGTTTCTGAAATAAAGGAGGATACTATTAAACCATTTTTAGTATAAATTTAACATGCAAAAAGCTCACAAATCCATCTGGACTGGCTTTGTGTCCCTCACTAAAACAACCAAGAATTCACCACTGATGGACTTATGGATGTATTATGTATTTCAGTTTAGATTTCACCTTTCTATATATAACAACCAGAAGTTTCCATTAGGCTACATCTATTTCAGGAGATACTTGAATTATTCTTCTCAGCTGGCATAATATAAATGGACCATGTAAACAACAACAAAAGAGAAAAATATATTTAGACATATTTAAGCAATGAAATACAGGTGAAACTCAAAAAATTAGAATATCGTGCAAATGTTCATTTATGTCAGTAAGGGAACTCGAAAGGTGAAACCAATATATGATATAGACACATTACATGCAAAGCGAGATATGTCAAGCCTTACTTTGGTATAATTGTGATGATTATGGCATACAGCTTATGAAAACCCCAAATTCACAATCTCAGAAAATTAGAATAGTGTGAAAAGGTTCAATATTCTAGGCTCAAAGTGTCCCACTCTAATCAGCTAATGAATCCATAACACCTGCAAGAGGTTCCTGAGCCTTTAAATGGTCTCTCAGGCTGGTTCAGTAGGAATCACAAGCATGGGAAAGACTGCTGACCTGACAGTTGTGCAGAAAACCATCATTGACACCCTCCATAAGGAGGGAGAGCCCCAAAAGGTAATTGCAAAAGAAGTTGGATGTTCCCAAAGTGCTGTATCAAAGCACATCAATAGAAGGTTATGTGGAAGGGAAAAGTGTGGTAGAAAAAGGTACACAAGCAGAAGGGATGACCGCAGCCTGGAGAGGATTGTCAGGAAAAGGCCATTCAAAAGTGTTGGGGACTTTCACAAGGAGTGGACTGAGGCTGGAGTTAGTTTATCAAGAGCCATCACACACAGACGGATCCTGGACATGGGCTTCAAATGTCATATTCCTCTTGTCAAGCCGCTCCTGGACAACAAACGTCAGAAGCGTCTTACCTGGGCTACAGAAAAAAAGAACTGGTCTGTTGCCCAGTGGTCCAAAGTCCTCTTTTCTGATGAGAGCAACTTTTGCATCTCATTTGGGAACCAAGGACCCAGAGTCTGGAGGAAGAATGAAGAGGCACACAATGCACGATGCTTGAAGTCCAGTGGGAAGTTTCCACAGTCTGTGTTGATTTGGGGAGCCATGTCATCTGCTGGTGTTGGTACACTGTGCTTCATTAAGTCCAGGGTCAACGCAGCCGTCTACCAGGAGGTTTTGGAGCACTTCACGCTTCCTTCCGCAGACGAGCTTTATGGGGATGCTGACATCATTTTCCAGCAGGACTTGGCACCTGCCCACACTGCCAAAAGTACCAAAACCTGGTTCAATGACCATGGGATTACTGTGCTTGATTGGCCAGCAAACTCGCCTGACCTGAACCCCATAGAGAATCTATGGGGCATTGCCAAGAGAAAGATGAGGGACATGAGACCGAACAATGCAGTGGAGCTGAAGGCCGCTATTGAAGCATCCTGGTCTTCCATAACACCTCAGCAGTGCCACAGGCTGATAGCATCCATGCCATGCCGCATTGCGGCAGTCATTGCTGCAAAAGGGGCCCAAACCAAGTACTGAGTACATATGCATGCTTATACTTTGCAGAGGTCCGATATTGTTCTATTTCCAATCCTTGTGTTATTGATGTCATGTAATATTCTAATTTTCTGAGTTTGTGAATTTGGGGTTTTCATAAGCTGTACGCCATAATCATCACAATTATACCAAAGTAAGGCTTGACATATCTCGCTTTGCATGTAATGCGTCTATCTCATATATTGGTTTCACCTTTTGAGTTGCCTTACTGACATAAATGAACATTTGCACGATATTCTAATTTTTTGAGTTTCACCTGTACATGTAAAGGATGCACATGGTCACCATATATAAAAGATGCAACTGGTGACTGAACTCAGCACAGCTTATTAGACTGGGAGCCATTCTTTCTCCTCACATCCAAACAGAATCTAACTTTGTTATTACACGATCAGGAAGTCCTCTTACTTTGGGAGAAAGGCTTAAATTGCCCTTTTCAACCAAACATCCTTCTCTCCCAAACTAAAAACTCATTCTCTCAATCTACCCACTCCCTGTGCTTACATAATGAAAGACATATTTTTATGAGCTCTGTCCCAAAACCCAGATACATTATTTTGCCCCCATTTTGCCTCTCTCAATTTCTTTCTACTATTACTGCATCTACATCCAGAGAATGCATGTATCCTCTCCACATCTTGCAACCTCCAGGGCTTCTCCAGATCATGTTTGGAGCTGGAGCTGCAAGCTGTTTGGGGTTGTTGTTGTTTTAAAAAAATAATATTTGCCATATTTCCAATAATAAGCAAAATATGGCACAATAATATTGTGACCTTTACTGATTTTGAGAAAGTTAAAGGAGATCTGGAGCTGTAGTGTTGGGATGGGAGACTGCGAGGAAATCCTATGGTGGCAGGCTAGATGGGTAAGTTGAAAAACATCCTGGAGGAAAGTGATTGCAAACCACTTCCACGCTGCTCCTAAGAAAACACCGTGGGTTCCATAAAGTCACCAGGAATGAAGCTTGACTTAAGTGAGACTTTACTATCTTGGCAAAACATTGGTTGATTGATTGATTGATTGATTGATTGATTGATTGATTGATTGAAGTCCAAAAAGAGAGATCTCTCCCCAGTGGAGAATGAAATTGAAAATTCAATGCAGGAGAAACAGGCAAGTTTGGGAAGGTTGAGAGTCAAGGAGAAAGCAATAACATACTTGTTTTGATTGCAAGTCTAGACTTCATTACTGATGAAGACTTTGGGACTAAGCCAATTTTCAGTGGGCAAAAGTCCACTGCCACTCCTACCTCCACACCACCTTGCATCTTTCCATTTATAAAAACTGACTGTGCTGGTAGCTGGCTTTCAAGAAAATGTCCTCCAGGGAAGCTGAGAGCAGCCAGGAGTTTTGATGAAGCAGGACAGGCCGCACAGCACACAAAGATCAGCTCTTGCTTTTGTTCCCCACTTCTGATAGCTGCCTCCCTTCCCTTAATGGCAGAACTAGATTGGAAAACCAGATATTTTGCCAACTGACAATTCTTCAGCTGGTAGAAAGCTCTAAGAAATTAATCAATATGCACTGGCAGGGTCAGCACAATCAGAAAATTAAAAGATACGCAAGACACAAAATTCAGTTGCTCACACTGATTTTTTTCTTTTTCCCATGTAAAGTTATACCTATCAAGATGCCCCTAAGGAGATTTCGCTACACTTCTGGCACGCATACAGTAGGTATTTTTTCACTGAGTATACTTCGCTGAATTATAAAGGCGGGTCTCCAGCCAATTACACAAGGAAAAGAAAGCAGAGTTACATATAACCTGAAAAACAGCCTGCGGGAAAGTATTTCTGGCTTTTGGAATGAAGCCCGCCAAAGTACATAAATAGTAGTTCAACAGCAGGCTCAAAATTGGCCTCCCATGGGGAAAGGGTTTCCATTATTGCACGGTCTTTCCAGATCTCGACATATTAATAGCATTTGACGGAATATGGCAAACTCTACATCCTCAGCCCAGCCAACCTTGACCCTCAGCCAACCAAGTGATGAAGTCGAAGGGCTGTCATTGCCTCTGGAGCCTGCTGGGGTCTGGATGAAGAGAAACAGGCTGAAGCTCAACTGAATGAAGAGAAACAGGCTAAAGTGGGTGTAGGAGCATGGACCATCCAGTTCCAGGGATTTACCAAGGACTGGATGGGGTGGTGCTTCCCAAGACAAAGCTAGTGTACAATCTGAGCTTTTTTCTGGACTTCAGAAGCAAGTGGCAGCTGGGAGCATGAAGGCTTTTGCACAGATTTGGCTGGTGCACTAACTGTGCCCTTTCTTGGATCAGGAGGCCTTACTGACAGTGACTTGGGCCTGAGTCACCATGCATGTGGATTACTATAATGTGATCTACATGAGGCTGCTCTTGAAGATCACACTGAAGCTATAACTGGTCCAGAATGCAGCAGTGCAGGTAGTTCTGGGCATGCCTGGCTATGCCCATACTGCTACACAAGCTGCACTGGTTACCAGTAAGCTTCTGGATGCAAGTCAAGGTGCTGATGTCATCTACAAAGCTCTGCATGGTATAAGGCCTGGATAGTTATGAGTCCATCAGTATCCCATTGTATCTGCCTGTGTGGAAAGTTCCGACAAGGTTGGCATGCTTCAGGTCCCGTTTATCAAACAATGTCACCTTAGGGAACCCAGGAAGGGTACCTGCTCTGTCACTGTACCTGGCCCTTGGGGGCATTCCCCCCAAGGTCTGAACAACCCTGATCCTGTGTGCCTTCAAGAAAGCACTGAAGATCTGGCTCATTCCACAGGCACCGGGCTAAGTGTTTGGGGTATACACTGAGGTTGAATGTAAGGAAACTGTGGCCTTTTTCTTCTGGTATGGCCACTGGAATTTTGTTTTAACTGCCATACTCTTATACAGAGAATACAGAGATGTGTATCAGTGGGCAGTGTAAAAGCTGAAATAATAACTTGACCACTGGCCCTCATCCAATCAAAGATAGCCATGACCAATAGTGCCATATCTCCTTGAAGTATGCCCCATTGAATTCAAGTAGCATATCATAGAATCACAGAGTTGGAAGAAGCCATTTTGGCCAATAACTTCAATGCTTCACTCAATGCAGAAATATAAATTAAAGCATTCCTGACAGATGGCTGTCTAGTCACTGGTCATATCCAGCAAAGGAGAACCCACAATTTCTCTAAATAATTGGTTCTACCGCTCTGTAAAGAATATGCTTATTATTATTTACTCCACAGTAGGTATACACAGTTTCCTATAACAATTGCAATAAAGTCATATTTTATTGCTTTCGGTGGGCTTAGCCCTGACTTAGTTTGATGAAAATCACATTATTAATGTTTTTTTTTTTAAAATGGATAATTAGTCTTGGAAGTCATTCCTCACCCTATGTTGTATACTAAAATAGCCCTTTGTCTACAGACTTATACCAAGATTATTAACAATGCAATTTCATCCAATTGCAGCAGGGGCCTATTGAGGCTTCCGGGGTAGTTCATGGAAGGATTCTGAACATGGGCAAAAATCATGCAGCTAATGCATTTTAAGAGATACATTTCCCATGATGCAATAACTACCACAAAGCTGCTTTCAAAGTCAAAGTAGAAACACCATTCTAAGCCTCTCCTTAAAGAAGCTATGAACAATCACGTTTGTACTCAACTTATGCTAGGTAAGAGGTGACCCAATTACAAGATATCAGATGTGATAATGGTGCCAAAGTCAAAATGTAGTTCAGTTTGAATGTTCTTTCAGCTTTATCCATTTAGGGTCCTGCTGATAAGACTAACCACCCAGAGCCGCTGGGAGTCAGGCAGCATATAAATTCTTCTTCTGGAAAGCAAACCAACCCTAGTCATTTTCAGAGAAAGAACAGATTATATTCAGGTGGGACAGCAAGCAGTGATCTCCAACTGCAAACTCAGATACAAGGTACATCTGTGCAATCTGTCCTCTCTCATCTCCTTGTTTCTGACGAACCAGGGTTTAGTTTGACTCCAGCAAATTACATTTACAGCATGTTTTATCAGCCAAGATCCCAAACCACAATTTGACTCCACCAATTATCTTTGTAGGCAACTGATAGCCTGCAAAAATATATAATCTGCTAGCTTCAAACAGAACTGCAAAGCACCACCATACTCTCTTCTAGCATGTGGAAGATGGGAAGAGGACTGGGGAATGCACAACCCTGAAGCTTATGCTACTGATAACAGCAAACCATGGTTGTTTTCAGGCACCCCATTCCCCCAACTCATTAATATCAATGTAAATATATCTCCCAACAATAGTCATCCAGAATAGTTTTCCTTGATACAAAGAAGAAACTGATCTTCCATATAATTTTCCAAGCTATGATAATGTTTCACCAGGATATCATCTGTTCATAAGTATCAATCTCTGCATGAAAACAACCCTAAGCATTTGGCAGGTGACAACTAGGTTCCTAAAAAGTAATTCTCAGAAAGCCAATTAATTAAATCAAAAGCTCTTCACTCATGCCAAGTTTGGCAGAATTGGCTGAATTCTGTTAGATTATCTCAAATTATGTTAAACTCAGGAGACAGTTTTCTGGCCTGTGGATTAATAGAAGCCAACAAAAAGAGGCAGACCTATGTTTTTTTTTAAATAATTTAGAGTGTTAGTTCTAAATCAACAGAGTACATCTGAACATTTCTATCACTGATTGTCTAAAGAACACCTTAAAAGATGGCAATTACTTGCTCCTTTAAAGACCCCAAATGTTGTACTTTAAAAGAACTGGTGAATGAAATGCAATCTACAAGATTAGATTGGTACAACCTTGAATGCTTGCCAAAAACATTGAATGCCTGAAACCAACTGCTGCATTTTCAAAGTGCACTTGAGCTTAATGGGTTGTCCAGATGTCACTTGGAACACAAGTGGTTTAAACTCACTTAGTTTTATGCAAATTCAAAGATCTCAATGAGCTTGGTTAGAGCTATTGCTACATATAGCCAGTTTAGTTCATTTATTGTGGGTGTCTTTAAAATATTTACCATTGCAGATGGCAATGTCTAGTTGGCCTTGGTTGATCTTAGAAGCTAAGCAGGACTGGCCTTGGTTAATAATTAGATGGGAAATCTCCTAGGAATTCTAGGGAAATTGAAAAAAAAAACTTCCTGAAAGAAAACAATGGAAAACCACTTCCATAGCATTGTCAAGAAAACAGTCGCCAAAAGTTGAGTAGGATTCAAGAGTGTTTATTTTACACACATACCCAGAGAGAGAGAGACCATTCCAAAGCAATCTAGGAAAATAAGAAGATCCCACCTGAGTCTGAGATGGAAGCAGACTATTACCAACACAAAGTCAATTCTGGGCTTTGATCTGGGAGCACCTTAAGTCACTCCAGGAGATCAAAATTCTGCCACCAATTTCTTACCTGTTGCAGCCTGAGAGATTCCAACTCTCTTTCCAGCCTGGTGCGCAGCCGATGCTCCATCTGCTCTCGTTTCTCATAGGCTGCCTGAAGTTGGGTCAAGGCCTGCTGGAGCTTCTCTACCTTCTCAACATGTGCTTGCTTCTTCCGTAGCTGAAGGCAGAATCACAGAACCTCAGGGACGGGAGTCACTTCATCTGACCTCTAATTCAATACAGGAAGGGCACCTCAGCATCCCTAACAGGAATCATTCTGTCTCTAAGGAAATGCCTTCAACAACTGAGATCTCATTCCCTTCAAAGCAGAGTAGTCTGTGGCCAACCCACCTGTCAGTGCAATCCAGAGCAAGGAAATGAAAGCAGCAAAAAATAAACTTTACCTGGGAGAAATAGACAAGACTGCATGTGTATGTGGGAAAAAGAGAGAAAGAGTTGGCTTTGGGTTCAAAATGGCTTGGAGATTTTGGAATTGGTTCATCCCATGCTAAACCACAATGTGGTTTGTTTATTGTTCATTATTTTCAAGCCACTGAGGCTCATAAACCATGGCTTTGCTGAAATAGCAACAGCAACCAATTCACAACTGAACTTTAGTCTGTGTATATTCATGAAAGGGGGAAAAAGGAGGGGGAAGTCTGGTGCTCCTTTCCAACTTGTATATTGTAACTTAAGTCTCTCAATCCTTCTGAAAGCTCTCTCTGCTCTCCTGCTCCATCCAGGATGTAAATTAAAATGATTGTTCTATGTAATCTCTGAAACAATGGAAACCTAGATAAGGATATTTTCCTTTCTAACTGTAAAACGTTTTTGAATATATAGTAGTTGTGGTTACTGCAGTTACACAGCTGCTGTGCTAAACTCTGAACTTGGTTTATGGATTAGCTGGCCAGTCGTCATCCATTCAGCAAACCATGTGTGATAATATCTGTGCCTAGTCTACTTGGAGGGTCTGACTGTTTGTTCTAGCTACCTCCAAAGGACCAGGAAACTAGTTCTGGTAGAACAAACGTCAACTTCTCGTCATGAACAAGTTGGGCATCAGGTCATTAGCTAAAACACTTTATATGGAGTTTTTATATGATACAAAACTATTTAAAAAGAAACAGTATTAGTACTAATACAGCAGCTTGCCAATACTTGGGAACTTGTGATTCAGAATGAGAGACCAGCAAACATGGAGATTATCCATGGAGATTAATGGAGAAGAGAGGATAGACCCAGAATGGAGTTCAAGTCTAGGAAGGTGAAAAGGTTGTCCAGTGATAAATGTTCAAGATAACAGTGAACTAAGATGACAGTTATGTTGACCACCAGGAAGTGGTCAATGTAATCCATAACATTCAGTGAATTCTTGAATTCTATGGGATTCATTTAATTCATAAAATTCAATGCAACCCCACAGAATAAGATGACAGGTAATTTTAGAAACAGGGGTCTAATGGCAGTAAGACCTTTCTCCACTGTTGATAAAAAGTAACTTAAATCCAGGTAAACATGAATAAATAAAATACAGCACAGAAAACTCTAGGGCTGTGTAAGGGCTGTATAACCTATTGTGGATTTTAATGTAATGTACCATAATATAATAACTAAAAGCTGTAACATATTATATATATTTCACAGAGTATCATAAGCATGTTAGACAGTTACAGAGGTGTGCTCAGTATAATGAATCCCAAGGAATAGGGAGTTTTGTCTTGGTTAAGTAGGTGGTCTAAAGAAGCTGAAAAAGGAAGAGAGATTAGGGGATGAGACCTTTAAAGATATGATAGGTGTGTTCCAGGGTGACAGATCATCTGATGGTTTCAGAGGACAACATCAGTCAAAGGATGAAAGAAATTATCTCACAGATCAAGTACATTCTTTGGAGAATAAAGATATTTCTTTCACCAAGATACATGTCTGCGGGATGATCAGCTCAGGAAAGTGGGCAATTCAACCATTAGAGATATATGAAGATGAGATTATAATGGGCATGATGACCACAAGGGGAATGTGGCTACCTAGTACAAAGGTTGTAGATATCCTGCCACAAGTGGAGTTATTCTGGCCATGGTGCATGTCAGTGGTAACAAAATGGTAAAGGTAGTCCTGAGATCTGGGAAGTCAACTTTAGATTGTTCAATAAGCCCCCTGGGAAGGTTGCAAATGGTGATGACATGACCCACTGTGGTAAATGCACACCGGTTGCCAAGCACCCAAATTTTGATCACGTGACTGTGGGGACACTGCGACAGTCATAAGTGTGAGGACTAGTTGTAAGTCACTTTTTTCAGCACCGTCGTAACTCTGAACGGTCATTAAATGAATGGTTGTAAGTTGAGGACTACCTATACTGATGTTTTTCCTTTTAGTTCTGGTTAATTTTAATGTTACTGGATAAAGGATTACCCTAAATTTGAAATAAAAGATACAATTTGGAAATTGAAGCAGCAGATGCTCTTCATGCTTTCTGGGTTCTTAGCTGCCTGGCTCCCCTTATGTTTTGGGTTACTGTAGCCACAGTAATACATGCTGAGAAGATATATTTGCAGATTGGAAGATATGACCAAGTCCAACTGTGACTATTCTTAAAAAAACTGTGCACAGTCCAATTATTGCATCTCAGAACAAACTCAGAAAGACGCAGAAAAAGGCAACCCAAAGGACAACCAAAATAATAAAGGAATTTGAGAAACGGCCTTGAAAAGCACGATTAAAACATCTGGGGCTCTTCAGTTAAAATATTCCAGACAGCACAGAAGTGTTGCTGTGGTCCTGAGACAAATATCTCCTTTAATGCTGATGTTTGGATTGGAAGCCAACCCCACCATCCTTAACACCAATGGGAGAATCTGTCCACCCACACCAATCCCAAGGAAGGAAAACAAGTGACTGTTTATGAGAGATAATTTAACATCTCACCTCTGCTTCTAGTTTGATGACTTTGGCTTGTGCACTGTTCAGAGCCTGGTCCAGGATTTCGATGTGTCTTCGCTGCTCCTCATTGGTCAAGCGCATGGCTGTCAAGTCCATTTCTAGCTTCTCCTTCTCCTTCAAGTACTCTTTGTCTAGAAGGGTGACAAGGACAAGGCCAGATCCTTCAGAAAAAAACTCACAGATTCTGGGGTTGCAGTCCCCAAATTAGTGCTCAGGAGTCTTAAGTATTTACAGTTCTTCTAGTTTGTACGCCGCCCAGAGTCCATTGGAGTTGGGCGGCTAATAAATTTAAATAAATAAAAATACATACTAGGCTCCATGCTGCAAAGCAACTGCTGGTGTCCATCATTATCTTTATTTCTAATTATGGCTCTGGGCCTCAAATATAAACTTTCTAAGAGAATACAGATGATGGGTAAACTCCCAGTAGTGTCTACAGTGCCTAAACTAAGGCTACCATACATCAAATCCTCCCCTTTGCCATGGAAGTTCTCTGATCTCCATCATTTAACCACCTCACCAGGGGGTTGGGAGAGGAAAAAGGCAGCAGAAGTCCATATGTCTTAAAATAACCTCCTGAATATTTGCCAGCATGGTGTAGCAGAAGCATTTCCAACTAAGCAGGGAGATCAAGGTTCAAACCCTCAGTTGAGCCATTAAGTCCAATATTGGCTAGTCTTTCATCCTCATACTGAGGGCTGTATAGAATTTTAAGTATAATTAAAGCAGTGTTTTTTCTTCAAACTTGGCAACTTTAAGATGTGTGGACTTCAGCTATGGTTTCTGGAATAGCTCTCTGTTATTTGACCAGCCACAGCATAAACTATTGGCTGCAGCTTCACTCTCTCTCTCTCTCTCTCTCTCTCTCTCACACACACACACACACACACACCTTAAAGTTAAATAAATTATGAGGGAGAATCCTAAGCAAAGGAAATGGTTTCTTTTACCCATTTGCATTGCAGCTTCTTGCACTGCTGAAGAGCCAAGCTGTTTTTCAGCTCAAAGGCTAAAATGTAACCCTTGCTTGTTTCTTCTGCATGTAGCAAATATTTCACAGAAGCCCCTGCAACTTCCACTGCTGAATTGGGGATCAAGCAGTGGCTCTATAAATCACCTGCCAGAAGAACAAATAATTTGGGAGGTGGGGGAAGCAGCAGGAAGCAAGCTCAGAGACACACCCGGGCACAGACAGCTATAAACCAAAGCTGAGATTTGACTCAACATGATCTCCTTCCTTAAACATTCAGCTGACAGCCTCATAGATAGGACAGATCTGTTGAAGGTTGAGTCACCTATACCATCTAAAGAGTATCTCTGGGCCCACACATTTATTTTGCAGCACTGTGTGCCTGCCTTACTAAATATTGTGGTAAAACAAGGTGTGGAGAATTTGGAGCAAAGATAGCGTATGGACATCTGGAGATGTTTAGATCTGATCTCTGGCAGAGCCATATAGGGAGCAGCCTTTTACAAACTCACCAGGATTATAATTATTATGAGATTTATATCCTGCCTTTATTTGCATCACTCAAGATGGTGTACATAACATTCCTACTTCCTATTTTCACCACCACCACAGCACTGTGAGGTGGGTTGGGGTGAGAAAGTGACTGGCCCAAAGTCACCCAATCAGCTTTCGTGCCTAAGGCGGGAACTAGAACTAGAACTAGAACTAGAACTAGTCTCCCGGTTTCCAGGCCAGCACCATCACTATACCAAACCGGCTCTCCACCTAACACATATACTCACACATACATACATGCAGACATCCAGAAGGTCCTGGTAACTTTTCACATTTGAGCCCTCATTAGTCCTAACATGAAATTGTAAATAATAACATGAAAACATAAGAGATACATTGTCAACATTCTTAAGTTTAAAAAAATTAGCAAGTGATTAAGGATAAGCCCCCATTTGAGTAGTGACACCAGGCAAAATGGATGTGTGCGAGCTGCACATGCACACCTCCGTGCACCAAACAGGTATAATGTGGTCCACAGTTGTGGGAAAGCTACATTAGACAAAGCTTGTAAGTAGACCTGAAACGACATAGCTGCCATTGATTCCAACAAGGCTTTGCTAATATCAACATCAATGCGGGGGGGTGGGGGAGAGACATTGCTGTGCTTTATTTAGCTTTGCCCATTCATGTGAACTTGGCTCCGAGTCATCGGATGGGAAAGAATTCACTGAACTTCAGCTGTGGCCAAGCATTCCCAAATAGCTCAGATGCCCCAGGATGAGTTATTGCATGAGGAACTTCTGCCTGCTCATTCTACAGGCAACAGTTATTTGGGGTCCTCAGGATACTGATAAAGAACTCTTCAGGGGAGTTAAGGATCAGTACATTTTCACTAAATTGATGACAGACAGTCCTGCTCCACAGGGAGGAACAAACACCTAGACATTTTTTCCCTTAATTTTCCTCTCTTCTGCAAAAACAAATGACAAGGAAAACAACACGTGAGATCACCAAAAAAAAAGATCAACCATGTCACAAGACAGCTTTTCTGAACTTGGTGGCCTGCAGATATGTTAGACTTCAGCTCATAGAATCAAGACTTGGGCTGGATGGATGATCACGAGTCCTCTAATCAAAATTTCTGCTTAGTGCCGAATCTTCTATACTGTTTCAAACAGATGGTAATTTAGCCTCTGTTTGAAGATTTCCACGGAAGAGGAACATAGTACTTTATGAGGCAACTTATCCCACTGCTTAACAGGTCTTACAGTCGGGAAATCCCTCCCAATATCTGACCTGAGTCTGCTTCTCTCTAGTTTCAACCTATTTGCTCTGGTCCAACCTCCAGGGCCAGAGAGAACAAGCCAACTTCCAGCTCTGCATGACAGCCAATTAGATGTCTGAAGATGGCTAATCTATCTCACCTCAGTCTTCTAACGTACCCAGTTCCCTTAGCTGTTCTTCGGAAGACCCGGTTCCCCATCACTATCTTGCCAGCTCTCATCTAAACTTACTCCAACTAGTCAGTGCCATTTTTAACCTGTCCCAGAATTGGACAGAATAATCTAAGTGGGTCACTGCCAGAGAAGAGTAGGATGGCACAACGGCTTCCAACATTTGCATAGGATTCCCCCATTTTCCTCTGTTGCTTCCAGCCTCCTCTGAACCAACTGTAAACTAGTCCCCACTTCCTCTGAACAGTATTTGTGCTGTTGCACCCTCAGGTAGTATGTAAAGACAACTGTGCAGATCACCTTTATTATTTTGTTTTTGCCTTGTTAAGCTGGGTTTTTGTCTTTGCCTGTAATTTCAAATATTATATTTATTTGGTGTTATTCAACTGTGCACAATTTAAATTTACTATAATTTTCTGTTACCATTTTCCAACCATTAACTATGACAAGTGAAGGTTTATTGTGATCTCCTTTGCCTATCTTTTTACTGTAAAAAAGCAATAAATACATGTGTTTAAGTATGAATGCCCTGCTTAAATTCAAACTGCTCTTATGTACTTTCTCTCTCTCTCTCCACAAATTGGTAAGATTCCAATGCAAGTACTCCCCAGTTTACAAACGAGTTCCATTCCCAAGGTCTGTCCTTAAGTCGAATTTGTATGTAAGCTCGAACAGTATTACTGTACAATACTGTATAAGTAGTATTGTGTAATGAACTCGAACTATGGTGTATTTAACTCAAATTTTGCTACAGTAGGTTCCGTTCTTAACTATGGGTCGTCCGTAAACTGGTCCGTAAACTTAACTAAGGGTCGTCCGTAAACCCGTTAACCCGGGGCTACCTGTATTTTAATTAACTTACTGTCACATAAACCTATTAATAATTTGGGAAGAATTGCTAAAATGGGTACCCATATTTTAACAGTGCCATCTTGCTCCAGGTGGTGCTGCCATAGAAACACCTTACTAGCTACTCCAGGATACCCAACTCTTGCTTTTGCCTCAAGGTTACACTGTAGATGATATTCACATGGCTGTGAATATCTGAGTATAAATAAATAAAATCTATCTGATGAGGTTATGCATAATCCTGTTTCTATTCTTGGAAATACTTTATCTGTTATTTGTAGCATGAAGCTGTCTAGCTTGCAAAGGGTATTCAGGACAAGCATTTGTGGCATTTTGTATGATCTGTGCTTTAAGGAACTACATTTGCTCCTATGTTGCGAATAAACAGCTCAACTCGGTTATGAGCTGTGGTAGTCCCATCAGTATTTTTAGTAAAGTATACACAGAAGTATACTTCAGTAAATGTTGTCAGCTAAGAAAATAATAACTATTGTATTTGGGTGAGGCTGCAGTGCTCCCAAAGTGTCTAGGGCAGGCTGTCCCAGACCCAAACCATACAGCTTGGGACAACTCAATTAAGATGTCACCCAGTTCAAATACCAGCCATAATGTGCCATATGTGACTGGAGTCTACTGGCAGATCCCAAGGCAAGTCTTGCAGCTGATCTGTAAGAATTGTAAGTTCAGCTCACTTCTCCTGCTCAGACAAAACCTTACGGTGTTCACCTCGTAGCTTCTTAGAAGCACTGCACTCTTTACGTGATTGCATCCATCTTTTAGGCTCCAGCGTATTTCAAAGCTGCCATCCTGCAACCTCATTGATTAATCCAGTTGGTGGGAACTAGTCAGGCACTTAGAGATCTTTCCCTGTCCTTACACTAAGTTTACTTTTTTCAAATTGGCCAGGATTAAATGAAGGCTATTCCACTGCAGATCTCTAAAATGTGTAATCCAACATGCATCCCGGGTGAAGAGTACATGGAAAGCCATCATGTCATTTGCCCCACACCACCATTGACTCTGGAGGGACAAAAAAGCACTTCTCTGTAGAACACACAGTGGTAGAATTCACAACTATAAAATGCATGGAAGGCTATTGTCTCAGGTGGCTTCCTAACAAAATGTGATAAACTTAGGAGTAAAAATGGAAATCAACATGATGTCTAAACAGAACCTGCGTGATCAGAGGCAATAGAGCTCTGAAGTAGGACAGGGTGATTGTCATCATTCCAGTACTGAATGAACACTATCCCCACTTTGTCAGGCTGAAAAAGTGGGAGGGGGATTTTAGCTAATTCTTCGTAGGAAGGGCTGAATTCATCATCTATCATTCTTCCTACAGCATCACATGGCATCTGTTTTTGGGACTTTGGAGAAGAGAAAATGGCAGTGGCCAGCCTATGTTGCCAGTTAGGGATGATGATGATGATGATGATGATGATGATGATGATGATAAAGTTGTTCCTGCCTGTTCCTTATTACTGATAAGTTGGTTTCTATTTCTTTTTTTGCACCTCCACAAATTTGATCTAAAAGTTCATACTCAAGAATTTCCCACCCAGTGCAGTGTTATTCTTTACCTATAAATGCACCTTGAAAGACCATTTAATATTACAATAAAAAGAGTTTATAATAATAATATAATAGTTGGAGTAATGGGATGCACTTCTGGCAAGGGAGATTAATAGAGACAGAGCCAAGTCAACTGTATTAAAATTAATTAAATGCAGTTAACATCATTTGTCCCCATGCATATAATAAGAATCCCTTTCTTTCATATTAAAAATTCCAACTTGATGGCAAAGGGCCATGTGAAATCCTGGAGTCTTAGATGCTTCATGGTGGTTCTAAGAGTCTCCTTTGGGCTGGATAGAGACCAGGAAGATCTGCAGGGATGTGGGGATCAAAAAGTCACGATGGTAGCCGTGCCTGTGTGGGCAATGCTCGCTTTTCAGCCCCACTTATAATTTACTCCAAAGCTGATGCAGAGAACATCTATATGTTGGGGGTGGAGAACTCAAATGTCCGTTGCACTTCTTAGCAAAGGCCCCACATTTAACAGCGTCATCTCTTTGGGTTCTGCATGAAGTTTGAAGGGTCCCAGGAGGTGAGAAGAACTGCATTTGTGAACGTCGGTGTGGGTTTCTTTCTTCCTCTCAGAGCTTTTCATTTGCATGAAAATATTCAAAGTGTTCACACTTCCCCCCCTACCATAAACTGCTACAACAATCTCCCCAGAAAAACAGGTCAGAAAAGAGAAAAGTTTTTGGGTGCAAATGCTGTTAAAAAATGAAGTTAAATCACACATAGGCACATTCCTATATATCTTCAGTATATATTAATGTGGCACTCACTCTGAGAGGCATAAAGATCCTCTGTTGCCTTATTTTCATGTCCCTCAAACTCTCGGCTGGCCAGTTGCCTATTTGCAGTCTCCAGTCGTTCTACACAGAAAGGAGAAAGATTTTAAGAATAAAAATACATAATGTGCGTTATGCTGAATGCTTGAACAATAAGAGGCAGGCCAACAAGGATGACATAAAAATACTTTAAAAAGAGAGATCCAGAGGGAGAGAGAAACTAAACAGCAGCAAGAAATGGGAGATCATCCTAGAGCAGTGTTTCTCAACCTTGGCAGCTTGAAGATGTGTGGAACTCCCAGAATTCACTGTCCTAGGGAATAAGGACCTACATCAGCGGTGGAAGTTCTCTTCCATAGACTTCAGCCTGTCTCAACTTTCTCCAACCCAGCCATACATCAAGGAGTGGACGTGGGAAGGCTGGCTTAGATCCTAACTTGGTGTCTATAAGATTCTTTCTGCTTATACATGGGGCTGAGCTCCAACAAAGGTTCTTATGGTGGAGAACATTCCTACTTCTGTCATGCCCCCTCCAGTGACTCATCACCTTATAACTAAGACAGAGTTGGGGAAGCACAAGAAGAGGGAGGGAACCAATGAATCAGTACAGGTGCCCTCTTTTTGCAATGGTAGTGAAAAAAATAAATGTAGCCACTGTGGAGTGAAGCTGCAGCCAATCATTTATGCGGTGGCTAGTCAAATAACAGATTGCTCTTCCAAAATCCAGTCAGGCAATACCTTTTGTAGGACCAGCCAAAAATGCATAACTCTGTGAGCAAACTTTTTCTTTCTCATTCCAGAGTGCAGGACAAGTTACAGGAAGGCAGATTTTGATTAGATGCCAGAAGAAACTTCCTAAGAGTAAGAACAGGTTGTCTGTGGAGCATCTACCATTTACCCAGAAAGATTATGGCCCCCCCCTTCACTGCTTGTCTTCAACTAAAGGCTAGACATGTACATGTTTGTGGATGTTATAATATGGATTCCACCCCTGAGCAGCGGGTTGCAATCAATAATATAAATGCCCCTTCCTACTTTCTGATTCTATACCTGAATTCTGGAGAACTTCAAACTATGTTTTACAATCCTGGCTCCCCCGAAACCATAATTAGTGCTAGCCACAAGTTTTTGTTTGGAGAAAATAAGTATCTAATTAACCGAAAGCAGAATCAATCTAGGTTTATAATGTTTGGGTCAAGTGACAGTAGATGGAATCATTAAGTACACATCTGCAACCAGGCCCAGAAAATCTCATCCATAATAACTTTCTAAAAGTCATGACAGGGAATGATCCATTTCCATTTTTAAAACTCCTGACCATCCCTGAGTATTGCAAAGCAAAAATGTGCATGCACACACAATTCATATCACTGGATGCTCACCTCTCTGGCTAACAGTAACCCAAATGGTTTTAAAAATATATGCTGCTGCTCAGCATGCACACGCACACACACACACACACCCAAATTACCCTCTTCTGATTTTGGAGCGAAATTGAAATACAATGATAATTTAAAAGCCCATCTATCTCTTAGTTGGTGTGATGTTGGCTTGTGAGATAGACTCTAGATTAGAGATGGTGGTTTGCACAGAATAGCTCAAGCATGCTTGGGCTACAAATGAGCTTTAGTTGTCTTTGTGGCATTCTAGTCAAAATGTACCAAAACTGGCCAGTTTCATCTTTACCATTAGCAGGGCATGCCATATGTGGTCTAATTATGACCTATTCTACACCTTGTCTGCATTACTAAAAAATGTCTGGTGAAAGCTTGGATTTACTAAAGTTATGATCATGGCAAAGGGTAAGACTGGTAAGTCCATCTAGTGACAACCATGGCATATGGGGGATTGGAAATTGGAATGTAAGAGGAATAAATGATAAAGAACATGCATTAAGAAATGAAGGGAAATGATACAAAAGTAAGTGACCTGTATGAAAGAAGTTCATTGTGGTAGTTTGATGATATTGAGAGAATGAATGATATAACAAAACAAATCACAAAACGAATACACATAGGAAGAGTGAATGGATGGAGAGGAAAGGGAAAATCAAGTTGTGTTTGGGTGGAAATGATTGATCTTCACAAAGAGAGAAATGAGATACTTAAAGCAGGGTTCCTCAACCTTGGCAACTTTAAGATGGGTGGACTTCAACTCCCAGAATTCTGGGAGTTGAAGTCCACCCGTCTTAAAGTTGCCAAGGTTGAGGAACCCTGACTTAAAGAACAAAAGACAGTTACAAAGCAGGGTATGGACATGGTGGAAGAGAAGATGCTTTGCAAGGGTAAAGCAGCTGTAGTGAATAACGCTGATATAAATGAGTCTTAGCTATGTTTCCTTTTCTTTTTCTTATCTCATGTTTTTAATTTCTTCATTTACTCCTTTTTACTCCTTTTTTTCTTTTTTTACTCCTTTCCATAATACCTCAAAGGGGAACAACGTAAAGCAGTGCTTCTCAATCTTGGCAACTTTAAGCTGTGTGGACTTCATGCTGGCTGGGGAATTCTGGGAGTTGAAGTCCATACAGCTTAAAATTGCCAAGGTTGGGAAACACTGGTGTAAAGGTTATGTATTTATATTAGAAGGAGAAGACATACCATGCAAGTCCCTGTTGAAATCATGGAGCCTCCTGATTTCACCTTCAAGCTTGTTTCGCATAGCCTTGTCTAGTGACTCTCTCTTGGTGGTGATTTTCACCAGGTCCTCATAAGCTTCTGAAATCCTCTGAATTTCTATTTCGAACTAGGATAAAGGAGAAACCAATATTCCATTAAAAGCTGAGCAGGGATGCATTTCAATCATTGGCAAATTTTATACAGTATTGAGAAGTCCCTGGCAACTGTAACACTTCTGTAATTTTGCAGAAAAAAATCTTTTACAAGCATGCCCAAGTGGGAATCCTTCCATAAACATAAAAAAATCTGAGTAATGCTGAAAGCAATCAGTTTCTCAATCACTGGAGAAATGTTTGAGTTGCCAGTGGAAAGCCTTGAGAACTTGCCAGAATGTTGGAGGAGGCTGTTTAGTAATATAAACAGAATAGGGAGATGTTGGGGGGGGGGATTTTTGCCTCCATTCTTACTTTTATTTTTATGTCTTTTACCCAAAATCACACCCCTAATTTCAGCCCCTTTTCAGACTGTTTGGGAGGCAGGGGTTGGGGGAGGAAATGGGAGCAATTCTCCTCCTAGAAGCCTTGGAGTCCCACTCCACTCCTCAGGTGCTGAAGATGCTCATATGACATGGTCCACCCATTCTTATCTTCAGCAGCTGCTATAGTTCATAGAAGCTGCTTTCTCCCAAGTTAGATTGCTGGTCCATCAACACCAAACATAGACTACAGACTCTGGATTCACAAAAAGGACTAAATCATTGACATATTATAGTTTTGACTTAGTGTGAGCATCCTAATTGCGTGTCAGTGCTCTGGTATGCATGTCCTAGTTGGTGCAATGTGGATAACAGAATGCTGGCTTGCAAGGTAGCCTCTAGATAGGAGATCCTAGCTTGCATAGAACAGAATTAGCACGATTGGGCTAAAACTCAGTTTCGGTTGTGTCATAATGGACAAAATGTGTCAAAACTGACCAGTCCTGTCCTTACAACTATTAAGGAAAACTGCATATTTGTACAGGTATGATTCCGGCTGCAACCTAGTCTGCTCTTCCCTTCTCTTGTAAAAAAAAAAAAAAGAAAGCATTATATAAAAGCCTTGATTAACCAAAACTGTGATGGGTGGCAGAAATCTACCACATTTTAGATAACATCATTTACCCCGAAAAGGAGTAACATGACTGATATGTGCAGGTGGGTGTAGAAGATTACTGTAGCGTGACATGTGAACCCAACTTTTGCAATTTGTAACTTGTAGTTTACGGCAGCAGTGAGCGGTCTTATAGTAGGTAGCCTGAAGTTCCAATTAACATTTTTTTGCAAGGCTGGGAGTCAGAAGGAATGCGACAATGATGCAAACAGAAGCCCAGCGGTTCCAACAGGGAGAGGAAAATCTCCAGGCCCCCACTCAGCAGAAGGATCAAGAAGCCCTAAATATAACATAACCACCTTACTACATTTGGAAGAGGAAACGCATGGCTATCTAAAGACACTCCATTTTCATCATGAGACCACAAAATCCAGAACCTAAAATTACATAACTATAGCCACTCTCCCAAACCAAGAATACTTTGCTGTCTCAAGTCATTATGCATGGACCATGTGCCTACTTGCTAAAAGCTTAATTAAGTTTTTACGTCAATAGACATATGCTCTGCACTTTTTTTTCCCCGGTAACTGTACTGCTTTATGTGTGAAAATGTACAGTTGGACATGCCCATGCCACAAAGCAAAACCTCCAACAGCCAGTTCAGGAAAGAAAATCTGGGAACCCCTTTTTTGGCCTGAGACGGCCCATGGCTATATAAACACTCTCTGTCAGAGGAGAATTTGGCAAGCGTTAGAAATAGGCTGTTGAACAGGAAGGTGGCTGAAGCGTTACAAAACAACATTGCAGGAATTGACTCTGGACACTGGTATCGCTCAGGCAACTGCAACACTATCATTCATTTAGAAAGCATTTGGAAGAATTCCAGACAGGTATTTTATGATAAATAACAACTACATCGACAAGGAGGAAAGGATAATATTATCTAAGGCCCCTCAGAGAATCCTGGCTGAAGTGAGATTTGAGTTGGATACTTCCCAGTTATTACTACACTACACAAATCGGTTCCAGTTTACACAAGTGCCTAAATATCCTTTCGACAAACAGATCATTTAGCTAGCCACTGTCTATAACCAGGATCCAGCTCCTGGAGATCAGTCTAGGCATGTTTTGAGGTTTTGACCATATACTATGGGCACCTCACAAAATGGTGCCACAAGAGAAGGCACATTCATGCATAAAACGTCTCCTGCAATGGTATGATGAGCCATAGCCCACCCGAGGAGGCAAAGTGGTGAGGCTAAAAGAGATGCCAGATGGAGTTCCAAAACAGAAAGCCATGCTTTTCCCCCTTCCCGTATCCATTTCCAAGAAGGTAAATGGAACAGGATTGGAGTCAAATAATTTATACAAGGCAGAGATGGGGTCTCAATTCCAAATTATACACATGCCTCCTAAATGCATATATCAAAAAACACCTTCAGTCTTGGTAATCTGCCCAGAACCTTTTGAGTTGGATGGGCTACAACCACGGTAAGATAGGTATGTGATAGATAGATAGATAGATAGATAGATAGATAGATAGATAGATAGATAGATAGATAGATAGATAGATAGATAGATATGGATCCTCTCTATTCTGCCACCCACCTTCTGAAGCTTGTCTGCTTTCTCATAGTAGCCCTCCAGCTCCTTCTGCAGGGCTTCATTATCTTCAGACAACATCTCCACCATTTGCTGGGCTCGCTGTACTATCGTGAAGGCATCTGGTGTGAGGGGCTGCTGGCTAGGCGGAGTTGCAGGCAGAGACTGTGATGCTGTGGCCATGGAGAGAGGCGGCAGAGATGCAGAGTGCAGGGGGCCACTAAGAGAGGAAGCCTGGGAGGACATTGGGCTGTGCTCCTGGGGTGCTGGCAGTGATGGAAAGGAGGACGCACATTGACGACTACAGTGGGGGAAAGAGGAATAAATTTTAATTGGATTATTTACACTTAAAGGGGCCAATTACAAAGAGTTTGTAAATAATTATTGGAATTACTGAAAGAATAACTATTTATAATATTTGGTATTGATATGAATCACATAGTGCGACTTTATGTAGTAAAGAAAAGAGGAAGATTGTGCAAGGATCTGACCATTTAACTTTTTACAACAGGAGAGAAAAAAAGAAAAGGAGAAAGAGGAGGTCAAGATAATAAAACACATCTATCAGCAAAGGCACTTTCGTGTTACTTAGGCTTCATCCAAAAACACTTGGAAGCCTAGAAATCTTCATCAGGAATTTCTTTAGCAGCTAAAATTGCAGCAAGAATAGCCCCCATCAGTTTTCAGCATGTCTCTACAACCATTTGATTTCTTTCATCATGTTTACACATCCTTGATTGTAGGTCTAGTAAAACATGCCAAAGGGGAATAAAGGGACTCTGATCTTATATTCTGAATAAGAAACTCCTTTTTACACAGGTTGGTGTGAAGTAAACATGCTTTAAAGGATCCTTCCAAAAATACATTCTTCGGGTTTTTCCTTTGAAGCAACTTCTTAAGCAACTGTCACTATTAAAAGTGTTATTTTACAGCAGTCTTTTGTGCTCTGGATGTGTCAGAACTTTAATTTCCAGAATTTGCTTCCAACACGGCCTATCTCGGCATTAGATGAGAAAGTCCATTGTAGAGAGTGGCTAATTCTCCCTCCTTTTATTACAAACCTTGTTTGCCTTTGAATCATTTCCTTCTTAATATTTATGCAATAATGCTGAACTGTGCAAGGAGTTCAAGATAATCTCATAGAGCAGGTAGACTGCTCTTAAGAACTGCCCTGTTTAGCCACCATTTGAAGTTACAGTGGTGCTGAAAAAGTAACTTTATGACCAGTCCTTGCATTTACCACTGATGCAGCATCCCCGTGGCCACATGATCACCATTCGGGCACTCTGCAACTGGCTTCCAACAAGCAGAGTCAATGAAGAAGCCAGCAGTAAAATCACAAGCCGTGGTCACATGTCTCACTTAATGACCCGTGGTGACTCACTTAATGACTGAATGGGAAGTGACGTAAGTCCATCACAGTCACATGATGTTTCACATAGGGACTGCGTCACTTAGCAATGGAGTTGCCGATCCCAACTGTGGTCACTAAGTGAGGACTACCTGTAGTTCTTTGCCAATTTTAAAAACATTTTCCCAGCCTTAAGACACAACCAAATGACATTTAGTTTCTTACTGAATGTTTTAAGTAAATAATTCTGAATCCGTGAGAGGCAACTGGCCCTACATAAAGGAAGCCGAAAACAGTAAGTCCTTATCATTTGCTGCTCACCTAGGGTGAGTTGCCACTTCTTCCAGGTGAGCTGCAAGTATGGCACAGTGGCTAGAGTACCATACTGCTTTTCCCTAACTGACTGCCCCCATACCGTTACAAAAACAAAAAACATCATTTGTGAAGTGCTTCCTAATTGGAAGGAGGGTACAGTTCAAGGATAGTAGTATTAACTTTACTCCTCCATGACTATTACTCAATAAAAATAACTCCCCACTGTACCATAAACAATCCCCCAGTTGATTTATTCTTTGCCTCAGGCAGAGATCTTTCTCATCACTTACTTCTTCCAAATGGAGATGCCAGAAATTGAACTTAGGACCTTTTACGTGGAAATCATGATCTCTCCCATTGAACTATGACTTCCTTTCAAATGTTCTGCCTTTTGTTATAATGAAAAACATGCAGCCAAGGTGGCAATGCAAAGTTAGAGTGAATAGGAACGCTATAGATAATCAAACATTAAAAGAATTAATGGTGATGTGGTTGAAACTCCAGCTCAGCTATCATATTTTTTGAATTATGGATCAACTGTGAACAGAGTTATGGAGCACAGAACGGTGCTAGGTAAAGCTATTTGTCCACACCAGGTTCTTGGCAAAATGGTCTTGCCCATTGTATAGTATTTGGTATCCTTGTATCTGGAGATGTTGGGATTAAGAAACATGGACTCAACACCACTGGGTTCTTCTTTCTTGTTATTATTTAACCCTTACAAACGTAATCACAGATCTCATGATATTTAGAATACAGAGGATGGAGACACTGGGGAAGCATCATGTTCTATATACAACTTGTAACTTCCAGTACATTGAATCCACATGATTAGCAAATGGGAAAACCCTAGGACAGAAAACGTCTTGCAAATATAATTCTTAAATTTTACAAGGAATGCATATATACCAGCAACCATTTGGCTGGTGCTGAGCAATCATCATAGGTCCCAATGCTTGGCTTCCACAAACAACTGTGTTGTAGGTTTCCACATCAGCTGTAACTTCCAAACTATCCTTAAAAGAAGCTTTCCCAAGAGAAAAAGCTTTCTCCAAGCATATTGGATGTCAGCCTCTACAATTCAGAGTCAATCAGCTGAGCATTTTGAGAGTTGCAATCCTACAGATCCAGGAGACACAAGATCCCAGGAGGTTCCTTCAGCATTGCTCCCACACTGAGTGCATTACAGTGTGTTCTATTTGATATAAATCAGCCTTCTCTAATGTGAAGCTATCCAGATATGTGGGCTTCAGTTCCCAGAAATCTCACCAATGACTCTGCTGGTTGGGGAATTCTGGGAATTGGAGTCTATACTGTATATCCAGAGGGCATCCAGCTTGGGAAGGCTGACTGGAACAGAACATGAATGGTGAGGTCAAGCTTACTTTCTCTAGACATAGCTGATGAAGTTAATCGAAGTCATTCCAATGTAGGGGCACCATATCTGAAGACATATCAAAGCTATAAACCTGTTTGTTCAGGGGCAACACAACATCCAGTATCAGTTTCACCATTTCTCCAAACCAAAAAGGATTTTCCCATTATAACACTCCCATTTTATTCAGATCAGCTTATTTGCCTTCCTCTATCCTAAAATTCAGACCCTGCTCAGAATTTCCTACAAGCAAGTAGAAATAAGGGGGAGAGAGATGTGTCACCAGCACATTTTAGCTCAGCTTTCTGATAATGAAGGACCATGACTTATTGTGTTTTGGAGCAGGGAGCTCAGGAACAAAATGGGTACAGTCCTGATGTAAAAGGGGGAAGGGCTATGTGGCACATGTAGCAGAGGTGTTTTTCTTGCTTTCCTCTGACTTTCTGAGGTGGGAAGGAGAGTTTTTTTTCCATTCCGAAGTTGCATTCAGTTTAGAGCTTGCACTACAATGGTTCAAAGTGCTCTGATTCAAATTGGTAGGAAGCTGCAGCATGGGTTTCCCACAACTGCTCCATCAAAGTTTAATGGGGTGGTGAAAAATGGAATTTGAAGACTGTAAAAAGGTACTTTTGAGGCCACAAGCAGCTTAAGATCATAGTGCCCACCACTCCTTAATCCTTTACTCCCAGATACACATTCACCACATCAAATATGGGAAAGCCATGTAGAGGCTGTATTATAGGAAGTGTACCAATCACACCCACTTTAGACCAGCTCCTGTTGCTGAGTGCTTTGCTTTATTTCGACAATACTTACATGTGCTGCATGTGTGTGTGTGTGTATACATACAGATGAATCATTGCCATAAATCTGAAGAAAGGCACTAAGATAAGATGACAGCAAGTATTCAAAATTACCTGGTGACACCATATTCTGGGGGAGCCTGATATCGGACAATGGCTACTTCACTCCGTGCTGGTTGTGATGCTGAATAGGATGGCTTTGTCACTTCTTGAATCGTTCCAGAGTGCTGTTCATTAAAAAACACCCCCGGCTCTTGACTTTTGCTTCCTGGAGAGGTCACCTGTTTGCTTTTGAATGGATAATCTGGAGGGGGCCCCCTCAGATCTATGCCTTTATTGGAAGCCTGGGAAGGGGGTGGAATGCTGGATTTGAACCCTTTGCTTCTTCCAGAGCAGGGAGGATGCTGTTTGGCCCCATTCCTTTCCAAGGAGAGCTGCATGATCCGCTCACTCAAGGAGCGCACGTGGCCTTGTTTCAGTTCCTTCAGTGCTTCATCTTTGTGGGCCTGTCCACTGTTAGCACGGGCCAAAGTTGGCCTCCCTTCTGTTTTAGATTTTGGACCAGAGCTGCTGGCCACATAGAAATTGGGCCCAACAACACTAGGCTGCTGACTTCTAAAAAACTGAGACTGGGCTTTGGCCTCTTCATAAGAAGGTAATTCTTCATTGTTCTGCTGAGTCTGGGAGCCTCTGGTCTGCTTCTCCATCACCGTATTATCCCCTTGATGTTCCTGGCCTTGTGGTTCCTGCCGTGCTGACTGCTGGACCATTTGTGGGTCTTCCGGCACAAGGTTTTCTGCAGAAGAAGACAGGGTGCTGCTGGCAGTGGAGTTGTTCGGTCCTGCACTCCCCGTAGCTTGGTGCTGGAGAGCCAGCAGGTTCATATTCTCATTCGGATTGCCATAACGCAGCTCCTGGATCAACCGCTGCAAAACAGTGCCCGGGGCAACATCCTCCGAACCTCTCATTTCCACCTCTGAAGCCTGGAGGAAGCTTGGGGGGTAGAAGGTGCACAAGGGGTCTTCAGCTGAGGCCCAGGTGCCAAACAGAAAGAAAGAGATGGAAAATAGGTAAGAGCTGAGGCCATTTTCATTACTGCAACTTTCAAAGACAACAGAAAAAATTACATCATTGAAAGTATTAATTGGCAGTTGGTTCTGGTGAGGAGTTAAGAAGTAAGGCCACTGAAGAAGCATTTGAAATGTGTCTGGTCTTCCCAGTTTAAAGTTTCTTTGAGACCTTTTGAAACAACATTTCATCTTCACTCTATACTACCCTCCAATACAAGGATAGAACTTTAACTACAGGATGACATTTCATTCATGGACTGTTATAGGCAATTTAGTTCTCAGGGTTTTGGCGACTAAAATTCACATGGACATTTTATGTGCTATGCTTTTCTTTTGTAACAGGATTTATTCTTGAGTAATTTTTCTACAGCATTTAAATTGTTTCACATTTACCCTGCTGCCAGTGAGGATTTAACGGATTCTTGTTCTTTCTTTATAGTATCTACCAGGTTTTATCAACTTTTTGGGTTGTTTCTGATAGAACACCATTAAAACCATACTGAGCACATTCTGTAAAGGGTAGAAGGTGGAGAATTGTGAAGAATTAAAGGAGAGGGAAGAAATTATGAAAAAAATAAACTTTTTTTATCATTCCCCCTGCTGCTTTCCCTGACTGTAAAAACTCCCTCAGCTGAGCTTGTCTCCTGCTAACTACGTGGAAATATCTACATAGTTTTCTTGGTAACTGTACAAAAGTGGTACACCATTGGCTTCTTCCAGGGTGGGTTGGGGTATCCAGTCTAGTTTACAGATCTGAAATTTCATGGTGCTTTCCCATCTAAATGCTAACCAAGTCTGTCTGGGCTTAGCTTCTGAGCCTATCCATGGTAAGAAAGGTTCTACAACCTGAACTGAGCAGCCATCTTTTTATTTTTAATGACTTGGTGTCTTCTCTATCAATGTGCCTTCTTAGATTCCTGGCTAAAGTCTACAGGTACCAAACTGCTCCTAACTGATCCAAAGATGGCCCTCTCTAGTCCCAACTAGCGCATTAATACCAAATTGCTATCACAGAGGTGTAATTTCATATGCACAATTGGATCCTATGATGGCAAAGAAGTTCAAGTCTGGTGAATTAAAATAATATTTCCCTTTTACTTGTATGCTCTTTCTCTATACACAGAGAAAAGGAAAAGGTGGGAGACCTACTCTGAACTTGCTCCCAATTTTATAACGGTTCTTTTTAGTGCCCAGGACTGGACATAAGACTCCAAATGGGGTCTGACCAAGACAAAATAAGAGTGGAATAATTACTTCCCATGATCTACCTGCAATCCTGCTGCTAGCCAGTAATCTGAAAGTAATCATTGTAAAGAAAATACAGGGAAGCAGCTGGAACATCCTTCCTGTATGCGTTGGGATAAAACTTCCATCCTCCCAGCTGGCATGGCCAACAACAAAATGATGAGAACTGAAGTCCGCGTTTCCGAAAGGGCACAGGTGGCAGAAGACCAAGGTAGAGATGAAGTACAAAAACTCACCTTCAGTATTATTGACTCCCTCTACCATTAATGGGGAACCATCTTGCCTATTGCCAAACAGATGAGGATCTGTATTAAGACAGCCAGTGCCTTCCAGTACCTGCAGAGGAGTACTGGAAGAATAGCAGATCGATGGGGGGCCTATGGAGAAATTAAAAAAAAAAAGAGTTATAAAATGTATTTATTATTTATTTGATTTGTTAAGATTTCCTCCAGGAACTGAAGATATCTCACACGGGAAGCTCTTCTTTTATCTCCACAACAGTCCATGAGTTGTTCAATTCAAGGTGCTGGTTATCACCTTTAAAGCCCTACGTGGCATGGGACCAGGTTATCTCATGGACCATCTCACCCCCATTATATCGACCCATCCCAGCTGGTCAAGCAGAGGGGGTATGCTGCGGACCCCGTCGATGAAAGAATGTCAACTGGTGGGGTCCAGAAAGAGACCCTTCTCTGCCATGGCCCCCACCCTATGGAATACCCTTCCCCCAGAGGTGAGACAGGCCCCAATTCTCTTGTCCTTCCAGAAAGCAGTCAAGACCTGGCTCTGCCAACTGGCATGGGGTGAGAAAAGGGGCAACCAACCCTGGGGGCAGCTAGCACCTTGAAGACGCTCCCATATGTTAACATCTTATCGATCACTAGCATCTTGGAAGATATTATTATTTATGTATATGTTTGGTTTTACTGTATTTTTATACTGTTTTATTGTATTTTAATTAATATTTATTTGTTGTTTTATTGTAAACCGCCCAGAGTCACTCCCTCATGAGATGGGCGGTGTCTAAATTCGAAATATAAATAAAATAAATAAATGAGGTACGCTGAGCTGAAAGAGAGAAAAAGCACCATCCAGCTCAAATTTCCCCAGAAAGTTTTTATCACTAAGGGTACACTTAAACCTGGATCTCTACAGCCAGCCCCAGTCCAACACCTTTACCACTACAGCAAACTAGTTCTCTTAATCACTACGCACACTTTAAGCAATACTGGATGTGTAGACTAACTCCTGAAAGGTCTTCCAATATGTACACTCTCAAGCTTTTCAGATGTCTGCCCACAGCTGGATTGTATATAGAAATATATCTGACCCCAGTGAGAAAGAGCCATCAAACTGAACAACACAAGAATTTTCATCCAAGGGATTACGAGCACATAGTTTTCACGTAACATTAAACTATAGTTTGTGTGATCATGGCTTACTGAACAACCTGCTAAATTATGATATTTATTTATTACATTTCTGAGTCTTCTTTTCAACTTCAGTCAAAATGACTGTGGCTTAATATGATTGCTGAACCTAATCAGACACACGTTGGTAGCAAATATCCGCTTGAGACGAAGAATATTGAAAAAGCAATCGTGTACATTTTTGTGTGGACAAGATTTGACACGCACTTAAACAAGACCATTGTCCTTAGAAAAGGTGGCCAGCCGTGAAATCTGAATCCATTTCCATAAACATTGCAGCTAAACCACTCCACTGCCTCTAAGCCACCTGCTTCTATACAACCCTTGTGTTAGTTTCAGATCTTTCAAAGCAAATATCTATAGCACAAGTACATGAATAAGCCTCAGGCTTCTTACTTTCTTCTCCTCTTTTTGGGAACAGGAGAAAAAAATGGCAAAAGTTCATTTATGCTTTTAAACAGACCATAATTCTTTGTTACATTCCAGCTTTGGGAACTGGGGTTTGTTTCAAACATTTTCAGCACAAACCAAGGTACAAACTCACAGTTTGGTCCCGGTTGCCATGGGGGAAAAAATATTCTCACTAAAATCCAAACTTGGGGAGACTGAGTTTTATTTAAAGGGAGAAGTAAAAGCTTCTAATGACCTCTCACAACCATGAAACAGAAGGGAAAGTAGGAATGCTCCACTGATTACTATTCAAAACAAGCCACAGGACCTATGATTGCTTATACAGTCTGTTTGCTTGAACATAAGCTTTACACCAGGACAGCATTCCTTGAAAGAACACAGAGGACAAGTATAGAAACCAGCGTCCTTGTCACAAGGGAAATGTAGTATCCTGCAGCTATGTAATGGCACCATGCCTGACGCCCCATACTCATTCCAGTGCTGAAGTTCCCGTTATCTATAAATGCTTCCTGTTTTCTAATGTCAAAAGAGCTACAGCTTCCATGGCCTGTCTCCTATAGCTGGGGGCTGCATTATTTTTTTCTCAGTCTCCAAAGACTGCTGGGGGGTTGGTGGTGTTGACAATAAAAGTTTGGCCCTTCTTTTGGCATCCGGGGGGAACTAAACTGGGGTCAGGTAAAAGTGAACAACTGTTTTAATGCCAGCCTGGAAAATGTACACACCAACACACATTGCACTACTGTAATTCAGCAGTCTGGCTGAACTTGGGGAACTCTAGCAGCTGTAAAAAAAGGCCTGCCATTTGCAGGTTGCCCATTCCGGCTCAATAAAAAGCAGTAACCACAGATGTTTTACAGAGCTCTCCAAAATAATTACCTTCAAAGGTTAATGACTGCTCAGTCCTGAATACAGTTCCCTGGTCATCAGGATTCTTATTCCTTTCTTTTTAATTCTACTTTAATTTTTCCTCTTAATCTAGGTAAAATAATGTAATATTTTAAATGTTAAGTTTAAATTTAATAATTTTAATAATTGAATGTGCATGCTTTCGCTACTATGTGACCATGATAATAAAAGGAAATGAAATATTTATGCAAAACAGTTTTCTTCTAGATGCATTAAATCAGTAGCATCCACGGCCATATGTGTGTATGTCAAAACTTACAAGGTTGCAGGGCTTGGACTGTAACCCTTGGACCGCCATCTTCCAGATTCGACCTCCCCCTGTGGATGCCCCTCCAGTATATGACAGCTCCCATCCTTCCAATCAGCGTGGAACCTAACATTATTGGAAGGCACTCAACAGTGCTTCAGAAACTTTAATTCTCCTCCTTTTCTAATTAAAAAGCAATAAAATATAAATTTTAAAAAAATCTCCCTTTTCTGCCTTAGTGGGCTATATGAAGCAAATTTACAATGTTTTTATAAAGCATTGGTGCAGGAAAGCCATTTTAACCACTGGAAAAATGATTTAAGACTGTATTTTTTGTACAAGCTCTCTATGAAAACAGACCAATAATATAGCGAACGCAAGGAAAAATATTGCAAGAGGCTTATGTCCCCAATACCCCAACCCTCAAAGTGAAACAGCATATTTTGTATCAGCCTCAAATTGCAACCTCTGCTGAAAATACGCTCTTTTGATTTGTCTGTTATGGTAAACATTTATGTTTGGTCACCGGAAGATTAAATAAGTCTCTAGAGCAAAATTGTACAGATCGCATTCTCTGGTTGTGTGAAAGAGATAACAATGGCTTTGAAAGTTCAGCGCAGGGCCAAAGCTGACAGTCCTGATTACATGCACGCATACAAAGATGGAAGTCATCTTTACTACGACAAGCCCCCCCACCCCAAAATTTTAGATAGGGAAGCACCATCTGATCATTTGCCAGCGATGTCAGCAACTCTTTTTGCTCTGTGCCAAATTCTCCCCCTGCAATGAGCAAGCACCAAATTAGCAAATGTTCAGTTGTCTCTGCTGTTTTTTTTATCCCAGTGGGAATTTTCCTGTGTGCATAACAATGCAGTAAATTAAAACACTCTTCTTTAGCCTTAATCTAGCTCATTCCCACACATCACTACGCAAACACACAGAGACAAGCAAAATGCATACACTATACCCCCTCTGCACACAAAATTTGGGGCAAACACACATCTCACACAGATACACAAAACTCTGGTAAAATGTATACCACATCAGTGCAAATGAATTAACAAAGGCACATATTTTTTTCAAACAAACAAGAAAATATATGGATAGAGGGACGGACGGTCCCCATTCTTCAAAGATGCTTTCTAGCACCCCTTTTTAACCCGCCCATCCCAAGATGCTCTCTACCATCATCAGATTGCAACGTACCAAATTCACAACACACACACACACACACACAAATAATAAAAGTCAATTGGGGCAGTGTGCTTGTTGGATACTAAAGGAAGTTTATCTGTGGGACAGAACATGCCACTGTTCATCCTATTTTTGGTGATTGAATCGTTTGCACACACGTCACATCAAATAGTGGCTAGCGCTAGTGAGTGCGTCATCTCTGATTCATTCCTTTCAAGAGTACCTAACCTTAACTGAAATATCTCTCAGTGGATCCAATTCTGCTGAGGCTTGCAAAACAATCAAGCCATGTAATTCCATTTCATCAGGGCTCAACCTTGGCAACTTTAAGACGGGTGGACTTCAACTCCCAGAATTCCCCAGCAAGGCTGGCTGGGGAATTCTGGGAGTTGAAGTCCACCCGTCTTAAAGTTGCCATGGTTGAGGAGCCCTGCATTTCATCAAGCCCAATGTCTGAGTACTGCTATTCCTAAAGTAGAAAATTCCATCTCTCCAGTACGTATGGGAGCACATACACACACAACTTTGGAATCCTGAATTTCAGGTAAGGGCACCCTTTGAGCAGCAGAAATAGATCCAGATCATGAAAAATCAAGATGTCCACTAGATGACAGAAAAGAGAATTTTCCGTATCTTTTTGCTGCCCTCTGGCAGTTATCCAGATTTTTGCAGCCCAGATTTGGTACCTCTGAACAGAGGGCTGCAGACTATTTGGGGGATAAGGGCAATGATGCAAAGGGAATAGGCCTGTCCCACATATGGGAGGCTGTGGTTTTTCCAGGTTTTGGGGGGCGGGGGTTGGAAAGGCTGTGGTTCAGAATGGTGCCAATTTTCAGCAGTGGCAATCAAAGGAAACTCTGGAGACCCCATGTAGCAGGCCTACCCGTTAGGCCACATTGAAACAAACTGAAAGCAGAAATGAATGAGTTTCTTGCTTTATAAAGTTGTCCTTCCACCCTGCCAGTCACTCTACAACCACCCATCATTTTTTTCCTTCTTTCCTTGACGTAATGGGGCAAGATTTTTTTCTACACCATTGCTTCCCCAGCTGGGAATTATGCAACGGGTAGCCTAGATTACCATATGGAGAAATAGATAATGTTTTCAGGAGAAGGTTGCTGGAGATCTTCAGACAGAGGCTGGAGGTGGTGCTCTGTCAGAGATGCTCTAATGCATCTTGTACTGAGCAGGGGGTTGAACTAGGTGACCTCTTGGGTCACCTCCAATTCTAGGATTCTATAAGTAAATCCAGCTCAAGTTGACTCACAATCCTTTTTCTCAGGATTTCACTTTGGGTGTGGGATGGCTCATTGTTTAGGCACCAATTTGCTTTCTTCTGTTACCGTATGGATAATGAGATAGATATTAACTGGGGAAACTTCCACAGCTAAATTAAAGAGCCGGCTCATTAACATACCTGATTCTTTGGAAAATGAATGGTACCAGCTCCCCACTATCCATTCCCCTAAGTATATGGAGCAAAATCTACCAATTTTAACCAAATTCTCACTGGAAGGCTCTTAGAGTAGGTACACATCCTCAAAAATAGTTTATTGGATATGGCTATCCACAATGACCACAGCTACAGGTGAGATACAAAAACTTCTCACCCAGTCATAACCCTGATCTCAATCCTCTCCAAATCTTGGCGGTTATCAGCTGAGGGTTCTCTCCTTGGTGAGCTAAACAGCAAGTTTTTTTTACAATGGAAGATGGGGAGACTGGTCTCACTCTTTCCATATTGCAATCTTCAAATTACTGCCCAATTCAACTGCCTGCAGTGACTATTTCAGACGGGTGTGCAGTCCTTTGGCTCCAGATCCCAAGAGATGATTTGGAGCATGAAAAATTTCATGGCTGCCCTCCATGGTGGCTGAGGGGAAAAAATATTGTTGCTTTAAACACTTGTACCCAAGTGTTCTTTCTGCAGCCAATGTACTCCAAAGGAATTGAATTTGAAGCTTGGCAGAGCCCTAGTATTTATCAAGATACACTTAAAAATGGACATAAAAGCATACAGAGATTTAACAGCTAGGGTGTCTCTCCATTTTCAACAGGCATGCATCTCTGAAAAGGGAGGGATATTTTTCCATAGGACCTTAAATTAGTTGATATTAACTTAAATTAGTTGATTAAATTACTTGATGTTCTAGCTACCATAGAAATTAAAACTCCTATATCAGTAATGTTTTGCTTAGCTTTTCTCTCAAGGTGACTTCACAGCAAGCTTTTAGCATATCTGTACCTGGACAATCTTTAGATATAACTTTCGCACATGCCAGATAAACTCACCAACGCCACATGGGTGCAAAGAAAAAAAACAAAATATGGAAAGTATATCTTCCCCTTGCCATAGGAAATTTACACATCAAAATGTAACAAGCACACAGGGGCATTTCACAATTTTAAAACCGTACTTTATATACTCAACACTATCATGAAAAAAATAAAATCTCAGGCAAGCAAAGAACACACAAACCATTTAAAACATCTGGTACCTGCTTTCATTCACATAGGAAAGCTGGAGTTTTTAGGATTTGTGGATACCCATTTTCCTTATCTTTTGGAGAATCACAAACAAATGCTCAGAATGATGTTCAGTTACCACTCATGGGAGGGTTGTCTGACTGTCCAGGTATCCATTGCCAAAATTTATCAAGGAACTTCCATGGTCACATATGAAAGGTCAGGTATCAGCCATTTATGAATACCTTCTGTAACGTATTTAAAAACCAATGGTCTTCCAATTTTTGGTCACATCAGGGAATGGTCCCAAAATGAAATAAATGAAAGGGCAATTCACATCATGGCCATTAAAAAGGCTGTGGAACAGATAGGAACCCGGTATGGTAATGAGGGACGGGCCTAAACCACCAGGGATAGCAAGATGGTTTGACAGAAATCGAGAAAAGTACCTGCAGGAACTTTTCTTTGGGCATTCCAGATTCCCTGCCCTGTTTTATTATTTTTTTAAATATATTTTTTAAAAACCCTGTGAAATTGGCCTTTTGCATAATAAAGAGCCCTTCTCAGGAATCATCTGGGTTTACAACAATGCTTCTGGGATTCTCATATACATGGTTAGAAAATAAGAGGTTAGATATTCTGTGAGATTGCCCACAACATGCACTAACAGTCCCAAATGTACTACAGACCTCAAAAGGTTGCCTGCTCCAACTTCGAGCGTTCTAGATTCTATGGGAAGCTACTAGAAGACTAGATCTTATGTTGTAGAACATCCCATTAAAAATTGACTTCCTAGGATGAAGGCTGTCAACTGATGTCACACCAATGGGAACAAGAGGACTGATAAATTTCTACATTTAAACAACTGAAAATGAAGGCTAACTAGACTGTGTTTATGTCCTGGCCTGACTGGGATTTTCCTGGCTATTTATTCCAGTTTGGGCATTACAGATGGTTTAAAAGTCCCCATATGTGGAGGTGTATGGAAGGTGTTGGAAAGGTGTTCTGAAATCTGGTCAGGGGCCAGCTCCCAAAATACCTCTCTGAAATCTTCAGTGCCAGACTTAAATAATGCTGAGGCTCACCAGATTCAAGCAATGTTCCCAGTGTATATGCAGTGTTAGCTTAATTATATAAATACATGTAACTACGTGTAAATAAATGTAAAATATGCAGCTGAGTTTCTTTATTTTGGACTTCTGACCTAACTGTTTGAAAATACAGTAAGCTTAGAGCTGACTCCTTCCTCTTCCTGCCAGAACTTTAGAACTGAGCTAGCTGGCTCAGTTTCTGTACTTTAGTGAGACTCCCTGATTGTTGCCTGCCTATTCTGGTATCTGACTTCCAGCTTGTCCATCACTATGAAAACAAATGTCTTATCCTTCATCCGTCCATCCCTGAACTGGATCTCAGATTCAGCCAGCCTTGGAAGAAGCCAATGGCCTACATCTTTTAGTACAGCCTAAGTTGAAACCGACTCTTGAATTCCATGCCAAAATCCAAGTTTTATACCTTTCGTGTAAATTACGTCCAACTATGCAAATTACCTACTTGTGATTGCAGGTCAGCAAGATTTACAGATGCAGACAAAGGTATTGGTTCCCCTCCACTTTTTTCCCCCAAGAATCCCAATTTGCCATGAAATAAGTTGAATCTGATACAAGTAAATGGCATCCATGATTCTTTATTCCACTGACCATAGAGCAGACCCTTTGCCTTTGATGTATGACTTAACATATTCTTGTAAATAATAAAACAAATGAAAACAATTTGTTTATTATTTAGCTTTTTAAATTTATTTAGCTCCCCAATAACACTCCAGTCTCCTAGAAGACTGCCTGCCATCACCTAGCTTAAATGCATTCATACTCACAATGCAATCCCCTAAGCCACATTATACAAAGCACAGAAAAAGAGCAAGGAGTAGTAAGCAAAAGAAATTAAAGGGAAATAAAAGGAATATAGCTGAATTAGCCCCATTCACTATTTCTCTCCATATCCTTCTCTCCTTGCAAAGCATCCATGTTTCCACTGTGTCCATATTCTGCTCCATCCACTGCCATTTGTTCTTTAAACTTCTCACCTCTTTCTTGAAGATCTCATCAACTCCATCTAGCAAGGACCTTCTCGGTCTTCTCCCTACTTTCAACCCATTCTCTCTTCCTTCATTTACTAGTTTTGTGGGGCGACCTTCTGCCTCTATGTATGCTCCAAACCACCTCAACACATCTAGCTTGTCTTTGGTTTATTTTTCAGAGGGGGAGGCATGCTTGCATGCAAAGCATAAGCCTGCAGTTTCCAACTCTTTTTCATTTTCCAGGAATGCCTATGAGAGGCCCAGCAGCCTTCTTGCAAACGAAGAGGGTGCCAGAAGATGCTTGAAATTATTTTTTAAAAAATCAGAGCCAGGTGGGAGTAGGGAGTCTGGCAGACACCAAATGGGGGGAGGCATCTAAGCAAATACTTTCTATAGTCTAAAAGGCATTTTAAAGCACTTATTTTGATGCAAGTCAACAGAGCTTAACTTCTAGAGTTAGCAGATCTAATCCCTGGCATAGAAAAGTTAATGAGGAAGATACCTAACTGAGACTCTGAAGGGCCTTTACCAGTGAGTAAGCTAATTCTACATTACATGGATCAGTGACTTGGCAGCAGGCTTCTATACAGGAGTCAATTGATTTACATGGTCACTCAAGAAGTGCAATAATTTGGACATATGGAAACACCAATTTATATCATTTCTTTCAAAAGAGGCCCCTTTTTTGATGGTTGAAATCAGTGGGTTATATCCAACTAAGTTAGCTGCATCATTTAGGTCTCAGAGGAATCAGTGGAAACTAACTGGAACTAATAGTCTGAATTCAAGCCATTTATTAAATAGTCGTAATTTAATTCAGCATGCAGAGCAGACTGCACCACTTTTTAACTAATTCACAGGCAGTGCTCTAAATTGCTCTGGATCTCTTTAACTTCACTTGCAGTTCCAGCATCAAAGAGTCCGAAAGTAAATAATAGGAAATAATAGGTGTATGTGGTATTTGGAGCAATCCAACACAAACTTTGCCTGCTCTTTTCTCTCTCCCTCTATTTACAGGCCTTTTGCCAAAGAAACATCTTTTAGGATAACTTACTTTGAATTGTACAGACAGTTAGCTCTATTATTGTTAACACCACATGTGGTTTTTGTTATACAAACCACACCATTGTCCTTGGAGAAGTGTCAAGTCCCACACAGTTGGGAAGACCAAAGAAAATAGAAATACACAGATATCAGTATGGTCTCCAATGCTAGTTTGGGGTAAATACAGAATCTTGGAAACCGTCATAGGAATTTCCCCATCTCATTTATTACAGTGAATTAATTAAGGCAGAGTCTTTAAATACTTTGAGATGCTTTTCCCCTAGATTTTTCCCTACCTGGGCTGAATTGTCATTTATAAAATAAGCTGTCAATTGACTCATCCATTATCTCTTCCCTTTCTTTTCCCGCCTCCCCAAAATCTCTCACAAGAAGATAGGTATTTACAATTGTAGGTGGGGAAGGGGAAAGTGGCAGATAGCTTAGCTTTCTTGGGCTCAAGAATAAACCAAGATGGATAGTGTGTTGGGAATTAAAGAGATTAATGTACAGAAGAAAACAATGACAAACCCAGATTCAAATTCAAATTTGCAAGATCATGAAGAATTAGGATAACTCAGTTGCAATATAGTTCCAAATAATCAAAGTGTTCCCTTTCATACTGCTGTATGGCTGTGAAAGACGGATACTGTGAAAGAGCTAGAGAATGAAGTTATGATGCCTTTAACTTGGACACTGTTTGGACACTGTTACTAAGAGCATCATGGACTGCAAGGAAAAGCAATCAATCTGGTCTGGCCTGGCCCAAATAGAGGTTGGTTGTTCCCTTGAGGTGATCACCAGCAAGCAGAAACTCACATACTTTGGGGAAAAAATGATTATGCTTAGCAAAATTAAGGGAAAGAAAAAAATTGGAAAATAATAGAGAAGGATGAGTGAGACATTTTTGCATTGTATATAATATTTTGTATTGCACATAAATTTAAAAGAGCTGGTCCACACAATGCTTGCTGTAGTTGCTTCTTCACAGCATATAGTCAGATTTAGGTAGAGATGCTTGTCTTTTTTACCACATTGTTTCATTATGATATATTTATTAAAATATCTTAACTCCTTTTCTACCAAGGTCAGATCATATACTTGTCAGAGGAAATTATTTAAATTTCCAGCTCTCTGTTATTATACAAGCACACACCCTTCCTTCTGCTGGAGGGACAAGTTCTACTCACCATTTTGATATCACTTTCCTGTCAGTTCCAAAGCATGCAATAACAACTAACTCTTATGTTGTCCATGCGCTAAACCAGTGTTTTTCAAAACTTGGCAACTTCAGGATGTGTGGACTTCAACTCCCAGAATTCCCCAGTCAGGATGCTGGTTGGGGACTTCTGGGAGCTGAAGTCCACACTTCTTGAAGTTGCCAAGTTTGAAAAACACTGCACTAAACCAGTGAGTTAACTGAACTGCTAAAAGCACAGTTCAGATCCCAGGAAAAAGGACAGCTAAGGAGTTGCAGATAAATGCCCCCATGAAGCACAAGTGTCCGTTCACTGTACAATCACCTCTGCAACAGTCTGCAACTTCCCTGGTTTATTTCAATTAAATCAAAGGAATATATCAGGAGGGAATTCCTCCTATGGAGCTTTCCATATCAGGAGGCAGGGAGGCTGAAGCAGAGCATAATAAAAAGGGGTAACAGCAAGTTCTTTTTCCACCCTATTTTGACAATAAATTAAGCTCACCTATACTGGCCAAATACATTCTAAAGAAATGGTAAAACCCTGTTTTTCAAGAGAAGAAAATTTTTCAGGAACTAGAAGCCTTGATTACTAAATTCCACTGTAGTTCACGAAAGATTATGCCCTTTAATAAAATATGTTAGTCTGCAAAGGTACTACCAGATTCCTTCTGATTTTTTACTGTAAATTTGGTAATTGAAGATCAATCTATCCCTGAATAAAAAATTATTATTGAATTAGGCGTTATTTTCTAAACTCTTACATCCATATACGTAGACAGAAACATACACAATGGAAGCTAAAATCACCTTCTCTAAAGCAAACCCCCAGTCCATCTTGTTGGGAACAACTGCTTTACGACCTTTCCCTTCATCCTGGCCATGCCTTTCCCATCAGCCTGTTGCAGCCGCACTACAAAGTTAGGGGTCAGAAGTTGCTTTTATTTTGATTGAAATGCTAACCTTATTTGAACTGTTTTATCATGCCCACTTCTCTATCCATAATTCCTGTCTCCTTCCTTGCTCCACTCTTTGGCCAGCGAGTGACCACTGCATCGCTCTTCAGGCAGAGACTTTGTATTACTGTATAATTATTTGATTTTGAAATATGCTTCCGAAGCTATTTCTTTGCCCGGCTCTTCTTTCGTGGCCAGTGGAAGGATCCAAAAGCCCAAAGGGAAGTTTTCTAGAAAGCGAGCGTGCCAGAGGACGGGGGAGAACCTCTTCTACCATCTGCCAATATGTATCCCAGGAAAAACGAACCGCTCTGGCTGTGGGGAGGGCTATGGTCAGGCGGGCTAGGCGGGGTGGGGAACCCTAAACCGGGTCGGGTCGGCCCTTTCCCCCTTCATCTCCGCAACCGCAACCACCGGCCCCTTTCCAACCGTCCAAACAGGCGCACGCACTGCTGTCGCTCGCGCACCCGCCTCCGAGTTTCCCGGGGAGCGAACCGGGACCCCAGCTGAATTTAGCAGCCCGTCCACCCGTCTCCAGCCAGTCCTGCCCGGCACCGTCAGTCCCCTTCCCCCCCATCCCCAAAATGGGGGAAGGATTAAGACAGGCATAGAGAAGGCTGCTGCTAGGGCGCAAGCGTGCAGCTCTGACAGGCTGAGGTGGTTTCCTGCGTTTGGCATCCTCCGAAGCGGGAGGGGGAGGGGAGGGGGAGCGAGCCCGCACCACTTCCCACGCCGGAATGATCGGAATGCTGGAGCTTTTTTACCTACGGCTGCCCAAATCATAGCAACGTCTCTGGGTCCTAAGGGTGGCCCATGTATTCGCCGCGGCGACCAAGGTCCCTGGGCAGAGGACCGTCCCGAACCAGGCTGCTCCCTCAGACGCGGCGCCGGAGAAGGGTCTGGGCTTGGCAACGTAATCCGAGCCGCCGCGACGCCCACCCACGCGCGCAGCTCGGAAGCACCTCGCCTCCGGCGCTGGCCAGGTCCTAGCGCGCGAGGCTCCGTTCCGCAGGCCGGACGGCGGACTCGCCACTGCCCGGGCGTTCCTCGTACGCGCCGGGTGGGCGAGATGAAAGCGCGGGGCGGGGCCGGCGAGGCTGCCGAAACCGGAGGATCAAGGACGGGAGGCCTGGGGGCTCCTGCGGAACTCCATCAACCTGCAAGGCTGGGGATACCTTCAAGCGAGGCTAGCAACCAGGTGCCTTCCAGATGTTCCAGAGTTCAACTCCCATCAGCCTCCGCCAGCATAAGCAGCCAATGGCAAGAGCTTGTTGGCATTCCAAAACTCCTGGGGGTAACCTTCCTATGCCTGCTGCAAACTTCTGCAGTTACTACTGGAAAAAAAAAAGGGGGCGTTGAGATGGCGGCTGTCCGGCTGAACAGGATGGCAGCGATTCTCTCTTTGGGCTCTTCCACCCTGCAGCGTTATGGGCAGGAACTGGGTGACAGAATTCCCAACCCCAGCTCTGCCTTGGCAACAAAGCAGAGCAGGGGTCCTGTCTGCACTGAGAGCCGGGGGAGGATAGAGGTGGGGTGGGGAACACCCTCTTTGCCGTCAGGGTGATCCCTCCTCTGCACTCTCCCTCCTTCCATACCTAATTTCACCTTCTGCTGCCTGCAGGAGGGGAGAAGAGACCCATTTCCCCTCTACTCTGCTCTCCCACTGCTTCTCCACCCATGCCTGGAGGGAAAAGTAGGGGGTGGGAGATAGGAGGAAATGCTGTCAGTTTTCCAATCACATGGAGTGGTCATGGGTTCAGAAAATGGGCAGTTTAGGAGCCTGATCTCCTCTGCCACTGCTTGGGAGCTAAGAGAAATGGAGGAGGAGGGGGAGCAGTTTTTTGGGAGGGTCAGTTTTCCCAGTTACCAACAAGACCCCCTTTCCCTCATGGAAAGTGGGATGGAAGCAGTACCTCCAAAGTAAAGCTGCCTATGTCTTCACCATGGAGTGGCCCTCTGCTCTTCTCCTGGCACTCATATCCCTGGAGCCCTTCTGCAGCACCTAAGCAGGGGAAGGGGACAAGCTTTTCATATATATGTTCAGCGGTCTTCCAGAAGACTGCTGGACACATGTTCAGGATGTCCCTGTGACTTCAGGACAGTTGCACCAAAACAGTGGTGAAGTTTGGCAGCTGTACTTCCCCTACAATACAGCTCTCTCCTGCAGCTTTGGCAATACAGCTCTGAAGCTGTAGGGGACACTCTCGATGTGTCCAACAGTCTGGAAGTCCATTGGACCTGTACATTAACAACAACCCCCTCCCCCGGAGCACCTAATCCAGGGTGAGGGGAGCTGTGCTGTGGGGCTAGTGGAAGAATGGATCACTCATGGATTATTTTGGACATTCCTCATCAACACCATTCCACAATAACAGAGAAACCTGTACAGAAAACAATAGTAAAACCAGAAATGTGACAGAAGCTATATACCTCTATTATATTGTTGGTTATATGGTGGTGAATTTCAAAGCATTAGAGATAAATTGGGCCTGCCAAGGAACAGAGTCACAGCAGATGGCAGTACCCAGCTGATTTTGTCAGATCTCAAAAAAGATAAACAGGGTTGGATGAGGTTATTACATGGATGGGAGGCCACCAAAACCACAGTGCTGTAGACTAGACTGAGAAATTGAAGGAACTTCCCCAAATAAGACAAACATCTTCCCTAGTTGAGTAAGAAAGCAACATGAATCTGAGCTAGAATGGAGGATGAATGTCTGATATAAACCTAATAATTTAACAAACCAAAGGGAATATCAGTTCACTGGTTTGCAGAAGTACAAACTAATCTAGGAAAATAATTCGCAGTAAGAGGCAAGCAATGTATTGTATGAATGTAATGTGATGCTTGGAAAAGATGGACCATGGATGCAGGGAGAAAGAAAATAGAAGTATTTCTAACATTTTAAAAACCGGGCTATTTTAAAATCATTATGATCTGCCCTTTGGAGAGTATATTATTGTGTTAAGGAAGATGTAATGTTTTGATGTTTGGATCTACATAGTAAGTTTAAGAGTATTTACTCTGAAAGTTTTATAGTATTTTATTATGTACCATGTATGGCTAATTGTAGACTGCTTAGAGTCTGAATGGATTGAAGCAGAATCAAAGCCGAATGAATGAATGAATGAATGAATGAATGAATGAATGAATGAATGAATGAATGAATGAAACCTCCTTCCTAAGGCTTACCAAAGATTAGGGCCGGCCTTGCCTGCTGCATCCTCACATGCTCTGTGATACACCAGATACATTCTTTATCCTAAATAAAAGTTTAGCTATTTTGGTAGTCAAATTCAGAGTAAAGACAGAAGGGGGGAAAAGTCACTTACCATCCTTCTCATCCTATGATATGTATCCCCAAAGGCCATGGCACATTCTGATAAATGCAAATCTTGTTCCCCCACTCCACCCCACTCCACCCCACCCCACACGCACAGCTTAAGAAATCCCACTCATTGTGGTGCATTTATGCTTAGCATAACTAGCCTGCTGGAACCCTACAAGCAGGAGGAGTCCTCAATGTGTGCTCTTTTCAATAGTGGTTATAAAGTTCCATCTGCAAATAGCACTTAAAGCTATACTAAACCTTGCTACCATCCAGAATCTGAAAAGAGATCTTGTACTCTCCTCCTAAATTAATAACCATGATGAGATCTTTGCCATGGTAATGAATGTACACATTTATAACATTTCCTCCAGCAAGCTTTTCAAAAGTACAGGCCTGCAATTGGAAAAAGTTACCCTCCTCCCCTAAAAATGAGAAAGAAAAATTCACCGCACATCTGTTTTTTCTATTTGGGGGAAGAGCATTCCATCTTTCTTTCCTTTAATAATTTGACCTGTTTTGTTTCTGACAAGAGGATGCTGTGTGAGGGAGAGCACTGGCTCCTTGGATTCGTTCCAAGCCCAGATGAGGTCAGCATGGGAGAGGGGGAGAAAAAGAAGCCAATTCTCACAGCTGGATGTCCACCAGTAATCTGAACAAAACATTTGGGTTGTTGTTTCAATCAGAATCAAATAGAATTGGATTCCTTGTTTCAACAGTTTCATGGCAGAGACTGTAGTCCTACAAATGTTTACTCATCAGAATATCTGCTACTTCATATGCTTTCAAGAGTGTTGTGTGCATGTGTGTGTATCCATCTATGCCAGCATCTCTTCTAGTTCCCTATCAATGTAGAAAAACAGCCAAACAGGATCTCAACAGCTAACTGGAGCAAGCATTACTGCCACTGTCTATATTGAGTTAGGACTGCGGTGGAGGACCTGGTGGCTACCAGATCACACAAAATGGGGGTTTCTGCAACTTCTAGTAAAGAGGCCAGTTCATGGAGCTGATGCCTTGTGTAATCCTGACTGCATTCCAATCCCTCCACCAGCCTGTCATGTATAATTTTAAATGATGCCCTTGGGCTTCTGGAAAGGGCAATCATGCTGGAGAACAATTCTATTATCATCAGTACCAATCTCCTACCAAAAGTTGCTTAAGCATTTTGCCGAGGACAAAAATGTCCACCATTATCTCTAGAAATGCACTGCTTTGCCTATAGAATTGGAAATGATCTTAAAATGACCTTCAGCCTTTTACAGTTTGGTGCCTCTTGATGTGTTGGAATGACAGTTACCCAGATTCTTAGCCAAAGGACCTAACTCTACAAGAATCAATAGAAGAGACTATATGTAGCTCAGGGTTGAACTGTGGAGTCCTTGGGGTTCTCTGAGCTTGGTTGTTTTCTTGCAAACGTTTCATTACCCAGCTAGGTAACATCTTCAGTGCTAGCCAAAGTGGGAGGGAATGGAGTGGGAGGGGATGGAGAACCTCTTCTCATTTTTCCCCTGAATAAAAATTAAATCTCTGGTGTAGGTTTAATTCACAGAAAGAGAGACTGACTAGCTGAAAGTTACACAGTAAACGCTATAGTTGAGTGAGTACTTAAACCTGGATATCCCTGTGGTTCTAAACAATGAATAAGAGAAGCAGAATATCTTTCATTGCAAGGAAATCCATATAACTGAAGCAAGGAAGCTTTGGAAAACAGATAATGGTCTGTAAGCAGTTTGTATTGTTTTACTGTTCAGAATAAGCAAAGTTATTGCTGTTTAACTGAAAAGCTTTGACCATTTAGTAAAAGCCAAGGTATGTCCTGCCACTGGGTATTGGCTTAACACTATATTCAGTATTGGTATCTGAAACGAGTACTGTATTATGTCTTTAATTCTTAAGCTGGCAACTCTGATCTACGCTAGCAGAATGCTATGTCATCATATTATTATGTCATAGATATGAAATATACAATAATTTTAAGGACTATACGTGTAATCAAATGTTACAAAATAAAAATAAGCTATTAATGGTCTAAGAAGGCCTTTTACCCTATAACAACTTTAGTTAAGCTTATTTTATAGGAAAACTTCAGCACAGGTGACGGTGAAAGTCATCACAACATGGCAACAAATCTCATAATACATTAATTGGTGCCTCATGTCCATGTGCGTATGTGAATGCCCCTCTGTATGTCTCTATAGATTGACGCTGAAAAAGGATTTATTTTTCTAGAGAGTTGGTGGACATGCAGCAGATTTATACACTGTGCTACAGCTAAGTGAAATAGTGGAGAATATATGTATTGCTTGCTGAAACTGCTGGCAAACTCTTCTCTTCCATGCATTGTGTTATTACCTAACCCGATAATGAAACATCTGCAGGAAGAGAAGGAAGCTGAAAGAACACCAAAAATACAACAAATGAGAATAGTTGCTTCTAAAATGGGGAATAATAAGGTCATATAACCTTTTAAAGCAAAATATACAGCAGGTATTTTATAGGAGAGAAGAATGCCCTGGATAATACACCCCACCCAAGCAGATACTGTAGGTTAGCAGATGGTTTCTAATGGTCTTCTGATAGAGGTGGAAAAAACGATGGGAAAATTAGTATTTGACAAATAAGACGTGGAAGATGCTGCTGCGGAAATGGCCAGGCAAGAGATTGATTTCTCCAGGAACATTTGATGATTAGGGCTGTGTGGTGCTTTGGAGTCAATGGCAAAGAGGTGCTTTTGGGGCACACATCATGTCAGCCTACAAGGTAGACCAGACTAAGAAACCAATAACATGTAGGTCAGTACTATTTTTATTGTAACAGCTATAGTAACAGAATCTTGCATGTCTGAATGTGCTTCCCCCACCTTTTCTTTATCTCCATGTAAACTAGGGAAGGGCTTGTCTAAGATGTTTTCTCAAGTTACTTTCTTGACCCGGGCTCAGGCCCTCCTTTTCTGACCATTGCCTTGGTAGCAGCTCTTCCTCCTGTCCTTCAAAGCCATTCCCTATTTCCTCTTCACATGGATACACATACAGCACTTGCCTGCATTTTTTCCTGGGACCATGTTGCAGCTAAGATGGGAGCTGCATGACCCTGGAAAAAGATGCAGTTGCTTTAAGGAGTTGCAGACTGGTGATACTTCAGTATCCCACAAGCTACATAGTATCTTTTTGCTTTCTAATCCAAGGTGCTGCACAGCCCTATTGATTCCTGGTGGCAGTGGTGAGGTTCGCAAGCAAAATGGCTTAAAAGAAGAAAAACAGAAGAAATACACCATGAGCTCTAACTGGTTACAGAAATAGGGCAACAGAAATTCTGGATGGAATCAGAGCTAATGTGGGCACAGACAACTGTCTACCTGTTCACATGCATTAAATTTAAAGGAGGCCATTAGTTAGACCCCCTTCATGGATCACTGCCTTGTCGTGGCGAAGGGGCTTGCGTAACTCAGTGAAGCCATGAGCTATACCGTGCAGGGCCACCCAAGACGGACAGGTCATGACAGAGAGTTCTGACAAAATGTGGTCCACTGGAGAAGGAAATGGCAACCCACTCCAGTATCCTTGCCAAGAAAACCCCATGGACAATGTTAAAAGGCTAAAAGATATGACGCCGGAAGATGAGCCCCTCAGGTCGGAAGGTGTCCAATATGCTACTGGGGAAGAGCGGAGGGCATTTCCAAGTAGCTCCAGAAAGAGTGAAGCAGCTGGGCCAAAGCCGAAAGGACGTTCAGCTGTGGATGTATCTGGAAGCGAAAAGAAGGTCCGATGCTGTAAAGAACAATATTGTATAGGTACCTGGAATGTAAGATCTATGAACCAAGGCAAGCTGGATGTGGTCAAACATGAGATGACAAGATTGAACGTCGACATCTTGGGAATCAGCGAACTGAAATGGACGGGAATGGGTGAATTTAATTCGGGTGACCATTATATCTACTACTGTGGGCAAGAAACCCTTAGAAGAAATGGAGTTGCACTCCCTATATGCAGAGTACATCATGAGAAATGCCAGGCTGGAAGAATCACAAGCCGGAATTAAGATTGCAGGGAGAATCATCAACAACCTCAGATATGCAGACGATACCACCCTAATGGCAGAAAGTGAAGAAGAACTAAAGAGCCTCTTGATGAGGGTGAAAGAGGAGAGTGCAAAAGCTGGCTTGAAACTCAACATTAAAAAAACTAAGATCATGGCATCTGGACCCATCAATTCCTGGCAAATAGAAGGGGTAGAAATGGAAGCAGTAACAGACTTCATTTATTTGGGCTCCAAGATCACCGCAGATGGAGACTGCAGCCATGAAATTAAAAGACGCTTGCTCCTTGGGAGGAAAGCTATGGCAAGCCTAGATAGCATATTAAAAAGCAGAGACGTCACCTTGCCGACAAAGATCCGCATAGTCAAAGCTATGGTTTTTCCAGTAGTAATGTATGGCTGTGAGAGCTGGACCATAAAAAAGGCCGAGCGCCGAAGAATTGATGCCTTTGAACTGTGGTGCTGGAGAAGACTCTTGAGAGTCCCCTGGACTGCTAGGAGGTCAAACCAGTCAATCTTAAAGGAAATCAACCCTGATTGCTCATTGGAAGGATCGATAATGAAGCTCAAGCTCAGATATTTTGGTCACCTAATGCGAAGAGAGATCTCTTTGGAGAAGACCCTGATGCTGGGAAAGATTGAAGGCAAAAGGAGAAGAGGACGGCAGAGGATGAGATGGTTAGATAGCATCACTGAAGCAATGAGCATGAAACTGAGCAAACTCAGGGAGGCAGTGAAGGACAGGAAGGCCTGGCGCAATATGGTTCATGGGGTCACGAAGAGTCGGACACGACTTAACGACTAAACAACAATTAGTTAGACACACTTGAGAACCTGAATAAAGTGTGTCTATTGTTGCCTGAGAGCCCACAACAATGCAACTATTTTAAAAGTGGCTGAATGATTCAGGTTACCTTGAGAGTCTGTGGTAGCAACTTGCCCCAAATCCTTCTTGACTACCAGAAACTCATTGGGCTGAATAATAATAGTAACTCACACATAGAATACAGTTCCATGTGAGGCACCAGAGCCAGAAGGAGGGTGTAAAATGGTTCTGCTGCATTATATGTGGAGCCCAGCTTTGGATTGAATCATGTGTTCTCTCAGGGAATAGAGCTTTTTCTCTCAGTGCACCAGTGGATCTTTCTAGGCTAAGAATGAGGAATCTGGAACCTTCTAGACTACAGTTTCCACCAGCTCCAAAACACAGCAAGGATGAGAGATGTTGGGAGTTGTTTCAACAACATCTGGGTGGATTGAAGTTCCTCATTCTGCTTTATCCAAAAGACAGTACCAAAACAGAAATCGAGGGCCATGGTTTTGGAAGGGATCATAAGGAATTATATTGGAAACCTAATAAACTGGGTCAAATCTTAAGCTTAAAAACTACAAACCAGCTAGAAATCTAGTTAAGGAAGCCACACGCCATGACATTTGTGGGTTTCAGAGAGATTGGCTTTGAGAGTCTTAGGACAGAACAAAATAATGAATAGCTTAATTAATTAATAATGAAGGAAAGGAACTTCATGAAGATGTTTCATTACTTAGTTTAGAGAGATTAAATTGACTAAAACCACACTACTGACAGCGAGTTGTACAAAAGAAAAGGTATTACAAGACATGCCTGAATAGTATTTTGACTAATTGGTCTACCTTGGAGAATAGAGTATTAGACTCCAAAGCTTTAAATTAGCCACTTTATGGATAAATGGGATCAAGGTCAGCCAGATAGGTGATGGCTTGAGTATCCAATAGGCATTGGAGCAATTTCCTTAAATCTAAATCAAAAGAGAAAATACACAGATATTTCTAGCTTCTCTGCACTCCCATAGCATGCTATTTTTATGTCTAGCTGTTCTCTGAGCCTCTGTCTTTGCTGGTTTTTTTCCCCCTAGAACAAAATGGATTGTTGAACCAATGTTTCAGGATAATGACCACCGGAAAAAACATGAACAGAGAACCAGCATGTCTGAGACCCTTTATAACAGGTAATCCATTTTTTAAAAAGAAACCAAGGCATGCAAACATCAGAACATACCTAGAGGTGTCATCTGCTTTCAATAATTAAGCCATTCATAGTCTAAATCCAACCAAAGATGTAGAGAATTCCAAAGATCAAAGGGACAATACACATTGCATTTACTCACCCAACTGATGGACCCCAAAAACTGCTGGAATACCTTGGGGAGCCTCAGCGTCTGGGGAGATAAAAGCAGAACAACAGTGTTGTAGTTAATGCTGAATGGCAGCTGTTTAGGGTTTCCTCTTCTGCTGCTTAGTTGGCACTGTCATCATGCTGTCCCGAAATTCCATATCGCCTAATTAATTATTACTGTAATAATTACATTAGATTGAAACAAATTTCGGCTAGGAAAAAACACTGCTCCTGTACAGAAAAAAAAAAAACACTGAGGTTCATCACCCAACAAACTTTGCGCTGGACGGATCTGTGAGGTTCACCCGAAGAGCAAGGTTCATACATTCTCACCTCCTTATTTTGGCAGCGTTTCCCTGCTCCCATCTTCTTTCCTCACCCGAGCCCAAAGTTGACCTCAAAAGAACCATCCATGGCTTTGGAGACAACAGCTGAATGGAACATTCCTGTCCTGAACCCACCTGAATTGACACAGCTACTCTTGCCTATCAACACAGTTCTCCCTTCTTGCAATCCAACTGGCCTCGCATCAGTTGCTAGGCAACCAAAGAAGGCATATTCGATGAACGTAAGCAGCGTTAACATCTCCATCCTTTTTTTTTTTAGCTTACATTTAGAAGCGTTATTGTCTATCCATCTGTCTTAAATGACCTGATTTAAACTGAATCAAGTATATTTATATATACATTTAAGCCAGGATGCTCTGAACAGTCACTCATGCTGCCTGTGTATCTTCCCCCACAGCCGCCCGAGCAAAGCTGATGCTCTCCCAAATGTATTGGTCCAATTCCCATAATTTCCATTCTGGCAGGCAAGCTGGCTGGGAATCATGGGAGTTGAAGTCCAACACATCTGCAAAGAAAACAGGTTGGAGACCTGCAGTTTCGGTTGAGGAAGCAAAGTACTTCTGAATCTGATGAGATAGGAATGTGAAATCTGTGACTTCCAGCTGTTGCCAAGCTACGCTCAGAAACCCTGATGAGTTTCCATTAAGATACATACTGCTGGGTAGGAAATAAGGTTTACTTTTCTCCCTGCACCTCAAGAGATTTTTTTTGTTTTGTTATTTATTATAAATTGCATGTGTCATCTTTCTCTGGGAACTTAAGGCATTGTACATTCTGGGGGAGAGAATAGGTTCCCTTGATTTTGTCTTTTTAAGAAGACTATGATAAAGATTGGAGCTGTAAAACAGAGTCACCTGATAACTTTTATAGTCTAGTGTGGTCTTGAACCCTAATTATTACACCACTTGGGCTCTGAAGTTTCTAACAATATGTCTTCTAAAATAATGTTAATCTCATTCTTTCCTCTCAAAAACCAAGCCAACTCTAACCACATCCCTTCCTTTCCTCCCATTACACCCCACCTTCAGAGCAGAAACCTTTACTTGCAGACATCCTGGTCATTTTGGCTTAATGCTGGTTAACATTTTGGGATTACATAGGACTATTGCAAAGCTGGTCCAAAATGGGGGAATGAAAGCAAAGGATGGAATGTGAGAGCCACAGAGATGACCTTGGAGAAAGTATGCTGGGACAGTTACACAAACATGTTTTAGACCCAGGGAACAAAGAAAACATTAGAAAGAAACTCAGTCTAGTTTTGTCTTAGCTCCCTGGGGTATAAAAGGGAGGGAAGGGAAGATGCAGTCAGATTTTCAAGATTCTGTTACTACAGCCTCTATCAATAAAGTAGAGTTCTAGTATTTCTTGAGGAATCTGTTTCCTGACCTGACCTACCTTGGAGGACTGACAGAGAAAGATCAGCCATAGTGCTCAATTATGGCTTCCTCAAAAACCATGGTTTAAAAGGACGCATGGACAAACGCCGGCTTCGTATGCTATCATCCCCACAGTTGACATGCTAACCCAGATAATCACTTTACTGTTTTACCTTATGCACACTCTGGTAAATTATCATTTGATAATTTGTATTCCCCCAGAGTTGTGAAAGATTGTTGGAAAGCAGGACTATTTGGTTTATCTGAGAAGAGGCAATGTTGTTCAGGTGTGAGAGACATGAGAAGAAAGGGTTTCAAAGAGACTCTGCCTTCATTAATGCACTATAATCGAGGCAGGGAATTTACTCTTACAATTTTCAAGATTCTGCATTTATCCCAGCATTAAAGAAACCTTCCTGCAATTTGTATTGCTCTTGCTTCATTGGTCTTGAGGCTTAACAACAGAATATGGACGCTGTAGTGCTTTCTGCTGCAGACCAGACTACTAAAATCAGTAACAATTTTATTATTTGTTTGTTCCATTTCTATCCCATCACAATCCAGTTAGACCCTCTGCAATTCATTAGATACAGACAGCATCTAAAAGTTCCATAGTACAGTTATATAAAAACATCCACAATGAAATAAATAAATAAACCCCTTTTTAATGGAATAGTTTACCTCCTGAAATCAAACTAGCCCCCATCCTATTGTGTTTTAGAAGAATTGTCAAAACGTGGCTTTTAAAACTGACCAACCAACCGACCAGCCCTGGGAGGGGATATGATATAAGGCAAAATCCAATCCTTGTGTTTGGATATGTATTGTTCTAGCGTTTTTGGTCTTTTCAGTAATGCCCATTGTTTTTATTATTGTGGTTTTGTTATTGTGTTATTTTTTTTCTAATCTGTAAGGCTGCTTGACCCTATAACAACTCTGGGCAGCGTGCACTATTAAAAAAACACTTGGAACTATTCAAAACAGGCCTGGGGTCAGTGTGTTAGTGGAGTCCCTGTCATGCTTTTTGACTGCTATGGCTGTTTTTGTCCAGGCTGTTATGCTTTGCAATTGTTTTTAATTGTTTTTAATTGTATAGTGGATGTTGTAACTGCCCAGAGACTTTTGGAGTAGAGCAGCTATAATCTAATAAGCAAACACACAAATATCTCTTTAGCATAACACATTCCTCTACAGAGCCCGCACCACATTTTAACCCAAGGCTAGGGGTTTTAAAGGCCAATTTTAAAGGTCCATTTAAATGGGGTCAAGGGAGGGGTCACACATCTCTGGGGGAATGTTATTGCAACAGAAAGGTACTGCAACAGGAAGGTCTGCTTCCAGGGCCTGATGTAATGGGAGGAAGGAATGACCTTGAAGGATAGGAGGAAGAGCTAAAGAAGCACCTTCTAGCTACTGCCCCCCTCACTTCCTGGAAGTGGAGAACTGTTAGCTGTTTCTCCTGAGATAACCATGATGAGAGTGGAAACCAAGATCATACAGTAAATCCACTTAGAACATTTCACATCTCTTCAGTAATAAACCAAGTTTTGGGAAGTCTCTTCCTCATCTGTGCAATGCATGCATATCCTTTGTTTTCCAACCCAAATTACTCTCACATTAAAGAAATCTTTGCACATGGAGTTTAATTGATTACTGATAATTTTATTCATTATACAGTCAGTCTGGAGAACAGTGTAGTTGGAATGCACCAAAGTGGGGACAATAAGAAAAGTGGTTCTTCAGGAGAAGGTGCTAACTCTTTTCCTCCTTCACTTTTCTACTTTACTGGAGCTGAGGGTAGGGGGTGGGGAGACAGGAAAAAAACAGCATGCTCTTGAACTATACATACCTTTTAGTGCATTGACAACATGAAGAATTGCATCATGGGTCAGCCAATTGAAATCATCTAAATTCCAGCTTTCATTCAAGTCCATCATTCTCTGTAGGTCAAACTCTGGTTGGTGAACATGTAATATTTTACAGGATGGCAGGAACAGCTAGCAACACCTTGGAAAGAAAACAGTGCAACATAAAATTAATCACAATGCTATCTGTTTCAGAATGTGAAGAACCGGACGGTTGCTACAGAGGCTAATCCTGTTACATCACTGGGGCAAATAGCAAAGTACGATGTCTTGTAGGTAAGATGCAGTTGTGTTGCACCCATAGAGTTGCAGAAGGCAAAAATATTTCAGATCTGCCTGAGGAACTATAGGAGACTATAACAGAAGTGTTAAGAGAGGTTAGCAGAAAAAGTAACTCTCTATATTTTAGTTTTTGAAATCTATTTTTTTTGTTTTAAACTTAAGGATGTAATTAAGCTTTTATCTTTTGCTGTCACATAATTTTAAACTCAGCATGTATACTATGCTTGACATATGTTGCTGTGATTTTACAGTATTACATAATATTTCGCTCTCCGTAGATCATTACTTTGTAGCGGTAAAGAGGTTTATCCATTGCAATGATAGTATGAACTATACTGTCAGGGCTCAGAAAGGTCACCCATAATGGGCAGGTCATGGACAAGGGACAGACTAAATACAACCCACTGGATAAAGACATTCCAGAATTCTGCCAGGAACACCAAATGGGCATTCACGACCAGGACCAAGTCCACATGATACTGAAATATGAGTGTCTCATGCCAGAAGATATCCAATGAACTACAGGGGAAGAACAGAGAGTGAATACAAGTAACAGTGGGCCTTAGGCTGTGGGTGAATTAAAGCTGAAAGAATATCCAACTGCAAAATTAAAATTCAGTGCTGCAAAGATCTGCAAAGTGGGAATCAGTGAAATGAAATGGACTGGAATGGGTCACTTCATATTTTAGGAGTAACAGAACCATTGCAGCCAGTTGCAATATTGTTTTAATATTGTATTCATCGTTAATAATAGTTTTTATTATTAACAGATTATAACAAATCAACTATTAACCTTATTAACAAAGGGGCATCGAAGGCAGTGCTTGAATATAACACCAAGGTGATAGAATGACTGCAGTTCAAATCTAAGGCAAGCCAATGAATATTACAGTGATCCAAGTCTATACTCCAGTCATAAATGCAAAGGAAGGAGTAGCTGAAAGGTTCTGTGGTGATTTTCAATACCTTGTCAACACAACACCCAAGAAAAGATGTCATACTAATTATAGAAGACTAGAATACTAAAGCTGGAAGTAAAATAGCATCTGGAATAATGGGAAAAAAATGTTCTCAGTGTACAAAATGAAGCAGGAGCCAAATTAATAGAGTTGTGCCAAGTATGCTCATAATAAATACTGTGCTTCCAACAGTACTTTACATATTGAGTATCACCAGATGAACAAACTGAGATCAAATTGACTAGATACTCTTCAAGCAAAGGCAGAGAAGCTTTATTCAGTCGGCAAAAACAAGTCCTGGTGTTGACACAGCTCCTATCATAAACATCTTGCAAAATTACAACTCTAACTAAACAAAACAAATACAATCATCAAACCAGCAAGATACAACCTTGGCAATGTTCCATATTATTAAATAATGGGGATTAGATTTAATGGATTGGATTTGATACGTAAACTGCCTAAAGACCTCAGGAGCAAAGTGTAAGAGATCATTAAAGAGGTTCTTTAATTTAAACTTGTCCAACTGCTAAGAACTGTGTAAAAATATCTAAATTCATATCAATTTTATGTTTGCATAAAAGACCTCAATTATATCAATTTTATGGATGCAGATTTGATCACTGAACTAAATTCAGATTCAGTACATTGAAGTTAAATGGGCTGTAGAAAATATTGCTAACAACAAAGCTGCAGGAGCTGATGAAATATCATCTGAATTGTTTAAAGTGTAGCAGGATGATGAAGTTAAAATGGCACTTGAGTTTTGAAAGGAGGTATAAGGGTGGACTGGTAAGGGAGGTGGTAAACTATGAACTTATATTCCAATATTAAAAAAAGGGCTGTGCTAAAAAATGCTCCACCTAAACATTTACATTTATCTCACTTGCTAGTATGATAATGCTCAAGGTTTTGCAATCCAGCTATACTAGATGTACAAACTGGATTCAGCACAGGCTTCCTTTGTTAAGATAAAGGCAAGGGAGTTCCAAAAATACATATATTTTTGCTTTTTGATTATATTAAGTTTATTGTGGTATACAATAAAAATAACTGTGGCTAGCCCCCTATAGTGCTGGAGAAAATTGTGGAGAATACCTTGGACTACCAAAAAAAACCCAAAACCCTCAATATTAGATGAAATAGAACCACATTTCTCATTGGAAGCACTAATATTGATTGATTAATTGATTGATTATATGTCATCAAAGCTGCAGGAGTTGATGAAATACAGTGGAACCTCGGTTTACGAACTTAATTCGTTCCGTGACTCTGGCCGCAACCCGAATTGGTCGCAACCCGAAGGAAATTTCCCCATAAGGTTCAATGTAATTACCGTTAATCTGTTCTGGCGTGGAGAACAGGGAGGCGGCTATTGCTTGGAGGGAGAGTGCCCCTCCCTACAACCACGTGTCGGGGCGGAAAATGGCCGCGGACCACGTGTCAGGGGCAGAAAAATGGCCGCGGACCACGTGTCAGGGGTGGAAAGGCGTAAAATGGCCGCGGACCACGTGTCAGGGGCAGAAAAATGGCCGCGGACCACGTGTCACAGGAGGGAAAATGGCCGCGTATCCTGCTCGTACCCTGAGGCAGAGTTCGCAAACCGAGGTAAATTTTTGCAGCTGGAGCTGGTCGTAACCCGAAAAGTTCGTTAACAGAGGCGTTCGTAACCCGAGGTTCCACTGTATCATCTGAATTGTTTAAAGCTTAGCAGGATGATTAAGTTAAAATGGTACTTGAATTTTGAAAACAGGTATAGGGGTGACTGGTAAGGGAGGTGATTGTATTTTTATACTATTTTTATTCTATTTTTAACTAATATTTATTTGTTGTTTTTACTGTAAGCTGCCCAGAGTCACTTCCTTGTGAGATGGGCGGTGTCTAAATTTGAAATATAAATAAATAAATAAAATAAACTATGAACTTATATTGTTGGTGTCGACTCTTAGCAACCACATAGATAGATTTTTTTCCATAATGATCTGTCCCTAACCTGGTCTTTCAGGTGTTCCAACGGTGCTCTCATCACCACCATAACTGCACCCATCCATCTTGCTGATGGTCAATGAAGCAGATACTTAAACATTTTGGGCACATAATGGTACAGAAGAGTAATTGAGGAAGACCTCAAAGCTTGGAAAAATCAAAGAATTAAAAAAGAAGCCAACTGAAGACAAAGCACCTAGAATTCAAAGAAGCAATTACTGACAAGCATTCCCAAAGAAACGGTGTCCATTGGGTCAGGAAGACTCAGAAGCAACTAATAGACAGCACAAACCACAAATTCAGGGCAATACACAGCCTTGAAGTGCAGCTTGGCAGTTATTGCTGCCACCACCTATTTTCCAGGAGAATATCTTTCAGACATCCTCCCTGCTGACCCTGCCATGTGATGGGGCTCTCACAGCCTCTGTACCTAACTGACAAGTAAGGTACAGAGCCATGTGTACTGGCTGGCCCTACGTGACCCGTAAAATCAGCCCTTCCTCTCTTTCTCCCTGTATGGGAGATAGGCCAATCTTATAAGAGATAGAGCCCAGTTTTGTTTAAAGAAAAAAGAAAAGGAATGTAAAAATTACTTTTTTTAACTTGTGTCTCATGCAGAACATTCATTGATAAAGGAGAAAAAAATACAGAGCTGTTCAAAATAGAAAGTATCTTGGGGGGGAAAAAAACCCTCCAATAGAAAAAAATCCAGTATAAATACTATAAAGTGAGTGGTTCATTAGATGATAGATTTGCTGCTAATCTTGACACAGGATGGTATGAGGAGGTGCCAATTTACTTAAGGACGAAGACTGTATAGAGACAGTAGTCGTCAGAGACAACAAATTAGGCTTAAACACACACCCTGTTGAAATAAAAACTAGTCTTATGCAATATTTCTAGCTAAGCTTGTTATCTATTCCTTAGGATGAACCTGAAGCTAAAGTCCCCTTACTTGCTTTCACAGACTTCTTTTTGAGCTTCTCCTACATTTTTTTCCTTTCAATAATAATTACACTTGGAATTATGCTAGCAGTTAGACAAGTTTTTTTGCTACTTGGATTTCTCAAATAGCAGAGAGGAAAAAAAAAAAAGTTCCAAGATTGCATTTATTTAGGTATGAGCATCATAGACTTATAGGTTGGTAATACTTATTTTATTTACAAATATATGTGCAGAGCATTGTCAACTCAAGCAACCATTCCTGCAGCAGTAGAAGCTAGAAGAACTGGTTTCACACTTTCAGTATCCATCCTTCTCTGTTCTCATCAAGAATGCCAACAAATTGCTAGTTTTTCTGCTTCTTTGCCCCTTCCCCATCCTGTCCAAGACTTTCCAGATCTCTCTCTAAACACTATGGAGAGAATCCCTGCCATCAGCTTCTCTCACAAATGTCTTGTATAAAGTTTAGCTCTTACACTTTAAACATTCTTGGATGATGATTTGCTAACAATCAATCTGCCTGTCCAGGAAATGGTGGTCCAACAATTTCCTTCTGCCTTTGTAACAACTGTTTGAAGTTGATGTCAAAGAAGGAGGATTTGTTTTGCACACACAGAAATGTGACTAAGCTAGGGTTCAAGTCAAGCTTTGCCACAATTGTTGATCAAAAGAAACAGAGCTCACCCAGGCTGTTGCCTCTTTTCAATCTCTGTTTACTAGGTGGCACTTGGAAGCTTAGAAGTGGCACACCTTACACTCTAATTCCTGATCGTACAAACAGATTTCTTAAATAAGGCAGATAATTGTGTCAGCTTAGGTCAAGTGCTTGTTAAGAATGGAGCTTCTATGCAAGCTCAAACCAGTGGAACAAGAATGAACAGTCAAGAATGAGCAAGTGTTTATTATGGGCTCTACCCAAGATGAGGTAGACCAACTCCTCTGCTCTTTCCACTTTGCCAATCAAAGTGGGCACCTCTTTGCAGTAAGATGAAAGACCATATTGCTCCCAACAGAGCACTTCACAGAATTACAAATGGGTGGACATAACGTTGAACACAATGTTGATGTGTGGAGCCAGAACACACACACACATACAAACATTCACACAAGAACATTCACATACCTCCTATAGTCCCTTCCTGCTTAACAGTTCTGATCAGGAGCTCTGTAAGCCATCCAGTCTAGCTTTGTTTAGTACATTAACCTAGCATAAAATATGGATGCCTAATATAGTTAGGTTATGGTTAAGTCTTTGTGAGCAAGTGAGTTAATTCAATACATCATGGTTCAAACAACCATGGGTTAGTATATTATGCCAACATAGGCACAAAGCAGCTAAGAACCACAAACAGCCCATGAGCTATCCATATGCGTTGTAAGCTAAGTGCTGTCTAGGTATCAAGGCTGCTGCAGACCCCTGTTCCTGTGGCACAATGCCCAAGGGCACCACATATGCAAGGTGGCCATTCACATAATAGATCATCTGCAAATCATCACACATATTCCCCATTTCTCCATTCCTCCTGTTCTTCATTTAGTGAGTAGGACAGTGACTGCTGGATTCAGTTTTAGTGCCCCCTTATTATTTTCTCCTCATAAAATAAATGTGTGAAGAGGCAGTTGTCAAAAATATATTACCGTTGGCAAGCTCTCATAGCTGTTATAAAGCCACTGCTTCTCTCTATGGTCCCTCAAAGGCCATAATGTGTATTTAAAGTTGATTCTATAATCTTGCACCTGCAATCTAACATTTCTTAATTTTCAATATGTCATTGCCAACGCTGCAGGATAAACCTTGTATTCTCCACTGCATTGTACATTTTTACTCTGTACTGTCCATATAGCCGAGAAGGCTGAGGTACATTTCTATAAAATCCTAGTCACTTAATTTCTCTTAAAATGTAAATACTTCGTAATATGAACCGTAAACATACATTGGCCCACAAGAAAACTGGAAAAATATCTGTTTAATGGTCATGTTGACTATTACCTTACACCCTGAAAAATACAGACAGCTGGATTGGTAAAGAGAATGCCTACCCCAAAGTCACCCAGTAAATTTTTGTGGCTACATCTGGAGTAAAACTGGGCCAACCACTTAATCACTCTACCACACTGGCTTTTGTTTAAGAATACTCCTTAAATTACTACTTCTAGAAAACAGAAATATACCCTATATTGGGCTTAATTGGGGAAAGCCAATGAGTTAAAGAACTGAACTTCAGAATTTTGGTGTGAATGTAGTAATTCCTCTTAGGATGAAGTATCTGGGGAGTTTAGAGGGGAAAATCTTTACAAATGTAAGCTGCTGTTCCATTGCCTGAAACAACATTTCTATAGATATTGGAGTAAGCGAGCATTGGAATTGTCATAAAGAATGTCATTTCCATGAAAGCAAGATGTGTCACTACTGCATTTTAAAACAAATTATTTTAGTACCTTAGTACTTATTCTAATCACTGTGATTAAAATTTGAATGTTCCATTATGATTTGTTCAATAATTTGATTTGTATAATTTGTACAGAATGACTTTATGTTTGCTATCATTGTTATATTGGGAAATAAATCATTCACTAACTTAAAAATTATTTGAGGAACAGGAACCTTTTTATCATTTGTACAAAGGCACTGTATGCCACAGAATTAATTAAAATGTGAGTGACAGACATTTTAAAAATGACATACATTTCTATTTTAAAACACCCAGTTGTTTAGTCGTTAAGTCGTGTCCGACTCTTCGTGACCCCATGAACCATATTGCGCCAGGCCTTCCTGTCCTTCACTGCCTCCCTGAGTTTGCTCAGTTTCATGCTCATTGCTTCAGTGATGCTATCTAACCATCTCATCCTCTGCCGTCCTTTTCTCCTTTTGCCTTCAATCTTTCAAAACACCCAGACAACACCATTATAAAGTAAAGTTAAAGTGCAACATTTTGACTTCTCCAGAACTCTTCATCAGAAGTTATAATAAATACAGGAAAGAAAAAAATGGGAGGAGGCTAGGATAAAATCCTCTACCTGGTGTCTACCCCCACAACCCTAGAGTTAGGGCTCCCACTGCCTATGTGTTTTATTGGTAAATAAAAGGGAAATGTATTGTATAATGTCTTGTCCCTGTAATGTTGAGGCATGTGACTAGGGAAATAAGCCCCTCCTCCCATGTGAAGAGACTAATCTCACAAGAGATAAATAAATAAAATTTTATTAAAAGGGGAAAAAAGGAATGTAAATTTGTTTTCTTAGGGTTAATAGGCATTATGTTAAACATTCAGTGGCAAAAGAGAGAAGATATAGAGCTGTTTAAAATAAAGTCAGCTTCTGAAAATTATACACACACACACATACACATCCATCCATCCATCCATCCATCCATATGGCAATATAAGGTTCTGAGCAGTTCATGATGCTATTGACATAGAAAACTGTAACTCAGCAGCATCATTAAAGGTGGAATCAGAGTTTTCCACCTCAGATCTAGTAGTCCTAAGCTGCAATGTTGATAAATCCTAACCAACTATCTCCAAGAAGCCATCATTATGTTACAGAGGATGAACAGCCTGGGATGTGCTATCGAAGTCCCTATTTTCAGTCTTCCAGTGTGTTTTCCTTCTTACATATCAGTGCAGGTGGGACCGAAGTACAGTGAGAAAGAGTGGGCAAAAGCAACCCTAGTGAAATGTTGGGGAAAGATGTCTGCAGCAACTATACCTCATGGGCTTTGATCCTCCTCAAAGCAACTGTTTTTAGCTGCTTGCTGCTCAGCAATGGGCCATCTGTCAGCACTTGACACCTTCCAGACCTCAGCTGTGGTATGCAGGGTTTAAACAAGTAGGGAAAGCCTGAAGGACATGGGTTCTGCAATTCTTTCTAAATCCATAATAATAACTGACCTATGATTGTGTTTGCCAATATCGTGTGCCAATCAGGGCTCACCCTTTTCTCCTCTAGTTGACCAATAAGTGTGAGCAAAAAGAATCCAGCCCTGAGTCACAGAGTATCAAAATATTTCTAACCCCACTCCACCAAAAGGGAAACAATATAAATTGCTATTTCCTCATTCCAAATCCATGTTTTTTTCAGTACATATATGTGTGTGAACTGGATGGGTGGGTGGGTGGATGGATGGCAGGCCACTATGAGAAGAAGTCCTACTGTTTTGGTTTGTTGGCTTGTATTGCCTGTCATGGCATCCAAACAGCAACTGACTTCCATTCCTCCAAGTCTTCAATTCCCTGACTCACGTATTTGTGTATCTTTATCTCCTTTTCTGCTTGATAAACATCCTTGACAGTGGAATAACTGAATTGCCAGGGCACTGTAACAACTGATACTTTCTAAGCTTCCCAGTCCAGATGGGGGAAAGGAAAAAAATAACTCACTCTGGTCCTCTAAGCCTGAAAAAAGCTTCAAAGTAACAGAAGATTGAAATCTTATTCTTACCCAGGGAACACATTACAGTAAGTGATGAATCACTCTCATTAAGTAATCTATTTCAGCCACTTAATGATGTTAGATTCTGGGAAGGAAGATCATAGAAGTGGTCTTCATCCCTGAACACAAACTCTAGAGATAATAAATCTATGTGAAGGTAATGCTCCTAAAACCTCTACAGCAAAGTACTTCTTCACTGCAGATACTGTGGCTCGGATAGTCCAGCATTTCCAGGAAATTAATAATAAGCAACACAATTGCTGTAAAGAAATTCTGGGTACAATTAAGTTCTAATAGACTGTTCTAAGTCAGAAGTTGTGGCTTTTGTCTTTTAATGTTTTAGCTTGTTACATGTTTGCTGTCTGCTGTTTTACACAGAATTTTGGTCTGCAAAATTTGATACATTTTTTAAAAAAACTTAAAATAAAAACGCTGAAATCCTCCAAAGGCTTCCCAGCTGCCCTGTCACCTTTCCTTTGTTGTATTTTAAAGCCCCTGTGAGTTGTGACAGCAAAATTGATAGCAGGTCAGCGATTTTGCAGCTGGGTGTTTTCCCCAATAGCTTTGACCATGGTTGCATGTTGCTACAGTATCTGGACTGGACCAAGGGGAAATAAATTCTAAATATACTGAAGACTATCAGATACAGAGTGGTAGACTTTGGTGGGGGGACAAAAGAAAACAAGAAAACAGGAGGTAGGATAAGGCAGAAGTTTTTACCAGACGGAAAATGAACTGGCCACAAGCTCTGCACATTCACGGCAACAAAGGAAAATGTCAGTTTTGCTGCAATTTCAAATAATCTCAAAGAGAGTCAGACTTAAATTAGATCAACTTCATAAAACAGGCAACAGCACAAGATCCGTCAGATAGACAGTCAGTTCCAAAGAGATGTAAAACTTCAGCATATTGCTTGAACCCTGCCACTGTGGATTGTAAAACAAGGTTCATGGGTTTTTATGATGCTAGCCATAGTACATTATTCAACAAAGTGTGATTAAAACAAACCATGGCGTAGTGTGATGGATGAGCCCAGCTACTCTCCACAGTGCTCAGCTGGTTGAAACACTGGTCTCATGTAATCAAAGACGGCTTCTTGCATTCCAGTGAAAATATTTTTGTTGAAGATGCTCAGAACTAGCAATCATATCTAGAACTAGAATAGGGTACTTCCAACTGTCCTCAGCTAAAAGAAGTTCATTTGCCCACAATTTCTCTATTCTGTCAACTTGCCAGCCGCCAGTCCCTCCCTGATCTAAATCCTACAGACATGAAATCACCGGCTCTTCTCCAGCTGAATATTTCAAGTGTGGTCACAAATGGCTCTGGCTTTGTTGCTGCATGTGAGATGCCTGCCAAGGATTCACAAACCAGTTTCCCTCGCCCTCTCCAACAAAAATGCATTAAACCAAATCCTAGCAGACAGCAAGAAATTACAGGAACATGGCTTAAATGGAAAGGAAGAAAGGTTCATGTGCTTTTGTTTACAGACAATTTCAGCAGCAAGCCGAAACTGTTGGAATTTTGCAGGAATCCAGCTGCTTTCTGAAGGGTTAAGGGCATTAAACTTTATGGCTTTTATCAGCCCAGTACACTACCCAATGTAACCTTTCTTACACTGTGGGAATTTCCAAAACAGTATATTTAGAAACCCTCATGCATTTTGCAAAAACATGCAAAAATGTCCCATGCCATTAAAATATCCTCATCCTTTACTATACCCTACATAACTTCTTTGACCTCTGTCCTATCCCGCACTCTATCTTGGCCTTGTTTCCAATATTTTGAATCTCATTTTCATTCCACTGTTTCCAATCCCTCAAGGGTTGTCCATGGACACTAAGAAACATGAGTGGTGGTTTGCCAAGGGATCCCTCACACCCACCCCCACCCCCTACCCCCTTTCCCAGCCTAGCTTACTGCCTTGGGATTTCATAGCTGTCTCTCATCTGAGTGTGGACTGGGTCTGAGCCTGCTTAGCTTTTGGGGAACAGCTCTGGTTGGTTAGGTGCTACCAGTTAATTTGAGGCATTGGTAAATGTGGCAGTGGACACCTGCTTGGAAAAAGCTGTCTAACTTGAGCTTGAAATAAGGGTCCTTTCTCAGATGCTATGCAGTATTCATGGACTTGGAACTGTTTGAAATAAAGTAAAACGGGTCACCTTTTTAAAGAAATCAAATAAGTTTTGGTTAATTAACAAATTAATTAGTTGAGGGGCCACATTATCCTTCCTTCTTTTTCCTCCCCTACCTTCTGATTATTTCCCTTCCTTCCCTTTTGTTCTCCCCTCGCTTTGTTTCCTGCGTACAAAAATGACTGCAGTGTATGAATTATTATCCCAATGTTTTTTTCACTAAAATCTCTCGTCTTTAAGAACTATATGCCAAAGAAAAGAGGCCAGCTGAGCTTTTTACTTAGAATGTTTCCAGTTTAAAACTCTCTGTTGTATTCTCTGGATGAGAACAGCTGCTGTGGCAGAATTTTTTTTCAGTCTTTGGGAATTCAGCTAGTTTCACGTATTGTCAGAAAAAAGGAAGTGATAGGCCGAGACCAGCCCACCCAAGGCAGATTTATAGGATGTGCCCCCATGTTTGCAGATCTCACATTTAGCTGCTGGGACACCAATTGCTGTCAATGGTGGCAGGATTTTTTGTCTGCAAGAATTCAAGAGCTGATTCTCTCATAGTAGAAGAAGACTGTGCTTTTTCATTCATTTTCAGCATCACGGTCCTTACAATCTGCTCGCATTGAACATGCTGTTCTTCCTTGCTTATGCTGTGTTGAATTTTCATGGGGAGGGGGCAGAAATATAGTTATTGAGGTATACAGCTGCTTTGGTTTAAGCACACTCATCCATGTGCAAAGATATTTTTACATTTTACTTAAAAATATTTTTATTTAACTACCAGCTCCAATCTTCACTTGGAAAGAACTGTTGAGGCCACTAAATCCTGCTCAGGCAGGAATCCCAATTAAACCATCCCAAGGAGATATCTGTCCAGCCTGAGTTTGAACCCATTCAATGAAGTGCAGGCCATCATTTTTCCGCATAATCCATTCCACTGCTCAACTGCACTGTTTCTTAACCTTGACAACTTTAAGGTGTGTGGACTTCAACTCCCAGAATTCCCCAGCCAGCATGACTGGCTGGGTAATTCTGGGAGTTCAAGTCCACACACCTTAAAGTTGTCAAGGTTAAGAAACACTGCTCAACTACTTTTGGGAAGTTTGTTCTGACTTCATTTTAAGCAAAGCTAAAGAAGGTTTTTTTGTTATTCTTAGCATCCTTCACTAATCCCAACTTTCACTTTACTGACATTAGTTCGAGGTTGCCCTCTGTCCTCTTCCTTGGAGACTTGGCTCTCTTTCCATTTCCTATATGTATCACTTTCTATTTTCAGATCTTCATTAAGGTCTTTTGGAAGCCATATTGTCTTTTTCTGTTGTTAGCCATTTTTTTCTCCTCCTTGGAATCATTTGCAATTGTGCTTTTGAGCTCCTTTTCCCTTTAGCTTCTCCTCCCCTGGGTTCTTTCTTAATATTGATCTAAGTTTATTAAGAAATTCAAAGGCAAAAAAGGCAGTACGGTATATGAATCAATGTGTGGATATAATGGAAGCAAGGATGAAAAGGTATAGGGAATGGTGTTGGTGTAAACTACATTTAGATGTCCTTTCATATCGCCTGCCTCCAATTTCTTTTGCTTACTGTATCTTACCACATCTACTACATTTTCTGCACTTGTTATTTGCTCTACAAAGTGCAGTAAACATGTAGTAGATGTTTAATGGTTATGTATATATTTATGTGTGTGTGTGTTTCAAAGTCTAAGGTACCTATGCTCAGTTTTAGTGTTCCTTAAAGTCAAGACCTGTTTGGACTTCTCTAACCATTCTCTTCCTTGTACATTTACTCATTCCCTAGAATATGTCTGCTTTATATATTTCATACAGCCTCTGCTTACTCAGCAACTACTTAATTACTCACATTGGGCAACCAGCAACTCTTTAGCGCACATCCCTTACAACAGCTATTCAGAAGATTATATTTTCACCTCCTACCAATTCAGCACATATTTCAGCCTATCAACTCCTATAATTGTTTACCTTTCAAATTGTTATTTTGTTTTGACAAATGCTGTGAATAAATATTTAAAAAAAAGGGGGGGTTGTCATTGAACGGAGAAAGTGTGACCCTACAGGTGTGGTTGTACTATGCCTCCCATCAATCTCAGCCAGCATAACCAACTTTCATGGATAATGGATAGCAAAATTGGGATAGCTATTCTCAACATGAAGAGAGAAAAAAACATATTGAGGGCTTGGGTGGGAGACCACAGGAAATTTAGGGCTATAGACTAGATCAGGAAGTTGAAAAAACCATCCTGGAAGTTGTCCATATTGTTGCAAAAAATCTATCAGGATATGTCTGTGAAATCTCCAAAAGTCAAGGATTTCACCCTTTTATCTACCTTCCAACAGGAACCAAGTTTAGATAAGCTGGCACCACAGAACCTCTCACACATATAGAGAAGTGAGCTACACTCACCATCATTAGAAACCTTCATTAACATTTAGTGATGATTGAAGCCTGAATGCGGAGCTCTCATAAAATAACATTTCTGCAGCCAAAAAAGATGGCAAGGTAAGGGGGAGTGGGGGAATTTAACCTATAGTTAAATCTCTTCAGCACAAAGTAGGGAATCCAAGCACAACATTGTTTCTAGGAGATGTTTCAAAATAGCCAAGTCTAGTTATCCTTTCCCTTTTTATAAATTGCTAAATTAATACAAAAAGAGTCACAAGTTTGTACATGATACATGAATGCCATGCCAATCACAGTATACATTTTTTCTTGTTCTGACATGCATGCAGTTCCATTCCCAGTTATTAACTTTAAAAAAAGATGTATCTTCAAACTGGAAACTCAAAGACCCTAACTGCAAATGATGTCTGTACTTTCACTGGGTACATAATGGTGAACACTAACTAAATAACACAAGGAAGCAAGTTTGATTCCACACAAGATGCCTAACTAGTTATTTGAAACTTAGTCACTATGATTTTGTAAACTCAAGTTTATGACTTAAAGTTATTTGTAAACCATGCTATTGTTCAGCAAACCATTATTGTAAGAAATAATAATAATAATAATAATAATTATTATTATTATTATTATTATTTTAAATTTATTGGCCACCCAACTCCAGTGGACTCTGGAATTGGATAGCCAATAAACTCTGGCTTAACGTGATGAATGAATGTAGACCCTGTGATTTATTAAAGTAGGATTCCCAACTTAGTATTATGTGCAAATATGGGCATTCAGTTAAATTTCATATGGTGAAAACTAAAGGAATTTCCTGGAAACTGGCCAAGTAGAATTCTTAAAAATCAATTTCCTAGTAGAAAAAGAAATCAAATTCTAGTCTTTAATTTAGAGTGAGTCCTTCAGGGGAAACTACAGCAGGGGTCAAAAAAGTCAAGATGAAAGTTGAAGCCCCACCCCTTTTTTTTACTTGCAAAACACATTAAAAGGGGGTGGGGCTTCAACTGTGTGGTTGTGGCCACCTTGATTTTTTTTAAAACTCCTTTCAGATGTTCCTGAATACCACAAGATTTCTGTAGTGGGAGAACACTCAAGGTCTGAAGAAATCTACACCTACTGAAATCTCCATTGGTGGAGGAAAATAATTTCTGTTGAGAGTTGGGTCCAATTCTGAGGATCCCAGAGGTGTATCAGAGTGTCCTCTGGTTCCTAAGACTTCCAACTTCAGGCTGGAATCCCAGTCTATGTGACTTATAAGCCACTGTGGATATTTTCTCTTCCCTCTGTATGTTTTGTATGGAAAGTTTTAAAAGAATCATCAAGAAGAAAGGAAAATATCAGAACTCCTATTTCCCATCCAACAAACTTTGGAGTTATAGGTTGCCTGTCACAAAACATCCCATCCAGTATGTACTTGTAAACTGGAAAAATATAAGTAATCTTTTCAGGCAAGGGAAGGAATCAGGATTTAAATCCCTAAGTAAGCACAATCTTAGAAGAAGTATTCTCTTTTGTCTCTCTTAGATGGAAATGCCTCTCTTTAATAAGGCACATGCCCAGTGAAGTTCTTAATAAATTCCAGATAACACACTTGGTATTGTTTTTATTAAGATCAACCAAAATAATGGAAAAGCATTTGGTTGAAGTCTTATCGGGGCCAGGAAATGGCTGACTTGGTCTTGGCTTGGAAGCTAAGTGGGGTTGTGCTTGGAAGAACTTGGATGGAAGATTATCAGGAAGTACCAGGGCTATGAGCTACACTACAAATTAAAAAAAAATCAACCTTCCTCAAAGAAGGTGAAGGACTTCCATGCTATTGCCACAAATATCATCTGGATAGCCCCATGGATCATCAGAAGCGGAGAACAATTCCAAGGAGACTTTACTTTTTAAGAAAGTATTGCCAAATAGTGGATTGGGGATTTATAAAGGTTATTACAGCAAGCATCTTGATAGAGGAGACACTGTTACCCATCTTTCATGTGGGTTGTTTTCCTTTCTCATGGATCAAAATAGTTGTCTATTTTTTTCTAAGGGTAGGGGGTTGTTATGAGGAAAAACAGGAACATTATATACATTGCCTTGAGCTCCTGAATGAAAGGCAGGGTATAAATCCAAGAAATCATAATAAACAACTACTCTTTTACTTAATAAAAAAAATGGTTCAAACAATTCATTGAATTGATTGATCAACCAATTGCTATAATTACAATAATGATATTCCTGACATTAAACACAGATGAAATGGCAGGATCCTTGTAAGTGTTTCACTTGGTGTATATATAGGAAGGCTGTTTCTCTCTTTCTCTTTCTCTCGTTCCTGCATCCAACCAAAATCTGCACTCAGTTCTGAAGCAAATGAAAAAAAACATGATCATAGCACTTTAAGGGCCTTTTCCCTCTGCTTAGCTGAATTGCTCTCCACCCATCCTTGTGTTGGTAGGAAATGGCATCCGCATGAAATAGATTGTCCCCACTGCCAATCCCTATCCTGCCTTTACTGACTCTGTTCCAGTCACTGCCCTTCTCCTGACTTCCTTCCAAGGTCATGGGTAACAAAGATTTTGAATGCTTTGAGGCTGCTCCTGGACAAGGCTGGAAGAATGACGGAAATGCAACATAAACAGCAGTATAGCCAAGGGAGACTGAAGGCAATCTCACTCATGGGCTGGGGACGAGATGAAGGAAACATCATGGGGATACAGCAAAAAAAAAAGAAGTTGCCAGGGAATATTTAGGTGCCAACCAAAGATCCCAGTCCCAGCCTGGGCACAAGTATTCAAGGTCATCAAGCCATTTTTTTTTCCTCCAGTAGGAATTTTACAAAAGACTATTTTCTCTGAGTATTTTCTTCCAAGAGTTGCCATTTGGAAAGCAAAGCTGAACTTTTCTCAGATTGTTCTTTTCTGCAAGAATAACTAATGCCGTCTCAATCAAACCAAGAAGAAACCCTTGTAATAAAAGCCCCAGTACAAAGGGGAAAATGTCTTACCTGCACGTTTCAGAGCCTCTTCTGGATTGTTCAAGAAGCCCAAGGTTCGTCCCTTTGCAAATTCTTTGCTTCTCATCCGGTGATGACTCTTTCAAAAGTATGTGGCTGTTGCCTGGACTTGCTTAAGCCCTGCAAAGGGAGAAGGCAGGAATTCTGTGTTCCTGCACTTTTAAAGAATGTCAGAAGACTTTTTCAAGACTTCCAACTGGCACTGTGAATTGCTGGGACAATCTGATGTATACATTCCCTGTCCAGAATCATATAATTAACTTTAGAGAACTTAACCACTGCGGTGCATGTGGAAAGACAGAACAGACAAAAGCACCAATTGTTTAAATCCTTCAAAGATGAGAAAATGCTGAGAGAGGTTCAAACACATCCAATGTTCAGTATCCATTTCCTTTCCTGTTCTATTACTATGGCTGGGTCATCAATATTCAGGGTGCGGCAGAGGACAATTTCCTAACCCGTCACCTATCTAGGCTCCCATCATCCACTGCAAAGCTGCAGTCTCCGAAACTGAACCTTTCATAGGTCCTGCAGTATAAATCCCAGGTCCACAGAAAGTGTGATGGGGGAAGACGGAAGCTGCGATCCAACAGAGAGTCTTGGGTTAAGGAAAGAAACTTTACTTTTGCCAAAAGAAATTAGCTTTAAATCAGAATTAAGGGTCAACTTAGTAAGGATCACTTGTTGACCAATCTTCAGAAGGAAAAATCAAGGTAGTTATCAATACTCACCTGGGGAACCATCATCAATACTTAGTACCTAGATGGTCAGGTCACTGTCTTCTCTACCTCTCAAATTACAGGTAGTCCTTGCTTAACAACTGCCCTGTTTAGTGACTGTTTGAAGTTACAACAGTGCTGAAAAAGTAACTTTATGATTGGTCCTTGCACTTACGACCATTGCAGTGTTCCACAGTCACACGATTGCCATTTCCACACTTCATAGCCAGCGTCCAATAAGCAAAGTCAATCGAAAAGCCAGCAGTAAAATCACAAGTCACAGTCATGTGATGTCTTAATGATCGTGGGTGATTCACTTGACTGCGGCAGAAGTGAAGTCATGAGTCTGTTGCGGACACTTGATGTCTCACTTAACAACCACATCGCTTAGTGATGGGATAGCCAGTCCCAATTGTGGTCGTTAAGTGAGGACTACCTGTAGTTATTTCTAATTTGCCTTCTAGATCTATAACATAGGTGGTCTAGGTCACCCCCCTCTTCCTAGCTTTGCAAATCAGCTGGAGCTGGCACTGTTTAGCTTACCCATTGTGGAAATATGGCCTTGCATTTTACCGTTGGCAAGTGAGAAATGACTTTCTAAGATTGCCTGCTGTGGCCATTACAGCTAGAGGGACAGAAGACAACTGGATTCCCTGGTAAATATCTAGGTGCTTGAAAGTAGAAATTGACACATTTTTTAAAAATTTCTTAATAACAGCAGGAAAGAAAAGGCCTTTCCATGTTTTTCTCTGTCCCATCTTATACTAAAGAAAATCAAGGCAGGGCTATTTTGAGTTTCTTTCTCACACTTCCCTCTATCTCAGGACTTTGTAGTCTTTTCTCCAAGCCCTCCACCGCAAATGGCTTTCTCATACCTTCTTCAAATGTCAGCTCTAGGTTCTTTTACACTTGCTTGGACACAAGGAAGTATTTCAGGTTTTATCCCAAAGCAATGAGCCAAATAGAATCTTATTTTAACTTCTAAGCAGTTAAATCAAATCACTAGCATTCCCTGTGATCTATTCATAGAACTTGGATATCAATTCTTGGATGACTGTCCACTCTTTTGTTAATTCTGACATTTTATCACAGCATGGTGGAGAATCCTCACAACCATAAAAAGGGAGAAAACTAAAAGGATATTTACACAGGATAGATCCTCTGTGGACTGGCATTGTAAAGAGAACACATTGAAGTTAAACAATGGACGATACCTATCTCTAGATGCTGTCCCTTCGTTCTCTAAAAAAAAGCTAGGTTTCTAATATTGCTTATTCAATAAACTGCTTTTGGTTGAATTCACATCGCACCAATCCAACCACATTATATTTAGCAGGTTCCGTGAACACTGTTTTTAAATCTAGTGCATAAGAAAGAAAAGATGCTAGGTGTAAATTGGCTTCCATCTTCTCAGCTTTCATCTTTTTTTTCCTTTGGGATGGAATAACCCTTTTATTAACTTATTGATTTACCTTACAGGAATTGTTCTAAGGATTACTGAAATATGTTGCTTGGATGTATCCTAAGAGCTTTGGAATGGCCCAGTAAGAATAGGATCAGAAAGCCAATATTGCCTGTTTTAATATGAAATGAAACTTGATGTTTTGGATAATTTTTTCAGAACCTTGAAAAAGCAAATGCTAGAGCTAACATATAAGCTGATAAATATACTGACTTGGTTCAAAATTGATGTTCTGAACTCACTATTTAAGAGGGGTTATTTTGTAATTAAGTCTTCCTTCTTTCTGTACAAGCAATCTTCCAGTATATTTCATAGGGAAAGAAAAACTGTTCTGCTTTTCATTTCCAGATTTTACTTCAAGGTGAAATGTCAAAAGAAAATCTATTGAGGCACACAGTTATGCCTCATGTTAGGCTCGACTCTTGTGTTAGCCTAGTGCCTGTAACTCTTTCCTAGCAGAGGGGAACTCTAACTTCTTTTATTTTATGTATTATGCATCATTTATATCAGTCTTCCCTAATCTGGGAAGGGCTAGTTAGATATTATGCAATCATTTAAATACCTTATAAAATAAAATGGCGTTTTTATGGTGTTTTAAAAAGTGTTTTTCTTTTTTAAATGTTAAACTTACATCATATTGTTGTCACAGTTATGTATATCTCCATATATTTTGTTGTTTTATTTGATGTATTAAGATAATTAAAAAAAATAAAATGTTATAATACCTGAAGCCCAACGCGCCTGGAGGGCACCTACCTCAGGAAGACTCTTTTATATGCAACATGAGAAATAAAATAAAGTATTAATATTGATAATAAATTATGCTCAAGCATTGTTCAGCCAATAAAAATAATCTGGGATTAAAGGTATGTTTTATTAAAACGTATTAGTAATAAAAGTAACTAAGCTACAAAATAGTTTTCTAAAATATTTTTTCTAAGATAGTTGCACAATCTTAAATCTTTACTTATGAGAATAAACAACTTGAAATAACGGAGAATTTCATACAAAAAAATTCTCATTAAAACATACAACAAACCATCAGGTTTTTACTCCAGGGTTACTGAGGTGGAGGCAAGGAAATGCTACACCTCCTCTTTCTGGAACTGAAGCAGCCCCAAAAGCGAAGACAGTGCTTTTTCTTCAAAGCCAAAATCTTCTTCACTGCTGTTCCTTCTCTAGCATCTTCACAAATAGAAAAGCTTGTCTGCAAGTTCTAGGCTAGGCTCTCTATGGATGCTCTGGCTGACCAAAAATGTCAGCTTGCTGGCATATTGACAAGGTGCTGGCACTCTGATTAGCCCCTAGGAAGCAAAAAAGATGGGGATGTCACTATCTTGCACTGCCACCTATGGCCAAAAGCAGCAAGCTGTTTCTGGTGTCTGGTAAAAAAAACAGAGTCCTTGAACCCTCCAGTCAATGATATCCAGCAGTTAGTCTAGTTCCAGACAGGGATTACAAACAGAAGGCGGGTCTCACCCTGGATTGGGCACTTACAAGTTGAAAGTATAGTTGTATTTAGAACCATATGTATTTAGAATATTTCACACTTCTTCCCTAGCTGAGTACTCTAGAAAGGGTTGTTCTAGCATGCATTTCAGCTGGTGGAGCAAGATAGGCAACGAGTTGGGCCAGGCTTCCGCCAGCTGCCCTCCAATCCACTGTTCAGAGCAACTGCTTCATGGAGCTTAGAGCATCTTAAACAACTTACCAGCCTGGCTATCTGCGTGAGGAAACTCATTCTGAGGGAGTCTTCAGAGCAGGCAGCTGTGCAGGCCAGGGTACAATGGGCAAATCCAAGAACCTTGCGTGGCCAGCTGCTTAACTGGTTGGGGAGTGAACAGTGGTGCTACTGCACATGAACGGAAGCCAAGGGAAATGGTGGGATCAGGAGGGGTAGAGAGGTCATCTCTCTCTTTTCAGAGACATTGGGATACAACTTCCAGCATTCTCAGTAAGCCATGCTGGCTGGGGAGGCTGGGAGTTGAAGTCCACCACATCTGGAAGATGCCAGATTGGGGAAAGCAATAAGAGACCATTTCCTTCCTAACTTCACCAGAAGATGGGATGGACAAGTTCTAGGCTGATGGCATCAGGGGTGCTACTTACAGGCCAATTATAGTAGAGGTGACACATCTTAAAAGTGAGCCGCTGCATATGGTCTGGCTTCAACCTGTTGTCATCATAAACCACATTATAGTATGTGGGGTTGACAGTACCTTGGCCTGCAAGTTGGCTAATCAAGAAAAAGTCATACCTGTTGGACAAAGGGAGAATTAGTACTGGGAAAAATTTCATGTAGTGTGAGCTGATTAACAGTAACAATAAAGGCAATAATTCATTGAAAGATGGATTTCTTAGATATCCATCCTGCCTTCCTCTTCACTTGAACGTTTGAGGAGATTAACTGCAACTAAAGTAAAAACACAAGGAATTTTTTAAAAAAACCTTAAAAATTAAATTAAGTCATTAGTACATGTAACTCAGTGTAAAGGAGCTTGGTACTATTTATATTATGTATCTATAGTAGGCTAAGCAGATGTTAATTTAGGAGGATTGACTGCATGTTCTTGATGCATGCAAAGCAGTGCTTAACACACCTATTTTCTCTCTTAAAAACCTTCCAGCATCTCAAAATCATCAAAAATTTCAGCCCAACCCACCAGAGCATCATATCGCCAACAATGCTCCTTTGTAAAAGAAGTGTGCCTCCTCCAACTGTAAAAGGTTTGTCTATCCCTGGGATATGCAGACAAGAGTTTCTCTGGTTGTGACCATATATACTTGCCATTTAGGTTGGGTGGCTTCTGTATCAATAACAGTTCCAACAGGAGGATTCTTCAGGCCCCTGTTAGAGTCAGTGAAGAAGCGACAGAGGCACTTCTTTTTCACAATGATCAGTGACATCTTGGGTCTTCCGATATTAAAAAAAAAAAAAAAAGGAAAAGAAATCCAATGAAAAACAATGAATTACTTGGTTAATCACTATTTCCACTGTGAAATGAGAGCTGCTGCAGATCAAATCTGGCTCCCAACAATTGTTGCTATTTCATAGTATTTTATTCAAGGATGATGGCTACAGTGTTAATATTCCCAGAGAGGAAACTAATGCAAATGTAATGCTGCCCAGTCTCTTGCCTACAGGTAGTCCTCAATTTAAGACCATTAGTTTAATGACATTCGAAGTTACGATGATGCTGAAAAAAATGACTTATGACCAGTCTTTGCACTTACAACCGTTGCAGCATCCTTGCGGTCAAATGATCAAAATTTGGGCACTTGGCAACCAGCTTGTATTTATGATGGTTGCAGTGTCCCCGTGGTCACATGATTGCCATTGCAACCTTCCCAGGGGGCTTCTGACAAGCAAAGTCAATGGGGGAAGCCAGATTTGCTTAAAAATGTGATTTGCTTAATGACTGTGGTGATTTGCTTAACGACCATGGCAAAAAAAGTCATTAAATTGGTCACAACTCACTTAATGACCACACTGCTTAGCAACAGAAGTTCCTGTCCCGATTGTGGCCATAAGTCAAGGACTACCTGTATAATTACTGAACAGAAATGCCGGCAGCTAAATTTTCCTCTGTCTGCATGACTCCGTTTGTAAACCATGACTTATGAAAAACCAAGATAGTACAAACATAGCACCAACCAGGTATAACCTAAAAAAAAAGAGAAGGGAGAATTCATTCAAGAGGAGGGAAGGAGAGGAGAACTTGCAGGTGCTCCTGAATCATGAGCACCCTGCAAGTTCTCCTCTCCTTTGCTCTTCCAAATTTGGAGAGTGGGTGGTTTGCACAGGGATGGAGCACCATGAGGAAAAGCGGCTGTCTGATGTTTTATACCACCAGCCTGGTGCAGGGTAGGAAATATTTACCTGCAACCCCCACTGTATTCATCAAGGATGCTTAGCAGTTGTGGGACTTCATAATCCACCACCATCTTCAACTGCCCATCTCCTATACCATCCCGGTATATTATTATACGTGCAGGTAGTCGCCCATTCCATTTCTGCCATTTGTTTATAGCACCTGTAAAATTGCAAGGAAAAGCTAAAGCAGACTGGATTCCAGTAATGGATGTGGGGAGGGGAGCTGCCAGGAATATCTTATTACTTTCAGGACCTGCTTCTAGACAAATGAAAGCAGTGCAAATGTTTTTGCACCTATCTACATATTTTAAAAACTTGCCACTTGCTTGAAGTAGTTATATTGCTATGCTGAATATAGTTGGGGGCAATACTAGATTATTTTTGAGTAAAGATGGTAAGACAAAGAGCCAGCTGGTATAGTGGTAAAGAACCTGGACTAGAACTGGGGAGCTCCAGGTTCATGTCCATCCTTATTCATGGAAGTTCACTTGTTGACTTTGGACCACTCATTCTCTCTCAGCCCAGTTATTTTTGTGGGGAGCTCCTCATCTAAGCTACCTTGAGTTCTTGGAGAAAAGATAGGATATTAGGCATCCAAATTGAATGAATAAACAAATATCTAACAAATCTATATGTTTTAACCCTAGCCACCAGATATTTTATGTAATCCTCAATCAGCTGGGCCATCTGGGAATTACAAAAACAATTATCCAACGTTTCTAGAGACTGCCAGATTGGGGAATTGCCAGGTTGAGAAAACTTACTTCCCACTCTCTTTAAAATGTTCTCAGAGCTCAGGCAGAACCAAATATCTGTGCAGATCAGGCCTGTTTCATTTATAGGCCAATAAGAGAAATGCAGCACACCAACCATGAATGACACCCTCATAAATGACACCCCATAAAGAGGGAATTGTCAAGGGCCAAATGGACTGGTGACTCACAAACATGGCTGGCGGACTATGCTCGGCTTGATGAGCCTAGTATATATTAATGGCAAAGAAAACTTCCAGTCTGTTTCCACATCCAATTTATTAAAAAGAAAAAACAAATATCACATGTACTTAAGTATTCAGACCCTTTACTCACTACTTTGTTGAAGCACCTTTGGCAGCAATTACAGCCTCAAGTCTTTTTCAGTATGACACGACAAGCTTTGCACACCTGGATTGGGGGATTTTCTGCCGTTCTTCTTTGCAAATCCTCTCAAGCTCAATCAGGTTGGATGGGGACCGTCGGTGGACAGCCATTTCCAGGTCTCTCCAGAGATGTTCAATAGGGTTCAAATCAGGGCTCTGGCTGGGCCATTCTAGGACATTCAGAGAGTTGTCCCTAAGCCACTCCTGTGTTGTCTTAGCTGTGTGCTTAGGATCATTGTCATGTTGGAAGGTGAACCTTCAGCCCAATCTGAGGTCCTGAGCGCTGTGGAACAGGTTTTCATTGAGAATATCTCTATACTTTGCTCCATTCAGCTTTCCCTCAACCCTGACCAGTCTCTGCTGCTGAAAATCACCCCCACAGCATGATGCTGCCGCCACCATGCTTCACTGTTGGGATGATATTGGGCAGGTGATGAGCAGTGCCTGGTTTCCTCCAGACATAACATTTAGAATTGAGGCCAAACAGTTCAATCTTGGTTTCATCAGACCAAAGAATCTTGTTCCTCACAGTCTGAGAGTCTTTCAGGTGCTTTTTTGCAAACTCCAAGCGGGCTTTCATGTGTTTTGCACTGAGGAGAGGCTTCCATCCAGCCACTCTGCCATAAAGCCCAGATCAGTGGAGGGCTGCAGTGATGGTTGTCCTTCTGGAACTTTGTCCCATCTCCACCCAGGATCTCTGGAGCTCAGTCAGAGTGATCATCAGATTCTTGGTCACCTCTCTTACTACGGCTCTTCTCCCCCGATTGCTCAGTTTGGCCAGGCAACCAGCTCTTGGAAGAGTCCTGGCTGTGCCAAACTTCTTCCATTTGAGAATTATGGAGGCTGCCATGCTCTTGGAAACCTTCAGTGCAGCAGAAATTCTTTTGTAGCCTTCCCCAGATCTGTGCCTTGCAATAATCCTGTCTCTGAGCTGTGCACCTCATGACTTTTGCTCTGATACAGTATGCACTGTCAGCTGTGAGGCCTTCTACAGAGAGGTGTGTGCCTTTCCAAATCATGTCCAATCAATTCAGTTTACCACAGGTGGACTCCAATCAAGGTGTAGAAACAGCTCAGCAACAATCAAGAGAAATGGGAGGCACCTGAGCTAAATTTCACGTGTTGTTGCAAAGGGTCTGAATACTTATCCCAATGTGATATTTCAGTTTTTCCTTTTTCATACATTTGCAAACATTTCTAAAATTCTGCTTTCACTTTGTCATTATGGGGTACTGAGTGTAGATTAATGAGAAAAAAAATGAATTTGAACAATTGTAGTATCAGGCTGCAACATAACAAAATTGAAAAAAGTGAAGGGGGTCTGAATACTTTCCGAATGCACTGTAAGTAGTATTGTGTACTTAACTCAAACCATTGTACAGTGGTACCTCGGGATACGAACGCCTCTACTAACGAACATTTCGGGTTACAACCAACTCGGGATACGTCCAGAGTCACAGAACGGATTAAGTTCGTATCCCAAGGTACCACTGTATATCTAACTTGAATCACTGTGTATTTAACTCGAATTTTGCTACATAGGCTCCATTCTTAGTTATGGGTTGTCCTTAAACCAGGAGTTCTTAACCCAGGGACTACCTGTAATGCAAAGCCCCATGACAGGGCAACTTTGGGCAGATTGCTGCAAAACTGTTTGGTTGGCAGGGGGTGCACATTCTGTTTTTCCTTTCAGTTGATTGTTTTTGGTGCCTTGAATCATTATTGACTCTTTTTGACTGCATGGACAAGTCCATGCAATTTTCTTAGCAACATTTCTGCCACTGCCTTCTTCTTAAGAGAGAGTGACTGGCTTTGTGCCTAAAACAGAACTAGAACTCCCAGTCTCCTGGTTTCTAGCCTGGTACTTTAACTACTAGACCAAACTGGCTCTCGGATCTTGTTTTACGTGATGAGTTTCATGAGTTTTATGGGGATGAAGGAATGTTGGTTTTTTAAAAAGGCTGATATGTATTTTAATTTTGTAAACCACCTTAAGTCTTTGTGATGGAGTGGTATACAAATCTGTGCCATAAATAAATAAATCAGGACTCCTTCCTCAAGGCCAAATCTGTTTAAGGTGCAACGGTAACAGTTTTTGCCCCTGTGACACCCTTCAGAAGCATTGTGATTGCACTCAATGCCACTGTGCCCACCCAACTCTAGCAATTACATTCCTAACACATCTAAAGGCAACCAAGTTCTGGAAAAGTGAAGTTCATCCTTGCCACCATAGGAGAGGGACAAAACAGAGGATGTGACATCTATAATGAAACAATGATGTGGTGGGGCTGCTTAATTCTTCCCATACCTGCCAAGTGTATCCTATAAATGCACCCACTTTGAAAATCTTCCAATTGTATATTGTATATAATGTTTTGATGCATGTATGTTAATTAACTCTTTTCACTTGATTTTTTAAAATAGGAAACAGCATTCAAATGCTAATAAATTGATAAATAAATTATGGAATGAGAATTCCTCCTTATCAGTGCTGCCCTGACCCACTTCATACTGTAAGATTTGTCTTGCCAAAGGGAAAAAAAAGACTAGCCACTATTTTGTGAATCCTTGCTTTATTCCAGCCAGGTGAAGTTTTAATTGCAAAGCATATTCCACACTCTTTATATACTACACTTTACCTTCCATGCAGACTTTTAAACAATCTGCCATACTGGCTTCTGCATGCTGCAAAATGCAACGAGAATACCACCTGCATGCAAAGAGAATGTCAATTAATTATAAAGCTCTCAGCATGGTTAAAAGAATAACACAGGTCCAGGAATGTGGAACTTCTCTTTCAGATGTTACTAAACTATGATTTCCAGTATCCTCCTTAATATTATGGGAAATGGTAAGGGGATACTGAGAGCTGTCCTTCAGCAACATCTGCAGAACTATCAGTTTCTCATCTTTGATCGATATTCCTTCTCAAATGTCTGAATAGCTCTCTTTATTATTGTCTATGTCCTATTGCACTTTACATTCCTACGTCAACCAAAGAAATTGCCAACAGGCCAAGGTTTCTTAAAGTGTAGGGACAGCAATTCCTGACCACTCTCAAGGTTTTTACTTCCTCTTCAGACAAACTGATTTAGAGATGTATCCTACTGTAGAAACAAGTAACAAATGGATGGGGATGCAGGTAATGAGAAATGCTAAACAGGCAGGACATTCTCATTAACAGAGCAATAGACAATAATGTGAAAATGACTAGTTTACATTACCTTAGCATGGAGCTGCCATTGCAACCTCTGACCTATGTGTAAACTTCCTCAGAACTAAAGCTTTGGAAATAAAGAATCTTACTTAGTTATTGAGGCATTCAGGCTGGCCACAAATCCAATAACTGAACTTCCTTTGGTCACCGTGTCTTTGTTGACATCAATCCCGACCACCATTAGGGACTTCAGCTGTCAAATAAATAACAACTGAATCAGAGGATGAAACAAGACCTGTTGTTGCTATGGAGCTACAGCACTATCAGTGTCCCAGGCCCAGCAACAAGGCAAGGACTGCCTCATGGATTATGCAATTTGGATGGGGCATTCAATGTGGGATCTTTATGTGGCATGAAAGAACGTGAAGGGAATGTGCCAGCAGCAATAGCACCTTGTTTTCGTTTTCCTCCTTCAGTGGTCTGATCAGGGATGTAACAGAAATCAACCATAAATTTCTATAGATGAGGATTTGCAAAATGGTGAGAGTTGCAGGATGGGTGGTAGCATTTAATGATGTCTGCTAGACTACACCTTTCTTTGGTCAAGTCTCAAAAAGATATATTCAAAAGAAGAGTACATTTCCAAAAATGATGTATCAAAGGGAACATTTTTCTTTAGAAACAGCACCAGAGAAATTTACATTTTAAAAGTCTCATCAAAGACACTTACATAAAAAAGCACGTTGGAGAAATGTGTATAAAAAACTCTGAGCATTTATGCTAGAGACTAAGACGTTAGGAAAAGTCATACAGTATACAAAAACGATAGATTAAGGGGAATTAAAAATAAAGAGTTTTTAATGTTTTAAAAAGAGCCAATATCTTCTTTAAAATGTTGCATGATAAAATTAGAAGACTGTCCTACTAACTCAGATAGTAAAATGGGCAATATATAGGCTGCATGTATCAACACGTCGTTTCTTACATGCATAATCAACATCACATCACCACTTCTTGATATCCCCTGCAAGACTTTTCTTGAAAGGAATAGTTAGGCATCTTCAAGTGAACAAATGCCTGACACTCTGTATAGAACTGCAACTCCCAAAATTCTTAGGATGGATGACTATGAAACAGGGTTACATGTCAATAGACAGACAGACAGACACCCACACCCCACGTGACTACCTATAGCTGGATGGGGCAGATGTCAGATTTATTTCTTTTCAGCAGAACTCTGAAATCCAGAGGCTGGTGCAAAGGTATTTTTAAAAGCTGTTGAATGCCAGAGCTGTACTACGATTTTGATTCCTTCAATTTATAATATTCATCTCCTTTCTTTTCAACAGCATATTTTAGGGTGGGATAGACTTAGTTCCTGCTGTTAGATAAACAGAAGTTTATCATAGAAATCATTGCTGATTGACTGCAAATCATTTCAGGCTTGACCAACAATCTTAATGTTCCTTCTGCCCATGATATGGTCAACATCTATCTTATTTGGAAAGAATTACTTACTGGAATCTCAACTGCCCATAGCTCCCCTCCAAGCTTACAGATGATCTGCATAGCAATTTTTGTAGCCACACTCATCATCACTCCTTGTTTAGTCAATGTGCGGGCAAGTACACACTGGCTAGGAACAGGGTGCTGAAGACTCAAGAACTTCTTCACAGCATCATAACAGTCCTTCTTATTTGAAGACAATATACATAATACCTAGAAACAGAAACAAGATAAGCACAACCATTCAAGGAAGGAAGACTTATCCCTACTCATTTGTGCGGATAACCGCTCCCTACAATGATGTCTTTTCAGCCATCACAGACATGCTATCAAGTTTTTTTTAGTATGTTGTGCGTAATGTGTAGTTCGTCCATAAGATTACTTTCCAAAAGATCTGAAGATGTTTCTGCCAAACTAGCAAGTCATTGAACATTTTTAATCTCCTAATCACAAACTATGAAGAAAGAGGGAGGAAAATCCTCTAAGGATATAAACCAAGAAATCATATAACATAGTTCCTGGTGTGTGATACCCAGGGATCCAACTTTCTGTAGATGTCTCCCTTTATACCTACTAGGCTCTTGTACTATCTAACCTTTAAATTTTTTAGATTACATGAAATTTTAAAAAATGCAAATATGTTGTGAAGGAAAGCATTAGTTTCCAACATCATTATGTATAATAATGTCTCTGGACTCCATGTAGGCCCAAAGACATCCTTTGAATAATAAAAAGAGTGGACGGCCGCAACTCGGATTTTAAATGGAAGTGATTGCCATAGGAAAAAAACATACACACACAAATGTAAACTGGGCAGAGGCAGCAGAGAACATCTGGGCAGGGGAAGGAAAATATGGTGGCAGGAAGCAACCTCACCAGTTTGCCTTCTGATATGCATGTTTTGTGACTGGCCATGCTTGTCAGGACAGCCTTTTTCTAAGAGATCTGAGACAGACTGCTTTCAAAATTTCCAATCAGCCCATCACTCCAAATATAAGTGGGTTCATGGCCTACACTACCTCTTCCAACTCTTTGATTCTATTCCTTTAGACTTCAGCATATTCTAACAAGTTATTACCAAGTATTCTGGAAATAAAAGCAGCTACCATATCAGGATACAGGGACAGCTGCTGACACACAATATTTAATCATAACCATGCAAAATCTACGTTTGTAACCTGGCCAATTCTTCTGGAAAGACCAGCCTTCAAGAATTTCCTCCCAGCGACCTCGATGATGTGTCTTTTTCTCCACCAAATACATTTGAAGAGCAGTTCTTATCAATTCTGCAAACATACCAGCTGTAGCTCAGGAGTCACATGCTGTTGTAGGACTTTCACCAATGGCAGAGGGCCCTCTTCTATTTGCACGCTGCAGACCAAAATGAGAATGTATTAGAAAACATTATCCTGCTAACATCTTATGCAGCAGGGTGAAGCATATTTCCCAAGGATATGATGCCCAATGTAGGATAAAGTTCATCACCATCCCAGCCGTATAATCAACACCTCTGCAGGTTATTAGTATACAGAATTTACTTTCCTGCGAGGGAAAGATGGTCTATAGTGATGTAATTCATAGAAACAGAACACATACATGGGACCAACTAAATTGTCATAAAGTGGAATGAGGGTTTTGCATTAAGATGTACAGCCTGGCTTCCAAAGCAATGTGATTTTCAGTAGTACTGATGACGCGACAGCTGGGCCAAGGATCATGTCATCTGTGAAGAGATATACTGTACCTGTTATTCTGGGTCTGACTTGCATGCTTTGGATGTACTGAAAGAATTACAAGCAATGCTGAAAATTTCAGCTGCTGCAACATGCAGCAGCCGAGGAGCACCTCTAAAGCATAGTAATCTTTCTTGATATCCATACTACAGATTTAAAGGTAAGGGATTTCTGTACTTACGCTTAATATTTTTACAAATACATTACCTAGGACAGGATGATACAAAGGAGCACTTTTTCTACTACTTTAAAACATGTAACTCGGCATGTTATAAGAGGAGAGCTTTTTCAGTGGTGGCACCTCATTTATGGTACTCCCTCCCTAGAAAGGCTCGGCTGACATCCACATTAGCAACACTTCAGTGCCATGTGAAGACTTTTTTACTTTCTCAGGCTTTTTAATTGACTTTTAATTATATTTCTTTCTGAAAGGATGCTGTGCTGCTACCTAGTTTATATCATATTTTTATTTATTTATCCATCCAATTCATATGGCCGCCCATCTCAACAAGTAACTCTGAGTGGCGAACAGAATTAAAATGAAAACAATTAGACATTACAAAAGTTAAAGAACACAGCAGCCAAGTAACCGTTTTGTATTTTATTTGATTTTATCTATATGTTTTTACTCAGATTGTATTTTTAGGGTGTTTTATTGTGAACCAACCAGAAATCTTCAGCTATGCAGGGAGGGGGGGTTAAAAGGAGAGAGAGTACAAGGGACTAAAACTACTGTATTCAGTTTAACTTACTTTTGAAGTAACACGCTTAAGATCATGTTAAGTTTACAAATGTCAGCCTAAAACATCTGCCTTTGGTGGTCGGTCATGAATTTCACCACTAGATGCAAATTCTCGATGAAGCCAGTTGTGGCTGGTCATTGTGTATTTAACTCAAATCATCATGTATTTAACTCAAATTTTGCTACAAAGGGCTCCATTCATTCTTAACTATGGATCATCTAATCCAGGCATTCTTAACCCGGGGACTACCTGTGACTAACTGATCTCTGTGCCAACTTTCCTGGCCCCAACAAAGAGTCTTCCAAGAATCAGAGGAGACCTAGGCATGACTCCCCTCACTCAATTGGTACAGCTGGCCCAAGCTATGATAGTTATGCAAGATGGCAGCTGGGACCCACAAAAGTGGTGGGGGTTCAATAATGTAGTTGCGACTGCCATCTTGACTTTAAGGAGGGCCCCCCTTCCTGCAGACCCTTCGCTCATGTTATGCCAGTGCAGCCACTGGGGTCTTAACTCATGTGGTGTTGGCCTCGTGGGGTAAACCAGATAGGAATCACAACCAGATGAGCAAATTCTACTTTATTGTAAAGCTACACTGACAGAATCTTGCAAGCATGAAAGTACAATTCTCTCCCCACAATCTCCTTTACAGCTTGAGAAACTAGGGAGGGTCTCTTCTAAGCCTCTTGCCCTAATCTAGCTGCAGGCTATGCTGTCCCTTATCTGACTGTTCCCTTGGCAGCATCTCTTCGCTCAGTCTCCCAAGGTCTTTCCCACATACCATTACATGTGGCTAGCTAAATGTGGTGGGTCATCTCTGTCATTATGGAACAACAAAGCCAGGCCTCTATATCCAGTGTACAGCTGAAAGAGAGCAATCAAACAATCTGCTCCCCAGAAAGTTTACCAAAATGTCTACCTTACTGACATTTAGAAGCAGAAGTTTAACATGCTTGATATGGACACATTAAAAAGATTAATTAAGAGGTCTTGAGGAATGAAGAATCCAATATAGCTCACATTCTGGGATATTCAATACGAAAATTCATGGGACTTCCTACTCTTCTCAAACAGTTCACAAAATTATTGGCCAACTCCATGTATCTGTAACTACATAGCACTAGCCAGGTCTCCAGAGGGGTCACGCTAATTATCTTCATATCGCGCAAATCTCTGAACCAGTCCCCAGGGTTCGCTGGCAAACACTATCAGAAGAACAAAGAGACACAAGACATTAGTAATTGAAGAAAGACTCTCAAAAGAATGGAAGTTTTAAATGCCATTTCAATTGTCTGGCTTTATATTGTGCTTTTTGTCCATTTTTCAAACATAAGGGAGGGAAGTACGTTCTGGGAATAATATCACATGATCACAAAAATAACATTCTGGAAACTTTACTCAAAGAATGACAGCTACTCACAGAGAGATATAGGGCTTTTATTACAGTAATAGGTCTTCAACAAGAAAAATAGAGAAAAAGTATTCTGGCATAAATTACACCACCTTAACAGCTGAGCCTTATTCTATCTCACTAACAAAGCCAGACCCCTTCATGGATCACTGCCTTGTCGTGGCGAAGGGGCTTGCGTAACTCAGTGAAGCCATGAGCTATACCGTGCAGGGCCACCCAAGACGGACAGGTCATGACAGAGAGTTCTGACAAAATGTGGTCCACTGGAGAAGGAAATGGCAACCCACTCCAGTATCCTTGCCAAGAAAACCCCATGGACAATGTTAAAAGGCTAAAAGATATGATGCCGGAAGATGAGCCCCTCAGGTCGGAAGGTGTCCAATATGCTACTGGGGAAGAGCGGAGGGCATTTCCAAGTAGCTCCAGAAAGAGTGAAGCGGCTGGGCCAAAGCCGAAAGGACGTTCAGCTGTGGATGTATCTGGAAGCGAAAAGAAGGTCCGATGCTGTAAAGAACAATATTGTATAGGTACCTGGAATGTAAGATCTATGAACCAAGGCAAGCTGGATGTGGTCAAACGTGAGATGACAAGATTGAACGTCGACATCTTGGGAATCAGCGAACTGAAATGGACGGGAATGGGTGAATTTAATTCGGGTGACCATTATATCTACTACTGTGGGCAAGAAACCCTTAGAAGAAATGGAGTTGCACTCATAGTCAATAAGAGAGTGGGAAAGGCAGTAATGGGGTACAACCTCAAAAACGACAGAATGATCTCAGTGCGTATCCAAGGCAAACCATTCAATATCACAGTCATCCAAGTCTATGCTCCAACCACTGATGCTGAAGAAGCTGAAGTTGACCGCTTCTATGAAGACCTACAACACCTTCTAGAACTAGCACCAAAAAAAGATGTCCTTTTCATCATAGGGGATTGGAATGCTAAAGTAGGAAGTCAAGGAGTAATCGGAATAACAGGCAAGTTTGGCCTTGGAGTACAAAATGAAGCAGGGCAAAGGCTAATAGAGTTCTGTCAAGAGAACAAGCTAGTCATAGCAAACACTCTTTTCCAACAACACAAGAGACGACTCTACACATGGACATCACCAGATGGTCAATACCGAAACCAGATTGATTATATACTTTGCAGCCAAAGATGGAGAAGCTCTATGCAGACAGCAAAAACAAGACCAGGAGTTGACTGTGGCTCAGATCATGAGCTTCTTACTGCAAAATTTAGGCTTAAATTGAAGAATGTAGGGAAAACCACTAGACCACTCAGGTATGACTTAGATCATATTCCTTGTGAGTACACAGTGAAGGTGATGAATAGATTTAGAGGATTAGATTTGGTAGACAGAGTGCCTGAAGAACTATGGACGGAGGTCCGTAACATTGTACAGGAGGCAGCAACTAAAACCATCCCAAAGAAAAAGAAATGCAAGAAAGCAAAATGGCTGTCTGATGAGGCTTTACAAATAGCTGTGGAAAGAAGGAATGCGAAAAGCAAGGGTGAAAGGGAAAGATATAAGCAACTGAATGCAGATTTCCAGAGAATAGCCAGGAGAGATAAGAAGGCTTTCTTAAATGAACAATGCAAAGAAATCGAGGAAAACAATAGAATGGGGAAGACTAGAGATCTCTACAAGAAAATTGGAGATATGAAAGGAACGTTTAGTGCAAAGATGGGCATGATAAAGGACAAAAAGGCAGGGACCTAACAGAAGCAGAAGAGATTAAGAAGAGGTGGCAAGAATACACAGAAGAACTATACAAGAAAGATCTTAATGTCCCTGATGTCCACGCTGGTGTGATCACTGACCTTGAGCCAGACATCCTAGAGAGTGAAGTCAAGTGGGCCTTAGGAAGCATTGCTAACAACAAAGCTAGTGGAGATGACAGTATTCCAGCTGAATTATTTAAAATACTAAAAGATGATGGTGTTAAAGTGCTGCACTCAATATGCCAGCAAGTTTGGAAAACGCAACAGTGGCCACGGGATTGGAAAAGGTCAGTTTACGTTCCAATTCCAAAGAAGGGCAACGCCAAAGAATGCTCAAACTATCGCACAATTGCACTCATTTCACATGCTAGCAAGGTTATGCTCAAAATCCTACAAGCTAGGCTTCAGCAATACATGAACCGAGAACTACCGGATGTACAAGCTGGGTTTCGAAGAGGCAGAGGAACTAGAGATCAAATCGCCAACATTCGCTGGATCATGGAGAAAGCACGAGAGTTCCAGAAAAATATCTACTTCTGCTTCATTGACTATGCAAAAGCCTTTGATTGTGTGGATCACAACAAACTGTGGCAAATTCTTAAAGAGATGGGAATACCAGACCACCTTACCTGTCTCCTGAGAAATCTGTATGCGGGCCAAGAAGCAACAGTTAGAACCGGTCATGGAACAACCGATTGGTTCAAAATAGGGAAAGGTGTACGACAAGGCTGTATACTGTCACCCTGCTTATTTAACCTATATGCAGAGTACATCATGAGAAATGCCAGGCTGGAAGAATCACAAGCCGGAATTAAGATTGCAGGGAGAATCATCAACAACCTCAGATATGCGGACGATACCACCCTAATGGCAGAAAGTGAAGAAGAACTAAAGAGCCTCTTGATGAGGGTGAAAGAGGAGAGTGCAAAAGCTGGCTTGAAACTCAACATTAAAAAAACTAAGATCATGGCATCTGGACCCATCAATTCCTGGCAAATAGAAGGGGTAGAAATGGAAGCAGTAACAGACTTCATTTATTTGGGCTCCAAGATCACCGCAGATGGAGACTGCAGCCATGAAATTAAAAGACGCTTGCTCCTTGGGAGGAAAGCTATGGCAAGCCTAGATAGCATATTAAAAAGCAGAGACGTCACCTTGCCGACAAAGATCCGCATAGTCAAAGCTATGGTTTTTCCAGTAGTAATGTATGGCTGTGAGAGCTGGACCATAAAAAGGCCGAGCGCCGAAGAATTGATGCCTTTGAACTGTGGTGCTGGAGAAGACTCTTGAGAGTCCCCTGGACTGCTAGGAGGTCAAACCAGTCAATCTTAAAGGAAATCAACCCTGATTGCTCATTGGAAGGATCGATAATGAAGCTCAAGCTCAGATATTTTGGTCACCTAATGCGAAGAGAGATCTCTTTGGAGAAGACCCTGATGCTGGGAAAGATTGAAGGCAAAAGGAGAAGAGGACGGCAGAGGATGAGATGGTTAGATAGCATCACTGAAGCAATGAGCATGAAACTGAGCAAACTCAGGGAGGCAGTGAAGGACAGGAAGGCCTGGCGCAATATGGTTCATGAGGTCACGAAGAGTCGGACACGACTTAACGACTAAACAACAACAAACAAAGCCAGAAGGTGATTCCGTCCTTATAATTTTAATGCAGGATAAATTAAGGAAAGTGATGCCCCCCCCCATCACATACACACTGAGTATCACCTGAGGGCAGGAAAAACTACCACCAATTGCTTTTAATGCATGGCAGGTCCAGAGCTGGGCCCAACTGTTGGGTATAGGTAGTTCCCAGTTTAAACACAAGTTCTGTTCCCAAGGTCTGTCCTTAAGTCAAATTTGTATGTAAGTTAGAACAGTATTATTGTATAATACTGTATAAGTAATATTGTGTAATGAACTCAAATCATTGTCTATTTAACTCGAATCATTGTGTATTTAACTCAAATTTTGTTACAAAAGGCTCCATTCATTCTTAACTATGGGTCATCTGTAACCCAGACGTTCTGAACCCGGGGACTACCTGTATTCCTCCCCAAGTTTACAGTATTTGCTTAGAGTGTAGGAGACATCAGATGTCTGCCTCTGCAGAGATACTGGAAAACGCCAGTCAGGCATTATTCAAGCTCCTTCTATACATGGGTTTAATGCTCTTTTGAAAGAGGGCTAGACCTATGTTTAAAAAACAGGACAAGGACACAATTCCTCAGCTGTGCAGAAGGTTGATTAAACTGGAAAAGCCGGATGGGTTCTGCCTGTCATGTGAGGCTGGTTGTGTCCAAATGAGCACTTTACAGATGTTCCACCGCTTCTTCTGACAAGGAGTTTCACGCAGCCTTACTTTTTGCTATTTTTTATAAATTAGTGGAGGGATACAGTGCCATTTGCCTACCCCTACACCAATTTGCATCCTCCTCCTTCTACTTCTGAGTGCTGCCAAATACAAGATCTGCCTGAGACAAGAAATAAAGCAGCTGAGCACTCCAACCTTGCAGGTATCATGGAAGACTCTTCGCCTGGACCATTTTCAAACTGAACAGCATCCTCATGAGGAAATGAGCTGAGACGAGACTCAAAAAGTGCTTCTTATTTTCAGTCTCTGGGCACCAGGCACTTGCACCTAGCCACCATCCTCATTCTCTTACTTTCTGCAGTAGTTTCCTGTCCCCGTACAAATGTCATCACTGCTGTTCCCTATCTGGAAAGGATGGAGAAAGGAGAGGCCGGCCGGGGGGTGGTGACGGAGAACCAGTAGCTCCAGCCAATTCCCCCCGCCCTTCACTTCCTCATTGCACTTGCTTTCACACACACACAAAAAAAGATTGTTGGAAGGAGTGGCAAAGCGCCCTCTGATTGCTCCAAACAATTGGGGAATGTGGCAAAGGAATACGGCAACTTGGCTTTGAGACAGAAATCTCAGGAGCAGGGAGGCAAGATGACATCTGAATTCCCATGAGGAGAAACTGTCTGTCCTGGAACTTCAGAGGAAGCACTCCAAGACTGTCTCCTGTTTTCTCTGGAGCTACAGCTGAGCCAAAAGTTAACTGCCTCTGCTTGTGAGAGTCTCTGGAACCCCAGCAACACTGTGGGATGAAAGATTGGTCCCGCCCTTATCTATAGAAAGGGCTGTTGTCTATACATTGCTGTTACTGCAGAGGTAACCTGAAAGGGGGACTGGAAACCCCTTATGGACGTTTTGCTGAAAAAAGAAAAAAAAGAACTTTATGGGATGGATGATTGGAAAGGGTAGACTATGGAAAGAAGGAAATTATGGTGTAACCTTAGAGAGGGTAAAATATATACGTACTTGTAACTGCTGTTAAGAAGATCAGAAGCCACTTCTTTATAACTTTTTCTTTTTCTTCTCCATTTCTTTCTTTGCACTTTTTTTCACTCATTACTTTTTTTTTTACTTTCTTTACTTTTCTCTTTCAAAATTCGTATTGTTTTTATTCTATTAAAATTTCTTTCATAAAAAATTATTTTTTTTACATACATACATACATATGAGTTAACCTGAAACGGAAGGCAATATGAGGAGGTGGCATTCAACAATATGAAGTAAAATGCGAATTAAGCCTGTATTACTTACTGTCTCATTCTGCATGAGGACTTTTTCTGAGGGGACCACACGACCAGTCAAGGAAGTCTGACATCCAATCTGCAACCCCCAGTTTTCTAATTCTAAGCGAGCATCTTTATTTCTGAAAGAAAATTGCAACCCTAAAATCAACTGGATCCAGAATCCTTTGCATACTTTTCAATTATACCGACCACCAGGAGGCAATACATGACCACTTTCATCTTTAGTGGGACTTATCAGACGAACACAGCAAGATTTTATTCTATGACATTCAAGCCCTCTACTGGGAATTGAAGTCATGGACCACTAACTTTAGATGACTATATACAAGGCATTAGCCTTAGCAGCTACCCAGGTCCTGATGCTCAGTGGTGTTGCAAGAAAAGATATGTGGAATTTATTTGAATGGTATGTACAGTCCATCTTCCCTTAAACACTCAAGAGAGAGAGACACAGATGTTACATTATGCCATGCCCCTACGTACAAACCTTCTCAGATCCCCCAATTTAGTGCACTGGGGGTTGAGTGAAAGCTGTAACATCAATGAGTACATTAATTATAATTCTGAGTAGGGATGAGCAACTCTACCAATTTCATTTTCCTCAGTTTGCCATTTTTGCAAATTATCATAGTTAAGTCAAAGCTTTATTTTTGTAGTTCTATCACATTTGGTTTGTAGTACTTTGGAATTTTTTTTCCACACTCAGCATTTTTCTGCATTCTTCCCCAAACACGCACATTTTTGTTTGCAATTCTGTTATATGTTCCATTCAGTTTTTGCAAAAATATTATACCCTCTGATATAACTTGTCCTTACTATTATTTTCATGCCGTGAAAATATCTACAAGCTCCAGCTAAAAACTTGGCAGATGCCTTTTGGGTCAACAGGTATTTCCGAACAATTTTTGACAAGCACAAATTTAACCTGACTTAATATATATTTATGGACTCCAACTGTTAAAATTCTTGGCAATATCCATATTGGCTGAGGAATTCTTGGGGTTGAAGTTCATATGCCTAGAAAGCACCCAAGTTGGGGAAGGCTTCTTTAAGTTATGAGTAACTGTGGCCAGTCCTAATTTATCTTGGAGAGAATGGCGGCTGGGAGAAACGCCAGCATTGTAAAAAGCCCTTACAGAAATTTAGGAAAGTGCTCCATCCAACTGTTCATCAAAATGACTGGATTCACATAAAATATTTAACCAGCTCAGTTAAAACCTAACAATTGCAAAAGGCACAGCAGTTGCATTCACACACCATGCTGACCTGGACTAGTTGTAATTTAAGTTAATTGCTTTCACCATTTATCATGTGTTTAGGGTTAGGGTTAATTTAGGGTTCAGTGTATTGGGTGAACCTAGAAAATGGGTTAATACAGTAATCAAGTTGTGAAGGTATGTAACTCCAGCCTAACAGTAGCAGATGAAAGTGAAAGAGATGAATGATAGAAAACAATTCAACACAATAAACAGGAGAATGAATATCTCTCTCTCTCTCTCTCTCTCTATTATTATATTTACATCCCACCTTTCCCCCTGAATTTCAGTGTATGATTGTCTCCTTAGGTTTTCTCCACAATAACTACTTGTGAAGTTGGTTCACTTTGGATGGCCAGTGTGATGTAGCAGTCGCACACTGGACTAGCACTGGGAAGACCCAGGTTCGGTTTCATTGCCAACCATGGAAAATCACAGAATGACTTTGAGGTGGTCACTCTCTCAGCCGAACCTCCCATGCAGGGTAGTTGTTTGCGGAAAAAATAGGAGGGACACACACACACACACACACAACCTTAATGTATGTCATCTTGAGCTTCTAAATAGGTATATATCTAATAAGTAAATAAACAAATAAACAAATAAATGATATTTCTGGAGAATATTCTTCAGAATGGAGGGAATTCCTCTGAAACTCCATTTGTGTTTCAGACATAGCCCCTGTGTCTCTGTAAACTGATGATGATTCTTTAACTCCATCTAGTGGATAAAAACACAGAAGAAGCAAGTCTGTACAAGTTGAGAGATCTGAATCCTGAATTCAATGAGACTTAACTTCTCTGGAGACATGGATGATTCTCTTCCATCATAAATGTAATTATTGATGTTGAGTGATTTTTTTTTTGACATAAAGTCAATTGTCACCTTATGTCAATCCCAGCAGGACTTAACCATCACTCTTTCCTGCAACAAGATGTGTTACCTATTCTTCTAGTTAACTTAAAATATTTCTAAACCATTTCCTCATCTGGATGCCCACAACCAAGAAGGGAGATGCTGCAGTAGGCCTTGGAAAGAGGATCAAGCTGTCCTGTAAATCAGCAATGGTCAAGTTTAGTATTGCCAGGAACCACTCATATAGAAATGCAAACTGCAACCCAGCTGGAGACACCTTGTTTTCTATCTTGATGCCTTCTCTTAAATATCCAATTACCTTAATATAATTAGAAAAAGATAAAATACTATGCAGTATATGAACTTAGGCCTAGCATAATTATATATTTCTGAATGCATTATGTAGAAAATCCAAAAATAAAAATGCAATTATCAAAGTACAGAATATCTCCAGTTCTTTTTTTTTAAGTGGAAATACTTTTCAAATGCAGCTTCATGCTGGAAATTTAAGAAAAAAAACTGAAAAATCAGCAGTTAGTTAATTTGTCTATATATCAATCTGTGCAATAGTTCTATGCTCTTATTTTATTATTTGTTTTTCCCCAAAACATGCACTTGTAAAAGACTCAAATCCAAACACTGTGGATGTATGGTTAGGCAACAGGACCAATCTTGATGGAAAATTACCTCTGAATGTTGTCAGCAAGTCTAGACAGCTGTAGGTGTCTGTATTCTGGGGACAAATGAGTCTGTTGAGCGAAATCTCTCATCAAGCCAAAGTCTGAAGTTGCACGTCTGCTAAGGCCTAACGAAAAAAAACGGGATATTTTACGAAGCCATAAATCAGTATGTGGCACTTGGGATCAACAGAATGGTGAAAATCAATGTCAGAGGTGTTATGTCATTACGGTCAGAATTGATGATCCTGAGGTCATCCCAAAGGATGTAAGGAGAAAAAAAGGTAAAGCTCAATTCTTGGTGCTGATACAGCCTTCCTCCAGTCTGGCCTGGGATTTTATAGTGGTCTCCTATCCAAGTATTAACCAGGTCTGAATTTTGAAATCAGTCACATGCTGCAACCTAGCTGGGCTCCTCTCCTTTCATCTGACAGCTCAGACCTAGAGGACTCTTCCGTACACTTTCCCAGTCACACATGACTAAGGAAGAGCCAAGGGCTCTTAATTCTAGAGTCAACAGCAAGCATGTATGCACCTAGCAAATCCTTGGCTCTTCTAAGCCCATTTGAGGTCCCAAATGGTCATAGGCAGGCACAGATGCTGGAACAACAGCTCTCCTGATCAGAGTTCTAATACTGCTTGTAAGCCACCTGCAGTGAACTCTCCAGGGTCCTGATGCTGCTGGGGCCAGAACCTCTTCATGTGTTGCCACTCTCTGTGAATGACCAGTCCTAGTTGGCTTCCTTGGGGTCCTCAGCTAGACTAAGTCACGAGATATGATTGAAAGGTAAGCAGAAGATGTGTGAAAACATCCCATCTTCTATCTCTATCAACAAGGAGTATTATTTACACTTTGCTTGTACAGTGTAAATATTTTTACATTGTAAGTTGAATATTATATATGTAAGTTACAATGCTTGAAAGCCAGTCTACACATTCAGAATAATCCTACGTTATTATTTAGATCGCAATGAGAAGTGGGATGGGCTGCATTACATAAATATGTCCCTAATACATACACACACACCCCTTTAGAAAACATGTATATTACAGAGTACTACTAACATGGCCTGCAAAGTGCTAATTTTCAGCCCAATCTTTATTTGTATTAAATATGAGACTTCCAGAAGGATCGGAGAAGAGCAACCAAGGACATGCTGCAAACTGAAAAACAAGCACCACGTTCAGACACAGATATACATCCCAGTTTATAGCAGCCTACTCACAACATGCCATCACTTTTTATCTTATTCCCTCTCATGGTATTTTATATCTTTATAAAAGCCACTGGGCCAGGTAATCCAGGGATATGGAATGACACCGTATCAGCTACAAGCTTAGCCCAACTTCTGGAAACTTCCCAGGGAGATTGCCACAGTGCTTTACAGAGGGCACTGTCCTTGACAGCAATTGAGAGTCTTCACCTATTCTAGAATCCAGCTGCCGCAATTCTGGCTGACACCTCAGTTGTAACAGATTTCACTGGCTCCTTTACCTGAAGAAGCACCCATTTCCATGACAGCCAGCCCAGCACATATAAACAATGCCATAAATATATTTGAAATGTAGTTTTATTGTTACTGTTATTGGGATCAAGAAACAGAATCCAAGATGGAGCTATACAGTGATTGGAAAAACTTTAATTTTGAACGGAGCTCCAGAAATAAAGAGAAATTTGGACTCCACCTTTCTCCTTCATTTCACAACACAGAATGGATGCCATCTACTCCTGTAAAAATAAAGCAAGCCATGGACTTTTACTATTTTAGTAAAAGAAAAACCCATGAGGTCTCACAAGGATAGGAATCCACCACAGCAGGGTATATGAATGTAAGGGTGTGGGGGGAGGGTGCACATCTGCCTGAATTTTTATATATAGCATTTCTGCTGTAACAAATTGAAATTACAGAGTAGTAAAATTAAAATAAATGTTAAGATATGAAATGAAATAACAGCAAGTATAACAAGTAAAAAAAAAACTAAGCTAAATTGTCTGGTACAGCATGTATACTGTCCTGGTCTTAGTTATGAGTGTCAGCATGCACAAATTTCTCGAAAACTGGCTGCAGATCAGGCAAAAATTTCCTATTTTTCCTTTGATTGATGACAACAAGGAAGTGATATTTGTAATGATTAGGTCACAGAAAAAGTCATTCGATTTTTTTCCCAGGGTTCAGTAGAAATTAAAAAAAGACAAACAGTGAAGCAAACAATGAGATCCTCAATCACATCTCCTTTACACAGACAGAAGCAAATGTTAGAGGGGATTTTCGAACTCTCGCTTCAAGTATTGCTGATGGTATTAAAGCATCTCTTAATTGTGGACTTAAGTTGTCATAAGGTATTCATAACAGAAAAGTTGTCATAAGGTTTTCACAATGGAAAATTTTGATTCAAGAAAAACATGACAACACTGCAGTGCTTATCAAGGCATTTGAATTGCACAGTTAGTAACGCACTTCTTGGCCATTTCCTTGGTGGTTCTAGGGGAGGAGACTGGCAAATGACTGAAAAGAAAATCCATATATAAAGTGAAAGGTTAACCTGCATTTACTCCAGGAAGCCTTTTTTTAGTTATCTGAGAAGGAAGTATGTATTACTAAAGCCAGTAATTCAAGATTTTTAGATGAGTTGCTGCTCTTAGAGGTTACCCTAGTTTCCACCTGAAGAAGCAAAGATGGGGTGTATTTAGGTATACCTACAATGATTTTCACGATTTTATTCTGGTGTGATTCTGAGACTGAAATCTCACGGGAAGAGCAGACACCCCACATCTTGACCCCACATAATATAGAGGGTTAGAACTTTACTTTGAATAAAGTGCAGGCTGCTCTGAAAACCACCCCTTTGCCACCAAAATGTTCAAATAACAATTTTTATATTTATTTAGTTTTTATTTATATTTCAAATTTGGACACTGCCCATCTCACAACAATGCTTATTTTGTGAGTAAATATCTGCTTTGACTCTCAAAGTTTGACTGCAGAGAACCCAAGTCTTCTTCATAGGAAAATAAAATACCAAGGTAATGATAACAAGTGACTTGATCAAATGGAGCAGTATTCAGATGCCATCAATGGTGAGAATTAGAACCTCTGAAGATTATTACCTTTGATTTATCATAGTTGATTATGAGATCACTTTTCTGGCATTAGTTTTCAAAGAAGGATAGCCTCATAGTTCAACCAAGATTTGGGAAATGAAGATCATGTCATCAGCTCAGAGTTACGATGTCAATTTTCTATCCGAAATCTTTTGAGAAAAAAGGCTATCTCCATTAGGCTTGTGATTGCATCATTTATAAAAAAGCTAAATAAAAAAGGAGCAAGAATGTATCTTTGCTTCACTCCATTAGTAGTGGAGATATCATTTAAAATAGAATCTGTTATTGAAAGTCTAAGGCAAATCCTAGTATTTGAATATAAAACCTTTACCAATATCAGTCAGCACTGGTTTATTGTGGAATTTTGAAAGCTTGTAACTCTATGGAATCATAAAGGTCTCAAAAATCAATAAAAGCTGTGTTTATGCTGTTTGACATACTCTTCTTTTAAATTATTTAAGATAAACACTTGGGCTATTGTGGAGTAACTGTTTAAGACCTGCTTGTTCCTCTGCTATGTTCATATTTTATATATACACACACACACACACACACACACACACACGAAACTCGAAAAATTAGAATATCGTGCAAATGTTCATTTATGTCAGTAAGGCAACTCAAAAGGTGAAACCAATATATGAGATAGACGCATTACATGCAAAGCGAGATATGTCAAGCCTTACTTTGGTATAATTGTGATGAGTATGGCGTACAGCCTATGAAAACCCCAAATTCACAATCTCAGAAAATTAGAATATTACATGACATCAATAACACAAGGATTGGAAATAGAACAATATTGGACCTCTGCAAAGTATAAGCATGCGTATGTACTCAGTACTTGGTTTGGGCCCCTTTTGCAGCAATGACTGCCGCAATGCGGCGTGGCATGGATGCTATCAGCCTGTGGCACTGCTGAGGTGTTATGGAAGACCAGGATGCTTCAATAGCAGCCTTCAGCTCCGCTGCATTGTTCGGTCTCACGTCCCTCATCTTTCTCTTGGCAGTGCCCCATAGATTCTCTATGGGGTTCAGGTCAGGCGAGTTTGCTGGCCAATCAAGCACAGTAATCCCATGGTCATTGAACCAGGTTTTGGTACTTTTGGCAGTGTGGGCAGGTGCCAAGTCCTGCTGGAAAATGAAGTCAGCATCCCCATAAAGCTCGTCTGCGGAAGGAAGCATGAAGTGCTCCAAAATCTCCTGGTAGACGGCTGCGTTGACCCTGGACTTAATGGAGCACAGTGGACCAACACCAGCAGATGACATGGCTCCCCAAATCAACACAGACTGTGGAAACTTCACACTGGACTTCAAGCATTGTGCATTGTGTGCCTCTCCATTCTTCCTCCAGACTCTGGGTCCTTGGTTCCCAAATGAGATGCAAAAGTTGCTCTCATCAGAAAAGAGGACTTTGGACCATTGGGCAACAGACCAGTTCTTTTTTTCTGTAGCCCAGGTAAGACGCTTCTGACATTGTTTGTTGTTCAGGAGCAGCCTGACAAGAGGAATACGACATTTGAAGCCCATGTCCAGGATCCGTCTGTGTGTGGTGGCTCTTGATGCACTAACTCCAGCCTCAGTCCACTCCTTGTGAAAGTCCCCAACACTTTTGAATGGCCTTTTCCTGACAATCCTCTCCAGGCTGCGGTCATCCCTGCTGCTTGAGCACCTTTTTCTACCACACTTTTCCCTTCCACATAACCTTCTATTGATGTGCTTTGATACAGCACTTTGGGAACATTCCACTTCTTTTGCAATTACCTTTTGGGGCTTTTCCTCCTTATGGAGGGTGTCAATGATGGTTTTCTGCACAACTGTCAGGTCAGCAGTCTTTCCCATGCTTGTGATTCCTACTGAACCAGCCTGAGAGACCATTTAAAGGCTCAGGAACCCTTTGCAGGTGTTATGGATTCATTAGCTGATTAGAGTGGGACACTTTGAGCCTAGAATATTGAACCTTTTCACACTATTCTAATTTTCTGAGATTGTGAATTTGGGGTTTCCATAAGCTGTACGCCATAATCATCACAATTATATCAAAGTAAGGCTTGACATATCTCGCTTTGCATGTAATGCGTCTCATATATTGGTTTCACCTTTTGAGTTGCCTTACTGACATAAATGAACATTTGCACGATATTCTAATTTTTTGAGTTTCACCTGTATATACATACATACATACATACACACACACACACACACATAATATATATTATATAATATAATCTTCTATATATAAGCTAATATATCTTCTATATAATCTATCTATATATAATCTTCTATATATGATATAATACATCATATCTCTTCTATCTGAACGAAAGATATTTGTTATATAGTTTTGCCACTACATCTATCAAATTAATAGGTCTACAGCTGCTGGATTTATGCCAGTGCCCTTTTCTAAGAGGGGAATAACAGTACTAGTATGCCAAACTTCTGAAAGTCAACCATGAGTGTTATTTAGATAGAACAAAGCAATTAGAATGGGAGCCCACTCTCTTTTAAAGCATTTGAACATTTTGGAAAGAAGACAGTCCTCCCCAGGAGCTTCATTCAGGTTTAGGTATCTATCAGCCAATCTACTTCTAAATGTGGAAAGGGGGCAAGGATCAACCCTGGCCAGCTTAGCAATTGGTGTCCTATTTTCTAAGGACTGAGATTTGTTGAATATACTGGTAAAATAGAGTGATTATGGGATTCTAGAATACAAGGGTGACAGACTTACTCTTACTTTACCATTCACTATTTGCCACAAAGTTGTCATATCGTTTGAATTTAGAGCAATGACCCACAGATACAGGTTAGCAACTTACACATTCTCTTCCATATACATTCCACTGTCATAATGATGAGCATTTTGTTAGTAACAGGCTGATCTTCAGGAGAGCAGAAACTCTGTTAGAAACACACAGGAAAGTTACAAAAGCCGTAGGGTTGCTAGGGAGGGAGGGAGGGCAGTCCATTCTCTGTGGAATTTATTTTCTAGTCCAGTTGTAATGTGTGTACACCCCAGAGACTGAAGTTATATTCCTAGATGCTCCTTGGATTTCTAGGTGTTGCAGGGAGCTTCACAAAGACTCGAAACTGCCTTTGTGATCCATCTAGAATGGTGGCATATATTGATAGCTCCCTGAGGCTTCAGATAGACATCTTTCAAAGACTTGCTTAAGATCCATTACCTGGGGAGGCCAAGAACTGAAACTGGAGTTTTCTGCATGCAAAAAACTTGTGCTGTCTTTATGTCTTTTCTATATTCTTTTCAAACCAGAAACTTCATCTCTACCTCTTAAATACTGCAGAACTGGCTAAAGTCAAGCTCAGAATGCTGAATGAGAGAGGCTGCTGGTTTACCTGTCAAGTAGCAGAGTTCTGGAACTAGATGCACCAAACGGGATTCAGCAGAACTGCTGCCTTTACTCTTCAGTTGGCTAACAAGCATTGGTTGATTCATATCAGTCAAGACTACATCGTACTGCTGTTCACAGAAATATGAAATCAGAGGTAAGCGAGCATGATGCTGTAGATGAGCAACACATTATAGCTAAAACAAGACTTTCCACTGAACAGAATGTGTTGCTTTCCTAAGTACTTAAGACATTTCCTAAGTACTTAAGACATTTACTTAACTTGATTTCCCCTATATTTTTACAGCTACTTTCTAGGTTTGTGCAGTGCTCAAGATCTGAACACATAAAGGTGCTTTAAAGTGTGTAAGAGAGCTCATGTAATGCCTGCCTACCACTCTTTAAAGAAACTGACTTTTCCTACAATCAAATGGTTGCCCCTGATGGCAGTTACATGATCCCAAGAAAACAAGGGTTGGTTAAAGATTTGACAAGAGGTGCTATGCATTTGGAATAAACTTTTTCTACTTAAATACAAAGCAATGCATTTGTATTTTTTCTGTTCTTTTATAGTTTTTTTTTAAATTATTATTATTCTATTTAGACAAAGCACCAGAAGAGTTTTTTCAATCTGGTATCCTTCAGTTCTGTTGGATTATAACTCTGGGCTAATGTCACCAATCTGAGAATGCTAGAAATTATAGTCCAACACAATTAAGGATACCATATTTACAAATACTGAAGCAGTGTCTTCCAGCAATATTCAGGTTCTCAATTACCTGTTTGTAGTAATCCTTGTAAGAGATCTGAGTGCCATCACGCTTCTGGAACATATCTGTTGGTTTCACAGACCACTCAATATCATCAATGCGATATGTTTTGTTGTTGTACCTGAAGTGTCAAGTAAAAAAATCTAAATATTCTAAATATTCTAGGTATTCCCTAGTGTGACCTGACATAACTCTTTCCTCCACACACCTACTAAAATCAATTCAAATGAATGGTAGATCATTAAGTAAAATAAAATAAAACATTAAGTTTAAGCAAAAATGCTGTTCTCTTGTGAAAAATACATGTTGCCCCATTTCGGAAGAGACAAAGTATAATTATGCATGATATGTGTCTTGTTTTATTATGTTTTATTTGTCAGTCCAGATTTTTGTTTACTTAAACATATTTTTATTTACTAGTCTCGTTTTATATTTTATGAATGAGATTGATAAATAAAATGTATACAAATTCCTACTGTAAAATAGTCTAAAAATTATCCTTGCAGATATCAGAACATTATAAAAGTATGATTAACATTACATGAGATACAACAGCATCACTTAAACAAAATAAAACCAGCCAAGGTTTATTTTTTCCCATTCCTGTAGGAAAACAGCTCTGAAGGGTAGGAAGAAAAATAATCTCTGCAAGTAAAGCTATAGAAAAACAGATTTGCTTCTTCCCAACATTAACCATACTCCTTAGATTAGAGTGCTCAGAAAAAATTCTGGATCATTTGCAAGGAGGGAAAAATACTTTTCAAACCCAAATTAGGATACTGAAAGGATGAAATATAGTAACAATAAGCAGGCTTATACAAGAAAAGACAACGAGCAAAACTTCTGGTCTTAGAATGTGTTTTGAAGTATCTTGGTCTAGTTGAGAGAACTCAAGATTCTAGTAAAACAAATAATAAAATTGATGTGATTTGACCAGGTTGATATATGACTGATTTTTGTTGCTGTTGCACATTATATTGTTTATTTGGCAGGTATGTGAGGCTATTACATTTTAATTGTTATTGGATTGGAATGAATGCTGCTTAAGAGAGAATTTTATGACTGAAGCAACACATAAGCCTAAGAAAGAAATCAGTCAGTCAATCAATCTGGCCATTTCTGATGATTATGCTCTCAGCTACAAGTTCTACAAACTGTTAACTGACAAAGAATAGGATTCTTACAGAAGTAAATTTTTAAAGCTGCAATATAAAACTACAAAATGAGTCAAAATTCTGGGTCTGTTTACTAATTGATGTTAGCAACTGAAGCGAACATGAAGTTACTAACACTTGAAAGATGCCAGTTTCCATAGGGGTAAACTGTACCTCGTAAGAACGATACGCCCCACCAATTCCTTCTCACAGATTTCTGCAAAACATGCCCTCTCTGCATTATACAGATTAGTCATGAACTCCAAAACATTTTCACTATGAAGGACTTTGTGGCTCACGTCTGCGCAGAGCATTACTCTGTTCTCAAATTGCCCAACAGACACAGCAAATCCTGGCCAGAGAGTCAGCCTAAAATGGGGAGGAAAAGACATTCTGAGTCAATCTAATACACGGATTCTGAGCAGCCTGGCAAAGAACAGAAGAAAATATCCACATACATACAAAACAAAGGAAGCTATGGATGGCAGAGAGCCCCCAATTTTTTCGTCATGAAGCATTCTGAAGTAGAAAAGGGGCATCTAGAAGACACTTTGAAGCTGCATTTGGATTTTTAAAAAAAGTCATGAAATCTAACATCAACATCACTCTCTCAGCAATTCACAAGGAGCAAACACAGATGGCAAAAGTTGTTGTTGTTTCCTTAATGTAGTGGAGCTGTAACATAACTCCGACTGCAGGATTGGGGAAGAAGCTATGACTTGAAAGTGAGTGTGAGTTAGATGGCATCGGTGGTGGCAGCCATCTTATTTTGATCTCATTTGATTGTTTTAAGTTTATGACGATCTCATGTTTGGTTTTTTAAGTAGGGTTTTACTTGTTATGATTACAGCATTGTAAAGTGCTGTGACTCCATTAGATACAGTGGTCCAGAGACAGAGTAAATGAATCAATACATAAAGGAGGGGGGAGGGGATTTGTGGATTACATGCAACCCTGAATCAATTCCTTTGTTGCCCCCAGAGAATCTTCTATGTGAGTATTCTCAGAACTTTTTGGGAAAAATGCTTTAAGCCCCTGCAAGGCTTTAGTCCTCACCCCTTTTCCTGTATTAGACTGGGGGGGGTTACCCCCTCCCAAATGCCTCAAAAGGATCAAACAGCTTAAGGTTAGAATGCCAACCTTTGGAAGCAAAACAACAACACAATATGGCTCCTGACCTCCAGAAAACTACTGATCCCTTAGATATTGCTATATATATGGTGTCCTTCGGGTTCGAAGAAGATCCGCTGTTGGGTAGTTCATCTGTGGACATGGAGGTGGCTCTGCAATCCCAGTCTGGAAGCACAGTCTAGCACAATGGGGACACTGGAAGTCCATTGTGGTAGTAACTGCAGGTGTTGTTCTGTGATGCCGCTCAGTTTTCTATCAGTTTTTGGCAGTGCCTGTCTTCAAAGCCAGTGGAGGCTTCACAGCACAGGGCTCGCCAGCAGGTTCTGTCAGTAGCTACAGCTGGATGTCACAGTGGTGTAAGGTTTCTTTCCGTGTCTCTGTAGCACTTGCATGGTTGACCTGGAGGTCTCTTCCCAGACTCCAGTACACTATAGAGCTACTGGCAAGGCATATGGTGGTCATCCATTCTGATGACATGTCCTACCCACCATATCTAGGCTCTGATAATCAGGCAATCTGATAATAATTATGTTGCTATATAACCTTCAGCATTCCCCATCGCTGGCTGTGTTGATTTTGATGCATGATGCTGACGTTCAGCAACATCTGGACAACTATAAGTTCCACTTCCTTCCTCTACTACAGGTAGTCCCCAGGTTAAGAATGCCCCGTTTACAGATGATCCATGGTTAAGAACAGAGCCTTCTGTAGCAAAATTCAAGTTAAATACACAATGGTTTGAGTTAATTACACAATACTACTTATACAGTATTATACAATAATACTGTTCCAGCTTACGTACAAATTCATTCTTAAACTGGGGACTACCTGTACTGAAGCAAGCAACCTCTGACCCCAGAACCATAGGAACCCCCCAAATCCTCTTTTTGCAGTCCTTCAAACCCCTCCGATCATGACTGTATCTTACACTTTCTTCAGTTTCATGCCATTTTCAGAGGGAAATAGATAAAAACTACAGTACAGCATAATCCTAAAACAGGCATATTAAAAAGGAAAGCCCACCTCCACAACCAAACACACTTATATGTGTGATAACCACTTTGGATCTCTCATCCTTTCAAAAATCTAAAGTGGGGCCATAAAATTGTCCACCTGGTCCTATTAGATTGGGCAGGTAAACCAAGGAGGCTACCCTAAAAAAGGCAAACCAACTGTGGAATATATATTTATAAAGGATTTTTAATAAAAGAAAATCTTGATAAAAACAAAGTAAATGACAACCTGTTCCCAAAGACAAGAAAACAGTTGTAATTTTTAAGCTAAAAATAAGACAATGCCTACTTCACCAGCCTGTAGAGTCCTGGATATGCAGTGAGAGTTGAAGGGACAAAGCAACAGCTAATTGGAGCATAAACTCTGCTTATTGCTAAGAAACTTGTCCTTCAGTGTTAGAAAGATACATTTGTGGACCCAATTACTCAGTGGACTGAAGACGTGACATTAATTGCATTTATGTTGCTTCACAGATATAAATCATGTATGGATGACTGTAATGAAATATGCAATCTTTTATTGAAAGTATGGTGTAAAACTTTGTATAATATATGCATGTATGAAAAGCTTTCATGTAAATAAAATGGTATACAAGTTATCTTGCTTTCTTTTTTCCTTTTTTCTTTTCTGTTTTTTAAAATTTTTCTGTTTAAAGTCAAAAAATTAAAAAAACGAGTGCTAAAGATGACTGAAAGATGGGTACAAAGCTCCTTCACTGATCTGTACATGAGACATAATAACAAAAAGAAAGGGATCAATCTTGTTATATCCACCACTCTAGTGCCTTTACTTTGACCATCCATGATGTGAGAAACCTATGAGAAAGATGTTTGCAGGAAGGATACTACAATAGGGGCCGATGTTAAAAGCCAGGGAGCCCCCAGGGTCACATCCATACTTAACGCTGAACTCACTGGCTGTCATGGCCAGCTGGGACTCTGACGAGGAGACCACTGACCCACAGAACACCATTGCTCCACGAGCTGCATTGGGTTATCAGTTTGCTTCTGGGTCCAATTCAAGGTGTTGGTTATCACCTTTAAAGCCCTACATGGCATGGGACCAGGTTACCTGAGGGACCGCCTCTCCCCAACTTCATCCTGTCCCACCCGATCACACAGAAAGGGCATGCTCCGGACCCCCTTGGCAAAAGAGCTCCGACTAGCGGGGTCCAGAAGGCGGGCCTTCTCTGCTATAGCCCCCGCCCTTTGGAATATCTTGCCCCCAGAGGTGAGATCAGCCCTCTCACTCCTGGCCTTTCAGAAGGATCTGAAGACCTGGCTCTGCCATCTGGCCTTAGGCGAGGAGGGAAGTCGTCAAGTGTGGGGTTGGCTAGCCCCTTAGAGGCCTGGCGTTGCTGCCTTGAACCATCGGCCTCCTGGATTTTTCTTTATTTTTTGTAATTGTGATTATAGGTTTTTAATTGTATATTTATTTATTGTTTTTAATGAGTTGTGAGCCGCCCAGAGTCCCCCATTGGGGGGAGATGGGCGGGGACAAATTTAATAAATAAATAAATAAATAAAAATAAATTTGCACTCATAGTTCCTTTGCTGCTTGTTTATTCTTTTTTTTTTTTATTGCGACACCCCCTCCTCCAAGTTGCCTGCACCCTTTGGGGGACTGCAATCCACAGTTTGAGCATTAAGCCACAAGAACCAGGATAAAAAAAAATAGATGAACTAGGGTTACTTAACCAGGGTTAAAACTAGCCATGCTCAGCACACTTTGTACATGCAGGGTCTAACTAAAGTTTAGCAGACCTAGTTAAGTATGTCATATGAATCCACTCAGTGTGGTTTATCAGCTGAGAAAACTATATTCATTATTAGTTAACAATGGATCAGTTAACCATAGCTAAGTGGTATGCATGCATAGCTTCTGGGTCATTTTGGGTTACTCCTCATCCATTGACACAGCTTACCTCACAGGGTTAATGTGAAGATAAAACCGGAAGAAGAATTTCACATACTCAACCCTGAGCTCTTGGAAGACCTACCTGATGTAAATTTAATAAATAAAACAACAAATTGTTAATAGACTACAATCTATTTACAGATAAAATGGATATTGATCAAATTAATGGATAACATTGATAAAAATTCTCAACAGATAGTGAGTTATTCATGGATAAAATAACTGAGTTAATTTGCTACAGAAATATTTAGGCTGCAAAGATTTCAGGATGAGCTGGCCAACTTACTTGTGCTGAGGGATTTCCACTGGATCAGATGGACTGTAGAAGTTTCGTCCAATCTGATACATTGACAACTTTTGTAAAACCCTGGATATTAAATATAAGTGTATTAGCACACTTTGGAGCAAAAATCGTATCATTTCAAAACTGATAAATTACAATATACACATTCTGCAATCTAACCAGGTATTAAGTGTTCATCAAAGGTTCTTCATCAAATTGTAGAAAGGTAACAAGTCAACTGCTACAAGGTTTGACCCTTTACTCTTCAATATTTTTATCAATGACAGGGATGAAGTGGTGAAGAGAATGCAAGCAAGATTCTGTTATTATAGCCACTCTCAATAAAAACTGCTTTAGCCTTCCTGTGCAGTTGATTTCCTGGTCTGGTCTTCCTAGTAAGGCTGACATAAATCCTGCAAGTCTGATTATGCAGTACCTCCTCCCCCTTCTTATACTCCTGTGAATTAGGGAGGCATCTGTCTGAGCCTTTTCTGTCTATAGCAGACTTAAGATATGTTTTGCCCCTTGTTGTTTTGGTAATGGAACTTGCATATCTCTGTCACGCTCATCTTCCTTACTCTCTACCCAAGACAGAATGGAGCAGAGTTTGAATATCCAGAGGCCTCTTGAAAAGGAGACTTAAGATTCCAATCTTCAGCCTACAGGTTCTGCTGCAGGCTGCTTTAGCCGAAGAACAATTTCCTAATCACGGGAAGTAATCATTCCAATTTCCACTTTAATGTACTCTGGTCTAATGTGTTCTAGGTATCATACCTCAAGAAGGACTCTTAAAAATTGAACAGGTGGAAAGAAAGTCAACAGCAATGAGCCATGGACTAGAAATTACAGCAAGTTCTGTCAACATTGATTAAAGGTGTTGGCTATTTGTAGCCCTGATGAAAGATTAAGGGATATGGCATAACTCTCTAAATACCTGAAAATATGTCACGTAAAAGAAGGTCAACACCTCTTCTGTTTGGTTCCAAAGATACAGAATGATGGATTAAAGTGACAAGAAGATAGATTTCAGTTCAATGTTGAGAAAAACTAACTATAAGAGCGGTTCAATAGTAGAACAATTACCCAGAGAGGTTGTGGGCTCCCCTAACCAAATGTGTTCAAGTAGGGGCTAGATAGCAATATAGGAAGAATGCTTTATTTTGGATTTCCACATTGCAAAATTTGAAGAAAGACCAAACCAGAAAGGAATCAGTGCTCTGAACTGCAGTTTGGTCTGAAGATATAGATCAGATCAGTTTAGTATTGGAATTGGCAGATAACCTTTACTTCACATATTCCTAATTAGGAGTACCACAAAACATATAATAAATAGCAATTTACAGTATGAGACACTTGAATAAGAATTTAGTCTAAAACTGGATCTTCTTTCCTTCTCTCTGCCCCACCCCCATGCCCAAAGACTCACTTTTTAAAGAGGAGGTTTAAGAACTGAATGCACACAGGATTGCTGGAAAACAGCTGTTGAGTTAATGTGATTGTTATCTTTACATGATTGCCTCTTTGGGTTTCACAAGACAGTTCTGTGACCTAGGAAGAAGGGAATATATGATGTGTGTGGTTTCTCATTTAACACAAAAAAATTCAATTGCCAGAGATCTAATACAAACTGTTATATTGTACAACTCCTTCCTGGTTTTTTGGAGAACACTAAAGCTTATAAAGGTGTTTACAAAAAATCCCTTTATTGTTCTTTCATTTTTCTTCTGCCATTAAATAAGGCAGGAGTCTGCTTATTTAACTTACAACTGTGTACCAACGTTGTTTGTAACAATGAGTAATGAAAGACAATAAAGAGGGTAAAGAAGGGTTTCACACTGAGCTGATTCAGATGTCAGAATAAACCATGGGTTATGGGAACAAATCAGAACAAGTCCCACCCTTTCATGCTCCACTTCCCTCTGAAAGAGAGCATGAAGAAGAATATTACAAAGAAATCAAATTGTTCTGCTGTTTTATAATTAATTACAGCTTGCTGTTTTAGCCAAACCAAACACATTGTGAGTTAACCCAAATTAAAGAATTAACAAGCTCAACCACATTCAAGTGTCTTGATAAACTTTACATGGAGTGCTTATTACTGTAAATCAAGATGGAAAACTGGCTGGATAGGAACTGAACAGAGTAGTTATATAAATTTGGAGTTTAGTATATAGTATGAAGTGTCCAATCTCTGACATAAACCAAGTCTGTTTTGGAATTACTTTGTGCATGTGTTTTAATGGAAACCCAAAAGTTTTATCACAATTTCATTTAGCAATGATCACCTTTATATTCTACCTCTCCACTGAAAGTTCAAGGCCCCATACATGGGAGGTGAATCTTTATCACATTCAGTGAGATATGCCAGATTTAGAGCTACTGCCCCATAATCACCCAGAGATCTAGTGCAGACTTCAAACTGGGTTTCATAAGTCTTAGCACAACATCTTACTGTGATAGAACAGGAGGAACAAACCAAAATTAAGACACTAGCTTTCCTAACTGGCAGAGACAATGCTGATGAACCACGTGGGTGGAAAATATAACTCAGAACAGAATACAGACATTATCCAACAGCCTATACAGTAAGGCATGAACTATTTTTCTACCAGCTCAGCCACAACCAACAGCACAGGAGGAGGAAGAAGCAACAAAAACTTGTCTAAACAGGATGCCGAATGTCTTTGCCCAAGGAAATTTGTTTAAACTATCACAAAATAAAATTGCCCCTTGGTACATACTTAATAAAATCAAAACTGAATGCGAACGTTATCTGAGGTGTGTTACAGTGTCATCCCTCCAAGAGGTATTCTCCAGCAAATGCCATCAACAACTAGAGAGGAATGATTTCTTAATATCCCATATAATATGTGCTTCTGCCCATGTTTCAAAGAAATTATAGAAGATTTTATGCATTATTTATTGTACTGTCCTATTTCCACTTCAGCACATGGAAAATCTTTGGAGCCCCTCTTGATAGGAAAATCATTTTGGCTCGATTCACATAAAATTGAATATTTAATGAATTTAGACAAAGTGACACCACTATAGAGATTAGCAAGCTTTGCCTGGGCTGCTGCTAAACAGAGAGATGATTTTTATCAAAAGTTCCTAATGCTTTTCCATTACTTTATCTGCTATAATAACAGTGTTTTAATGTTCTTACTGTTTTTTGCACATTTTAACATATTTTATTAACGTATGGCCAATCAATGTAGGTTTTATCTTATATATTTGTTATGACCAGCAGTCAAAACAATAAACAAATTGATTGACTGAACTTGTCTAATGGTGTAGAAGCCAGGACTGGAGCAGAAAGTCAAGGTGTAGGATGATACACAGCAAGGAATGAGGCAAAGGGAAATGGAGGAGAGTAAAAACAAAAGATGAACTCTCCTGAATTACACTAACGGCCTGCCTAGTTAGTATCCATCTCTCAAGAGTTGCCACCCGGATGCTCTGAAGCAGAACATGAAGACAATCTCAACCCCTGCTTGTACTGCTCAATAAATGGTATTGAAAGGCAGGAGACCTGTTATCCCTGGATATAAAATACCCCTCTGTAATCTCATTATCCATGTATTTACCTAATTCCCTTGCAGGAACAATGGGAATGAAAGTACATAAGTGGCTGTTCTTTGTTCTAAAAACATTATCCTACTCTCTCGCTCAAATTTCAAAGGCAAAGATAAACCATAGTAGCAACAAGTTCTTTAAAAAGTATCATCCTTCTCTCTCCCCCCCCACATACATGTACACACACGCACACACCAGAGTCTTACCTTGTTCCCAAGCTTGTGTGCAAGGAACAGGATTGCTCCATCAAATATTTTGGCTTTTCCAAGAAATTCAACATGGTTGTACAACAGCGCAATCCGTAAACGTCTTGATTCCAGCCCTGGATTAAATGTTACGTGGTACTGGTAAAGCTGCCATTCCCTAGGCAAACCTAAACTAAACAGGTTGGTAACTACTTTCACAGGAATGCCACTCGATCCTGAAATGGACAATATTATTAGCTGGATAGGAAAATAAAAAATACCTAACTTCAGTGTTCCTTTACTAGGTATTCATTTTCTGTTCTACTTATTTCCCAAGTCTCCAACACGAGTTCTCCGATTCAGACAAAATGGCAACTACAAGATTTCCTGGTTTCTTGGCCTATTTGTGCGAAGGCACCGCAATCACAAGCTAAAGCATGTCTGTATTTCTGCTTGTTAAAACAGAATATGATCTCAATTCCAACTCTCTCAATGTTTATATTGCTAATATTTGTGCCTGTTTATTTGGAGATCGTGTGTTCATGTGCTCTAATACTGAACATGCAACTTCCTCCAAATACAGTGGGGCAAAAAAGTATTTAGTCAGCCATCAATTGTGCAAGTTCTCCCACTTAAAAAGATGAGAGAGGCCTGTAATTTTCATCATAGGTATACCTCAACTATGAGAGACGAAATGGGAAAACAAATCCAGAAAATCACATTGTCTGATTTGTAAAGAATTTATTTGCAAATCATGGTGGAAAATAAGTATTTGGTCCATATCAAAAGTTCATCTCAATACTTTGTTATATATCCTTTGTTGGCAATGACAGAGGTCAAACGTTTTCTGTAAGTCTTCACAAGGTTTTCACACACTGTTGCTGGTATTTTGGCCCATTCCTCCATGCAGATCTCCTGTAGAGCAGTGATGTTTTGGGGCTGTCGCTGGGCAACACGGACTTTCAACTCCCTCCAAAGGTTTTCCATGGGGTTGAGATCTGGAGACTGGCTAGACCACTCCAGGACCTTGAAATGCTTCTTACGAAGCCACTCCTTCGTTGCCTGGGCGGTGTGTTTGGGATCATTGTCATGCTGAAAGACCCAGCCACGTTTCATCTTCAGTGCCCTTGCTGATGGAAGGAGGTGTTCACTCAAAATCTCACAATACATGGCCCCATTCATTCTTTCCTTTACACGGATCAGTCATCCTGGTCCCTTTGCAGAAAAACAGCCCCAAAGCATGATGTTTCCACCCCCATGCTTCACACTAGGTATGGTGTACTTTGGATGCAACTCAGCATTCTCTCTCCTCCAAACACAACGAGTTTAGAGCAAAACGTTCTACTTTGGTTTCATCTGACCATATGACATTCTCCCAATCCTCTTCTGGATCATCCAAATGCTCTCTAGCAAACTTCAGACGGGCCCGGACATGTACTGGCTTAAGCAGGGGGACACGTCTGGAACTGCAGGATTTGAGTCCCTGGCGGCGTAGTGTGTTACTGATGGTAGCCTGTGTTACTTTGGTCCCAGCTCTCTGCAGGTCATTCACTAGGTCCCCCCGTGTGGTTCTGGGATTTTTGCTCACCATTCTTGTGATCATTTTGACCCCACGGGGTGAGATCTTGCGTGGAGCCCCAGATTGAGGGAGATTATCAGTGGTCTTGTATGTCTTCCATTTTCTAATTATTGCTCCCACAGTTGATTTCTTCACACCAAGCTGCTTGCCTATTGCAGATTCAGTCTTCCCAGCCTGGTGCAGGTCTACAATTTTGTTTCTGGTGTCCTTCGACAGCTCTTTGGTCTTGGCCATAGTGGAGTTTGGAGTGTGACTGTTTGAGGTTGTGGATAGGTGTCTTTTATACTGATAACAAGGTCAAACAGGTGCCATTACTACAGGTAACAAGTGGAGGACAGAGGAGCCTCTTAAAGAAATAGTTACAGGTCTGTGAGAGCCAGACATCTTGCTTGTTTGTAGGTGAACAAATACTTAATTTCCACCATGGTTTGCAAATAAATTCTTTAAAAATCAGACAATGTGATTTTCTGGATTTTTTTCCCCATTTTGTCTCTCATAGTTGAGGTTTACCTATGATGAAAATTACAGGCCTCTCTCATCTTTTTAAGTGGGAGAACTTGCACAATTGGTAGCTGACTAAATACTTTTTTGCCCCACTGTAACTAATTCACGTTATGACTATTCATAGCCAAGCTTGTCTTCTTCCATTACACAGGAATGGGATTGTAGGAGCCACGTTAACCATGTTAGCCCATGATGGCTAAATATCAGAAGGGGTATGGTAGCACCCTTTCCGATTAACACATCTTATTAAAAGGCAGTGAGCATGAAACTGAGCACACTCAGGGAGGCAGTGAAGGACAGGAACGCCTGGCGCGATATGGTTCATGGGGTCACAAAGAGTCGGACACGACTTAACGACTGAACAACAACATTAAAAGGCAGAAGCTTTTGTGAGATGTAGCTCACTTTATCAGATGTATTGTAGGAGGAGAGCTGTGTTAATCTGTGGTGACAAAAAAACCCAGAAGCTCTAGTAGCATCTTTTCCAACTAACAAAGCTTATGCCTTTAACCTGTCTGGAGGGTGAGTCATGGCATTCATCAGTCCCCAGAAAGATTAAGACCACTTCACAAGTTCACCAGGGAGGCAGCACTTAAGGACCCACTTGGGGATGAATGAGGGATTAAGAGTAAGACATCCACATCCCAAAGGCTCCACTAATCACATCTCCTATTGTCCCTTCAAGGAGCCCATCATGTTAGTGAGAAACGCAGCCACCCTGGAAGACATTTATGGGGTCCCCCCAACCAACTTTCTAGACTGAAGAAGCTGCTTGGACAAGCAGCGAAACATATCTAACCAAAAGAAAAGAAGTCCAGTTGCCATGACTCAACCTCCAGATAATTCCACCTGGATGACTGAGAATCTTCATCAACATATGCCTTTAACCTGGTTTTCATCAGATTCACAGAGTGGCTAGACTGAGGTAGGATTTAAAGTAGGATGAGGAGGGAGGGGGAGGTAGGGAGACAAAAGAAGGTTATGCAGATGCAGATTACATGTTGGACAGATTACCAGTACCTTATCAATTAACAACTGTAATGAGTTAAAAACCCATTGTGTTTGTTGAGACCTGAGACTGCTGAAATGTTTTGATGTATGTGAGTTTTACAACCTTTCACTCAATGGAGAAGTTAAGGCCCAGTTTTCCAAAACAGTGGAAATATGGGAAATATTACTGTAACTGTAATGTAGTGTCAATGGGAAATATTATTGTAATTGCCCAAAGAAATCCTAGCACAACATTAGTGCACAGGAAAGAACAATTGCTCCCTGCAGAAAACAGAATAATAAATTATACCTGTTTTAGAATCTTTTACATGTAACATTGCTTCTCTGGTATTCACTTCCAGGTCTTGAAATTTATAGTGGATCCTTCCCCCCCTTTCCATCACCGTATAGCCAGAAGGTCCAACAGAAAAGCCATCTTGAGGAGAAAACAAAAATACAGCATTGGCAGTCTCAGAGAGAATGAAAGCAAGGAGTTACAAAGCTAAAGTTGTAAATCAATGCATTCAAAATCGGTGTACTGGTTCATTAAACATGAAAGCATTTTATAATTTGTTTGATTTGGATGCTAAACTTTATAGTCAGTTCTGAACTTTAGTTTCTTTTACATTTTGCTCAATTTTCTTGCATATCACAGTTGAAGAATCTCAAGGCTGACTCAGTTGATGCTCTGTTTCAGCTGCATCTTTCCTGAAGCTGATGTGACTGACATGATATGGCTGGGATCAGCCAAGAATGTTTTTGGGTGCAACTGTGGTCCTAACTCAGCCATCCAGCACCTTTACAAAAAGAGGAAAATGCTGGAAAGTTCACCCAGATACAGGCGCCCTGATAGGTGTGCCAGCTGGAGTGCCAGTGAATGGCTGCAGTTTAGCCATTCAACGCTTGTCCAAGGGAAGAAGGGAACTAGGGCTGAAGCACCCTGTGCAACATAGAGAGCATGAACTTTCCATTTTAGCCTGCATGGCATCCTTCTCTCTGCCACCTTGGCTCTTCATACGTAGATGAAATTGGAGGTGGGGTTTGTGTAGGAGGTGGGGCATCCTCCCTTAAACCATCTCTCTGATGTCATGTAGCTAACCTGGACGGGGGGGGCTAGATCTGACTCTGAACTAGATCTGGTTCCTCATCCTGCTGTGCATCTATCACTAATGATTAGTTGCAACACTACTGGCCATTTCCCAGTAGTGATTGACTGCATTACCCAGCCATTGCTGAAATGATATGAAACTGTGCTCCTTGCTGTAATTTTGGCAGAATTATGGCTGGAGGGCCATAAGATGCTAGGATTCATTAGCGGGGGACTAACTAAATCATTGACTGAAGCATGGTGAACATCCCGGGACACAGTATTCTAATATAAAAAGCCACAACAGAGATGGTTCTACTCAAAGGTTCCCTCAGATTTGCTAGATCCCAATCACAGTATAGCTTCCAAGGTCCCTATGTCTTTGTTAGGTTTACTCCAAGAAGAGTCAGGAGGCATGAAGTCTTTCTGTCATTTTCTTTCTTGCCAGCTAGGACCCGTGATTTCTCCTTTAGCACCAAGTCTGGCACAGCACTGCTCTTTTATCATGCATATATATAGCTTATCTTTCAAGGTTGTTCTAAATTGGCTTAAAGTACATTTGTTATGAATAAGCATCAGTCCCCATTGATTTTCTTTGGTTTAGCTAGCCCAGGTAGATGGGAAGTCCAGGCTGGGGCAGAACCAGCACATGTGATTTTACATGTAATCACCTGTACTTTAGATATTTCCACATACTCTGGAGATTAGGGAGTTTTAAGAATAGCTATTGCACAATCAACCTGCTTACATTTCAGTGGCTTTTCTCCAGTTCTTACGTGGCTGTTGCTGACTTCTGGCACACTGAAAGAATCACTCTTTCCAGAATAACCCTTTAAGGTGGAGATGATAGAACAGCAGCAGATTAAAAACTATGAACAGATCATGCTTTTCTCCACTGAGTTGATTTCTGAATTTTAAAAAATGACATTTGCTATTAAGTAACACTCTACAGTTCTAAGAGCTGAGAATAGGAAGCTACAATATACCATCAGCCTGATTCTAACTAGTCCCTGTTTTATCTGCTATCACATTTCTCCCTTTTTACTAAACCATAAGTCTGTTAAAACAAGCTAAAATACTATGAAAAGATTACAGAAACAGATTAGCATTACTGGGTCTAACTGCACAATTAGAATCATCCTTTTCAGATAACAAGTTAACACTATCCCAAATATAAACTATTCCCAGGACAAACATTTAATCAGTGTATAAAACATTCCAGATAGATTAATTCAGGTAAAATTCCCAGAGTCTGAAATCTCTATATATTGTTTTTAATAATTTTTTTTTAGAGCTTTCTATCACTTGTTATTGAAGAAACTCACAGTGACTTGACATCCTTCATTTTAATGTTCTTTCTAGCATGGGTTCACTAACATTATAGCATCAGATACCAGTCCCTCTCTTGTAAGAAATCCTTCCCGAATTTAATTCTGCTCATAGGATCAAATGCATTTCTTTGGAGATTGTATGAATTTGATTTACTAGCATCTGTTCAAAATGTTTAGTTTTTTTTTACTTTACATACTTTTTTTAGTATGTTGTTTCACTAGAAAATATATTCAGTGCAAGCACCAAAATAAAAACACAACCATTTATATACAAAACACAAATATGTCATAAACAAATTATTTTTTCTATAATAGTTTACTATCCATCATTAAATGTAAATCTGAATAACCCCATGTCCAATGATGTTGGTACATATAGTACAAGTCTGATCATACACCATCAGGTTGGGGTCAACTCTTAGTGACCACATAGGTAGACCTTTTCCAGGACGATAATACAAGTTTAGAGTGTGCTATATTTAATCAGTAATTAAATACAACAACCTTTCCCAGAACATGTGGCCCTTGACAGTCCCATCTTACATCAGACCCCAGTAACATGGCTGGGGATGCTCTCAGGAATGCTAGTAGCTTTGGATCAATACCCCTAAGAGAACCCATGACCTATCTTACAGCTAATCTTTAAGACAGGTCAATCAAAAGCAGAGATAAAATCTATAACTTCATAGTTCATGCCTGTTAATCTGTTAGGAAACACATATCACCAATGGTTTGGGCATCTGCAGCTCTGGCTGGATTTGTCAAAATGAAAAAAAAAAGCAGCTTCACGTCATTGTGCCCTAACTGCTTATTAACATAAATGTGTGTCCTTTATGGTTCACCTTTGCTGTAACAACCCAAATTATTACAAACAGTTCTACTGCACAGAGTATGGCCAGATATTATCAAGTATAGCTAATGGCCTACAGGCAGGTCCATCACATGTTCCATATATTATAAGATAGTTTATACTGTATGCTTTGCATTTTTCATGCTGTAAGCCTAACTTTTTTTTCTTGTTTTCTTCCTTGCTTAGCAAGTATTATAAGCAAATACACAATATTGATTGAACTGACGTTTGCTAAAAATAGCCAAAGAACATTACTTGCTGAAACTCCAAGACTGTTCAAGCTCTGAGAGAAACGTGTTTTCCTCATTCTATGTAAGGAAATGTAAAATATACAAAAGACTGATAATTTGTGGCATTTAAGTGCTATTTATGGTGAACTGACTAATGGCACAGCTGCCTCAAAGGTGCTTGAGAGAAGATCAACATTTTTGTAAACAAGCACAGGCATAAAAACATACTAGTTTGGAGAAGTCACTTTGTCCAAATGTTCCTCTTCCAGAAAAGAGTTGTCCTCTGGCTTTAACACGAGCCCGTCCAGTCATTATTCCAGGTTTGACTCCCTGTAATAAAGAAAACTATATAGTTCCCAATTAACTCTAATTCTAGAAGGATAAATTCTGGTGGATGAAATGGAAGCACAAGAGATCAGGGGTAGCAAAAGCTTCAAGACTTGTCTTCTTCCCATATGAAACTATCCATTCACAACCAAGATGCTCTGAAGAACCCCTGCCTCTTGCTTCCCAGCTATCTGAAATGGGAATCATAGAGAAGACAGGCTTATTTTGGTCGTAGCTTTGACATTCTACATTCTGCATCAAGAAGGCTCTATTATGCTGGATCTTATAGAAAGTTTTTTTAAAAAACCTGACAGCAGCTGCAACATGGTGAGAAGCTAGTCATGGATGCCCACCTATGTTTTAGAGCAATTGTATCATTCTTAAGCTTTGATTTATTGCCTTTTCATCCTGCTCTTCAGCCATCAGTAGGCACCTGGCAAAAATGGTATTTCAACTGTGCTGAAAGACTGATCCTGTTTTCCAACATTCTTTGCTGTAGCTTTACGCAGAGGGTCAGGGTAATATAGCAGAGTTGGACCAGGAGCAGGATCCACACACAGCCCATAGCTCATTAGCAACTTTGGGCCAGTAAGCCCATCCCACCTCATAGAGGTTGTGGGGTGAGGAAAAATAGAAGGGAGTACTATGCATAGTACCTTAAACTTCTATACAAAGGTGGAATATAAATCTAATAAATTCTTGGGTCAAAACTGTGAAACATCAAATGTTCAGTATGAAATAAAGTAGAAGGAAGATGTCTAAGAAAGGTATTTCCCTGCTCATCTATTTCTCCACCCACAGTTGCATGTAGCACATACTGTATTATTTATTATTATTGTTGGAATTATGTTCTGTGTATTCTTTGGCAGCTGAAGACATTTACATCTTCCTTTACGTTATTCTCACAATAAAACCTCTGTGCAATAAGATGGATGGAGAGAAGATGACTTTCCACAGATCACCTAGAGTTTTTATGCTGAGACTTTAATCCAGTGTTTCTCAACCTTGGCAACTTTAAAGATGTGTGGATGTCAACTCCCAGAATTCCACAGCCAGCATGCTGGCTGGGGAATTTTGGGAGTTGACCTCCAGATATATTAAAGTTGCCAAGGTTGAGAAACACTGCCTTAACCACTACACCATACCAGTTCTCACAGAAACAGGATTCACTTCTTGACTTCAACTATCAAATTGGGAAAAATAGTAGATGCCTCTTATTTATTTCAAACATAAAACAAAGCAGTGTGAATTACCGTAAATCATCTCTACATCTACTGGCTGACTACCATACCAGTGGTATGTCATTATGTTGCCTGAATATAGCCCTTAAACTGCCAGTCATTCTTTCCCTCAAAAATATAAATTCACCAAATACAGACTGTGACACATTAAGCAGTCCCTCAACTGGCAGCTCCTGCCAGCATAGCTAATAATTGAGAATTTCAGCAACATCGCAAGGGCCACAGATTCTTTGTCTTTGCTCAAACCATGAATTTGAGAGTTGCTTCATATAAAAAGACTAAGCCTACTTTAAATACATTCTCAATTACTTAATCTGGAGTAGAAATGCAAAACAGCCAATGTGGCGTGGTAAAGATCAAATTAGGTCTTCTGGAGAGCCTTGGATTTGAATTCTTACTCAACCCTATGCTAGCCATTTCCACCCCAAGCTTCTTCATAGGATCATGAAGATAAAACGGGGCTGGTCAATTGGGAAGATCAAGATTTGACCCCCCCAGAAGCTCCTGGAACAGTGGGCAATATATGTAATATAAATTTGCAAAATAATCTATATATCAATGGTTTTTATTTCTAAATTAAGGCAGGGTATGCAGCTGAGATGATTAAAAAAATGTATTTCCCTGAAAATAGCATCATAAACGGGGGGGGTACACCATCGCAGATTTTGGAGGGAGGGGGGCAGAATCAATCTCTGAAAGAGAGACCTCTTCTGCCTTTGGGGCTGGAAACACCAACGCATCACAGTACAGTACACCTCTACTTGGCATTATTTATTTTTATTTATTTATTAAATTTATACGCTGCCCACCTCCCCCAGAGGGTGACTCTGGTCGGCTCACCATTAAAATCAAGCATCAAAAACAGTAAATATATCCACATTAAATTAGCTTAAAAAATCATACTGTATAAAAAGACTCTATACAACTTTATGCTGGTCTATGACCGAAATAAAATTGATTGATTGATTGACTATATATAACTTATAACATCCACGAGCAGCGTTCGCACGACACGCTTAACCGGGTCAGGTCAAGCCCTGGCCCCACCTTACACGCTTCCTTGCGGGGACCTGATAGGGCTCGCTCTAAGGGAAGCCAAGGAAGGACGCAGCCCGGTATCAAACGGTAGAGAGGCGCCCAGCTACGCCGCCCCGCTGCGACCACCGCCGCGACGCCTCCACCTCCGGACTCGCGCCACGTGCACCTGCGGCGAGGCGCGCGGCCTCAAAGAAGCCACGCCCACTTAACGAAGGCCACGTCTTCCTCCGGTGCTTTCTGGAACCGGGCGCCGGCGTTCAGCCGCCAGAGCGTCCCTTCTTCGCCTGAAAGGCGCATGCGCCGGAAGTCTTCTCCTGCCTGCCTCTAATTATTTCTTATCCGTATCTGCAGGAAGGGGAGAGTGGGTACCTAGGGCGAAGGAGGCGTAGTGTGGGTTAGTTAATAGAAGGGATATTAATAGATATTAATAGAAATAGTCTCTGTTTACATGGTTTACTCGTGGTTTGTTGGGAAAAAAACCCACATTTGATAGTTTGCACAACATGCTAAACTTTAAACCCTGGGTTTTTAAAAAAAAAAATTTATTTATTTATTTATTTATTTATTTATTAAATTTGTCCCCTGCCCATCTCCCCCCAATGGGGGACTCTGGGCGGCTCACAGCACATTAAAACAATAAATAAATATACAATTAAATATACAGTTAGTCTGAGCAACACTGTATTAGTGTGAGCGACAGGAGTTGTGCAGTAGAAAACGTTAATTTTTTTTAAAATTCTAAATTTAAAAATAAAAATAAAAAAATCTTTCAGAATACCAGATCTGGGCCGCCAGTGCAGAAAAGAGATGAAGAAAACTCTTAAGGCTTTAATGCCCTCGATGGTGTAGAGTTTTGCTGGCCAGATGGGATAGCCCTAAACTCAACCTTGGTGACTACATGGAGAAATTCATGTCATTTTTTTTAGAGAAGAGGTTTACTATTGACTTCATCTGGGCTATTTTTTTATATTCCAGTCTGGCCTACAGCTCTGGAATTTCCTGGTAGTCTCTAATGCAACACTAGATGGTTGCTGAGTTTTTCAGTGAGGAACTCAAGAACATCTTGCTTCAAACCAAGGAATATGAAGCCTGACAATGTCCAGAACTTTTCCAAAGTAGATATTTAGCAGACCACACTTTTTCTATTAGAACTTGACTTGCAACATTTTTTACAAAGTGCTGTGGAAGGAACTGGAGCAAGGCAAATATTAAAAGCTGGCAACTTCAGGGATATAGGAATGAAAGATTCAGGCTGCACTTTATTTCCAATATGAGCACTTCTAGAAGGGACTGTCAGTGAGTACCAAGCCTCTTTAAACACCCAGAAGAAGCTGGATCCAACATTTCTGCTGAATTTGAGGAAACATGGTTCTAGATAGGATGAAGGTCTGCCTAATTCAATCATACCCACTGTGGTGCCTTCTAGATGAGTTGGACCAACCTTTCATTAGGTTGAGGAAGACTGAGTTTATATCTATCTGTCTGTCTGTCTGTCTGTCTGTCTATCTATCTATCTATCTATCTATCTATCTATCTATCTCATTCTATTTCTTTTGGGGGAAAGCATATCAAAATGCAGAAAGAGAGTAAGAAGTGATAAGCCAAAGAAATTAAAGACATGAAATAAGGAAATAAAACACAGCCACATCTAGTTTACACCAGCATCATTCATTATATCTCTCCATACCTTTCTATCCTTGTAAATTATTGTAGCTTCCAATAGGTTCATACCATGTTTTTCATTCTTTAAACTCCTCCTTCATATGTTTCTCTTGCAATTAAGTTGTCATTCATTTTCTCTAAATGACCAAACCACCTCAGTATAGTATACTTATTTCATACTGTTACATTCAATCTACATTGATTCAGTGCTCATTCATCTTTGACCGTTTTTTAATTTTACCACATATACTTCAGTTCCACTGCATCAACATAACAATTGTTTCTCCTAACACGCTTAACTCTCATGCCCTTACATGTAGCCATCTGCATTCTTTTCAAACAATATTCATTCCCCATAGCAGATCACGTATTGTCCACTATCTCTAGCAGTATTTGCAGATAATAAAAGTTTTCCATCCATCTTCCCATCTTTAGTAAACATTCCACAAGCTACATAAATACTTATGTAGCTACTTATTCTAGTTTTTCACCCCCTTAGATATAACTTGTTAGTGTGTTGGAATAAGAACTCAGATTGATTTATTGATTTAATTCAATTTAGACACCACTCAACTCCAAACTGACTCCAGGAAGCTCACAATATAATCAACCATAACAATGCAAAACAAAGCAAAACAAATTGGGCCTATACAAAAACATAGACAAGAACACATCCAATATGGGCCTCCATCCATCCTAACACAAGGCCTAGGCCAGTGTTGTCCAAACTTGGCCACTTCAATGCTGGCTGGGGAATTCTGGGAGTTGAAGTCCACTCATCTTAAAGTGGCCAAGTTTGGACAACACTGGCCTAGGAGAACAACAGGTCTTCATGGCCTCATGGAATGCCATCAGGGTGGGAGCCAGATGGATTTAAGGGGGATTGAATCAATTCGTATGTTTACTCATATAAGTGTACTATTGCTGTATTTGTAAGTTTGTAAGATGTCTTTCTCCTTCTCTTTTTTTTTAATCCATTCAATCTTGTGCAATTCTCAGAGACTGCCTGGACAAGTCCCCGCATTTTTCTTCACAAGGTTTTTCAGAAATGGTTTACCATTGCCTTTGTCTTTCTCTTTACCTCTCATATAATATCCTTAAGAATAGAATCAATATGTGCTTGTTCATGACTAACTGGTTACAAAGTTCAGACCTTGAGAGAGATATATGTTGTTACACCTCCTTGTCATTTCTTGCTATAAATGTAGGATCAGTTTATTAAAGTAACAGGGCTTTGGTTCAACCTTCAGATCCAAGATTCTACGTTTCTTCTCTAGGAATGTATCTGTAATGGTTTCACACCATGAAGGATACCCATGTTTCCCTTTGTGGTTGTTTCCTTATAAGCAATTATTTCTGTATCTGGAATCTTCTTCTAATGTGGATGCTCACACTGACTCTAATTAACAAACTATATAAGATTTATGCAAGCTTGTGGTTTTCGGCACTTCTGGGTGCAAGAGTCTAGTGACTCACTGTAAATGTTAGTTTTGAATTAATAAAGTTATTATTTGAACTTCCTCCATTATGTTGGTTTCCTTGATGGGTATTTTTGGCCATCACACTTGCAATTGTTCACTCCAATTTCCCTGTTGACTAATTCCATCTTTGACGTTGATTTTTTGACCCATGGTCCTCATTGCGTTATAAAAATTATCTAATATTTGCTGGAAATCATCTCAGCCCAGCATCATTTGCATTCCAAAGTACAAGCATTCAGTATATTTTACCCATGAAATAACCAAGATGACAGCACATATCCTTGTCCTGCTCTCTGCTCAATATTGAACCATTCATTAAGCATTGCATTTATTCTCACACATGCTTTACTCCATCATATACTGTTCTTACCATTCTGAGCACACAACTTTCAGTGCCATCATAACATTCCATAATTCAAGCCTATTCATTTTATTCTATGCTTTGATCTCATGAACATGTCAGTGTGATTATTTTGCCAGTAATACAGAGGTGGTTTACTGTGACCTTCTTGCAGGATATAGACACTACATTAACATTCCTGTCTAACCTGCTGCTCCAACACATTTCCTGATAATCTCCCATCCAGTTAATACCCCCAATAAGGTCAGTCAGGAGTTCCTGCTTCCTGAAACTGATCACACGCATATGTTTTTCAAAGCAAACCAAATTTTAGCTTCTTTTACACTACATCAAAACAGATCATAATAAATTAAATTAATACAGTTTTCTCCTTTACAGTAGAGGCAAAAGAATTACAGAGGCTGAATTTCAGCCTGACATGAATTTGTTTAAAGGCACACAATCCTCTGATAAGGATTTGTACATATGCATTCTAACTTCTGTGACTGGCTTCATAATATAGCCATAATGTAGTTTGCTTGCTTTTGGAAGCCCAGGCCAGGTCAAGTACATGGTGAAGCTGAAATAAAAAACAGCAACAACAAAGAAAGCTGGTTAAGACCTGTACTATGCTAATAAAATCGTGTAATGGGTCATCAAAAGTTGAGCTTAACTTGAAAGGGACATTTAGTTTTAGGATACAGGTAGTCCTAGCTTAATGACTACAATTGGGACTGGAATTTAGGTTGCTAAGCGATGCAGTTGTTAAGCAAACCATCCTGTGACTGGACCCGATTTTATGACCTTTTTGCAGTGGTCATTAAGTGAATCACCATGGTTGTTAAGTGAATCACATGGTTCCCCATTGATTTTGCTTGCCGGAAGCTGGCTGGGAAGGTTACAAATGGCGAACATGTGACCATGGGGGTGCTGCGATGGTTGTAACTTCAGGCACTGGTCATAAATAACTTTAAAGCGCTGTTGTAACTTTGAATGGTCACTAAAGGAATGGTCATTAAGTGAGGACTACCTGTACATAGAGTCCAGAACACAAAATTAATTTGCTAAAATTTATAAGTCAGATTCTCTCAAAGTTTTTCCCATTGGGTAACTTTTACTGGAACATGACAGCTAGAAAGAGGGCGATCTTATCTTGATTCTTACAAAGTGCTGTGACATTTTTTTCCCCTGATGTATGTCTCTCTCTTTACAAACTCTGTAGGGAGGTGATGAAATCTATCAGCAAAGACATGTCTTAACTTAGTAACACTCTTTTTTTTGGTTCAACATGTATAATTTCTGTTTCTGGAATCGAATTCTCCAGATTCTTCAAAATGGAAGTTGTGTTTATGAGATCTGTACACCACTGTGCATTTACTAAAAGCAGTTTCAAAACATTACTTGAGTTTAAATCTGCCCACAGGTGAAAATTAAACCGTAGTATAACATCTAATTGAATGTACATTTTGTTTTTTGGTATGTCATACAAACAATCTTAACACGGTGGAATAAATACTAAACAGCAACTCAAAGGCACATTTTAGGACTGCTTCACACATTTTGTGACGTCCACTGGGCTCGTGCATTCTGTGAACCCAACCAGCATAGTTATAGTTACGTCTGGTGTGTTCTGCAAACACAGACAGTTGCTATGTTTCATGCTGTAAACTGTGGGTCAGTTAACAAACTGTGGACCATAAACGAGCCAACCATATCTTAACTTAGTATGTTGTACGCGTGGCACGCTAGTGCCTATTATGAAAAGGACCCTGCATGGTTCCAAATGCTTCTGAAGGTGCCTTTGTGCTTTATAACTAGCCCATTATTCATGACATATTTATGTACAGTGTATAGTAACGCTTTTTGCACCTGTCTTTCCCACAGGCAGGTTACTACGTAAACATCCTGTAGAAATAATTACAGGTACATCATCTTTTGGCTCAGAAGCTTAGTTGGGTTATATTTAACTAGGACTTGAATGGGTGCTGCATATAAAAAAGAGGTTGGGCTTTGATCACATGAATGTAGATGCCTTCTTGATATTTTAGACCCCCTCTATGGACACCCTTGACCCACTTCCATACTTGATGCACTTCCATACTTCCATAGATGTGTGCATGAAATCCCAGGAGATTTGAAACAGATTTTACCTTTTTTTAGCCCTTCCCAGTCTGGAATAGCCTCAGATGCATGGGTTGGTCGGTCGGTCAGTCTCTCTTTCTCAGCTTAGGATTTTACTTTTTTTACATTGCTTGAATTTATTTGAGGGTAGGACCAATGTATGTATCAATAATGCCCAGACGTACCAGGCTTATGTGAACCATTTTGTGTGTATTAAAAAAAAACTGGTTAGAAGGTGCCCTTGAGCATTTGGCAAAGGTTCAGGAATGATGAACCAGTTAGGCAAAATGTTTAGACTGTTCTGATCAAACAGGTTTAGAAATATTTTCTTTCCCTGTTTCTTTTATCATCACTTTGCTGGAAACTGAGTTTGTACTTTGCAGAGAGGAAGACCATAAACAACAACATGTTTTGTGGTACCTTAAAAGATTTACAAACTTGAATTTTTTGGGGATGGGATTGGTCCGCAGAGAATTATGCTATAATAATAATTGGCACACAAGATTCTTTGGTCTACCTTTCAGATGTGTGGTCGAAACTTTTGTAAAACAGTCTGTTCGGGAAAACTCTCAAGACCATTGACTGCAATCCTTACTACAAGTTTAACAAGTGAAATTTACTCCTGTCACACAAAAGCAGGCATGTTCTCTCTCTCTCCCCCCCCCCCCCCCCCCCGCTTAGGAAACCCATGCATTTGAGGCTATTCCAGACTGGGAAGGGCTAATTGATACACACACACACATTGTGCAGCAGAAATGCTTGAGGTTATTGAGAATTCCATCGGCAAGCCTACATCTGTTTTTCATTATTTGTGCATTTTGAAAGAAACATCTGCCTCTATTTTACAAGATGAACTGAAAGATAATATGGCCAATGTTATCAGAGAACATGACCAAAGATCTTGACTAGCTCAAAGGACTCATATCAGTCTTGAAATATCTGAGTTTTCTCTGCCCAGGCTTAAAGTTTATGTAACCACTGTTCCCTCTGCCTAGCTTCCCTAAAGTCATCTCTATGGATCTCTACAGGTACATAATTTAGGAGTGCTCTTTAAGTCATTATTGTCACTGGAGGCCCTATTGACTTCTGTGGTTAGGTGTGTCTATTGCTGGCTTTGGCTGGTATGCCAACTATGGTATCCCTTTTTTGGACTACTATAGCTACAGTTCTTTATGTACTGATAAACTCATGTTCAGGTTAGTGTAATATACTTTATGGGGCATGGCAGTTGCATTTGATCCGGAAGTTGCAATGTGGTGGCCAGGTTGCTGCGCTAGCCTCTAGGTAGTTTCTGAATGAGGCCCAGCTTTTGGGTACACCATTAAGACCTTAAATTATTGGGTGTCAATCCTTCAAGGTAGTCCAGACCAGGAAATCAAAGTTATGAATGCTAATACTACTTTTATTATAAGGTTACTGTAACAGAATCTTCCAAGTCAATGTGCCTCTGCCATCCCGTTTCCTTTCAAGAGAACTAGGGAAGGTCAACTCTAAGATACTTTCTCAAATTACATTCCTGCTTTGGACTCAGATTTCTTATCTGACTGTTGTCTTAGTTGTGGCTCTTCTTCCTGCTCCTCGAGGTTATTCTCACAGCCCATTACATCAGGATGAGAATATCTGTCAGATCACGTTTGCCATTTTAGACCTAGTTTGATCACCAAGATTATCAAGGAAGATCCTCCTACATATATTAGGAGTTGCTGGCTATCATTTGCCAGCTGCTTGCAGGTAGACTTTTCTATGGCCACTCCCCACTTTGAAATGCTTTTCCTTCTAAAATTCACCAACTGCCTCCTACATTATTAACTGTCTTTTGGACCAGAGTTGATGAAAAACCAGACCTCCAGACAAGTAATGGTTTTGGTCTTGCTTTTATATCTTTTACTTCATATTACTTCATTCAGCCCACACAATGGCAGGTGGGCTTTTACACATGCATAAAGTACATTTTTTAGGCTGTCTGGTGCATTGCTATTTGTTCTTCCTGGTTTAGCCATGTCAGATCTCACCGGTCATCCCAGTTGTGAGGTTCCACATGGCCTTTTCACAGTAAAGCAAAAACATCTCCTAATTGCCTTCCAAGGGACTTCAGAAACAATACATTTTGTTAACCATAATACATTTAGAGGATAAGGAATGTTGTTAAAACCAGAAGATACTAGGAGGAAAGCAGAGCTCTGGAAATGCAGGGCATTTGAACTATAACTCTCTAGAAAAAAATGATGTTCATTATTACCTCTTTGTTCTTTCAAACTCACCATTGTCTTTATAGTTCTGCCCCATCACCTTATAGCTCCACCTTAATTGCCTCACTAAACACCTGATGTGCTACTATATCCAGCCAAATTCTTTGCAGCTGTATCCGGTTACATGTATATTCTAATTTGCATCTCTCTATAGAAAGATCTATACCTTCACCCCTTTGTAGGCTAGCCTTTCTGCCAAAACAAGACTATTTGTGCTTCAGTGAAACTATGCTGGTCTCCAGTTTTAAACAAATTCTTGGGGAAATTTGTGTGAGAAGTTTTTCCTAGTTGACCTGCTTTGAAGCAACTCACTTAGTTGGTGGTGGAGCAGAAGAGTCCCCTTGTGCCACGTGGTTCACAAGAACTTTTTCATTAAATGCAGTTCTTTCATGATCTCAGTGGAGGTGTCTCTCGATTCTTCCACTGGACTCTCACCTGAAGCCGTAATCTTGATAAAGTAGAAGATAAGTGCCTGAAGAATCATATGGATTAATAAATAACATTCATTACATGTTCTAAAGTCTGACTTAATGGTGTGGAGATGGGAAATATAACTATTTCATTTCAATGCACAAGCTAATGTAGTCAACAGAGAAGTAACAACAACAGAGTAAAATAAAAAATTTCTGCCTCCCCGTTTGTCATCCATGCCTGAAGGAAAACTTCAAAATTTATCATAAATGTTTAAAAAACAAGGCCAAAAGAAGAGAGGCACGCTTTGTTTCATTTCACTGATTTTTATTGTATTTTTTTCTGAAAGATGATTGCAGATAAAAGGCTTATTTTATTTTTGAAAAATGAGGATCATATCAATGATTATTAAATTCCCTGAGTGATTTGCATTGCAAATACATTTATATGTATTAATCTCTATTGATCTGGACAAACGAGAAACTGTTTGCTTTGCTAGTTTTTGTAAGGATTCCACAACTTAATAAATAAATTACAGCTGTTCCTAACACAGCACCTAAGGTCACACACCATACTAAATCATGGTTCGCATGAGCATGTTTTACTGAATAAAATGCAACATATTTTCACTGAAAATATGCTACAACATCAGCAAAGAAATCACATCAAGTTTTAATTAGTACATTAAGCAACCAAAAACCATATACATTTTGCAAACAATATAAACATAAAACATTTATCTAGGAGGCATGTTTTATGCACATACACTATATAGCAGGAAGTTACATTTCTGGTGAAAATCATTCCAAAGTTACCCCAAAAATCTGTGCGTGGAAGGAGGCTCTAATAAATCAATAACCCCCAAATCCTTATGAAAATGGTAAATAGAATTTTATTACAATCAGAGATCAGGAACAAACCAAATAGAAAAGTCAAATGTAAGAAGTTAGATATCAAAAATATAAAAATTGCCTAAGGAGAACGATATAAAGGTATTAGTTAAGTGAGCTCCAAGTTTACCAATAGTAACGACTGCTACAAAAAACTTTGCAAAGTTATATGTAACAAAAGGTTTCTTGGTTGGTAAAAAAAGTTAACCCTGTATTATGATGTTTCTTTACACACAGTAGCTTCTACACTTAACAAACTTATATTAAATCACTTAAACTTTCCACACATCCCAATTTTCATTTTGTCATTTATAAAACAGATAAAATCCTGCCATGAATTTATCAGAGACCTTCTCAGAAAAGGCAATTGATTAAATCTTATCAAACCATTTTTCAAGCAAGATCCAGAGATTTCCACTGCTGAACAACAAGTGTCTTTGTTGATAAATGCAGATAATCAATAATATTGATGGTAATTGAATGTCATTTTCTTTTTAATTTTGGACTATTGTTTCTGAGGTCTAATCATCTCTCTTATCGAAAGAGTTGACAGAAAGGTAGATTGTGATCTGGTTGACGATCCACCTTTTCATGTAACTAATAAGGAATAGTACCTTTTCAAAGCAGTCAGTATGATCATGAGAATTACAAATACCTGTGCTTAAGAATGCCCCTCAAATCTTTAGTTTTTTAATCATGTAATTAAAACTGCCTCTATTAAAGGCACTGTTATAAGCTCAAGGTCAAGAAATAAGGTGTATAAAAATATTATTTTACTAAAAAAAAGCCCAGTTTCCAAAGTGAACAGAAGGCTTGCTTTAAAAAGACAGTTGCAAAAAAAGTTTGTTAGAAATAACTTTAAACCAGTAAAGGTTTTCCCTCAGGACAATACAGCCTTTTACAGAGCAGTCATTCAGTGAAGCCAAGGCCTTCACACTGACATTAGAGAAACTTTCCAATTTATGCCAATAAGTATTTGAATCAAAAAGAACAAATAATCTTGTGGCACTTTAAGGACTAGCAAATTTATTACAGCCTGAATTTCCACTCACTGAATCTTGTAAATTTACAAGATACAACTTTATCTTTAGTGCAGGTTATTGCTCCATATGATGGTAGAATGGTAGAAATGAAAAAAAGAAAACAGAGTTAACCTGTACTAAAACTTTATGACATACTACCTCAAGGTCCACTTCCTTTAAAAGACATGTGGAAACATCTCACCAACTTCTCTGGGTGGGGAAGCAAACAGGCACGGCCCTGGTTAGTGCTCTGAAGGTCAATACCAGGGCTATAAATTAGATTGGGAAGTTGAGAATCATCCTGAAAGACAGCTATGAATTTTTGCTATAAAAAAAAAATGAGAATGTGTCATCAGAAATGACGCTCTAGTCAAGGGAGATTTTACTTAACGCTCCTTTCATTTCCAGCCTCATCCAGCAAATGATTTCAAAATTCACATCTGTTTGCAACTTGTCTACTTTGTATTTCTCTTCCCATCACAGCATTTTCAATTTTACAGAATTCCAGAATCTTGATGAATCATTGAACAATAGAGACGTCAAGTACTAATGCAAACGCAAAGAAATGAAAATAAAGGAGTTCCTACCCATCCCTAATCAGAAGTCCTCTTACATGAAATTTACTGATAGGTAAGACTGTGTAGCACTGTGGAATTTATACCATGTGAGCAAATCTGATTTAGCTGAGATTGTACCTATCTTTTCCCCCATGGAGGACAGGAAAATTGCACAATGCCAAAAAAACATAGAAACTCTTGGAAAACCAGTGAAGCTGTTTGCATCATGTTTTCCTACCACATCTCTCTTTACTTTTCTTCTGGGTGCAAATACATTCATTTTTAGTGAAAGAAATCCTTCATATGCTCCAAATAGATGTTTTTATGGAATACCATTTTTCCCCTATGTAATTCATGTCTATGGGGGATCTAGCTGAAGAATCACAGATTAAGGACATTTTGAGACTGTTGCAACTTAAGACCCACAGACAGAAGCTTCTCTGAGTCTGCTGCAATTAAAAACTGTGAAAGCAGATTGACTGCCCGCACATGCTAAGTACACCAGCTTCAATATCAGCTTATGTGCAGCTAATACAGTCCAAGTGTTGACATCCCTAAACAAAGTATTTTTTCTTAATGGATTCTGCATGAGAAAAGTCATTGGGTAAAAGCCCTCCAATGTCAGTGGACAAAAATCTACTAGTACTGTTTTGCTAACTCTCATTGAACAAATAATACAATACTACAAAATGTCAGTGCTACAGTGAGTGGTTCATATACTGTTTTAGTTCTCAGTATATTCTATTCCAGGACAAAAGATCCTATAGTATAAATTGTTTTGGAGAAAAAAATAACAACTTCCTCTTTGGAAACATTGGCTCCCAAATTGGCTGTTTTCAAGACATCTGGAAAAATCATCTATAAGGCACATGGCAAACCCGAGGATTAATTTTTTTAAAAAAGTGCTCTGATCAAATAGCAACACTTTTTCCTAATCACTTTCCCGATGCATTTTTAATCAGCTAGAGATGGTTTTGCCAACTAGCTAACCAATAATCTAATTCTTCCCTATGTGTCAACATTTGGACTATACCATCCCGTGTGTGGAAACTGTGCAAGACACATCAATGGTCAGACTTAGGAAGCCATTTTGCCTATGAGTTTTTAATAAAGCACAGCTGTAATCAGCATTAGTGACCCGTAAAATGTTAGCATGTAGTAAAACAATTTGGTGAAGATATTTCATCCTGACATTCTCTATCTTGACAAACGGATCTGTTTTTTCTGGTTCATCCCAGCAATAAAAGTTTTTTTTAAAATATGGGTAAAACAAACTGAGAACAAGTCAGAATTTCACACCATCTGACTTTTCTCAATGTAAGGCATCACATCACCAAGCCTGTAGTGAGTCATCATAGATCATCTTCTTCAGATTGTACATACATGGGAAAAAAAGTCTCATTTTTTAAATGTTCTCCACTTTAAAAATTCTACTGATGTAAAAACAGGCACATTAGTGAGAATTGGGCTCAAGTGCACGTATTAGTTAGGATCCTGGATACAAGAAAATGTTAACATATATGGAGGCCTACAAATGCTAGTGCTTCAGCTTGATGAACAACCATATCTACCGTACAGGAGAGACAACAAAAGTCCACACACTCACACACTATGGTGACTCTCCCCATGATGATTAAACCAAGCAATCTCAACTTATCAATTGGCTCTCCACAAAAAAACTAAAATAAAATATTCTTGTGCGTTGGATGGGTAAATGCATCAACCCAACCATCCTGCATGGAAGCTCAGCCAATCCCACGAAGTCAACTTTCAAACCAGCTGGCGAGGTTCTGGACAGTCTTGGACTGTTTTCCCAGAGCCCTGACTGTATTACAAACCTTGCAAGAGTGTTCGAGCCAGAATGAAGACACCCGCACTTCATACTGTTTCCTCCAGGCAAAATATTTTCTGTACATGTTCTTGTTTTTATCTAGGAATTTTAGGTAAACGGCCAGCTCCATGGGGTCAGAGAAGTCATTGACATGAATGAAGGAGTCGGAGGGGACAAACCGTTCATAGTTGGCCCTAGGAGGGCCCAAGACGACGGGGACAGCCCAAGATCCAAAGGCGTTCCTCCAGAGTTTCTCCGTGATGTAGTCCTGATGCTGGGAATTTTCAAAGGCCAAGTAAAACTTGTACTCTGAAACTGTCTTGACCACATTACCGTCTTTGAGTGCCAGTCCATGACCCCCATAAATATCAATGGGGAGATATTTTTTCAGCTGGTGGTAATAACGGACCCGGGCGTGACCCTCATTCCAGTTACTGATGACCCACGCCACCAGCTTGGTCTTCTTGGGCAAGGTGAACTGGATAAGGGGCTCTGGGAGCAGCTTGAGATACCCATAGGGCACAAAGACATCAGAGTCCACTTTGTAGGACATGGTCCAGTTGAAAAGGCCAGTCAGCCCTCGCAGGCCCGTTGTGTGGGTGGGCGATTCGAAGTTCATCCAGACCCACCGCTGGCCTGGCGGCCTTTGCTGGGGCATCTGGCTGATGCCATGCCGCAGGAGCTCCCGGTGATGGAAGATGACGGCGTGCGCGCCCAGCTGGTGGCTGCGATTGGTGGAGACTTTGCAGGCGCTGATGTTGAAAAGCTGCCCGCAGTCCCCTAAGTTCCAGATGTGCCCGAAGGGCACCCACCACATCACCACCGTCACCGGCTCGGGGTCTTCCGCCCGCCAGCGGCCTCCCCGCGGCGCCAGGTCCTTCAGGCTGCCGGCGGCGTACCAGCCCAGCACGGCGCAGAAGGTCAAGCAGGCCGCCAGCAGATGCCACGGCCGCCCGGCCGGGGCGTTCCACCAGCATCGGCGGCCGCAGAGCTTCCCGAAGGCAGGCTCGGTGGGCTCCATGGACAGCCGGCGCCGGCGCCACGCGGGCAGCCGAGCTTCCGCCGCGGCGCCTCGCCAACTCCGCTCGGCGGCGGCGGCGGCGGGGGCAGAGAGGGAAACCCTCGCGGCGGCCTCCGTCCCCGTCCACGGGGATGAGCGCGGGGCCGAACGGGCATGCTGGTGCTGGTGCTGGTGCTGCCACCGCCTCCTCCCGGCGCCCTGCCCCTCCTGGGGCGGCGCCCCTGGGTGGTGCCGCTCGACCTGTCCAGATGCGCCGTCCCGCCCCGCCATACTCTCCCCGGAGCCGGAGCCGGAGCCGGAGCCGCCCGGGCTGGCCTAGCGGCGGCCCCTCCCCTCTACTCCCAGCCCACCTTCAGGCTCTCGCGCTTCCTCCGCGGACCCTCCCTCGGGGCGAGCCGCCGGACCTCTCCCTCATTGGGTCGCCGCCTGCCCGGCCTCCTGGGGCTCCGCGGCGGGACAAGCAGACATTCCCGCGGCGCAGCCTGCCTTCCCTCACTCTAATCGGGGGAGAAAGGGTCGCGCTGCAGGGGAGAGGCATCCCAGCGCCGTAGCTGCCTCGCTGCGAATGCCGCCTTCTCCTCTCCGAAGGAGAGCCGTAAACCTAGTTTTCTTCTGGCTATTCTGCTGACTGGAGTGACTCAGGGCCGGAGCAGCTGACTCCTGGACGAAAGAAAGGCATTGGGAGGGAAGCTGGAAGGCAGCTTGTGATCGCCGAAAGAGCCTTGCTCTCGTTGGCCTTGCTACTCAGGCTCTGCTAAAGGGCTGTTTCCTCCAAGGACTTTGCTGTGCCTAATAAGCTTAGTCAAATCCTTCCAGGAAACAGTCTAGGGTCTTCTTCTCCCAGAAGTAAGCTGGCTTGGCCGGGACTTTTCATGGGTCTGCCAATTAATTTACTCGCTGCAGATTTCTGATACAAAGAACCTCAGAGATCATCTGACCCAGCCTCTTGCTTCACTCTATAAAGAATTCCCGAGAGATGGCTCTACAGCCAGAATTTGGAGACCTCCAGAGAAGAGAGAGGTACCACTTCAGACGACTTATTCTGATTGTTGACAATTCTGACCATCTGGAATTCGGTCCTAGCATTTAACCTGAATCTTCCTCTCCAGGGCGAGAGGAAGGAGTGGACAGAGAACCTGTCCACCCCTTCCTCTCTCCCTTTCAATTAATTTTCAAACTTAAGAGCGTTTCGTTTTGATTAGGACTTTGCCAGCATGCAAATGTTCTAGTCTCATTACAGATCATATTGCAATATTCCACATATCCTGTGAGTTGACAGAAGGATTAACATTTATTAAACACATACAATCCTTCCAATCCTGTAGAACGATGGCTCACCATCCTGGTTTTTCCATATAGGATCTGTCGCAGATTCAGTCTGAAGAGGGAGCACGACACTGAAAAGAACCATGTTTATTGTTGGGTACCTGCTTTACAAGAAAGAGGGACCCTGAACAATGGAAAAGCAAAAGCTTCTTATAGAAGTTGAGGGCTATGAGGTGGGAAATCCTAGAGATCTGATTTGCTGACCAGTTTGGGGAAGCTAGGAAGGTCCATGCCAATGTACCTGGGAGTAGTTCTACTGCTAGGCAAAATGGGCCTTTCAGGAGGGCAGCAGAGCTGAGGACGTTCATTGGGAAGGAGGTGGAATGTTGAGGTCATCAGCTTATAGAGGATGGAACAGGTGGGGTTTCTCTAGGTTGCAATTCCCTGGGCTGGACTGTGAGATGGTGAGGAGGCTTCTATTCTTTGGTTTGACGGATTACCAAGGTCTTTATCTGGGACAGGGAGAGTCAGTTTGGTTCTGATGGAATTAGGCAAAGAGATGAACTGGGTTTGACCTCCATTTTCTTAGGAGGAAAAAGGGTGCAACCTCCATTTTCGTTGTTAGGCTTGTTTTCTCCACTACAGAACTCATACCTGTCTGAGTAGAGCTACTGACTGAATTTTATATGCCAATTTAATTGATAAATTATCCAAACGTTTCCAGTGTTGGATGTTGGACAATTAAAGTTTAGCTGCTGAAAATAAAATTTTAATATGTTTCTTATTTGCCCCACATTTCCTCCTCCAAATATATGGAAGAATCCTAATTTTTGTGAACATTTAATTCTTTGTTTAGTTGTGACATTCAATTCATAAACTCCCCCTCCCAAAAAAGTCTGCTACTTTTTCATATAGCTACCAAAGGGGAAGAATGTTCCATTCTGTTTATAAACCCTCCAAAGTTTTGCTGGCTAATTACAAGATATTTGTGCAGTTCTTATGGTGCTAAATGCCAGTGCAAAATCTTCAAATACGATTCCTGCCTAGAAGCTGAAAAAAAATCCCCCAGATTCCCGCAATGTTTGCCATGTTTTATCATCCAGATATTTTCCCAGATCAATCTCCCAATTTTTTTTCAAACCTAGGGAGGGATTTTCTCTATCTGTTTCTAATAATCACATATGCATTTTACAAATCATATATTTACATTGAGAGGGGTAGTTTTGTATTAATTTATCAAAATTTATTAATGGACAATTTGTAAGCTGCTCTCTTAGTACACTGAATCCATAAGAACCTTTTTATATTGTAATTGGTGCTCTATTTCTTTTTTATTATAAGGGAAGGAATCTCTGTAAAAATTTCTTATTCTGTATATCCTTTTACACATTTTCATTTGGTCAGTTCTATATTGATCATAACACACTGGATATATCATCGGGGTGTTAAAGAGATATGTCCTATATAAATGTTGCATACCTCTTCTGTATCCGGATCAACTACATTAATTTTACTTACTTTAGATAGGTCTTTCTGGAGGAAAAAAGGCTTAAATATTTATTCAGTTCTTCTATATTTTAGTTTTCTAGCCACTGCTTTGATTGTTCATTCAAAATGAAGGGGATTCCCCTTCATTTTGAAAGTTCAGTCAAAGCAGTGAATAAAAAATGATTGGGATGGTAAGTCCTAAATGTGGAGGCTGATAATATAATTTTAGACATGAACCTCTTTCTGAGATGCATACAGAATCCTTCTACTGGTTCTTGAATACTTTTGGAATTAAAACAAAATACTTCCATTTATTTTTGCTATTTTGTGAATATTTTTTCTGAGGTCTCCTGGGGGCAGGGGTGAAATAATTAATTTCGAAAGCATATAATAATTTTAACTGCAGCATTCGGCCTGGAATCTTGGCACAGCTTTTATTCCAGTGTTTCATTACTTATTAATCTTTTCCCATGTTGGAGTATAGTATATTGCTTGCTCACTTCACAGGGAGGTGTACCCAGAACACTCAAGTCGTAGCAGGTAGGTTGGAACATAAGCTATTGTCAGATGTTTCCACCTTGGTGTTTATCTGGGGATGGGTGAAAAATTTACTAGCTTTTGGAATTTTGCTTCTTCTATTGGCGTCAAAGCTCAATCTAATAGCTTATTAAACCATTCCAGTGGAAAGAGTGCAGAGTGACTGTATTACCTCTTTTATCTTTCTGTTATCGGTTTCAAATGATATTGACTATGGATGTAATGTGGAGAGTGGGTTAGTTTGGGAGTCTCTTCTGCAGTCTACTGGCAGGGAGCTCAGTGACTCGCTGTAAGTATTTCCATTAAAGTGTACTTTGTTGTTTCTGTATCCAAATGCTTAGATTTTTCTTTTAGGCATTTTTTCTCACCACTATAGCCATTAAATGTTTTTAAGGATTTTCCTAAAATTTTAAAGGACTTGCGTATCAAAGGTATTTCTAAGATACTCTTTTTTGGGGGGAGGGGTATAGTTTTGGACAGGTATGAATGCACAGCAATTTTTTTTAAAATTAACTGTGAAACCTGATACTTTTGCAAAGTCTTGCAACTCCTTTTTATTTTAAAGAAGTGAATGTACTGCATTTGAGAGAGTTAATATATTTCCTGCAAATAAATTTAGTATATTTTTCCTTATATTTACCCATGTAACTTTACTATTGATGCATCCTGCTAACGTTTCTATAAGTAAATTAAATAGAAAAGGGGATGATGGGCGTCCTTGTTTAGTATCAATAGAGTTTAAGCTGACTCATAATTATTAATTCATATCTGTGCCCTTGTAGGTTTATAAATCTGGTCTGTCATGTCTTTTTTTTTTTTTTTGCCAAATTTAAATTTTTGTAAAGTTCTTTTCATAAACAATCCTTCTACACACAGGCTTTCTGTGTATCTAATGAACAGGCTGATAAGAGGAACAAATTGGTTTACAAAAGTGTAAAATCATATGTAATGATTTTCTAATAGGATTGCATATAATTCTCTTGGGAACAAATCCAGACTGGTCTGGATGTATAATCTTATTTATGTTTAATCTAAGATGATTAGCTAGTAATTTAGTACATTGTTAAACAGTAAAATGTCTCTATATGGAGTTACATTATTTGGTTTGAGAATAAAATACATACCAATGAACACTGATTCACAGGTGTTCTGCCTCTAAACATCTCTTAATCTGTAAATTACTCAGATTGTCCCTAGCATAGATTGTCCTGTTCTTAATCATGGCTGTGGGCAATTCACATCATAGCCCCTTAACCCTAATATCCTCTGGCATTTAGCCAAGTTAGGATGTAACCCCATCCAAAGAGATCCCAGGGTGTTCTGTGTGAACTAGACAATCTGGGATCATTTCTCATTTAGATTTGCCAGGAATCGACAGATGTCTTTGCCAGCCGAGCTACAATCTCCTTGCAGTCCTTACAATCTGTCATTTTATCATCTCACCTCTCTGCAACCGACATTGCTTTGAACGAAAAGGAATTTAATTTTGCATTGCCTCTATATTAAGTCAGGTCCCTTTAGCTTGTAGTCACCATAAAACAGTAAACTTATTTTGGACTATATGGAAACACTGAAGGGATACAAATGCCTAACTCTTGACATCCCAAATTTGAGATCCATAGTCTCATGAGGTCAGAAGAGGAAAAAGAGATTATATCTTAGCTGGCACCAATAGCTAGTGATCCCTGGTGATCACATCTCAATAATGCAAAATCCCAGGACATCTAGTGAACACAAAGCAATTTGGATCTCTTTGGATCAGGTTGAATGTGCCATTTTAATACTGTTTTAATCTACTGTTTATATTCACTGATTGTACCCTGCTTCAAGATTTCTAACAATAGAAACCAATATAGTGTACAAATATATTGCAGAAATAACAAATGTTTGTATTTTGACATGTTTCAATGTTTGCCACAAACTTTTGAGTTTCAGTGGAACATCTTGTTGACTTCTTAGCAATTGTTGTTGCGAAATCCAACCTTCCATTTATAAGCATGAATTATTAGCAAATCCTGTAGCAAACTATAAGATGGAAATAAAATCTCTTTTGTTGTAATATGAGGACCAAAGAATGCACGGTGAGATTTCCACATATAAAGTAGTCATAAAGAAATAAAGGATGAGTTATTTATTTATTTATTTATTTATTTGTTTGTTCGTTTGTTCATTCATTCATTCATTCATTTATATCTCTCTGTCTATATCTGCTTACCCTTTTAGGATAATTGTCTCACCACCCACAAAACAGCTTCTAAATTATTATATTTCAAGACACATCAAAATAATTTTAAAAAATCAAAATTAAAAAAAAAAGCCTGTTTGGTCCGGTGGTGAAGGCACCAGGCTAGAAAGCAGGAGACTGTGCGTTCTAGTCCCACCTTAGGCATGAAAGCCGGCTGGGTGACTTTGGACCAGTCACTCTCTCTCAGCCCAACTCACCTCACAGGGTTGTTGTGGGGAACATAGGATGAGGAAGAAGTATTAGGTATGTTCACCACCTTGAGTTATTTAGAAAAATAATAACTGCAGGATAAAAAAGTCTAAAAAAACCACATAAAAATTATAAACTTAATTTATAAAGATAACAATAAATACAATAAGCATTCCTACTCTTGGATTGTTAAAAACAACACAGATGTGAGATAAATGTTATGAATAAATAAAATATAAGTGAATTGAAGCCATAAAAATACCAGTAGTAACGGGTATAAAATATATTCAAATGAACAGAATTAACTGAAACTCAAACTGGGATAGACGGAAGAGAGATTTTGGTCTTTTCTGTGTGGTAACACAAATAGGAAATCTATTTTTAAAAACCACAGTTGATTTTGCTGCTATGTTTACCCAAAAGGAAGACTAGTTGCATTCCCCCAAATGAATTTACTTTAAAAAGGGACAGCTATCACAAATTTGTAAATACAATAATAAAAATAGATTTTTTCCCCAACTGTCTTTTGTTGAGAGGGGTTGTTTTAAATGGAAAGGCGCTGCCCTTTGAGTAAATATGGTTACATGCATCTCTAGACTGTTATTTTTCATGTTCTTTTTCTAGGTATGGCAGGGATTTAACTTGTCCTCTTCTGCAAGGGAGGTTCCACCACTGAACTTTTGATCCTTCCCCGCCTTAATGTTAGCCCCAGATCTGTCACTTGGGACACACCGTCTCATATTTATAAGGGCGGCAAGAAAGATTTTCATCCCTGGGAAGGACTGAAGCGAGAGGAAACTTGAGAGATCTGGTTTGAAATGCTTATTTAGTCCTCCCGATACTAGATTAGCTTACAAAACTGGGTGGCTTTCTGAAGCGGGAGGGGGGGTTTGGCATGTACAAGTTTCTAGAAGGTCTGTTTTCTCCTTTTATCATTGGGATTTAAGAAAAAATAAGGATTCTATGAGAAAATGGACTTCTAGCAATGCACAATTCAGGGCCAAACTTGAGCAGTCTCCCAGTGGGGAAACTGGGTCTCCCAATGTCATTAATTTTACTTCAAAACATCACATGGAAGCAGTCTTTTTTCACTGATAAAGAGACTCTTGGGATTGCTCTCTCCCCAGTGGAAGAAGGAAGCAAGAACCATGAAGGTTCTGTCATTCTGAACTTACATTAGAAATGCAAGAATACTTTCTAGAGCAGTGCACCAGAATATTAACCCTCTTCCAGGGGTCAGCAATCTTTTGAAGGAGTGGGCCCCATTGCATAATTTTGTATGGAACCCAAAATAAAAACAAATCATTTAAAAATTTGTTTTTTAAAAAGTAATATATATTAAAAGAAGTTTAAAATACTCCAAATGGAATGTGCTTATATAAGAAAGAACACCGTGCAGAAGAGAACTGCATCTTGGACATCATACAAAAGGCAAACAAAGAAAAACCATAATCAACCAGTTCAAAACAATGTATCTCAAACAATAAAATGGCAATCAGAACTGAAACCTTCTATAGCTTGTCAGTTGGGAGCTCTACTCATCTTAATGGCGTCCACATGTTCACCATTTCTCTTGCCAGCATGATAAGATAAGAACTTCCAAGTTCCTAGCAATGAAATGGCATTTCGCTAGCAGTGACATCTTTTCCACCTTAGTAGATTTTCTCTACAGACAGAAAAGATGGAAGAAATGGTGGAAAAAGAGTGAAGGAAGTTTCATTTCTAAGAAAAGGTGATGGTGCAATAAAACACTCCTCTAATATCATGCCTTAAGTATTTTTGGAACATTACTGAAGTTTCTCACCAGCAAGGGGAAACTTGTGAATGGAAAAAGTCCACTGTCCATTCTCAGACTGACATGGAATTAAATATTCCTCTTAAAGTGGATCCAAAAACTCACATATAGAAAAAGAGGTAATTCTCATTTTGCTGTAATGGCTGATAAGGTAGAAGTAAACCAATTCTTGAATGGCAGGGAGACAGACTTGGATATCCAGTGGAGACCATGATGTTAAGGAATAGATGCTAACTTCCAATCACTTACTGCTGATTACTACTACCTCAGAAACCTTTTACCTCAAATAGCTTGGAGGACTGAGCTTGAAAAAGGGTGGAGAAAAAGTGAACCTCCCTTTGTCCCATCTCCATAGCTCTGAACAATTCCTTCTCTTCTCTCCCCTATACCAACTATAACTTAAGCAATTAATCGTGTTTGAAAAAGCAGCTAATCAATAGTGTTTGAAAAAGTTGTTCTCACATCTAAACTGGCCTTGAGTGAGGGCAAGATATGATCATACAAAGGAGATATAGGACAATGAGTAATCAAGGTCAAAGGTAAGGACAGATTTGCCTGTTTTCCATTTGCTCAAGCTGCCACCGTGCTATAAGAACTTTTGAGGATCTTACAAATAGGTTGCAATCTTCAAAAATGACTTAAAAATTACTCATTTTGTTCTGAAGGACCTTTTTGTTCTGAAGTAGTGAATTGCTTAGTGGTGAGCTAAGTCATAGATGATCAACTTAGATACGCTGACTGGCAGGTGCATAGCTTCAGAGTTTATTTTATAAGCTACTTTATACATTCTAACATATAGTTGTCTATGTTCAGATAAATGTGACAGCCATATATTTGCTTTTCTTCTGTGAATTCCATCAAAGGAGATTGAATTTTTCAGAATGACTATCCTAGAAAGGAGAAAGTATCAAAATAGAGAGTCATAAGTATTATATTTGTGGAGCAGCTGCAACCACAAAACTGCCCCTGTGCCTTGTTTTAAACACATAAATAATGTATTATTTCATCATGAGTGGAATGAATCAAGTAATTATTCTTAAATGGAAGGTGGAAATTACTTAAATTGTCATGAACATTCCTTCTCAACCATTCTTTTCCATTAAGGACAGAATCTCATTGGAGTATAAGTAATTAGGGCCCAAACAACTTGAATTTTTTATAGGTACATAAAACTTTTGGTAAACAAAAAATGAAGTTGTTGCCTTCACGAATCAGAGAAATCTAAACGTGATTGTGCAATGTGGAATTCTCCAAACTGAAAACTCATTTTAAAACATGATACAATGAAGAACTGAGCAACCCTAAACATAAATACTTCCAACTAAGTTGCAGCAAGTTTTGTTCCCAGGTATGTGGGTTAAATTGTCCAATTAAAAGTGGGAAGAGCAGAGTTCATATCCCAGCTCAGCCATGAAGGTCACTGAATGGATCACTCCCTCTCAGTATAATCTATCTTGCAGAATTATTATAAGAATTAAATAAGAAGGAAAGAATGGCCATAAAAACTACCTTGATTTTGTTGAAGGAACACCCAGATATGAAAGTAATAAACACAACAGTTTCAAGAAATGCAAGACATTACAAAGCATTTATGCCAAACGTGTTGACTTTACTCAGAAGCAACTGAATTGATGCTCATCTGCCTGGTCTGTACTAAGTCCCCAAGATGATTTTGATTACTCTCTTCAGAGACTAAGATTTCTGGGATGAAATTCTGTGGCTTGATATTGAGGATGTATTATGCTTATATGAATATGGACACAGGGCTGTGGCCCCCAAATCCTCAAAGGTCTTGGAAGCTACCTTAGATTCTCCTAAGAATGGGCCTTGAAATTGGAACTTTTGGCAGTCGGATGCAGCTATACTCTTGACCGAAGAACGGTACACTTCTAACTGGGATGGTTGCCCTCTTCCATTGAGGGAGAGATGCAGATGGAGTGGTGAGAGAGGAAGGGGACACCCATCTAGCTAGCCAGATCAACTGAATCAACGCTGGAGCTCAGTGGGGTGACAGATGTTGCAACCAGATCGGCCTCACATCTTATAGCAGAGTCTTTCTGTGTGCTAGAGCAATCTTCCATTAACAGAGTTCACACATGGACTAGCTTCTAGTAACCAGGAACTAGAAAGATGCCCACCCTGACCTAAAGGTTCAAAAGGAAATGGATCCCCAAGCCACATGGGACAATCTAAAACTAGCCATGAATCTGAGGCCTGCTTTACGTCTTCTATTTTGAAGGCATTCAGAAGAATCAGAGTGATGTAGCTGGGAAGCTTGGATCAAACAGCCTTTCTGTTCCAGCCTAATCTACCTTGAAAAATTATTCAGAATTATTCAAATTAGTAAAACAACTATAGCCCACTGAACTGATGAATATAAGGTGAAACCCTGTTGTGAATATAGATTGGAGATCTAACTTAAAAAAAATCATTGTGAATCTACCGTCAGTTGCAAAAACATCTATGGTACCTTGAACTTCTGAATCCTGCATTTGTGTTTAAAAATTGCAGATAACTATTAGGGGTAGACATTGCAGGGAGAAAGACATGTTAGTCTATAGTAGCCAAAAATCAGAAGCAATCTTAGAGCACCTTTTTAGATTAACAATTTTTTTAAAAACACATAAGCTTTCATGAGCTACAGAGAAGTAGATTTTTTTCCCCTATCTCTTGGCTGCCATTTGGTAGCTATTTCAATTTTTGCAGTTCAGAGAGGGTAGCTCTCTTCTATTTATAGTACAATAAATGAATGCCGGCAATGAATTTAGTGAATGTTAGAGATCGCTATATCAGTCTACTGTTTTAGATGCATGCTTTTGGTGGTGGGGTGGGGAAAAGAAAGGAGATACTACATTCTTACTTCTTATGACAGCATGCCTGGAGTAATAAGGTTGGGAAAGGAAGCAGCTTTGATTCTGTGATGCTGGGTTGAAGCCTCCCACGGGGAAATTTCTTTTCAAGCTCCAAATTCTTTCCAGAGCCACTGTTCATAATATACAGAAGAGCATTATTGTAATTGGATTGTATTACAATTATAGGTAGTCCTTGTTTAGCGACCACAATTGAGACCTAGTCTTTAAGTGAAGTGGTTGCTAAGTGAAACAACAGGATTTTATGATCTTACTTCAGCTTTCCTTTGCTTTACAGACCTGTGAAGGTTGTAAATGCAAGGATTGGATGTAAAGTTACTTTGTCATCACTGTCGTAACTGTGAACAGTCACTAAATGAGGCAGTTGCTAAATGAGGACTACCTGTAACAATCTCAGCAGTTTTAACAGGGATAACAAAACAGAAGTGTCATCCTCTTGTTGACATACGTAACCTTATATGCAAGAAATCCTTCCCATTTTAAGACTTGTGATCAACAAAAATGTAAACATTTAGTCTCCTATGTCTTGTTCTAATAGTATTATGCAAAGATAATAGCATGTACAAAGGAAGTTCCATACAGCTTAAATGTGGGAAACTCCTGCGTTCCTTCGAAGTTTCTTAAGGGCTCCTTTGGAAGATGAATCATGATTGGCAACCTTTCCCTAAAAACTGTGGACTCACATAGCTAGATCATTATCATGATCAGCCTGGCTGGTAGGTTTTAGAAGATTTCTTCAGAGTGTGAAAAAGAGATTTTGTCTATTTAAGAAACTTTATATGGCTTCCCATCTTACCTGTGAACTCTGGATGGCTAATCACCATCAACAAAAAAACCAATCTAATAAATGATTGGCTGTATATCTTCTGTGGGTCTCCCTATTCTTTTGTGAAACCAATAGAGCAGCTGAAGAATGTCTTTTAGCTCAAAGTAGAAAATGGAGAATCTGCATACTTTGCCCAGATGTCAATTTTAATGCAACAGGGATATAATTGAAAAGAATATGAACATTTGAGAATATTAAACCTTGTGTCACAGTTGAGTTAATAATACATGTAATACATACAATAATTTCTTCCCCAAAAGGAACAATCATAGGATACTGTACAAATATATGTTTAAATGAAGCATTAGTCTCACTGCATCTCCAACATGATGATTTACTCAAACCTTTTCAACAAAGGTGCAATGGAATCCAATAAGTCCAAAATACTATTTAAAAAAAAATAGAGATGTAATCTAAATTCTATTGAAGTTTGGGATATTAGTGTTAACTCCTCTTCCTATTTTGTCCATGAGAATAGATATATTTACTTTAAACAGCTTCCAAGAAGTATTTTATTCATGCCTACATGTGTTCCAAAGCACCTTTTCCTTGTTGAATCCTTAGTGCTGCACGATTCTAATTGGAGTGGTTGGAGTGCTAAGTACACACAGGGAACCTCATCCCCAAACAAATGGATTGCTGTGAAGCTTATTGGATCACTGTGGGCAAAAAGGAAAAGCTGAAATACCTCATTCAGGATCTATAAAGTTATAATCTATTTCTCAAGGGTAGGAAGTGATCCATGGAAGTGTAATCCAGAATTCCTTAGCTCACAGTATTTCCAAACAGAGCTATACCAGCCTATGATTTTTCCCCTCCACCACTGGACTTAATTCCATCAATAACACACTGTCAGCAGCCAAGAGTAGTAACATTCTGCAAAGGATTATGAAGTCCTAAAAACGACTTCCTCACTACTCTGTCAAAACTAGTTTATCTTTTCCTCTTCTTTATTTTAGTTATGAATTAAACTTGAGAGATCATCCTATGTTTATGGGCTTTCACAATGGACAGACTGTCATGTTTAAAACAGAGAGAATGCTGTTTGGCTGGATTCTGAGCTCAGCTATTGGCCAACTCAGGCTGAGCAAGTATTAGGTGAAGATGTTGGCTGTGAGCTTCAGATTCATGCTAAAGGCATTTGGGACGCATGAATGGTGAAGATGAACCTGGAGGATAGCATGTTGGATTTAAGATGTGTTGGAAATTACTGGCAATTGAAATGGATGGTAGTGTGACAAGTTGAGCTGAACAATATGACCTTCCAGATTTTGCCAAATTATAACTCCATGCATCTCTCACTATCAGTCATGTTTACTGGGACCTTTGGGAATTGTGGGTAGGGAATCTGAAGGACTGCCTATTGTATATCCATTGGTCAACCAAGACTTTATGTTACTTTTCTGTTTCTTCTCCTTAACAGATGAAAAAGAGTTTGGAAGAAGCAGTGGGAGAACATGGGGGGGGGGGCAGGTACCAACAGAAGGCAACAGTTGGACTGTGGGTGAAGCATGGCACTTGTGTATAAAAGCCTCATAGGGATCAAGTCAAAGTTAATTTACTATGTCTTGTTTTAGATTAATTAATACCACATACACCAGTTTCAACCCCAAGAGAAGAGATTATACAAATGCAATAACAAATCTACTTTCCGTGTGATTTTATATATTCCCTGAAGCAGAACTATATTTAAAGTTGAACTTTTTTGATATTCACAATACCTTCTGTTCTAGTACCTCCCCTTAGAAGTGAGATTTGCCCCATCTGTACTGGGTTTTCAGAAATGATTTAAAATGGAATTGTTCCAGAGGGCTTTGAGGAGTTAACAGTACTCAGTCCCCTGTGGTTATTTTTGCTGTTGCTATTTTTTGTACCAGTGTTTTGAGTAGATATTTTACTCAGTGTTGTATTTTTGCAGACTGCTGAAAATCACTAAGGCAGGTCAGTATACAAATGGAATCTTTCCATTATAAGCACTTCAGAGTTTGAATTTTCCCCATTTATCTTGTTTTGCAAAACTTACCTTCTGAAGGGTGTCTGATTCTGCACTCATCCCTCTGGAAATACAGCTCTTCCTCAAGTACTTCCTTAACTCTCCTTGGTGGCTCAACATATACAAACTTTTTCCCTGTTTTAGAAAAAACCATTTAAATGGATGAAATGAGGAATTCTCAGATTGTATGCCTTCCTTCATCTAGTTATATAAAGTTAAATATTAAATCAAACAATTATAATATTTTATAAATATTCTAATAATCTTGATAACCCATCATATTTAAGAAAAGTGACATGAATAATAATCATGCTTTATTTCTTCTTTGAGGAATTTATAAAAGCAGAGTTTGTGCATCTAGAGCAGGAAATGGAAAAAAGATAAGCAGAAGTTTCTATTACTGAGGCACAGCAATTATTATCAGACTTATTATCAGACCTATTATCTGTGGAAGAGAGGTCTCTGAGACTGATTTTGGGACTGGGAAAGAAACAGGAATATCTCATATACGTCGTTAACAACAGATGGGTATTTTAGGTCAGTCTTGTATAGAAAAGAGTGGTTAGCTCTTCAGTTCTGCATTCTGGGAAAAAGTGGTTCAAATGGCTCACAGAGACCTTTACAATTCACTAATAAATAAGTGCTACAACTTGGGCTTATTCAGTTTCTAAGATGTTGTGTAATAACTCCTTAACAATAAATTCTAGCTAGTGGGACTCATCATGAATCTTTCAAGGTTGTCTCTGCTACTGTGTGTGTGCACCTTTGAGTCCGTGTTGACTCCTGGCAACTGTCTGGACATGTCCCTGCAGTTTTCTCAGCAAGATGTTTTTAAGTAGTTTGCCCTTGCCTTTTTCCTAGGGCTAAGAGATGGTGACTGACCCAAGGTCCCTCAGCTGACTTCATGTTTAAGGAAGGACTAGAATTCACGGTCTCCCAGTTTCTAGCCTGGTGCCCTAACCACTACACCAAACTGGCTGTGATTGTGCTATGAGAGATTGAGAATATGTTTCAGAAAAATTCCACTTCATAGTTTATTCTTCTTCCAAATAAACCTCAAAACCTCAATAACTTTCTATACAAAAGGCAATCAATATAACTCAGGAGTTTGAATGATCAGACATTGGGTGGTATAAAGTTATATTAGTTTCCATTTTGTACACAGGTAGTCCTTGACTTACGACCATTCGTTTAATGACTGAAGTTACAACGGTGCTGAAAAAAGTGACTTTTGACCAGTTGTCACACTTATGATCATCACAGCATCCCTGCAGTCATGTGATCAAAATCCAGGCACTTAGCAACCAGCATGTATTTATGACAGTTGCAATGTCCTGGGGTCATGTGATCGCCATTTGCAGCCTTCCCAGCGGGCTTCCAATAAGCAACGTCAATGGGGGAAGCTGGATTCACTTAACAACCATGGCAAAAAAGGTCATAACATTGGACATGACTCACTTAACAACTGCATCACTTAGCAACCAAAGTTCTCGTTCCAATTGTAGTCGTAAGTCGAGGACTACTTGTATGCTATTTTGAGATGTATTTTGAAAGGAAAAGAGTCCTGAAAAAGGTTCTTTACCACACAAATGTATACACATACACAAAAATAGGAGTAAATGTCTTTGTCATAGCACTTGGGAAATCTCCTCTATCTTTAGTTTTTGTTGTTATCTACCCATTTCTGGTGTTGTAGATGGACAACCTTTTTGCAGCTAGTAGCTACACATCTTTTATGTTATTTTTTCCAACACCAACAGCCTCAGAGGACATGAAGGTGATGCAGTAATTATTTGGTGATATTTTCAGCCCTTCTTTTTCCTCCCACCTTACTGTTAACTTTCACATGATCAGCCAATGTTGGTGCTGTACTGCCACCTTCACCTAAATTATAGATCAGCAACTTGGGCCAAATCTGGGTATCTTGAGAGATAAGTGTTCAGACGTTGCCAACAAGAGACAAAAGACTCCACATAGGCAGTAATATCTGTAGCAACAGAAACTGATAGCAGACCATATTGTGGATTGAGACACAATCCTAGAGAAGCATAAGGAAATGAAACAAGTCCTCCAGGGTGACATCTTAACTAAATAGAAGAAATGTTTATGAGCAAGTTGTTGTAGGAGGGAAACTAATACTTGCACAAGGCAACCAAGTTGGAACAGGACATTTAAATCACTGAATCCAACTTCTGTTCCATGCAGGAATCCAAATTAAAGCATTTTGGACAAATGTTTCTCTGGCCTTGCTCAAGCAGAGCCAGTGAAAAGGAGCCCTCTGAGTCACTGGTTCCACTGTCAAATGTTCTTCCTGATAAACAGATTTTTCAAATATCCAGCTGGAATGTTCTTCTCTGTAATTTAAGATTTTTATTTTATGTCCTGCCATGGGAGGAGGGGGGAATGATGCAGTGTGCCCCATGATGTCGTGACGCTGACAGCGCCCCTTTTGTACTTATGTTACATAGCTGTATGCAAGGAGTGAAGCTTGCATCATCATGTAATAATGGACATTTTGGCAGGAAATCTCTGCTTGCTGCAGATGCTCTTGTGCTCTGTACTCTGAGAAGATAATGAACAAGTCTTGGCTTTCTTTTGTACCCTTTAGGTACTTGAAAAGGGATCACAGGTCTGCTCTCAGTTGTCTTTTTTCAAGGCTAAACATAACCACTTCCTTCAGTTTTCCTCACAGGTCTTATTTCCCACTGCCTTGACTGGATTCATCTTCCAGTCCCCAGATCGCTCTTGCTGTCCTTCTCTGCATCTGTTTTAGTTTCTCTGAATCGTTAGGTGGCACCTGGAAAACCATACCATAATGGGTAGGTCAGGTCTGGCCAATACAGAGCAGAATGGGATTGGGTATTAGATTTGGACAACCTTCTCAAACCTGGTGCTGTCCAGCGGTCCTGGGCTTCAATTCCCGTAGCTGGAGGGCACCAGGTGAGGGATGAACTTTAGACAGAACAAAGCAGCCCTGTTCACTTCAGTGGTAATGAGGCCCTCGTAAACATATAGTTAATAATTCCTTGGTAACCTTGGCTGATCTCAAGAAGGCTGATCTCAGATCTGCTTAATACTTGGAAATCTGAGGGCTGTGGACTTGGTTGGGAAGTTGAAAAAAAAAACACCCAGGCAGAAGGCAACGAACGGCCAAGCCACTTCTGCACTGCTGCCAAGACAACAACATGGAAATGTTCATGAGGTCACCACCAGTCCTCTTTTAAAGAAACAGGGAAGTGTCCTCCAATCATTGGCAAAGCTGTGCTGGGTGCAAGGATGCAACTGAGCAACAGCAGGATGGGATGCAGGCCCCCCACCGCGGGGGCATCAATTCCTTCATTCTGCCAACGGGTCTGGGAGTTTTCTCCTCCCCACAGCTCTCCCTCACGGGTGCCTTCCAGAGGCGTTGGACAAATCACCCATAGAGAGAAGCCGTCTGGTATCCAGCCAGCCTGGGTGGCCCTCCAACTTCTAGTTGCCGGAGCTGAATCCCACCCCCCACCCCCCAAAGGAACCCGGAGGTCTTCTCCGTTCCGGGGATAAAAGCAGCGCGGAAGGGAAAGTCTCGCTCCGCCGGGCGAGGCGCGCGCGCCCCCACTCACAGGGTTGCCCCCCTTCATTGCTCTCGCCGTAGATCCGGCTCCCCGAGCCCCCCTCCTTGGGCTCCAGGGGTTCCCCGTTCGACGGTCTCATGCCGCGCCCTCGGCCGCCGCTCCTGCTGCTTCTGCCGGCCGCGCCCAGCCCAGCGGCACGCGCAGGCTGGTTGCCATAGGAGCCCAAGGCTGCTGCTGCTGCTGCTGCTGAAGGTGGGGGGGGCGGAGAAAGAGGAGGAAGATGAAGCTGGTGAGTTGCCCGCGCACCCGGCACAGAGGTGGCACGGGCTGGGCGGAGATAAGAGGAAAGCACCCTCGCCCCAGCTTAAAGGATTACAGGTGGAAGAGGCCTCTCACACCTCGCCTGAAGCCCAGCTGGGTTGCTGACCCCAAGGTCTTCTCCAAGCTGGCGCCCTCTAATTAGCGGGACCTCACCCCCACTCCCCACAGCAGCTCCAAGCCAGGCCAGCGTGGCCAAAAACCGTGCTGGCTGAGAGATTATAGGAAGCGAAGTCCAGTAGTCTCCAGAAGGGTGGCCACCTTTGGAACAGGGCCACCTTTGGTCCTGCAGGTGGTTTTAAAGTAGCAGGTTTGGGGGCTCAACTGAAGGGCTGGGAGATAATTGCCCAGATCTCTTCATCCAGGCTGAAAATCCAAGAAGTCTGCTTGGAGGTCTTGAAGCCATGTCTGCATGAAGTTTATTTTAGGTGATATTAGAATAATGTGCAGACATAATCACTTTGTCCTGTCAGGCTGTGACAAAGGAAGTATCACCTGCAGAATTTGGATGAGAATATTAGTGAGTCTAACTATGCTTGAAGGAAAACCATTTGGTCACAGGCCAATGAAGTGAAAGAATTCCATGAAGAATGAGCCAATATTTCTGGCCCCGACTAATATTAGGAACAATGTGCAGTGGAAGTCAGCCAGGAAAACACACAAAAAGAAGAGGTGTAATTGTTTAAATAATTGCTCCTTGGTACAGTATCTGCCAAACCTGTTTCCGTGCTTAGAGAGACAGATAGACCCCTTGGTAGAAGGAAAATGGAGGAGGGCTTGACCTGAGTGCAACATTGCACTGAGTGAATCTCTAAAAGTTTAGGTTGTTCAGCTTTGCATCAAATCACTGCTGAGAAGAAAGAGGACACTTTCCTTGGGTAGCATGCATATGTCTGAATGCTTATTTTCACATGAACCTGCAGAATTATAAGCAGTGAATATGGATGCACGTTTTTCAAATGGGGCTACTTAAAACACATTTCACCTGTGGCTTGCTAGATCTCTATATGTTGAGGTTAATCCTTTGAAAAGACTCTTAAAAGTGTATTGTCGAAGGCTTTCACGGCCGGCATACGATGGCTGGTGTGGGTCTTCCGGGCTGTGTGGCCGTGTTCTTGAAGTTTTGTTTCCTAACGTTAGGAAACAAAACTTCAAGAACACGGCCACACAGCCCGGAAGACCCACACCAGCCACTCTTAAAAGTGTTCACATCCATTGTTCTTGAAGAGATGGCACATAGACCATAATACCCAGCATAAAATGTGTAACAGGTGACATCTCCTTCAGGCCCAGCTCAACTCCTGGGGACTTTCTGGATATATCCATGTAGTTTTCTTGCAGACAATGTGGAAGTAGTGTGCCATTGTATTATTCTGGGATGTTTTAAAGACTTTCCAGTCTAACTTGTAACTCCGGTATCTCTTTAATGGTCCCCAGCCAAGGACTAACCAGGTCTGGCACAATTAGAAAGTTAATATGTGACCCCTTTGCTATCATAGCTGGGAACTGCTTACTCTTTCAGTCATGAATCTACAGTATTCTGGGAGTTGAAGTCTGCACAACTTAGAGTTGCTAAGTTTGAGAAACATTGTCCTAGATTTACAGTCTTGGTTCAATGATACGTTCACTCCTGCCTTATGAACTGGCTCTTTATTGATGTAAAGGAAAGACTGATCAATATTATTTATGTGGTTGACAAGTAATGCTTGTTTTAAATACGAGAGAGATTTCACCCTTATGTTTTCTGTTTTTGTATCTTTTTCTCTCTCACTTTCATCCTGTCTACTAAAGCAGTAAAACTAAAACTAAAAATTCAAGTACCACCATGGCCTGAACCTGTTCAGCTTTTAAGCCATGGCACTTCAACTGATCCTTAAACAAAGAAAAAATCTCATGAACATCAAACTTGATTGCGGGCCACATGGAAATTGGCTACTTCCAGTCTAGCCTATAGGCCTGTTGGTCTCACATCCGAGTATTAAGCAGGTCCAACCCTGCTTAGCTTTTCTGAGATCTGCCAAGGTTAGCTACCCCTAATATATCTGTCACTTATTAAGAATTCTAAGGTATGGTCTGTAGAACCCGTGGAAGAACTACAAGAACTAGATAGCCAACCTGATGTTTTATAGAAGGCCCCAAGGTCCATCTTTGCAGCGAACCAGTTAAAAGCATATCTCTGTTAAGTGCTAATGCTGAGATAAGCAGACAAAAGGTTCAATTCAATACCAGGTGTGTGTGTGTGTGTGTGCATGTGTGCGTGTATATTCCTGTACTTACACTGTGCTTTGGGTAGTGGCTCTGTAATTGTATCTTTCACAGGTACCTTCTACAGATACTCATGAATTTCTTTCCTACCCTCAAACACAAGCTAGCATATAGCTGTTTGTCCTCATTTAACAACCACTCATTCAGTGACCGAAGTTACGACAGTGCTAAATGAGTGGTATTTATGACTGGTCCTTGTAGTTACAGCTGTCATAGCATCTCTGCAGTCATGTGATCGCGATTTGGGCACTTGGCGAATGGCTTGCAATTACAATGTAGCAGCATCCCATGGTCACGTGATCGCCCTTTGTGACCTTCCCTGCCAGCTTCCCACAAGCAAAGTCAACGGGGAAGCCAGCAGGAGGTTGCAAATGGTGACCGTGTGACATCGCGCTTAATGACGGCATGGGATTTGCTGAATGGTGGCAACCGGAAGTGCCGGAACTGCTGTCGCTAAGCAGCACAGTCACATAACGTTGCACTTTATGACAGTGTGGTTTAGCGACAGAATTTTTGATCCCAGTTGCCGTCATTAACTGAGGATTACCTGAACCAGATTTGAGAAAAATAAACAATCTTTCTAAAGGCGCTTCTCTTCAAATTTTGTGGAGAATTCCATTAGTATTCAGAATACCGCTCCTATCCAGCAGACGGTTAATTGCAACCAAGACTACAACACATTAAAAAAAAACACCTCGAAGCCCAGCTAGGGTACATATAACTTCAAGTGTTTCCTGCATAAATTCTTACATTCATATTCCATGCAGATTTCAAAATTAGCAAGTATCTCTCCAAGATTTAAAAAGGTAACGTGAATTTCAACACCATCTGCATTTATCCTTTCATAAATGCTCCTGGTCTCTCCTCAATTACAGCGGATAACTCTTTAACAGCTTCCAGTTACAGCAAATCTCTGCTAGTTTATCTGAATATATTACACAGCTTTTCATATTTACACTACAGACTTAAAATTCTTTTAAACCTTCTTCATATATTCATGACTTGCTATCACAGAAACCTGGGAGTAATTTTATGATATAACACGCAGTCTTTTTTCATGTAAAAGATAAAAGAGTTAACAATATTCTTTGGAGAAGCTGGGGCAACTAAATGGGTTTTGTAATTTAAATTTGTTTAAATTTGTAGTGTAATCTTAACTAGTGATCTGATGACCCTCTTGATCTGATACACGGATATAAAACGTGGCTTAGAAGTCCAAGTTGGAAACATATATTTAGAAGGGTTCATAGAGCAGTAGGGTGCACTGCCTTAAGGTAAGCAATTTGTTGTTGTTGTTGTTTAGTCGTTTGACCTCCTAGCAGTCCAGGGGACTCTCAAGAGTCTTCTCCAGCACCACAGTTCAAAGGCATCAATTCTTCGGCGCTCAGCCTTCTTTATGGTCCAGCTCTCACAGCCATACATTACTACTGGAAAAACCATAGCTTTGACTATGCGGATCTTTGTCGGCAAGGTGACATCTCTGCTTTTTAATATGCTATCTAGGCTTGCCATAGCTTTCCTCCCAAGGAGCAAGCGTCTTTTAATTTCATGGCTGCAGTCTCCATCTGCGGTGATCTTGGAGCCCAAATAAATGAAGTCTGTTACTGCTTCCATTTCTACCCCTTCTATTTGCCAGGAATTGATGGGTCCAGATGCCATGATCTTAGTTTTTTTAATGTTGAGTTTCAAGCCAGCTTTTGCACTCTCCTCTTTCACCCTCATCAAGAGGCTCTTTAGTTCTTCTTCACTTTCTGCCATTAGGGTGGTATCGTCCGCATATCTGAGGTTGTTGATGATTCTCCCTGCAATCTTGACAAAGCTCCAAGCTCCAGGCAGGATTCCCATCAGGATGTGCTGCTTGCTATAACCTGGGGTCCTGGCAGTTGAATGATAGTCCTTGTTCAGTCGTTAAGTCGTGTCCGACTCTTCGTGACCCCATGAACCATATTGCGCCAGGCCTTCCTGTCCTTCACTGCCTCCCTGAGTTTGCTCAGTTTCATGCTCACTGCTTCAGTGATGCTATCTAACCATCTCATCCTCTGCCGTCCTCTTCTCCTTTTGCCTTCAATCTTTCCCAGCATCAGGGTCTTCTCCAAAGAGATCTCTCTTCGCATTAGGTGACCAAAGTATCTGAGCTTGAGCTTCATTATCGATCCTTCCAATGAGCAATCAGGGTTGATTTCCTTTAAGATTGACTGGTCTGACCTCCTAGCAGTCCAGGGGACTCTCAAGAGTCTTCTCCAGCACCACAGTTCAAAGGCATCAATTCTTCGGCGCTCGAAGGTAAGCAATTACTTCATAATTTAAGCCTCAGCTATCGGCATTATTTTCTAAGTTTAAAAATGATATTTTACTAATTATGGCATACTTGGAAATCTGCTGATAAGGAACAGGGTGACCTACTGGCATTCGGTTCTAGTAAGTTATGGATTATATTGCAATATATAATCTTCTTGAGTATATAACTCTTCTGGATTAGATCTCTCTTCTTGACCTCTCAGCGGCTTTCAATACCATCAACCATGGTATCCTTTTGGGATGACTTAGGGAGTTGGGAGTGGGTGTTACAGTTTTGTGCTGGTTCCCTTCCTTCCTCCAAGGTCAGTCCCAATTAGTGTTGATTGGGAGTGAGAGGTCCGCCCCACTGCCCCTCTGTTGTGGGGTACTGCAGGGTTCGGTATTCGCTCTGCTCCTTTTGAACATCTACATGAAACCACTGGGTGAGATCATCCGCCACCATGGGATGAGGTATCATCAATATGCAGATGATATGCAATTATACATCTCCATCCCAGGTGATTTGAGTGATGCTGTGACCACCCTTTCGCGGTGCCTGGAGGCTGTGGGGGTCTGGATGGGGAACAACAAGCTTCAGCTGAAGCCTGGTAAGACGGAGTGGCTGTGGATTGGAGGCTCCTCTGTATCTGGGGGTTTACCATCTTTGGTTCTTGATGGGGTTGCACTGCCCCAGACAGACCCAGTGTGTAATCTGAGGGTCCTCCTTGACTCACAACTCCTGCTTGAAGAGCAGGTGGCAGCTGTGGCCAGGAGGGTGTTACACACACTGCTCCCAGGTTCGGCTTATGGTCACTCACTCACACACTCACAGCCTGTTGAGGCACGCGGATCTTGTCAGCCCCGCTTGCTTTCTACCTGGGTTTTCCAGATAGGTGCGGCTGGAGAAGACACACAGCCCTGGTCAACAGCTGGGAAATAATTAGGGATACACACAAATCACTTCCAACTGAACAGTGAGGCGCAAGAGGTTCTTTCTAATACACGGAGACCCAGTGAATTTAAAGTAACAGCAAAACTTTACCGGTTGCAAGGTACATTTGCTCTTTCTCATACACACACACACGCACTCATCCACTCTTACCCACGTCCTTCCCAACTAGGCTGCCAGGCACTAGCTAGAGGGCCGGAAGCCGCCAAGTCTGGATCCAAAGGTGACTCAGATGACTCAGAGTGGGTGGGCTTTGGGACCCCTTTTATCCCCAAAAGTCCTTGCTGGGTTGATTTACAAGTTGATGCGATTGGGGTGAGGTCTTCCATGTGCTCAGGCCCAACTTCCTCTTTCTGGTTCAGGTCGTTTTTTCCTTAAGGACTTGCTTCCTTCTTATCTACCTCCCTGAAGGGATCTCATAGATAAGTTTCCTGGCTTTTGTCCTCTCTGCTTATGTGCCTGCTTCATCTTTAGGTTATGGCAGCTTCAGCCTAGTCTCACAAGGGCCTTTACTCAACTTCATTTTGTACGCCAGTTACACCCCTTCCTGGATCAAGAGTCCCTCCAGTCTGTCACTCACACCCTGGTCATCTCGTTTAGACTATTGCAATGTGCTCTACATGGGGCTACCCTTGAAGAGTATCTGGAAGCTACAGCTGGTTCAAAGTGCAGTTGAGTGGGCAATTTTGGGTGCCCCAAGGACGGCACATGTAACACCTTTGCTGCAGGAGCTACATTGGATGCCAGTGTGTTTCCGGGTCCAATTCAAGGTGTTGGTTATCACCTTTAAAGCCCTATATGGCATGGGTCCAGGTTACCTGAGGGATCATCTCACCCCCATTACATCAACCTGTCCCACCTGGTCCAGCAGAGAAGGCATGTTGCAGATCCCGTTGGTGAGAGAATGTCAACCGGCAGGTCCTAGGAGGACAGCCTTCTCTGCCATTACTCCTGGTCTATGGAATATTCTCCCCCCAAAGGTGAGGCAGGCCCCTACCATCACAATTTTCTGGAGGGAATTGAAGACTTGGCTCTGCAAACTTGCTTGGGGCAAGGAAAGATACAACCGACCCTGGGGATGGCTGGCGCCTTGAAGACGCTCCTTGAATTTATTAACACCTAATTAACACCAGCCTCTTGGAAGTATTATACAGGAAGTTTGTTACTGTAGCATATTTTAATTAATATTTATTTTAATTAATGTTTATTCTGTTTTTACTGGAAACCACCCAGAGTCACTCTGCAGTGATATCGGCAGTGACAAAGTTGAAATATAAATAAATAAAAATAAATATCTCATATCTGATCACAATTACAATCAGTTCCATCAATGTCAATAGGACTTTCATGCTTGTAACACAGAACTGGAACTTCATACTACAGCATCAGTAGGCCTAACAGTTTGGGTTTGTTACATCCATCGAATCACTTCTTCAGAAATAACTTTAATGAATCAAGACAACTAATTTTACAGTGAAACAACATCATGCCACAGCAAGCCACATACATCCCAATTTACAGGGATTTTGTTTTAGGTCAGGGCTGGTTCACAGAAGGCATTCAAAGTAGCAGACAGAGTGCACATGAGAAATTTGAGCTGCAGCAAAAGATGCTTGTATTCTCACAAACTCATCATTTTGGCAGAAAACTCACTTCTTCAGTTAATTCCCACACTCAGCCCGTTTTCCACTCCTCATTGCACAGAAACACACACAAATGCTGCTTCACATACTATATATAAAACCATGTACATGCAAATAAAATCTCATGAAAGAGTTGTGCAATTTTTATGTGATAGAACTCCAAATAAATTGCAAAAAATATAAACAGATTTTGAGATCACCAATATATGAAGATTAATTGAATTTCATATATATTTAATCTCAGGGGTATCAAAGAAACATGTGAACCAGCCCTAAGTATCTTTAGGGCTGGTGACCCAAATGTATGATTATAGATTACTTCACAGAGTTCTGAATGACAACCCAAAGTCTTCCAAAAACATAACTTAAGGCAAGCAGATGTGCAATAAAATATTTCCAAGCAATCTTTGGACCAGTCAGCTGTAGTGTTTCCTGCTGCTGAAAATAACTTTGAAATATCACTAATAAGTGTTTGTGAATTGCAGTGATACTGAAGGAACACAAACCATTTTTAAAAACTGGACAACTAAATGTGATTTATCAAAGACCTGCAACAGCTTTTCCCAATTTGTTAACTTCTGAATGTGCTGTAACTACAACTCCCCAAACCGCCAGTCAACATGACCACTAGACATATTAGCTGGAAATTCTGATAGTGAAATTCTAAAATAAGTAAAAAGCACTAGATTGGGGAATGTGGCCCAGAAATCTGATCAGTAAATAATGTAGTGCAAACAAAACAAATCCACACATAGACATCCATATTGTCACTTTAAAAAGCAAAACCTGAGTATATGAAATGTAATGTTTTGCCACTAGGGGATTAGACACAGGTATATTATATTGCACCAGGTCACTGAAGTAGATTTTGGAAACCTGAATCACATCACATTAATATCCAGGCAGCTCCATTTCTGGCAGCTGCTAACTTTAATATCTGTATGAATGCTGCGAGTTTCGGCAGTAGTTCAAATTCAGTGCTCTCCTCCATCAAAAATGATCAGTCTCATTAAAACTCCACGCACATTAAAAAGGAGAAGCCAAGGTTTTGAACCGTATTGCTTCCCCAACTGAATATTTACATGTTATTTTGGGGCCTTGTGAATGATTTCCATTTCTCCTACAATGAACGGGGAAAGCAGCAAAAGAACAATTTTTTCAAGTTAAAGTGAAAACGTTCCACAAGAGTAGCATAGCTTATCTTATAAAAATAATGTCAGTGTTACCCAACAGGGCCTCATTTCAGCACCTGCAGGAATAAAGTTATGACATAAAGCGTTGAGAATACAATGACAAAATAGATTTCTTACAAACGTTCTGGCAGTGTGTGCTGTGTTTACAATTCCTAAGAATCTGTGACAGAGTTTGTGCAATGTTCAATGATTTCAAACAAGTAATGATATTTATCAGTCCTCCGAGCAATATCGTAAGCCGTCTCTTCCAAGTTGTTTTTGAGATTTGGCTTTAAATATCGATTCATGAGTAACAGTTCAAGAGTTTCCTTGCTCTCTCTGTTTCCGGCTGCCAAGTGCAAGGGTGTAAGCAACCCGTTGGTCTGAGCATTGACGTTTGCCCCATGTTGGAGCAAGAATGAGGCAATTTTTGTGTTATTCCATTTGCAAGCACTGTGCAGAGGTGTCCAGCTATCCACGGTCAATGCATGGACATCTGCACCATGAGCAATCAGCTCACGCACCATTTCCAAGTGTCCATTATAGGCAGCGCGGTGAAGAGGAGTATACTGATCTTCATCCTGGACATTTATTGGTGCAAGGTTTTGAGACAAGAGCCTTTGCACTGTGTTAAGCTGTGGGGGTGGAGACAGAGAGGTTAGCATTAGTCCACTAGTGTCAAGTTAAGCCCAAGAAACTCCACTCCACTCCAGCTCCAGGTATTAGCTCACACCTGCTAGACAGAATCTCACCAGACTAACTCTAAACTCCCCAAGCCAGCAACTAAACACTACGAATTCCTTAGGGTGGTGCCAGTCTCATCTTCTTTGCTTTCCCATGCTCACGCTGTGGGCTGAGGAGATGCTTCTGTCCTTGACCCCTGTCATTCCATTCCATCACAACTAGCTAGACAAGTTTTTTTTTTTAAGATTAAGGGTAGGTGGCTTCCACACTCTGAATAAAGGCCACACTTTCATTAAAATGCACTGACTCAAAGGACTGAGGCAATGACTGGTGATACAATAATATCTCCAGAGTGGAAGAGGCCAATATTTCTAGCTATGTTGCCCCTTATTTTAGCAAAACTCATGCCATTCAAACCCATCACTTTTGCAAGGATGATCTGGGGAACCCATAACCTAGAGTGCTTCACAGACTATTGAGTTTAGTTCTGAAAGAACTGGGATTCACTTACTCAGCTAGAAACTTCATGAGACCCTGAGCAAGCTCTTTTTTCCTTTTCTCCTAACAAGGCAGTTTTATTAATTATGACTTTTCCAAGAAGGCAAACTCCTTCACACTGACTCCAAAAAAAAATAAATAAAAAAAATACAATTCTCCTATCCATTTGCTCCCATTCAACTGGAGGTACCAATGTCCTAAGCTTCTATAATCCCATCCCAAAAGTTCAGTCGACAAAAGAGCATAGCCCTAGTTCATGATTCTAAAAACAATCCAGACTGGCTTTGTGCATGCAATAGTTATTGGCTCATTTTATATTCATAATATTGGAACTTATTACACCAATTGCAATTATCTTTGTTTGTTATACAAAAGGCATCAGGACAATTTCTGACTTGTCTTGAATTCTGTAGCTGCAGCCAACAATTATTCCATTGTTCCTTCCTCCTTATGGTTTAAATGATGGACAACGTACAGATAGTAAGGGGTGCGTGTGAGAAACGATGATCTTCCACATGTCACTGAACCACAATTTCCAACATCCTTCTCTACTAGCTGTGCTAGGTTCAGCCATTCATTCAGCAATTTCTGTAGATTCATAGATTTTCCTCTTTGGAATTCTGTAAAGCAAGTCATGACTTCCCCCTCTGCTAGTTCAGGCTAAACAAACAAACCTCTACATCATGGCTGAACAATTCAGCAATGTCAAAATAAACCACTGATGGATGGTTTATGCTCACCCCTCTCAAATGAAGGAGACCTTAGCATCTCTGTGGCTATACCATAAGCCAACCATTATATCATCTGAAACCCCCATTAAGTCAAAATAGAGCCTTCCTAGGAAATAATAGGCAAGATAAATTTATAACGTAGAGCAGTGTTTCTCAACCTGCTGGTGGGGGAATTCTGGGAGTTGAAGTCCATGCATCTTAAAGTTGCCAAGGCTGAGAAACACTGATGTAGAGTTTTCATATACTGTAGTACATTTGGCTTACCCTATTTTTTTCAGCTGCCCAAAGCAGAAGCTTGTCTGGGCTATTTGCCAACTTTTTCTCTTGTGCCTGGTACCATTCCTCTGTTTTTTCTTCCTGGTCTTCCTCATCAGAGTCTCCAGACCAAAGACTCTGTGTTCCTCTGGGGATAAGATGCCGGTGGGTTTCCAGTAGTTCAAGCTGGTTAAAGCTGTCGGCAAAGTCTTTTGCCTCCTCGTCAGTGTTGTTGTTCTCAGATGATGTTCTGTTTTCATTCATTTTGCAGGCTTTGGTTTGCCTGTCTCTAAACCAGCAAAAGTGTTCCACTTCTTTCTTAACTCATTTCCCAGTGGCTTGCCAACAGAGTTTGCTAACGATTGGTAACAAGAGCTAGTGGCAGCAACATCACCACCATCTTTAAAAGGAGAGAAAAAAAAATAGGAATGGACTGATATTATGATTGGCAAAGAGGACAAGGCATTTGCTGCACCTTGAATAGTCTCAAAAGTGTCAATAAAAGAGCTATCTTAGTGCTTCTTTGGCATTATTGGACAAGGAACATGAAGGAGTTCTTCTTATAGTCTCTTTTGTTACCTTCCAAAATCACTTCAGAATTAAAAACCCAAAAGACTTGTGTCTTTCTATTTCTAGAAAGAAGGAGCAGAGCCAGAATTCAAAAGATTGTACTACATCAATCCTCTCAGTTCCCACATCCAAAAATGAAGTTCTTCATAATGCACTAGATCTTAGCCTAGGGGTTTATATCCAAAAATAAGCTCAAACAACTGTCCTTGGTATAACATCTTATTTATGTATATAATCTATGCAGTCACTCACTTTATACAAGTGACTCTGGGCAGCTTACGAGATTAAAACATACAACCCCACCAAACAACCCCCAATGCCCAAGGAAACCACTGACCACGCTCACCACCAACAGTAGCGGAGCTCATCTCCCCACTTGATTCAAATGCTTGGGGAAACAACCAGGTCTTCAAAGCCCTGTGAAAGGCTAACAGGGTTGGGGCCATCTCAATCTCCAGGGGGATGTTATCCCATAGGGCAGGTGCTGCCACTGAGAAGGCACAATTCCGAGGTCACAAGATGACACTGTTTAACAGAAGGGACCCAGAGCATGCCCTCTCTGCTAGATCTGGCAGGGTGGCAGAAACAATGGGAGAAAGACGGTCCTGCAAGTAGCCTGGTCCATGCCATGGGGGGCTTTATAGGTGATGACCAGCACCTTGAATTGTACCCAGAATTCACACCCTACAGGAGCCAGTGCAGCTTGCAGAGCAATGACATTACAAGGGTATAATAAGAAACACAAAAACTGCCTGTGCCATTGCATTCTGGACAGCTGCAGCTTCCAAACGCTCTTCAAGGGTAGCCCCAGGTAGTGTGTTACACTAATTCAAAGGTGACTGAGGCATGATTCACCATGAGCAGGGCCTCCCTGTCCAGGAGTGGGCGCAATTGGTACACAAGATGAACCTGTGCAAAAGGCTCCCTGTTCACAGCAGTAGCCAAGAGTCCAGGAGGACCCCCCTATTGCACACCAACTCTGACTGGGGAAGTGCACCCCATGCAGTGTTAAAGAAAGAAAATCCCCAGAACCAGGGGGTCCTTAAAACCCACAGCGATTCCATCTTGCCAGGGTTGAGCTGGGTTCAATATTGAGCTGGGTTCAATAGGTTTCTATTCTCCCCCATCCAGAGCCTCAGAGCCTCCAGACACTGGGAAAGGACCTCAGCAGCATTTGGACAGGACTTGATTGGCCCAGGAAAGAGATGTACAACTGTGTATCATCAGCATACTGATGGTGTCACACCCTGTGCCATTGGATGACCTCACCTTAGAATAAAACCATAAAACATTTACCCTATTTTTATACCATAGATTTTTTTTTTGTAGTCATAAGATAGTAGAGGTTTAAAAGTCAAACAAATAAATAATCAGACAACTGTGTACAAACTTAAGCTTAACCTGGGTTCAGTTCCAAACATCTATAGCTGGAAAAAAATCCTGTCTGAAATCCTGCAAGAGAGTCCTAGATAATACTAAACAAGGTGATCCTGGAAAAGGTAACCTCCTGTGTTCCACATAACAGCTCTCTACCTACACATTTCATAACAAAGAGCTGCAATGCAGTGGCAAACATGTAGAACATGTAGATGATCCTGGTTTCAATTTCCAGCATATTCAATGTTTTGGAAAGGAAGATTGGAAATTTTGGAAGGTGACAATCCAGGGAGCTCCCTACATAGGACTAATTGTCCCCAGTCAAACTCAGTAGAGTCCCACTGACTTGTTACAACTGGGCCCTCCACAGCGACAATTCTCTCAGGTTCTCAGAATCATGACATTACAATGTACTAAACAGTTTTGTGCATTCCTGAAGCACAAACACAAATCTATACTTAATAACCAATCAATAGTAATATTTGAGGGCAACAATATACAATACAATAATGTAATACTCACTTTATGATGAGGAATTTAGGCCAATGAATTCATGGAGAGATGGAGAAGTTCAGAAAGTAGCACATTCAATTTAAAGGTGAAACCAAGTTCAGAGAGTGAGGGGGATTTCAAGAAGCAATTCACTTTGTACTGCATTCAGGTACAGAAGGAGAAGGCTGAAAGAGAAAAACAGATTCTTGCCACTAAAAAGAAAGCAAGAATACTAGGGGCTTCTTGCCATAATAAATAGGGAGACAAATGGATAAGATGTTTCATTCCCCCACACAGAACACACTTTCAACAGGCAACACTTTGGGAATGGAAAAAAAAAGGTTATGCACAAGAATTTCTGGATTGAAGAGGGCTAGGGCAGAAAGAGAAAAAAATAATCTTTTCTCTGCAGTAGTGAACTACGTTAGCACTCCGCCCAGGTCATGTCCTCAATGGTTGGTCTTAGATGGATCCCTAGAAAGAAGATAGGGGCTCTCTATCCAAAGCTGTTTGCCAGTTCTCTTTGGCTGGGTCTTCCTGAAGCCATGATTCTTCTGGAGGTGGGGACTCAGATCAGTCCAAAGAATAGATACTGCTCCTTTGTGTGAGTCTGGATCAACAGTTCAGGTGAAATTGGCTGGCTCTTTCAGGCTGTGAAACCCAACTCATCAGGGTTGTTTCAAAGATCCAGGAAGCCTATGTTTCCAAAGTCTAAAGCAGCAATGTGCTGGAGGGATTAAGGTTTGCTTCTTTAAGGTTCAGCAATCCTCTAGGGATTGTAGCTACAAGTGCTACAATTAGTGAGGACCCTGTCAGGCCCCTGCCAGATTGGGAGGAGGAGGCACACAGGTTGGACTCAAGTCCAGTTCATGAGGGGTGTGTGGTCTCAGGTGGCTTAAAGATATCTTTGCGATAAACAAAAGGCTGCCCACCCCTCTCTAGAGTTCCCCTAAGTTCAGCTGTTGTTGGAGAAAATAACGTAAAGGCTTTCTTTTTCCTCACTTCCTTTTTACAGAGCAAGATTTCTCCCCTAGGACAAAAGTACTACTAGTCCCACCTGGAAAAAAAAGAGAGAATTTAAACTTTAGCAACATTATGAGGGCTTCAAGGAGTTTTACCTCACACAGTACTGTTTTATTTTTCTTGGCGTTCAAGTCGTTTTTCAGCAGCTCTCTCCATATTCTTACACCGTGCAAAGTCTGAGCCAAGTTGGGGGTATAATTTAGAGAAATGATGACCAAATCACCGAAAGCTATGGATCCCTAAAGAAAACATAATATTTGCAGCCTTACCGTGGCAGTAAGTCGATGTAATGGGCTGTGAGAAAAACCTTGGGAGACAGGAGGAAGAGGCACAGGTGCTACAAAACCTTTCTGCAGAAAGAGAGTGGGAAAGGACAAAACCAATCTTTCTTCCCCCCCCCCCTTTTACTAGAAAGGAAGGGAAGGGGTCATTCTCTTTTACATACGATGGGATTTTGTAGGAGGAGGCAAGAATAAGGTGCCACTTCCATTTTTGTCTTTTTTCTTTACAAAAGAGCAACCTGACACACTCCATTCCATTTGTAGGTCTTGGAGAGGAAAGAAGGGAGACCTGTCACGTAAGGGGGTTGGGTATTAAGCATGGTCTGATAAGAGACATCTCAGCCCACAGAAGGAATGGGGTAGAACAAGCGTCTCAGAAGGGACCCTCCCTGGTTCTCCGGAAAGTAAAACAAGGGAGGGGAGAAGCGCTTTCACACGTGCAAGATCCCGTTACTATAACCTTACAACAGCGGTAGTGTTTGGTACTCATGGTTTGGTTTCCTGTCTGGACTCCCTCGAAGGGCTGGCTGCCCTACACAACTGAGCAGGGCTAAACACACCCAGATGAAGGCGACAGATCCATCGGGGTGCTCAACATCGAGGGGGAGTCCACCAAGGACCCCGAGCCAAGCTCTGCTGAAGGAATTACAACTGGCTCCCTTCACACGAAACGGTCAACCCAGCCTCGCAACCCCGCGGGCAGGATTCAAACAACCTGCTAACCCAAGTAGCCAGCCCTACCTTTAAGGTGACTCAGTTAAGCCTTACGGGCATCCAGGAAACAGAGACTGGACACGCACAGATAAATAAAGGCGTGCATGCAGCAGTGGGATAAATACAATCCTCGGCATATACGCTTCAAAACCTCCTTGGCTCCGGGGCAAGACGCGTGCTGAAGGAGACCCAGAGTCGCCCTCCGCATTGCACAGAGAGCAGGCGCTGCAGTCCCAGCTCCTCCACCGCCCCGGCAGGCCTCGCTCCCCTCCCGTCTAGGACACTTCCGGCCTTCCTCGGGGCCGCCTCTCCCCGGAAGTGGCTGGCGCTGCGGCTGCGCAGTGGGAGTTGATTGCGGGTGTTGGGCCCTGGGGAGCTCGTGGGGAAGGGCGGGAGTTGGGCAGTTCTCGCGAGAAGTAGCTGCCTGCGCTCGCGGGAGAGTGGGGGTGGGGAATGATGGAAAGTGAAAGTCGGGTGAGCTGTGCGGGGTCGGTGGGGAGTTTGTGGGGCGGCCGGGTGAGGAGTGGGGATGGCCTCCTCGCCCTGTCCTGCAGATAGGCGAGACGAAATGGGCCTGGTGACGAAGAACGGCCGGAGCCCCGAGCCATAGCGAGGAGGCTGCCTGCAGTGTCTCTGCAGGAGTCGCGGTTCTGCCTTCTCGTCTGAAGGAGTTGCTCGCCCGCCCTTGGGTGGATAGAGGGGTTATTCCGGCCCAGGGTGCCAGAAGATGGCTTCCCACCCCCACGTCTTTGCTGGGTTATTTGGGTTTGACACAGTCCCTGGTTAGGGTTGCCCAGCATGAGAAAGCCAACCAGAGTTAACTTAGCCCAAGTTTAGCATGTCGTGGGAATGCTGCGTCTTCCACCGACATGGTTAAGCACTTGGTTTGAAACCAGCCTCTCTGCTCTTCCCAAAGAATGGACTGGTCATGTCCATGGAAGAGTTTGCTGTCCGGTCACTGCTTGGGATGTGGTTTCCGCAGAGCACTTAAATCGTGGCCCAGCATTATCTCCTTTTCAGTACAGACCAAAGATTTTGGCTAGTTTTGGAAAAGACCCTGATGCTGGGAAAGATTGAAGGCAAAAGGAGAAGAGGACGGCAGAGGATGAGATGGTTAGAGAGCATCACTGAAGCAATGAGCATGAAACTGAGCAAACTCAGGGAGGCAGTGAAGGACAGGAAGGCCTGGCGCAATATGGTTCATGGGGTCACGAAGAGTCGGACACGACTTAACGACTGAACAACAACAACAATCCTATAAAACAGTCTTATTCCTGTTTTAGGAATTATATATAAATTATAAATATATAAATTATATTGAAACTGTGCTATAGGAATTATGTTATAGGAATTATAGGAAGCAAGGTTTACTTATTGGATTGCCTATTTGGGAAGTTGTTCATTCTCTCAGGATTTGGTTTCCTTTGCGTTTTAATTGTGTGTATGGTTTAACTTTTATGTATTTTATTTTATGTATTTTTTATTCATACAGTTGTGTGTATGGTTTAACTTTTAATCTTTTTTTAATTTGTGGAGAGCCAGTTTGGTCTAGTGGTTAAGGCACCAGGCTAGAAACCAGTGAATTCTAGTCCTGCCTTAGGCTTTGGGCCAGTCACTCTCTGTCACCCTAACTCATCTCATGGGGTTGTTATTGTGGGAAAATAGGAGGAAGGAGTATTAGGTATGTTCGCTGCCTTGATTTATTTATAAACAGAATAATAAAGGCAGGATAAAAAATCTTTAAAAAAAATGTTTGTGGAAAGTGTATGATAATTTCCAGTTTTACTGAAATAGTACAAATCCTTCTCAACCAGTCATCCCATCTACTGGATATTCACATGTCAGTCCACTAAGATCATTTATTCATTGGACCAATTGCTTATCATGCCAAAAACTCAACACGATGTCTCTGCTTCACAAGAGGTAGACCTCCAAATGATTTGCTGTTTCTGTGTTAACATCTTTCCAAAGAGGTGTTCAGATTTTTTTTTGGGGGGGGTGGCTTCTCATCAGTGTTGAATCCTGGTGACTGCCTGGACCAGTCCCTTCAGTTTTCTTGCCAAGATTTTGGAAGTGGCTTGCCATTGCCTGCTTCCTAGGGCTGAGAGTCACCTATCTGGCTTGTTGCCCAAGGCAAGGCTAGAACTAATGGACTCCCAGCTTCTAGCCTGGTACCTAAACCACCACACCAAATTGGCTCTCAGATTTTGACTAGGCATAATACCTAGTTCCATTATTTGACAGGTCTCCCTTCTTTCCTCCTCAAGTCCTACAAATGGAATGGAGTGTGTCAGGTTGCTCTTTTGTAAAAAATGAAAGTGGCACCTTACTCTTGCCTCCTCCTACAAAATCCCACTGTATGTAAAAGAGAATGACCCCTTCCCTTCTTTCCTAGTAAAATGAGAGAAGGGGGAGAAAAGAAAGATTGCTTTTGTTCTTTCCCACTCTATTTCTGTAGAAAGATTTTGTAGCACCTCATTTTTGTTCCCACAAACAGTAGGAGTTCTTTAAACTCTCCTCCTACAAAATCCCCAAATCCTTTGGGATTTTTATTTTGAAAAAAATCAAAGGGAACAAATGTGGTTTTAGTGCTTTTTGCAAAAAACAAAAATGTGATAGCGATAAAAGCTAAAATCATGGTTGCCTTGGAATTTTCTTGGGTATGTAGACTCTTGGTTTATCATTTATTTTTCTATGCACCAGACTGAGTTTTTTGTTGAGTGGAAAAGTTCGTTTTAAGCAATAAATTACAATTGTTTGGCCAAAAGTTTATCACCCTAATGTTTTCCTCTATTTGGTTGTTCATAGGTCTTGCATAAGAATCTGCTTTTTTAGTTATTTGGCTTTGTGAGACATTCCATACATTTGGGAGCCAGGCTGATTGTGGAGATGAGTTCTATCACTTCCAGGTAAATTTTCCATGATATTCATATACATTGGGGAAGAGATTTGGTCATCTGTCTTGCTAACTGTGGTTTTCTTCTAATTTGTTGTCACCTCACCAGTGCTAAGAATGAAAACTAGCTGAATATAAGGGATGCAAAGAATAATTTTTCTGTAATTTAAATTACAATAATGCAAAAACAAAACCCTGTGCTGTCAGAGAACTGCAGATGTGCTGTAAGAAATAATTCAAATAATTAAAGGTTTTTCTAAGTCACACAGAGATTGAGTTAACTATAGAAATATAGCAGGAAAAGTTTTTAAAAGGCCAGCTGTTCTCTATAATTCTATAAATCCCAAGAAGTGAACAGTGTAGCATTTGAGGAATGTAATCTATAACTTTACAAAATACCTCATTGTATTAGAGTGCTGAAACAGTAAATGATGCAGCAATACTATTTTACATTTTTTCTGTCTCTCTTTTCACTTTAGAGATGAAGAAGAAAAAGACACATTTAAAATTTTAGTTGCTACAGACATTCACCTTGGGTATTTGGAGAAGGACGCTTCTCGTGGAAATGATACTTTTGTAACTTTTGATGAAATATTGAAACTGGCTCAAGATAATGAGGCAAGCCACTTTGAAATCACTTAAAACTACCACTGCAAGGTCACATATTTCCTAGAAATTATTGTTAGGAATTAATTGCATATTACACAAATATTGGCACCCATGACATTGTGAAAGTAGAACCAACTTGAGTCAATTGTACTGAAAGTAAGGATTGGGGCAGTAATGAAAAATTAGCCATGGCAGATTGTAATTTATATTGGAATACCACCTAGAATCTCTTGGGGTCAGTTAATAGTCTTATAAACAGATAAATAAAATTGGTTTTAAGATATGCAGGAATGTTGACTGTTCGTACGCCATTAATTGCAGATAGTGGCACAATTAAATTCACTTTTAAGTGAACTTTTACAACACAACTATGTCTGCACTTTTTCATCTTCAGTTCTTTCTATTTTCAGTATAAGATATACTTTATCATACTTCTTCAGTTAACATAGTAACTTATGTTGGGCACTTCAGTGAGGATTAAAAATAAAATCTGCCAAATTCTAGAAAGGGCTACCATTTCTTTTATTTTCTTCACATTTTTGAGCCATAAAAGGACTTCAGATGCAGTTAGGATATAAAGGCATGGAAGATTTAGGATCCAAAAGATGCTTTGGAGTGGCTGCAAACCTAGTGCCTGCCTGCAACTCCTTAAAATAGCCACAATTATTCCCAGAATCAGACACATTCAGTTAGTTGAACCATTTTTAGAAATCTACAGTCTTTTTGAGAAAAAATGCCTATCTCATAATAACATACCAAAAAAAAAAAAATCTCTTTATAGGTGGACTTCATTTTATTAGGTGGAGATCTCTTTCATGAAAACAAGCCTTCCAGGAAAGCACTATATACATGCTTAGAATTACTAAGAAAATATTGCATGGGTGATCGTCCTGTACAGTTTGAAATTCTGAGTGACCAGTCAGTTAATTTTGGCTTTAGCAAGTAAGTATTCCTATAGTAAACTAAATTCAGTTTTTTGTAAATAACTGATTGTAACTGAATCTCAGTTGTAACTGAACTGTAAATAACTTTCTTAAGAAAGTTAGATCCAGCTTGTCCTTTCTATTGATTAGTGGTGCTGACTCTGGACAATGCTGTATTGTACATTTTTATTGTGGTTTGCATTATTATTGGGAGTTCTCCTGTTCAGTCTGCTTAATGGAGCTCTTGATTTTTGCCCTGAGATTCTGCTGTGCTGGCCTTGTCGCCTGCAAACAAAAAACCCTTCCATTCTTGTAAGGGGCTGAAATGGGAGAAGTGCCTTTTTTTCTACTTCTCCCTCCCCTGTAGCTTTGTACTTCTCTTCCTATATGTACTAAAAGATCTCTCAAACTTCCTGACCAGCTTTTCAGATCAAGGAGCAATCCATTAAAAAAATATCTCATCCCTTTTCTTCAAGCAGAAAATTTATCAAATGATTTCTGTTCCAATCCTGAAATTTGTAAATTCAATAGAAAATAATATATGTAGCTCATGTTTGAACAGTGGAATTCTTGGTGAGCTCTGAGCTTGGCTGGTTGCTTGCAGACATTTCATTACCCAACTAGGTAACATCACCAGTGTGAATGAGTGTGGGGTTTGCTGCCTAATATAGTGGCAGGGCAAACCACTATATATAAACAGACAGCAAACCCCATACTTCCTTGCACTGATGATGTTACCTAGTTAGGTAATGAAAGGTCTGTAACCAAACAGCCAAGCTTAGAGAGCACCAAGAACTTCACCATTCTGAATTCAGCCTATAAGGTTTAAGCATAAAGAAAATACATTCCTCTAGAGTTTACCTGCATGTTGGAAATGATGATGCAGTAATATTTTTGCTTGCTTTAAACTTGTTGTCTTGTCTAGGTTTCCATGGGTGAACTACCAAGATGAAAATCTCAACATTTCTATTCCAGTTTTTAGTATTCATGGCAACCATGATGATCCCACAGGGGTAAGAATGTTAAAGGGTGAAAGAAGACCAGTAGCTTTATTAATTATGCTGGTAATTCTTTAGAAAGATAGCTAAGAGTATAAAAATTACAATTCAGCAGATTATACTAAAATCTGTTAGTGAAATTGAGCATGAATTATCTTGTATCCTATATCAAGTGTTTGGTAGGCTGTGGTTATATTTCTTAAACACGCTGTCAGGTTTATAATGGATTATGGTTAGGAAGGCATATAAGATAAAAATAGCATTTGATGTAATACATGACTTATATTCTAGCGTAGGATGAAATATAACTTCCTGATAGTAAAAGCATATAAACTTTTGTTGTGTAACTGATTTAGTTCAATCTCTTTAATAAATCCAATAAATAAAACTTTAATCCACCAAGTTTTTAAAATTAAACTTCTTTTACCATACTGTGTTTGTATATTTTACTTGTGAAGTATTGTTAGTTTGGGGGAAAATACAGGAATTAGTTCCATTCTGTTTTTTGTGTAATTGTCAGAGGTCATTCTTAATCTGGTGAAGGAAAAGCACAGAAGAAATTATCTGCAAGTCACTTTACATAGCTTGCCATCACTTTTATGTTTTCCCTACTTTTGAGACATCAAAGACTTTTAGAGGCTATTTAATACACGAAAATCCTTAATTTGTCATCTAACATTTGTTTGAGAAATCTGTGCAATGATAACATGCAAAGTATACTATTTTTAATTTATGTCTGTACACACATTCTGGTTTTTAAATTTTTTATTGCTTTTAAATAATGACAGAAAAAAATAGGAACAAAACATAAAGATAATCATGATAGAAATACATACATTCTCAAAGAAAAAAACACATAGCAAGTGCTTTTAAAAAAGTGAAAAAAACAACAGGAAAAAGAAAAAACAAAACAAGTATATATCATATTATAACAGAAACAGTTTCGATTTTGTATATACTTATCTAATGCAAATATTATGCAAGTATAAATATATTTCTAATACACTTAAATAACACCATGCTTTTTAAAAAATTTACCGTATTTTGTATAAATGAGTCTCATATTTCATTATACTTGTCCCTACAAAGTCTACAGGCAATCTGCTCATAGGTGGCAAGTGTAATCAAGTCTTCAATCCATGGAGTGAATACATTTATCTTTCCAATGCTGCAATATCAATCTTTTAGGGCACGGAGAATCCATTTACATTAAAGTCAATTTAGCATGGGAAAAGGGGTCAAATCTTTTTATTAGATATTACATTCCATAGTTTTCTGACTGACATATTTGTTTCCAGAGATACTGGAGTTCTAGTGTATTTAGATCCTAATACTGTCCATCAGCCAAAGGTGCTGTATATGTATATTCCAGAGTTGCCCAAATTGGAATATTAACACCAATTGTTGGCTTCCAGTATTTAATACTTGACAGTAGATAAGCTCGATGATATAGTTCCAGATTTGGAAAACCCCTTTCATTCATTGGTAATTGCACAGATTTAATGCTTTATGTGTTGTGGATTGAACAAAATGGATGTGTCACAAATTCCATATTTGATATTATTCTCTATATCTACAGGCAGATGCTCTTTGTGCTTTGGACATTTTAAGTTGTGCGGGACTTGTTAATCATTTTGGACGTTCACCATCTGTAGAGAAAATAGAAATTAGTCCTGTTTTGCTTCAGAAAGGAAATTCAAAGATTGCTCTTTATGGATTAGGTAAGTTTTTTGCATGTCTTTAATCTGGGCATGATATTTTGGATATACAACTGGATCTCCAAAAATGGAAAAAAGGATAAAAACGTTGAATTGAATTTTGATTTTGTAATTTGTGGGTTAGAATTAGGAATAGGAGTAGCAGGATTTGATCCATATAAGATTGATTATGTGACAATATTTTATTTCAAACTATCTCAAATGCAAAATTTTGTGAGATAACCTGTTTCTGAGTGCAAAGCCTCTGCTTTGAGTGTGAAACATGCTGATCTGAGCATTAAGAACTGTTCAAACTCAAAACTACCACTCCAAACACTGAGATGAAGTTTCATTCTTGAAAGGATTCAAAACAAGATGCTTTACTTGCCACTAAATTTTATTTTATAATTTTCATGAAATGAGTAGCATTTAGGGTCAACTCGCATCTCACCCCATCATTTCTGTGCTCTCTGTAATGTGGAAAAAGTGTAAGGCTGTAAGGACAAAGACAATAAGCATAGAGAAGTATTGCCTGCATAGTTAAAACATACCCGTTTACACTCTGTGTTTGTGTGTGTGTGTGTGTGTGTTCTGGACTTATTCTCTCTGCTTTCCTGGTTGGTGAAAGTTGGTTTTCTTATTCTTGTGGTGCCATTTTATTTAATTTTTATCCCTCTTTCTCCTACTTAATTTCCTTTTTGTGGTGAATTAGATTAGTTGCTGGTACTATTTTGTGGAACAATTGCAAACATCCAGTGGTAGTGTGTCCCCTGCATTTTCATTGTTGCACATTTCCTATATAATTGTAGCTATCAGAAGAACTGTTGTGAGCCTGTAGATTGGTGTTTCTCAACCTTGGCAGCTTTAAGATATGTGGACTTCACCTTCCAGAATTACCTAGCCAGCATGCTGGCTAGGGAATTCTGGGAGTTGAAGTCCACACATCTTAAACTGCGAAGTTTGAGAAACACTGCTGTAGACATACAAAGAGCAGCGTAACTGACTCTAAAACATACTTTCCTTGGTTGTCTTCTTTGCTCTTATGCTTGCCTGTCCATTCTCATGATTTGCCCTATATTTATTTCTTTTAGTAGCTATACGTACCTCTTTCTTTTGGGCAGTTACCTTCTATAAATATAGCCCTTGAGATTGTTACTTGTTTTGGAGCAATACATTTGCTGGCAATAATCAGTTGCTATTTTTCAACTAAAAGCATACAAATACAAAATACTTTAATGACCAAGTATAAAATATATACAAGGAATTTGTCTTCGGTGACGAACAGCAAGATCAATGGTGCATTTGGATAACAAGAGAAAATTAATAAACAATAACAATAACACTGCCCAGTAAAATAACTTTTCCAAAAGAAGAAGCCACTGTCCAATACATATGAAATCATATAGTATTTAACAGAGCAATGGCACAAGGGAAAAAACTATTCCGACGTCTAGATGTTTTAACATATGGAGCTCTATAGCACCGTCCTGAAGGAAGAAGTTGGAACTAAAAGCATGCAAGAGATTCATTTCTACTCTCACCCATCATATGCCATAACATTGTACTGCATTGTACTGAGTCAGTTTGCACATCATGCTAAGCCATTAATCACAGGGGCTGGGTTCAGCAACATGTTAGGGTTTTAAAACCACATTATAGCTGCAGAATGACCCATAGCAATATTTGTTGCTTACCAGTCTCTTCTCTAATGCTGAAACATAACATGTAGGTGAGTGGGCTTAATCTTAGTCAAAAGGCCAAGAAGTCTTTCCTTAGCCTTTTGGCTAAAATCAAGTATGTGTATGTATGTGAATGTGCCTCCATAGTGCTAATCAATGTTTTGTGTAAAAGAAGGTACAGTTTGTTTGTTATGTGGATTTATATATCCACCCATCATCACTGAAGCAATGAGCATGAAACTGAGCAAACTCAGGGAGGCAGTGAAGGACAGGAAGGCCTGGCGTGATATGGTTCATGGGGTCACGAAGAGTCGGACATGACTTAACGACTGAACAACAACAGATTCATGATTCTGGGTTTCTAATAACAGTTAAAAACACAATAAAAAGAATCTAGAACAGTAAAGACAACACACATATAATTAGCAACCAAGATAAAAACAAAACTATCAACAGCAAATCAACTTAACCATTGCACAGGCTCTGCCATACAACTGGATCCCCAAGCCCAGTTTGTCTTTAAGGCCTTATGAAAGGCTGACAGGGTCAGAGCCAATCTAATCTCTGGGGGAAATGATTTTCCAACAGAAAAGGCTTTGTTTGGTTTGCAAGCTGGCTGATCAGTGAGCAAAAGAATAAACTTGCTTCAGGTTGTATATTTGCAAGTAGCAAATTGCAAAGTAATTTCATATGTTATCTAATCTCACTACTCAGTTGTGTAATTTTCTGCCTGGTTGACCACTAAAACTCCATTGCATGGTCATTTTTCTCTTCTAGGATCTGTTCCTGATGAAAGGCTATATCGAATGTTTGTGAATAAACAAGTGACCATGTTGAGGCCAAAAGAAGATGAAAATAGATGGTTTAATCTGTTTGTAATTCATCAGAACAGGTACAGCTGCTGTTTACTAAGCAACAATTCTGAGCCCTTTCCACTTGTTTCATTCTGATTTAAAATTAAATCACTGAAATCTTACTGTCCTTGGACAGCAAAACAAATACAAACTGCATTAATTAACTTGGGGAAAGTCAAATGAGGGAAAGGGAAGACAGATTATGATATGCAAATATTTTCAGCATCACATTACAGTGAAACACAGAAACATAAAGCACTTAAGTCCAGAGCTTTAGGTTCTCTAAGGCAAGAAGCAGTTGCTCTCCTGGGTTTGAGGAACAAATAAACAAAATGATAGCTGGATGGAATCCAGAGAGAGAAATTTAAATGAGTTCAGTGGCCCAGTAGGATTTTTTTTTCATTATTACTTTAAATATGAAAGATACATATTTTATTTCAAGCTTCTTTCAGAATATTGACCTAGTTTAAACATGCTTTGCCGTGTGTATTCTAGGTACAAAATATATGATGTCTACTTCTGACTTCCTGCTATGTATTTATAAATTGTTTCATTTTGCACTTGAAGTCTGTTGTGCAAATGAAGTCACATTATATCTGAGAAACTTGACCTGGGATTCAGGTAGCAGATTCTGTACCTGAATGTAAATTCAGCCCATTATGTCATATTCAGCAACTCTTGTAAAAGAACCATCCATCCATCCATCCATCCATCCATCCATCCATCCATCCATCCATCCATCCATCCATCTTTAATCAAAAAATGAGTCCAGGCAGCTTACAAAAGCAGTATACAATAAATTGAACAATATGTATGAATTAGCAAATCAACACCATGATAACATTGCAATAACAACGAGAATATCGTTTAACAGCACTTACATGTATCTTCAGTACACCCATCCCCTACCTCTGAGTCTTTGAGCGCCTGCTTAAATAGCCAAATTTCTCTGCTTGTCTAAAATTAACAACAAGGCTTACTTCTGGGTGGAGTTGATTCCATAGGAAGGGAAGCTCTGGTGGAGCATCCTTGTGTCAGATTCCTGCCATATCTTAAGGGGAACAGGGGCAGGAACTCTTAGTATGGTTTTTCTACCAGCACACTTGGGAAGGTATATTCTACTTGGAGGAGGCAGTCCTGCAGTTATCTAGGCCCCAAGTCCAAGCTATGAAGGACTTTACAGGTTACTTTTAGTGCTTTGAATAGCATTGGGAAACAAGTTGGTGCTGTCTCCAAAGTGCTGGTGTTATATGACAAATGGGCATTATTTCCTAGAGTGATATGTGAACCTACCTTGTGTCATGGAAATGTCTTTCATGCTTAAAGGAATTATTGCCCCAATTTTTTTCTCCTATGTACAGCACTACTATATTAGGCAAAGGAACCTATTCTAGGTGATCAGAATTAGGCCAGGTAATTTAAGAAGCCCCATGGAGGCCTGCGTCAGTGGACTTTAATCTAGAAATAGTTCCTCATTCTGAGGAGCTTGAGGGTGTTCCTTCATTTTCTCCCTTAATGACACAGTAACCAGGTTGCATCTTGTGCCTTTGGCCTGTGATCAACTCATCTGGATTCTGAACCCATAGCCTGTCCTTAGTTGTCATCCATCTTTGGTTGTTCAGATCTTTGCTTACTTTTATGCCAGGGATGATCTGTCTCTACTGTTGGTCAAGGCCGTTGAGTCTGATAGATGTCACTTTTTTTAATGTAGCAAAACAATTTTAGAACTAGAACAGCAACCCATAATTACATTTGTTTTGATGTGTAGGTGGGATTGTAGCTGTAGATACGGAAATCTAACATTTTCTTTTACCTTCTCTTATATTTTGATATCTGATCATCATATTTGAAATAGTGAGAATGGGCTTAATATTGTGATAACAGATGCCATATTTAACATTGGGTACTTCAGAATACTGTTTTAATTTTTTACTGTTGTATTTGTTTTCTTTGGCACAGGAGTAAGCACGGCGCCACAAATTATATTCCAGAACAGTTTCTAGATGATTTCATTGACCTAGTAATTTGGGGTCATGAACATGAATGTAAAATATCTCCAACCAGAAATGAGCAACAACTTTTCTATGTTTCTCAGCCAGGAAGTTCAGTGGTTACTTCTTTGTCACCAGGGGAAGCTACCAGAAAGTATGTTCTTATATTTTTTCAGTAATTTGCGTTCTATATTCAGTGAAAATTTATGGGAGCTTTTTTGTGTGTTTGTACCCTACTAGCATGTCATTAAGTTGAAACACCATGTCCCTTTCATTCTTGAGGAATCTAGGGATAATGCGTTTTGCTCATTTTTGGACATCTTGGTTCTAATGTCCTTATCAGAAAGGATAATCCAAAGAAAGTCTGAAAACAATGTCTCTGTGATAGATGGCATTCTCCATTGTCACAATATTGAAGCCACCCTAACCAATTTGTAACTTACTTATGGGTTAGTAACTTACTTACCACACTGATTCCCCAAATGTAGTATAGTTCTTGGTATTAAAATGTTGCAGGCTAACTGACAGATTCATAGGAAAGGAGAAAGCTTTATCTACTGAATGCCTCCTGGTTGACTCAAGAATAGATTTAGACTGATATAAAGCAATATAGCCAGAGAGACTTATTTAAAGAGAAGTGCTTCCCAAGAAACCTCTTTACTAATGCCACTAGTAAATTATAAAAAAACAGAAACCCATCTGCTAAAAATAATCCCTGTGCCAAGAATTGTTGTAAGCCGCCCAGAGTCCCCCGTTGTGGGGAGATGGGCGGGGACAAGTCAAATAAATAATAATAATAATAATAATAATAATAATAATAATTGCATAGACTCTGAGTTTTCGAAGTAAGGCAAAGAAACTAGTTATACATCTGGCTTTGTAACAGGCCAATCAGGGATTTGGGAATGTTCAACAGATGCCTCTGTCTTCTAAATTAGGGAAGGAGACTTAACCACAGTTTTTCTCTCCTCAAGAAACTGTGGAAGAAGAGGAATTGTAGAAATCTCTCTTATATCTAGTTCTGTTTTACCCAAGAAAATTATATTCTTATATAGAGCATATATTATATATATAAAATTATTATATAATTATATAAACTTATATAATGCAGCTCATTGGGTGGCTTTGGGGAAGTCCTTTTTCTCAGTTCAATGTCTCTAACAAGATTGTTAAGACAGTCAAAAAGGGAATAACAATATGGAAGTTGCCTTTATCTGCTTAGAGGAAAGGCAGAATATAAATGTAAGAAACAACCTAATCTACTTAGTTATTAAACACAATAAACCACATCATTAGTTGCAATGATGTAATCTAACTGAATTTAGGTAAGAGAATTATTTCATTATGCATTTATGTAAACCTTAGGGCTGGCTTTTGATGATTATAAATCGGACTTCTTAGCCATGGACTTCGATCTTCTCCATCTCTCAGGGTTCCATTGTTACTGTAATTGCTTTCTGCTAAGTTCTGTGAGTATTTTGAAGTTCTGCCATGTTGCCAAGATTTAAACAGCTTTGTCCAATGCCTTCCAGACATGTTGGTTTGTTGCGCATCAAAGACAAAAAAATGAAGATGCAGAAGATTCCTCTCCAGACTGTACGGCCTTTCTACATTGAAGACATTGTTCTGGCTGACTTCCCAGATACCTTTCAGCCAGATAACCCAAAAATCACACAAGTAATACAAGATTTCTGCATGGAGAAGGTAACTTTAAAAAGAAATTGTATACAGGTATTGGTATGGCCCTTACTATAGTATTGGATGTGGTACTAGTCAGAAGTTAGTATCAGGTGAGTGGAGTCCTTCTTAAACAAAAGGACTTTTCTTCATTGTCTCTCACATTTCGTTGTTCTGCATGTGCGCGCACACACACACACACATACACACACAGCCTGTTATGATCACAGATACAAATGGGGGACAACTTTTTCGGCTGAGAGCTTGCGATGCAGGACAGTCACCTTTTTTAAACTGAGTTAAGCATATTTTATTCGTTTTATTTTATTTGTTTATTGTATTTATGTAGCCGCCCATCTCACGCAAAGTGACTCTGGGCAGTGTACAACAATTTAAAAGAATACATAAAAACAATTACAAATTACAAATAAAAAACTATAAAAGCACCCAAAACAGGAGGGGATAAAATTAATAAGGGAGCCATTGCAAAATTTCTCTGGTCCCCTGGGAGCCCCAGGCCTGATCACCTAGCCGGGTCTCGAGGGGCTTCTGGAACGTTAACAGAAATGGAGCTGCCTCACTTTGGGATGGAGAATGTCCCATAAGGCAGGTGCCACAGCAGAGAAGGCCCACCTCCTGGGACCTGCCAAGCGTATATCTCTAGCAGACGGGACCTGCAGCATGCCTTCTCTGCCAGACCAGATGTAATTGTGGAGAGGCAGTCCCTCAGGTAACCCAGCCCCATGCCATGAAGGGCTTTAAAGATCAAAATCAGCACCTTGATTTTAAGGGTCATGTTACCTTTTTGTTTTGTATTTTATGCTACAAAATGACAGAAATGCTGTTGCCAATTTTTGGCAAATTGCTGCTGTCCAGGCTCTGTGAGAGTCCAAAAAGAGGTTTTGAGACTGTGTTTAGACTGGGGGTTGTAGTTGTATTGGAGTTATAATCTTGTTAGAGACACTGAACTGAGAAAAAGGATTTCCGCAAAGCCACCCAGTGAGCTTATTATATAAGTTTATATAATTATATAATACAGTGGTACCTTGGGATACGAACTTAATCCGTTCCGTGACTCTGGGCGTATCCCGAGTTGGTCGTAACCCGAAATGTTCGTTAGTAGAGGCGTTCGTATCCTGAGGTACCACTGTAATTATATATTATGTATTATTATATATATAAACATATATAATATATGCTCTATATAAGAATATACAGTAATTTTCCTGGGTAAAACACAACTAGATATGAGAGATTTCTATGATTCATCTTCTCTTCTTCCACAGTTCCAAATACTAACATAGTCTTGTTAATATTTTCTATCGTAGGCCTTTTAAAATCTTTTGGCAACACTTTTCTTTGCATTTCTCTGAGTGTAGACTAGATAGTTGGGGTGCTGTCTATTCCTACCAAATGAGAAGATGAGATTCCAGTAAATACAAACAGGCTACGTTGCCTATATTAATGTTGCTGTGGCTTTCATAGTATTATAAAAATACTGTTCTGTGTTTGGACATACTGTTTTAATTGGAAATCAGTGTTGTAGCTTCCCATTTACGTAGTTTTGACTTAAGTCCTATAGATACGTGGCAGAAGGAAAAAAAAGCTTTCTAAAAAACTTAAATTAAAAAGTTGTTTGCTTTAATATATATTATGCATATATTGATACCTGGTAGGAGGACAGATTTTGCATTTAGTGAATTATGTCCGTTTCTTAAAGGTTGAAATGATGCTGGAAAACTCAGAAAGAGAACATCTCAGAAATCCCAAGCAACCAGAGAAGCCTCTGATAAGATTACGAGTAAGAATGGGGTCCTTAAATCAGAAGTCTTCTACCTAGTGTTTCATTTAGCCATGTAACCCACATTTAATATGCGGTAACTTTTCAAGTATGGGTTGGTTTTTAAACATTCTTCATGTTTAATGTATCTCTTAAGGCTTTAGTTTTGCTTAATTAAGTAGCAGCCTTAGAGACGGGGGTTGAGACCTTGCAGGAACTAATTTTATAAGCTGCTGGGCTGTTTGAAGATGCATGATAATTAAAGTTGAATATATTTGCAGATGTGCCTGCTGTTGGTACATGGTGTTCCTATGAATTATTAACAGTAGACAGGATGTGCTACAATACTGATATGAACTTAGTGAAATATTCATCAGAACATCAAACTCAACCGATGAATTTTTAATTGTTTTCAGATGTCTAATTGCCAATTCCCACATCTCTCATACTTTATCTTATTTGATTTGAAGGTAGATTACAGTGGAGGCTTCGAACCTTTCAGTATAGTTCGTTTCAGCCAGAAATACTTGGATAGGGTGGCTAATCCGAAAGATATCATACATTTTTTCAGGCATCGGGAGCAAAAAGAGAAAAATGGTAAATAGTTTCCAAGTTTTTTGTAGTAGGTATTGTCACTAGGAAAAATAATATTATCCATAGAAGTTTGTCTGTCTTGTGTGGAAAATTATTTCTTCTCACATTGATGCCAGTAAAAAAAAAAAAGGTATATGATGTGCTCACCTCTGAAAAAGATTAGGGCCTTGTAAATCTGTGGAAAAAAATGTGTCTGTATGCAGGGCGGGTTGGGGTGGAGAATAAATATAATGACCTATGAAATAGTTTTAATACAACTCCAAAAATTTCTGACCAAACTCATTAAAAAGAGTATCTATTTTTCATGTAGCATAGTCCTCTAAATGCACAATGATGTGAATTTATAAACATGATATTGAAAGCAAGATATTATGTTGCTCCCAATCATTATTTCTAACCTGACCATCTGTTTAGCATGGGTTTTATTTAATTATTTGAAACATTAGTATAGAGCTTCCGATTTAAAAAAAAATATTGAATCAAATACAAATTGATTCCCTTCAGAACCACTTGGACCAGAAAGCCTGTCTGTCTTCTCCTCCTCCTCCTCCTCCATCTTCTATGCAAAATTTTCAAATAAGAATCCCATTACAGTCAAGGGGTTTTGTAATTCTGTAGAATTTGGAGGGGCTGCTATAGGGCTTAATGCCTAACAATCTAAGAATATAATTTTATAATTGTTCAGAACAAGCATTTACTAATTCATTGTGTCTCACTTGCTATATGAATATAATACAGAACCAGATTAATTTTATTTAACAATGTATTGCATATAACTGAACTGAAAGATGTAATGCTTACTATTCATATTAACCATGTTGAAGACACATTCAGAATGTAGACAATAAGAAACTCATGTGTACGATCAGTAGCTATCCACTTCTTGATCGATAGATTTGCTTGGCTTTTGATCTCAGACGTGAAGAGGCAGTCCTGTTATGTTCCTTTCATTTTTTTTTAATATTCTCAAAACTTAGTTTAAGGCACATTACTTGTTCCCCATGGTTTTATTCCTTGACTTATTCTCTGGCTTCCCCCACTACATTATTTCTGTCATCTTCATGCTGTCAGATATTTCCTTACACTGATGCTGGTCCTTCTTCAATCTCCCACTTCCATGTTTGTCACTTCTTGTATTTATTCTCCTTTTCCATGTGCTGAGTTGTTGCTATTAATATGTTTCTTCATAAAAATAGATGTTTTGTTCTGATGATGTTCTTTTTCACAGTACCCCAGCTTATTTCATTTCTATAGATTGCAATAGTCTTTTGTGATAAACCCTTATCCTTACCTAAAATCACCTGGTAAGGCCCAGAATCCTTTTAACTATACCTGAAGTTTAATTCATTGTCCTGTATTTAACATTCCTTTGAAAGATGTGTTCATATATGTAATTACAGTACATTTTCATTACAGCTGATTCTAGCCCATGGATTGCATTCCTTTTGATAAAGAAATAGGAAGAATAATTATGTGCAAGGCATTCTTTTCCACTTATGCAAGATGAAATGGTGGGGTGTTCTTTAGTACTAGCAGATTGCTAGTCCTTGTTTGATTGATGGTTCCAACATTATTAAATCACCTTGTTCAAAGCATTGTGCTTCTGAAGTAACTTAGATGATATTGAGAAATATGCCAAGGCTTTAAAAAGGAGATTAATAATAGCTGACAAACATTCTGTAAAGGTTTAATGAACCCAGTGAGGTTTGCTTAAGAGTATATGGATCTCAAAAACATTCCGGATAATTTGAAATGAAATTGATCCAAAGAATTATCATTACAATGGTATTTAAGAAAAAACAGAGACTTTTTTGTTTTTAATGGGCCCTTTTAAAATTCAGTCCTTATTACATTGAACAATTGTCTTTGTATTTTGAAGAAATGCAAATGAAAAGTTAAAACAAATGAATCATTTTTGAAGAAATAGTTAACTATTCTGAGACTGAAGTTTCTTAATGATGCAGTTTAAGCAATCAAGTAAAGACCCACGTATTCAGTAACACTGAATAGTGAAGGGAATATAAAGGTAGAAAATCTGTAGTAAGAACCAGTATTATTTTTAATGCAGCTTTGTTTTACTGCTGAAAACCATTATTTATTTTATCTTTCCATCTGTATTTCTAAAATGCAGGACTTTCAGTTTTCCATGAAAAATCTACACCTGTTCAAAAACTGTTTTTACCATTCCCTAAATGTTTAAAATAAAACATTACATATTTTCTGTGTGACTGTCAGATAACATATACACACAGTACCTGATTTTTTTAAAACTCTTTAGCTATGCATTTTATCTTTTGATAGTAATTCTTTGGAATAGTAAACATTTTCTTAAAATGGATTAAAATGTATTTTGTATTTGTTTGGATTTTTTTAGAAGATGAGGTTAGCTTTAGAAAACTGGACCACAAGCCTACAGCTGAGGGAACAACTCTGAGGGTGGAGGACTTAGTAAAGCAATATTTCCAAACAGCAGAGAAGGTAAACATATTTTTCCAGTATTTATGACTAAGTTTAGAAATAGTCATCAAACTAGGCTTGAATTCCATGATTTGAATTTAAACATTTAAGTTGTGGGCAGTTTGTGGTTTGATATTCAAATAAACAATCTGGATGTAAAGCCTTTTAAAAATTATTTGGGGATTTTTGGTTAATACAGTACGATTTGCTTGTACATCTAGGATACAGTCAGAGTTTGGAGTCAGCCATACTATAGAAAGTGCAAACCATACCTTGATATACCTTATATCTGGGCCAATGGAAACTAACTTTTGTAGCATGTGCTCTTTTGTAGTTAAGTTACAACAAAAGTTGTAACTTTTTGTAGCTAAGGTGGAATTAGTGAGGTGGGTCCCTTATTTTTGACTTCCTTTTATTCTCTGTTTTATATATTTTTAATGTATTTTACTGTTTTTAGCTTTGTTGTATGCCGCCCAGAGCTGCCTGTGGTGAGATGGGCAGCTATACAAATTGATTTAATAAATCAATAAATAAGTTACAAGTTAAGCTTTTGTAATTAAGTTGAAACAGAAGTTAAAACTAATAAATAACTAAATCTTAGTTAAAACTAATCTTGCCTGTGCTCATGTCAAGCATATTTTCTTTTGTCTGGTTAATATATAAACCTATATAAAATTGACTTAAACTGGCTGTTTGTGTATGTGTCCAAGAAAGTACAGCTTTCTCTTCTGACTGAGAGGGGTATGGGCGAAGCCGTGCAAGAATTTGTAGACAAGGAGGAGAAGGATGCTATTGAAGAATTGGTGAAGTTCCAGTTAGAAAAGACCCAGCGATTTCTGAAGGAGAAGCATATAGATGCAGAAGAAGCAAAAATTGATGAAGAGGTTTGTATGGAATGATTTATTCTTCCCGAACATAAAGAATTGAATGTTACAAATGTCACATCACAACAAGGAAGATTAATGGACTAGCTGCTTTCACTTTTATCTGAGTTACTTTTGGCCACATTCAGAGGGTCAAATCCTTTTTAATATACAAGAATATACTTGAATTTCAGCTACCATTTTTCCTTCCTTCTGTGTGAGCAAGGAAACAAGCTGCATTACGCATGATTTCTTATTTCATCTGAATATATTCAGTGACTGTTCCATTTCAATACAGGTGCAACACTTCAGAGAATCAAGAAAAAAGAACATGGTGGAAGAGGATGAGGAAGTTCGTGAGGTAGGCTGAAAACTGAAAAGGAATAAGATGAGACTCATATTTACCTAACTCTGTGCTTAAAGAAATGTAGACAAAGTAGTTTCCTCTGTTTTAAATCAAACATTACACACTGTTTTGCTCTCCTGTTTTCCCCCTTTCAGATTTAAGACAACTGATTTATTCAGCAGTAAACATTTTCTTCCACTCCTTTGGTAATTTCCAGTCCACGCATGGAGGAATGCTTTCAAAGTCGAGTGAAACTCTCCTTTGTTTCTTAACATGCTTGCTTTCCTTTCTCTCAGGCTATAAACAGGGCCAAGGCCAGATCTCAGGGAACTGATCATGCTTCAGTGATGAGTGATGAGGACCTCATGGATGTTGCCACCTCTGACCAAAGAGCCAATGATGAGTCAGAGGACTCTTTAGCTCCCAGCCGGGGTAGAAGGAGAGGTCGGGCAAGAGGCAGAGGAGGACAGAACATCTCAGCCAGGGGGGCATCTCAGCGAGGAAGAGGAGGCTAGTTTCTTTCCATCTTGTTGCAGTTGCTACAAAACTGATGTGGTTGATTGTTGGCTTATTCATCCGTTCATTAGATTTACATCCAGCTTTTCCTGTAGATGCCAAATCAATGTATATTGCACTCTGTCAGTTGTAGTTCAGCACCTTAATCGCTATATCCCAGTGGCGGCTGCTGTTTTATGTCAAAACCAAGGCCTGAGAATAGTTGTGCCAGAGAAAATGGAAATCCTGTGTCAGAATAGCAGGCCAGATCCTTCTGCGAAACCCACAGACAGGACTTGTTCGTGTTCTCTAGCATCTGGTTTCCAGAGATACATGGCTGTGAGAGAACTCTTGAAGGATGTTACTTTCAGGTGATTTATGCCCACAAGATTGGGAAAAATCCTTTCCTTGTGACCATTAAGGAGCAAAGGGAGAATTCTAGTTATCTCCTTACTAAATTGCTGTATTTTCCACCTGTTTTATAGTCAGTCTGCTACTGCCATATGCTAACTTAATGTCTTGAAAGCAGTGTGAGAAATCAGCTGTATCAGAAGAGTGATTATTCTCTTCTGCTGCACATCCTGCAAATATGTTTTTTTGGGTTCTGAGAAGCAGGAATTGTTCAGCTGATTTGATTCCACCCACCCAGTCTAGCTGTTACACAGAGAAGCATGTAGGAAAATACACCTATTGAGTAAAGGAAGAGAAAGGCAAGATCTGGAGAAATTTATAATTAAAGAGGGCTAGGTGACCATTGCTCCTCACAGAACACCACTCTGCCAAATGGCAAGTTGCATTTTATGGCAAGTTGCTTTTTAAAGGAAGGAGGCAAACCATCCTTTTGGATTCCACCAGTTCAAACAGCTTTTGGAATCACAGCCTTTAGAACTATATTTTCAGATTCTAGCTTTTCAGAAAGCTTATCTTTACATTTGTAAAATAAACTAAGGTATATTGCTACATTTAAACCCATCTATAGTAGCCTGAAAGTGAGAGGTTAGAATCTTGTCATCTACCAGGATCTGTCCACTCCAGTGTCTTTTGGGGAACAGTTGTGATCCAGGAGGGCGCTTATATGTGGTCTTGCTAAAAACAGTTGTTGTTTTTTTTAATGGCCATAATCTCAGGATATGACCAAGCCTTAGATGCTTTTGTCAATTTCATGCAATTTAGGGTGCTTTATTTTTAAAATTAAAACAAAATTATTTTCATTAAATGAAATAAATAATTTTGAAGGCCAGTGATATTATCTATGCAGGTACATGTGTACTAAGTGTCCACCAGCACCATGTTGCCAATTCTGCGTTGGTCCTTAACAGACGTTGCAGTCTGCATAAACCAGTTGGATAACACTGCCATAAAGGCTTAGTAATTGGTGAAGAAGTGAGAAAATGTAAATTTCTGACTCTCTGTTGTATTATTTACATAGGAAGTACTGGCCGTGATCAGACAAGCAGTGGCAGAACATATAAGCCTGTAACTACTCCTACAAAAAATATGTTGATTTGGGATGGTAGGTTCAAAATGGAGACGAACCCCTCCGTTGCATGGACGCACTTGTTTAAAGTAAAGTAGACATTTTTATAATACCTGAAGGAAACAATATGTCTTTGACTTGCTATTTTCGGAGAGATGATAGTGATACTTCACTGCAGCAAACAACTTATTTATTTATCCATTTATATGTCACATTTATATAGCCACTACTTATATGGTGAACATCATTACAGACTTGAAAATAAGTCCCTTATTTTGGAATAGGAATTGAATCGTGTCTTTAGTCTAATAGTTGTTCACAATAAATCACTGCTTCTTTTGTAGAGCTAGCAATTCTGAAACCTGGCCCCTGCATCAAGAGGCATTGGCATTTCTGTCTACAGAGTACTTGGATGCTACCTATTAAGGCCTCTTCGCCCTTCAGCATCTTTCTTTATATACTGCGTGAAGAGATTTAGCTGCCCTCTGGAAAACCATTAAAAAGCAGTACCAGCTGAAAATACATTCAGTTTTTAGAAATTGCTTTAGTTAAATGAAGCTTGTGGGAATATCTCAGAGATACTTCTTCCATTACAGCTGAAATATACAAGTTGACTTCTACAAGTGTCCAATTCCAGATATTTCACATGAAGGAATAGCTTAAACATTTCAAGCCACAGAATTAAAAACCATAGTAGTGTGGGTAGAAATGTATTGGACAAGACTAATACTACTGTGCAGCTCCACTGTAAAGTTTAAAGCTAACTAGGATTCAATGTCAAATATGTTTTAGAAATCAGACTTACATATCCTTGTTAACAGCTAACTCCAGTTAACCTTAACTGTGTTTATATTTTGAATCAGCATACATTTTAACCATGGATAAGCAATTGTATTTGACTTTAAATATTCAGAACTTGTCCATCAATCAAAAGAACTTGTTGCAATTTACAATCCCACATTGGGTATCTATAAAGATTTTTTTTTAAATAATGGGGTAAATCATAGTTTTCACTTTTCCATTAAAATGTCAATCTACACGTTTTTCCACATCCTACTTAGCCGACTAATTTAAAGCTCATCTGTGCTAAATGAACTTTATTTTTTACACGGTAACTATTTATTTTACGAGCTTCTATTTCATCTGGCCAGTGACCTCCCTGGTTCATGCAACACAGTAGTTCACACCACACAGTAGACAGACATTAAATTTGTTTGGTTTTGTGCGTCAGCTCATATTCAGTAAACTGTTGTTAAACAAAACATGACTAAACACAGTATGCAAATCCAACCATTGTCATTTATGTGCATCTTTAAATTGCGTATGAATACTCATCGTAAAGCAGGTCTTGCAGAAAGTTTTTAATTCTTTGTGCTTTGTGCTAACAATAGTTTAGTTCAAAGTGTCATAAGTTTATGATATTGCTGTACATTCTTACTCTTATGTTTTCTAGCTTTTAAGTCGTCAAGACAGCAGCCCTCCCGGAAAATGCCTATCAAGAATTATTCAGAGGTTGGTAGTTATTTCGTGATATTAATCCAGCAAATTCCCCACCCCCTGCCCCCCACCCTTTTTTATGTTTAATACAGCCTTTTCCAGGCTGGTTGGGGAATACTACAAATTGCCATTTCAGTGCATCTGAAGCACATTCATTGGGGAAAGCTGATTTGCTCAATAGCAGATAGGCACAATCTTCTACAAAGCCAAGAGGTCTGTCTGCTAGCTTCCTCTTTCCTTGGAAAGGCTTGGGAATACTGCGGTTACTGAGATGTCAGAAGTGTCTTCAAGTGACTCTGCTGAAAGGAACATACTTCCTCTGCAAAGAGAGCAGGTGTTTCATTACAGAAAAGGGTGAGGCTCACAACGTTGATTTTTGGATTGAATAACCAGGCTTGGCATACAACAGAGGGCTAATGTGTTTAAAACATGGTATCATTTTATTTATTTATTTTAAACAGTTTATATAGCTGCCCAATTCACAAATAGGATTAAAAACATAAAACAAAATAATGAAAAATATATATGAAGCTGAGACAAACATCTTCAAAATTCCCAAGCCCTTACAGGAGAGACTTCTCCAACATCCTGGCCCAATACGTGGGGGCAGTGGGGGGACAGGTTTTCAAGGGCTTATAGAAACTCAACAGGGTGAGAGCCCTGAGCCTAGAACCCCAACAGAGGGGTTCCTGTTCCAAAAGTCAGATGCCACTTTCCCAACAGAAGGTAACTCAAATATCAATTAAAAACAGGGATAGAATCAGCCACCAAGGGATGTTTTCTTGTGCATGTGTTAAAAATGCTGCATTCTGGGCCTTTGTTCTGTCTCCTCCAGGTGATTGAAGATGATGATTCTGATATAGAGGAGGTGTCTTTTACCCCTTCCTCTACTACAAATCAAAGGTTAGTAGAACCATTTTACCTTCAGTGCATTATTTATAAGAGGCCTACCTAGGCATTTGGAGACGCATGGGCTGAAACGGCTCCTTCCCACAAGGTTAGGCATGCCAGTGGGAATACTCTGCATTGAACAGAAGAGCCATGGATGTTTGTGTGCGTGCGTGCAGACAGTATTTTGACCATAACAGAAGCTACTTTTAGAACTCTTCTGCAGTTTCAAAAATGATTTGTCCTATTCAGTGAAGTTCCGATTCAAAAACTCAGTCTGAAACTCCTTAAGTATAAATCAGTTAAAAGCTATAGCTATTTTATATTGTTACAGTTTGATTCCTGTTCTGCATGGTTTATGTATGTTGGGATATACACCACTCAGTCATTTGATTGGAGCAGCCTATAAATCCAATGAAATAAATAAATAATAAATAGGTTGTGGCCAAAACTGAAAGCCTCATCTTAGTAGCTGATCTTCCAAAAGGAAGCATTGCTTGCCTCCCCATCTCACAATTATCTAACTATAGCAAAACTTTAATTTAACAGACCCCAGTTTAGTGCACTTTGAATGCAGTAGATTTAATTTGTCTCCCAGCATCCCTTCAAACTAAAAGCCTGTGGTATTCAAACTATTCTGGACAATTCATGCAAATTAATGTTATCTGTATCAATTTATATCATTAGGTAATTGATATAAATTGATATAAATGATGTGAACTTGAATTTAACAGCTATTTGGTATAAAGGACACCCTCTTTCCCAGAACACCTGTTGAAGTTTTGCTGCAGTTTCCTGACACACTTCAAAACTACTACACTTGCCAATAATTACTGGGGATCTCATTAAATCAAATTTGTTTTTCAGACCTTTTTCACATATGTTACTGTTGTAACAGCAATAATGTGTGAGTTCACTGCTGTGTTTTTATGCCTTTTGTCTGTTCACTTAAACTGTTTCTTGAGCAATCTCATGTCCAAAATTGCTTCCAAGGCTATATTTATTTTTAAAATCATTCTCATACAAAGACCCAAATTGAAGTAGAGCAAAACAAAGTAATTTTTTAAAATATAGTGAAGAACCAGTTGATCTGGTTTCAGAATGCATTGAAAGTCAGGGGAACATGCCTAAATCTATGTGAGGCTATGCTTCAGGCCTTCTTGAAGCTATTGCTGAAAAGACTCTGTCTTTCATTTAATACCAGCCTAACTTCTCTTTCACTGTCACATGCAGAACAAAGCCAATACACATCATAAATTGGAATCCCAAGTTCTTTGGGATACAGTGGTATTTCTGATACTTTGACCCTGATCTGTTGGGAGTTTAGAGATAAGAGACATTCTATAACTGGGCTAGAAACAAACTGGGAGCCCATGTGGTTTATAGTTGATGACTTCTAGCATCATGCTTTCATTAAGAGTGATAATTTCTCCTTTCTATAATACTTAGGTTACCAACCACATCAACATACAGCCAAAGGAGCTCTCAGAGCCAGTCATCCAAAGGAGTTGAGTTTGAATCAGATGAGGTATAAAATCTTTCTCCCACCATACTTCCTTTAATCTTTATGCAAAAGGTTTGAGCAATATTTAGTGCTTTTGACGTTTCTTCACACTTCTTTGTTCCCTGACTTAAGAACTGACATATTACAACTTCGTGCTCTGAAAAGGATCCTAACAAGAAACTCTGTAATAAAAGGTGTGGCTAATCTCATCCTCTTCATTAAGTCTGACAGTTATGTAAACTTTTTTTGTCTCTTGGTGTTTCCTCTTTCCTCTGTCCATTAAGGCACAGATACAGGATCCATGGTAGAGTTTTTAAATGACTTCCATTTTGTATAAAAATGCCCCCTTGTAGAATAGTTCCATTTCTAATTTTCTGGCTTATGTCCTCATTTCTTTAACCCTAGTCACACCAAAATGTTTCTGGCTGGAACTGAAGTCCCCAGACCCATAATATTTGCACAGGCTGTTAAATGTAAAATGTATAGAAAGAGTTGAAACCAACCCATAGAATCAGGGGAGGCTGCATAAACTCCTGCTTCCCCCTTTTATTTGTACTTCTCAGAGCTCATCCACAATTGCCAAAAATAATGTTTACTATTTGGAAGTGGGAACTATATATAAAACTTATAGTGAAAGTTTTAAAATAGGCTTGACAGTTTTTTAAAATAATAAAATCCCCAAAACACCTCCTCCAAATCCAGGAAAAAAAAAATCTGACCCCTTCTGTAGGCATAATATAAGTCTAGCTATTTTGCATAATTATCCCACTATTTGAACTCCCAAAATATATTAAGTACAGCCCCCAACCAATAAAGGATAATCTAGGCCACTTTAAAATCTAAATCCCATAATTAAATTGTTCAGTTAGATATCTGTCTATCCTCTCAGCTTCTAATACCATGATGTGCTTAATAGGGGCAGAATAAAATTGAAATCTGAAGGCCAAATAAAGTAGGCTATTGATATATAGAAAATTGTCATTTATTTATTAATTTTAATGAAAATTAAACTCTAGTAGATCTGATTTTAAATATATTTTAGTACCAAATGTATGAAGTGATTATAGATTTTATTTGGAACTTTGTAACAGAGAACCATAATAGGTGATTTAATTTGCCAGAAAATTGGAAAGTTAGCAATCTCTAAAAGCTGGAGAAAACCTCATATGTTGCCAGAAGTTTTCTCTTGTAGCTATGGACATATCCATAGGAAGGAAAGAAGATGAGGCTGCTTGATGTAAGCATATTCTTGCTTACATACTGGAATTTATTTGTTTATTTATTCAATTTGTATAGCCGCCCATCTCAAACCAGTGACTCTGGGCAGCAAACAATCATAAAAAAAATTAATTAAAACACAGTACAAAAAAGAAATTAAATACAAATAGCAGCCAAGAGACATTATAATCTGTCAGTGTCATCCAGGAAATGGGGCCCTTCACACACTCAGGTTCCCAGGCCCAGGCACGTGGTTCCTTCATGTGGTTCCGTATGCAGTGGTTCCTTCAAAACAATGTTTCAAAGCATAATGAGCATTCTGGGGACTAAGAATTAGGGTTTATGAATTGGGCAAAATCCCATTTGAATATTGATTCAGACTTTCAGTTTGGTTTATGGGTGGGGGCATTCTGCATATATACAGAAGTCTCCCAGCTGAATTTGAGGTATTGAATCTCCAAATCATAAATTTACACATCTGCTCTAAAAATACAAATGATGGGGTTTTTCTTCTTTTGGCAGAGTGATCACAGAATAAATTGTGGATTAATCAGACATGCGTTGTTACAGGAAGGAATTATACAAATTAAGATGATTGGTAGGAAGTTTTTCTATCTGAATTTTATACAGGGACCATCCAAATTTCCCCAAAATGTTCAGATTTTTGTTTTGCTGATTGATCCTGGAAACGAAGTCAGTGAAGAATCCAAGTTCAAAATAGTTTTTTAAAAAGTCCAGATCCCACTGTGAATTGTTATATACTGATACAGCTAATCTGTCCAAAGGAGATTATTCTCCTTAACCTTATAACATCTTAATGAAAATACCTGTCATTAATTTACAGGATGAATTATTTGTTTCCACTTCGAGAAGAAACAGATGATAATATCTGAGTCCAATGTATGGAAGGAAAGTGCAAAAATAACTTCCCCAAATTCTGCAAAAGAGACCTAAGATGTTTGTAGTTTATTCTCCATAATTTTACTGTGTTGCCTTGAAATGGATGGCTTCCTTGAAGAAGAATGGTTTCTTACTCTATATGTGCAATGTCATCAGGCATGCACAAATATACTACTAAATGGAGGATCCAGAGTTCGCTTGAATGGAAATCTATAAAAAGGAATACTCTCTCTTAGAAGTGGCAACTTTCACCAAGGTCTTCTTGTTCTTTACCTTCTAATACATTCTTATAATCTGCTCAGGAGTATGAGGTTGGGAAAATTCTGGAGCTGTGGGGGAGAAAAAAGAATTCAGGAAAAATGGCTCCTCTTTTCTCCAAAAAGGAGTCACCAAAGTTCAGGCACTTCCCTAATCAGAGCGGCTTCAAATACACCTGAATAGAGATGGCAAACTCACTATCCAAACTTAAGGACGAAGGAAATATTTCACAGTCTTTCCTTTAAAGGGTTCTTTTATTTCCCGTGTCTCCTTATTATAGAGGAATAGATTAGACCTGGTTGGGTAAGAGAATAAATGCCACTCTTGCATTCCATGTTTAACAAGTCTCCAACTTCCATGGAGGAGGCAATGCCCTGAGTCAAAACTGATGATAGCATTCAGTGATTCAGTGAAATTAAATATAGCTTGATTGACTAAAGTTATACCTTACAGTTTTGAAAAAAGAAAAAGGTCTGCTGGATGCTTGGATATAAAATGTGATTCATTTTGACAATAAGCTATAATGATAAGGATTTCAAAATATATATTTTTTTAGTTTTAAAGTAACACCTTATACTTACTGCACGTAGTCCTTTATATTTATTAAACAATAACTAGAGGGAGCTAGTTATAGTTTAAGAAATTGAAACTGAGTTGGTGCTGATTCAGTGCCCATAATAGTAAAGTTGGCAATAATTTCATTGATATGCACAGAAAGTAATAGATTGCAAGAGGCCTTCAAGTGGATGTAAGTTTTCTTTTTCCTTATCTTAGCTTTGCCCAACTTGCATTGCTGATCTCAGTGGTTTAAAAAAAATTCATTTGAAAAGATGTTCTTTAAAGTAAGCTCAACATAAAGTTACAGGATGAGTTTTTTAAAAACCATGTTGGCCTTGGAAATGTTGCGCAATGCAATATATTTTAACATGGAAAGTCCACATATTGACTGATCACTATATTTTAAATTTATTCTACAAACCCTGAAGAATTGTACAAGGGATGCGAAGTATGTGATTATGGAATAAAGGTTTGTGACATGTTTGTTCCTATTTGTTTTAAATATTTGGAAAATTTGATTTGTATTTACTGAACATACCAATAGAGGTCATTTATGTTGCATTAAGAAAGAAGATGGAGTGGTGACAGTGCTAGCATAAATAGATTGCTTTGCAGTGCCTTTTCTCTGATTTCTCATCCCACACTTCACTGTAAGTTAATCTTCATGTCCTAAAGTTTCTCTGGGCTCCTCAATCTGCTCTTCTCTCAGTTTATGTTGCCCCTGCCACAGAGAATGTAATTGGGCGTTGGGTATCATTAGTCTTATGTATGGTATTAAAAGACCAAATAAGTTTTCTAAATGATTCCACTCTTTGGTTTTTGTCTAGATGCAGAAGCAAGATATGTACAGTGGTACTTAAAAGTTTGTGAGCCCTTTTGAATGTTCAATATTTCTGCATAAATATGACCTGAAATGTGATCTGTTCTCCACACAAGTCCTAAAACTAGATAAAGAGAATCCAAATAAAAAAATGAATGAAAAACTTTACATTTGTTCATTTATATTGAGTAAAATGATCCAAAGCTACATATTTGTGTGTAGCAAAAGTATATAAACCTTTGCTTTCAGTGACTGGTGTGCCCCTCCCCCCACCCCTTGGGCAGCAATAACTGCAGCTAAACATTTCCAATAACTGTTTATCAGTCCTGCACATTGGCTTGGAGGAATTTTAGTCCATTCTTCCTCACAGAACACCTTCAACTCAGGGAAGTTTGTGGGCTTCCTCACACAAACTGCCCACTTCAGGTCCTTCCACAACATTTCTATAGGATTAAGGTCAGGACTTTGACTTGGCCATTCCAAAACATTAATTTTCTTCTGCTTTAACCATACATACTTCTTTGGTCATGCAACTTGGGGGTTTGGGGTCATTGTCTTGTTGCATGACTTGCTTTGTCTTGAGCTTCAGGGCATGGACAGATACCCTGACATTTTCCTGTAGAATTTGCTAGTACAGTTCAGAATTCATAGTTCCATCAATGATGGCAAGTTGTCCTGATCTAGGGGCAGCAAACAGGCCCAAACCATGGCACTACCACCACCATGTTTCACAGATGGGATACGGTTCTTATGCTACAATGCAATGTTTGCCTTTCGCCAAACAAAATGCTTTTCGTTCAAGCCAAAAAATTCTGTTTTGGTCTCAACCATCTGCAGAAGATTCTTCCAATAGGCTTATCCACATGGTCTTTCACAAACTAGATGGGTAGCAATGTTCTTTTTGGAGAGTAGTGGCTTTCTCCTTGCAATCCTGCCTTGCACACCGTTGTTGTTCAGTGTTGTCTTGATGGTGGTTTCATGAACACTGACATTCACCAATGCAAGACAGACCTTTAGTTCCGTAGACATTGCCCTGGGGTTCTTTGAGACTTCCCAGAGGTCTGTGATCTTGGTCGACCACTCCCGGGCAAAATAGCAATGGTGTGGAATTGCCTCCATTTGTGCATGATTTGCCTGACAGTGGTGGAGTCCAAACTCTTTGGAAATAGTTTTGTAACCTTTTCCAATCTGGTGAGCATTAACTGTTTTTTGGAGGTCCTCAGAAATCTTTATTTGAGCCATGACACGCTTCCACGTTCCTGTGGAAGATCAGACTTTGATAGTGAATACCCAGAATTCTGTTCTTTAAATAAGCCAGGACCTCCCACACACCTGGTTATCATCCCATTAATTGAAACACCTGAGTCTAATTTTCCCCTTCAGATGAACTGATAATCCTAGAAGTTCACATACATTTGCCACACACAAATACATAGCTTTGGATCATTTCCTCAATAAATGAACAAGTATAATGCTTTTGACTTATTTAATAGGGTTCTCTATCTAGTTTTAGGACTTGTGTGGAGAACAGATCACATTTTAGGTCCCATTTATGCAGAACTACCGAAAATTCAAAAGGGTTCACAAACTAAAGCACCATTGTATAGGTGAGATCAAGGTGTTGGAAGAAAAGAGTAGTTGGGGGGTGGGGTAGGGGGAACAAATAATCAGTTCGTAAAAGAACTTGTACATTATTCCTGCTGAATCTGTAACTCCTAAACCTTCTCCAGCTTGAGAGCAGTCTGGATGTTGAAACCAACATTTGGTTTGCAGTTACATAGCTCTGCTTGTGCATTGCCATCACTTGATTCTTCAGCTGCAAATGTCTTGACGTCATGTCTACGTTCCTTCTGATAAACAGTATAAATATTTCTGCACCTAAGTTCAGCATCAATTATTTCCTCTGCAGGAACAGTTTATCAGGGTGATTTTCAAATGGGTATTTTTTTTTATAAAACCAAAAAGTTTTAGTCAATGCACATCAGTTGTTTATGGACTGTTCATAAATAAAGCCTAACCTTGTAATGTGTTATAAATTAAAATTATTGAAACAACTGCAAGACCACCCTGATTTACTGGCGTACACAATATAGCACTTGGACCAGGAGCTACTTTGAGGATTGTTTGTGCCTGGATGAATGAGCGGAAAACAAAACTTTTTGTTTTCCCTATCTGCCCCTTTCTTAATCAACAATCTATCAAGCAAAGTGACTTGCTTGCCTATTACAATCACTTATATTAGCTCCCAGCTTTTCTGTATTGGTGTCCGGTTGTTGTTGTTTTCTGCTTCGCCCCCATATATATCATGGGAGACCTTCTGTGGTCGGAGATAGACAACTTCTCACCCTGGAACACACATGATCTCTAGCGCATCCTATGCTTTGCCACTAGCCTTTGGTGGCTAATTTCAGGGTATGTAGCAAATTAAGAGGTCAAAATTGATGTGTTAAGTTTCTGCAATGCTTATTGCTTGCATTTCCACTTCTTAAAGGGCTCAACTCCCAGACACAGACTAAGTGAATCAGGTGTGAAGTGATCCACATTGGGATGGGTGGGGGAAGGACAAAATCTCTGAGACACTATCAATTACATTTGGCCCATTTACTAGTCAGTCATTACCACGTTAACCCAGATCCTACACTTTGAGACAGCAAATTATATAAGTTTTAGAACATGAGAATTGGGCTAGTGGTGGACTTACCATTTGTAGGACAGTAGCAAGTCAAATGATGCTGTTTGTTCACTTTTCATGCACTCTGAACTTTACCAGCTACTTGCTAATATAGTCTGCTTAATTTAGACCAATATAATCAGAATATAGAATGCTTGGAGCATTTTAATTTTGTTAGAACAGTTCTCCCGCACCTTTTTCTTCAAAGGAGTTTGCATGATTCTTTTCCTGTTTAGTTTTATTTCAAAACAATCCTGCAGGTATGAGAGGCTGAGAGAAAGTGAATTGGGCTCTTGGTGTTCAAAATATAATGCTGCCCTCTCCGCACTACACAGACACTTGAGATGGATCTTCCTGTCTTCTTCCAACTGATCAAAAACCAACCAGCACAGTATCTCCTCCTGCTTGCTTCACCATGTTCTCTCCCAGTTAGGCATTTAGTTATGTCAGGGGAAGAAAGATTAACAACTTTTTGGATGAATTGCTCCATTATTATGGTAAGCATGTTTTTCCATGTTTCCTCATCTTTCTGAAGGCAGAATCTACTCTGATCCATACAATATTTTTCTTATTATAGAAAGAGCAACAAAGTGTTGCATTTCTGCCATTAAAAAGGCAGGCCAACAGCCCCTTTCCTCATATTTTGTTTTTTCCCATGACACAGAAAGGTAGCTGAAAGATTGGGAGCATTATTCTGCATTCAGATTATCATGAAAAGCCCTGGGCCACCTACTTCCTTTTCTAAAATTATTATTAGACAGCTGTCCAGAATGTAGAGAAGTGCAAAAATGTAAAGTTGACTTAGTTTCAGTTTGCATTGTAGGTGCATTTTAGTTTGGAATGTGTCAAATGGGACAGTTCATGTTAAAATGTAGACTGATTTTTTTTTTCAACCTCAGAAATGCCTGAGTGGAAACTGATTGTGTCACCAATGGATTTCTGCTTATTCCCGTAATTATTTCCCATTAAAAAATAATGCAAATACTCTTACAGAGAAGCAACTTTTGTTCATAAAATATATATTTGTCTTAGGCTCAATTCAGTCATAAATGTGATAAATTAAAAAGGAGTATCTTTATGATTTTGCCACTAACCTTTAGCAATAAAGCTCATTTAAAAAAAAAAAAGTAGGATAGCGTATTCTGCATCTTTTCTCAAACTCGATCCCTCTCTTCCTTTGCTGGTAAAGACTGTCCATCATCTCCAAGTTGCTTCAAGTTGGAAAAAGCTGGCTTAGTGACCCTTAGTCCTCAAATCCTGATGAGTCAATCAATAAATAAACCAGGATCAGTTGTTTCCAGCTGTAACATTCTGACTTATTTTAATAGTTTTCAGGCCGATCCATCATGGCAAGGAAGCCACGCTGAGTGGTCTTTGGGTAGAAAAGTGGAATGAAGATAAGGAAGCAATGGATATGAGTGAATGGGGAGTTTAAAACCATCCCTGAGAACAGCAGTTGCAAACCACTTCATTTTTTCCCAAGAAAACAGCATGGGCAAGGCCATGAAGTCACTGAGAATCAAACTTCCCTTGAAGGAGACCTTATTCCAGAAAGACAGCTGTCTTCTACTACCACCATCACCACTTGCCATCTTTCCCTACCATGCTCTGCCATCTGAGAAGGCTGGACATAGCCTAGGACTTGTTCTCACTTCAGCAACAAAAGTATGGCCTAAGAGAATTGACTGTCCATTGTGTGATCTGAGATTGTGCCCAACTGGTTGTGAGATCTGTGACAGAAGTGGGAGTTCCTCAGAGGGTCAGTGGGAGCATAGGATCAGTTCATTCATTAGCTTGGCCTAGAATCATCTCCTTTAGCTGTGGCTCTCCAATGGTTTCAGACAAAGGTATTTCACAACATTTGCCTGACTCTATTAAGGGGGCAAAAAGGGTACCAAGAAAATGTTATCCTCTTACAGGAAGCTACCTCTCCTCCCATAAAGTGCAGATCTTTTTCTCTAGTTGCATGGATTGGGGAATTGAGGCCAGAATCTCTTAAAGCCAGTAGGTTTATTCCCCACCCCCGTCATGCCCTAAAGTTAATCATCACAGCTACCTAAATTTTACAATTTTTAAAGATTTTTTTTTAATCCCACTTTTATTATTTTTATAAATAACTCCAGGTGGCAAGTATACCTAATACTCCTTCCTCCTCCTATTTTCCTCACAACAACAACCCTGTGAGGTGAGTTGGGCTGAGAGAGAGTGACCGGCTCAAAGTCACCCAGCCGGCTTTCATGCCTAAGGTTTCTTGGAGGTAAGAATTTTATAAACTGCTGTGAATAATGATACTAGAATGACCCCAATACAACTCAGGCAATATGAGTTGTATTCAGCCAGTCAGAATGCAGAATTAAAACATCTTGGTATTATATAACAATTTTATTACAGCCATACCACACAGTTACACTATTTCATCATTACTACAGTATTATTTCCAAGTTCTCCCATCTACTTGGCCTGTCATCCTGCAGGTATTCCATGCAAACCTAATCTGCTAAAATGAATGTAACCCCATCATGAGGGTACAAACAAAACTACTTAACTGAACCTTTAGTCTGTCTTTGTCAATCCGCCAATTGCTGGCAGTGTCTCTCCAAGTTAAACCAAGGTTCTCTTCACCTACAGCCTAAGACTTTTTAAACTGAATATACAGATGCTGGAGTCAAATCTATGCCTTACCCCATGCAAAGCACTGTTTACAGTAAGCCGTTTCCATTTTATATTACATAAGGGAGACGAAATGCAAAGACATTGTGCACTTTTAGTACTCAGTTTCTATTTTTAATTAATATCACCTCTGAATGCTGACAATCTAGCAGTTGATTTTAATCCTATCATAGATTTCTGTCCAATTCTTATGGAATCACTGACTTGAAAGGACCATGAAGAACAACCAGCAACTATTTATCCAGAATGGTTTCATTAATCTTCACAATGCTTTGAAATCTCTAGTTACTGGCAGCCTTGATAATAAAGAGCTGAGTTTTTAAAATTGTTTGCCAATAATTTCACACTTGCTCCTGAAAATTGTTACTTGTGAGTACTTCTCTTTATGCTATATTATGTCCAAGACATACAGTATGATTTCAAGATTAGTTCTTGTGGTTATTTCTATGTAGATGTAGAGAAGACTATGATTTTGTACTGTTCATGTTTACTTCTGTGCAAGTTATTTTTGCCACTTTTTCTCTGAGAAGAAATGCAGATACAGGATTGTGCCTGCTTTGAGTAGATTTGCAGAGACTCAGATAATGAAAGCTGTACTTTTCTGTTTGCAATTCTGCTAATAGGAGTTACCCACAATTTGTCCTTGAACCTAAATAATACAGTGCATTATCATTTGCTGCCTCCTTAGAATGGCAGTCTCCAAGAAAATGGGATGTAGACATTTTGATGATTTCAAAGTTATTTTGAAGTCTCATAAAATAATCCACATCACCCACCATCTGTGGGGGTCCCTCAGAATTATTCTTCTATTGGAATTTAGTTCTTGGGGTAAAGGGAAAAAACCCTCTGATTTAGTCTGATCATATCTGCTCCTCTTATGGAAAACTGACTTCTGTGACATCCATGATTGATTCATTCTGCTTCTGCTTTAAAAAGCAGAACTGATTACTTCCAACACATTTTTTTCTACCATGAAACAGGTTTTTCCCTCTTAACATTTTGTTGATAATCCCATTTCTTATAATTTCAGCTTTGGCTAGGGTCTATCATCTGGACAAAGGGAACAATTTTGCTCCATCACTTATGTGATAGCCCTTTAAATATTTGAAAATGAGCATGATAGGCTGTCTCAATCACTTCATTTTTATAAGGATACCAAAGTCCTCCAACCTTACCTCAGAAGATTTTATCTCTGGGCCAGATCTCTTCACTGCTTCCCTGATGGAGTAAACAGTGCTGGTGAAATTTCAACAGATCAGCTTCAGAATACAAATTCTTCAGAATATTGCAAGCTTAGGTAGATAGAATCTATCTGCACAGAGGACTTGCAGATTATGCTCTCAGAAAGGCAGTTAGTATAATGGTGGCACTTCTATCCGGAAATGAGCTTGCCCTTTGAAACAAAGGTGTGAAGTTACTCCACCCAAACAGCAGCCTGGGATAGTTGGACAATATCTTCCCAGGGCAGAAAGGTGATATTTAAGGCTGCCTTTACAAGATCCTTTGAGAAGCACACTGAAATGCCTTTTCCAGAAACAGATGGACAATTCTCTGGTTTTTGCATTTTCATCACTGAAGAATCTAGATAGTCAAAGGGCTTTTTATCTGTGATACCTCAGGTAGGGATAATATTCCTGCTTGTAGCACCTTCACAGCTCCTTTACATGAGTGGTTGCAGGGTTGTAAAGGAGGAATGACTAGATTATACAGCATTTCTCTGAAAGGAAGATTAGTTTCTGTCCTTATCATCTTGGAATAGTAGACAATGTAGTAACAGTGCCTTCCTTTTGTTGTAGAGGGTAGATTGGAGTGCAGGGGATCATCTCCTTTTTGGCCACAAGAGATGACAATACCTAGACGAACTTGAAAAAGCTAAGCAGGGTTGCAGCTAGTTAGTACTTGCATGGGAGTTCACCAGGAAATCACGTGGCTGTGCACTTGATCTAGAAGTTAGAAAAATATCCCTGAAGGCAACACTGATAAATCATTTCCATCTTGTCAAGAAAACTGTATCCATGAATTCAGTAAGAATCAAAAAGACTTCTACCTTCTACATATTTCATTCAGGTAAAGACAGTATTTTGCTGGTGCATAAGCTGGTCTCCATAAGCAGTTGAAAGAACAACTTTTTCTAGGTTTACTTGCAAAAATCAACCTACCTTGTAGAACAATATAAAGTCTCCTTAAGGGTAGAGAAGTATTCAAAGCTGGTATTTCTCTATTTGTATAGGCTACTCTCTACATGTCTTGGTCCAGGCTGTAAACACAGTCCTGCCAGTTCTAGTTGCTTTGATAGGCTGGTTTCGAGTATATAGCAATGAAGTACAGAAAAAACAGGCAGGCACATATATCCGGAGGTAAGATGCAAGGGAGCATTTCCATTTCTTTTGTATTCCATTCCACTAGCCTGAAGCTACTCACTTTAAGATAGTTCTATAAAGGGTGCTATTATCAGAATATATTGTATTCCATGTTGCATGGAAGCTGTGGATTTTCAAAAGCTGTTGAAGTACCACTCCCAGCTGCTGACACCAGCATGGTTAATGGGAGAGATAGTAGGAGTTCAGCCACCTGTAGATAGTCACCAGTTCTACATGGAAGATGGCACAAGTGAGAAGTGTAACTGACACCTTATCCATGGAGCTACTTGTGGAGAAACTTATTTGCTTCCATAGTTCTATTCAAAGTATTATAGATCAAAGAATATAATATAAGGTATTTGACTTATTTACACGATGGGTATTTGTAATGTCACTATTAAGTTTTCAACTGTGTATTGATTGCTGTTCATTTGTTATTTGGGGACCCAATCTGGATACTCTATTATGGCTGAAGATACTGGATAATAATGAACTGAAGAGATCAAATGATGTCTGCACATTTGTGAAACCAATCTGAAGTATTCTTACATTACTGTTTTTTCCTTCAAATTGACTACTCCCTCTATAGTCAATTTGCAAACTTCCCCGCTAACAGAATTGACATAATTCACCCCATCAGTGTACCTCTAGGCATATTATGCATGTAAACTGTACACATGTAAACACAGACAGCTTAAATATTTTCAAATGATTATTCGCTCTTCTGTCCAAGTCCTTGTAAACTTAATGGGAAGGCAATCATGTGGTGTAGTAGATATGGCTTTATGCTTGGGCAGTTAGGGGCAGCTTTTAGCACCTATCAACCATGAACTGAATTCATCAGCAAGAAGAATCTAGAAGCCTTTGGCGAAGTTTGCCATCTTTACTTGTTCCTTCTGTGTCATCGGGCAATTTTGGGTCAGCAAGATCTGTAGGAATGTCAAAAAGAGACTTGTTATATCCTTTTAAGTAAGCACTAGCACAAAGTAGTCTGCTTTATTTTATTTCAGGGCTCTGTAAGTATGACTAAAGCTAATCAAGTCTACCTGAGATGTGATACCAATCCTGGAATATCTATGACTTGAGAAAGAAAGATGTCAGGTGACTAAGACCAATGTCAAGATTGCTGATATTTTAAATTGCAAGACATTTGATCCAGATTAAGTCAAGGATAGGAGACAATGATGTAAATCAGTGTTTTTTCAAACTTGGCAACTTTAGCTGGCTGGGAAATTCTGGGAGTTGAAGTCCACACATCTTAAAGTTACCAAGGTTGAAAAACACTGATGTAAATCAATGGGTCTCAATTCATTCAATTAAGACCCTTTGATTTCAGTGGGTCTATTATAAGTATAGCTACGCCTGATTTAAACCCACTAGAGTTTCCTTTGAATTCAGCAGGGTTTATTCCACAGGTTGTGCAAAAGATTAGGCTTTTGATTAGGATGTTTTTTATCTGTAAAGAAATATTTTATCTTGTTTGCACTTCTTCCAACACCACTGTATTCCATATGAATGAGTGGTTAGGAGCATCTAGAAGTATTAAAAAATAGTACCCCCTTTTAAAAATATTGGATACTCACTAGCTAGAAATATTAGCAAATCATAAAACGATTTGAAACCAGATTGGGAACCTGTCATGAGAATTATTATCATCAGGAAAAGTTTGTATCATACAATTGTCTCATCATATTTGTTTTTAATGAATAATAATCGGAAAAGTGCAGATATGATTACAGACTTACATTAGATTTGTAAATATAAAAGCAGCAGAAATGTTCTAGAACCAGAAAAGTGGTCTTGTGGGGATAGAATATACTTTTTAATAAAACATTTCAACAAGCCATCATTTATATTTTCCATTGTCTTGGTACATCAAAAGGATAGTTTGGGGCCAACACAATGTCAAAAAGAAAACATGGATGGTATTCACATGTCTCTCTTTGGAGTTATAGGTAGTAAATGAAATATTATATTATGTACCTGCAATCAGTATAATATTGGCTGCTATTTGCTAGGAATTTGGCTCCCCCCTTTTTTTATTGTATATATTTTAAAAGAGTATAGAAAATAGATAATCCAAATTGAAAAGAATATAGGAAATAGGAAATACAGACAAAGAAGGTAATATGGGCAATGGAATATGGATGAATAGCCAACAAATCTAAAATGTCATATACAGTGGTACCTCGAGTTATGAACGCCTCTGCTTACGAATTTTTCATGTTACGACCAGCTCTGGCCCCAAAAATTTACCTTGTGTTGCGAACCACCTCAAGTTACGAACCAGATCCGCGGCCATTTTCCCTCCCATGACACGTGGTCCGCGGCCATTTTCCGCCCCTGGCACGTGGTCCGCGGCCATTTTCCACCCCTGACACGTGGTCCGCGGCCATTTTCCGCCCCTGACACGTGGTCCGCGGCCATTTTCCGCCCAACACGTGGTCCGCGGTCATTTTCCGCCTGACACGTGGTCCGCGGCCATTTTTCCACCCGACACGTGGTCCACGGCCATTTTTCCGCCCCTGACACGTGGTCCGCGGCCATTTTTCCGCCCCCGACATGTGGTCCGCGGCCATTTTTCCGCCCAACTCTTCCTCCAAGCAATAGCCGCCTCCCTGTCCTCCACACCAGAACGGATTAACGGTAATTACATTGAACCTTATGGGAAAATTTGCCTCATGTTGCGACCAATTCGAGTTGCAACCAGAGTCACGGAACGGATTAAATTCGTAACTCGAGGTACCACTGTAACTACAATATTCTAATGCATCATTAAAATCAAAACATGTCCCTATTAAACTTTAGATTAAGACTGCTTGGTTAATACAACTGAGATCATTAAAACAATAACCAGGAAATTTTATATTATTTCTTACTAATGCTTCTATACCCCTCCAATCATGTGACTGAAAGCAGCTACATGACTGATCCAGAGCTTTAAATCCCAAACACTCCCATAGGCAAAATTAATAAATAAGTGGTTCCTCTGTGAGTTTGCTATGACATGATGTTGGAATTGTTTTATTCTTAGTATAGTATTTTAACCTTTGTAAACCGCTGTAGTATAGTTTACATGTACCAGCAAATTACAACCTCCCTAAACACAGAGAAATAAAAGCAAAGGGAGACAGTGTTACCTTTTAGTTCTGCTGCATCATCGGGGATTTCCGCCTCAGCCTTTTTTCTACACTCCTTGGGGATGGGGTTTGGCTTGGCATCCACCGCGTCCATTTTAATCGAACCAAGGTTCCTCAGGAGCTGCATTGCATCAAACCTCTCCCCACTGCCTTTGAGGCTCTCCAGAACTTTGAGGCACTTGTAAGATTTCAGCTCACTCACATTTTCCTCGAGGAAGAGCAGGTAGAGGCTCATATCATTGTAGTGCTTTGCTTTGACTTTGAGGACATCAAATGTTGGCAGAAGCTCATATACTTGCAGAATGTCTGAGCTCTGCCTGAATGGAATGAAGAAGGCATAGATCACCAGCGGCATGATCAGCACATACACGATGAAGTTGATATAACTCAGCAGCTGGAAGACCCCAACGGCAACCATTTTGCACTGAAATCGTTCTGGAATATTCGTGTCGTTTTTTAGTATCCCAGTTTTGACGTTGCAAATAAACTCATCGGTCATTGAGGAAAGACTGATATAATAACCCAGGAAGAGGCAAGCAAAGAGGATAATAATCAGTGTTAGCAAACGGCAAATAATGTATTTGATGATTAAGTTCTTGGAGGCTTTCTTTGTCTTCAGATATTGTTCCACAATAGGGTACTTAAAGTGGCTGTCAGAGATCTCCCATAAACTGGAAAACAAAAAGCCAGTTTCCAGGAGCATTATAGCAGAATTTCATTTGCTTTAGAAATGACATAACCCATTAATACCCAGCATTCCCAAGTACCAGTCTTTCTCTCCTTCCTTCTCCTCTTTTCCTCCCTCCCATTTCAACACATTTTTCAACGTTTGAAAAGAAATCTCAGAGTGAGGAATAATTAGCAATTCCCCAAAATTTAAACATGATTAAAACAATAATTCAATGTAAAAGAAAAGCTCATAAACAGCATGAGTATAGTACATGTATAGTACAGGACTGGATTAAATCAGAAGACACAGCAACATCAGTTTCACTGAACCTCTGGATAAACAAATATGTTTAAGTTGTGTGAGTCTGCCATGGCATGGCCAACAGAGTTTTATGCCATCTGAAATCTAGCTCATTAATGATGGCTTACACTTTTATAAGAGAGTACTTATAACGAGGACTACTCAGAAATAGCTAACATTCTGTTGTAAGCTGCCTTGGATTTAATTTGATTAAATGACAGAACATTAATCACTCTTTCTTACCCTCACATATAGACACACCCCAAGGGAGTAGGGAGGAGTGTTTTGAAAGGGAAGATTAAAAATGAATGTTTATAGAATGCACAATTAAAACAGAGTCATTATCCATTAGGTAATTCACTGAAGTCAATGCACAGAAGTCACTCTAAGGTTTTTTTCTTTCATATCTAACACATGCTGACCCAAACACGAAGTTCTGTGAACTTATGGCCATTTCCCTTGTAGGGCAGAGGGGCCAGTTTGTTGTGGCTGAAAAGTTGCACTTCCTTAAAAAGGGAATGTGCTGGATTTTTTGTTTTGTTTTGAGGGCTACAGGTGGTAAGGCTGGTGACATCACCAGAGTGGGCAGACTTAACTCTGGGGGCAGTTGTAGGGTTTAAAGTAGCAGCCGAAGGGCCTGAGGCCATGGGGGGAAATTTGATTTGGGAGAAGGGGCTAATGAGAACAACAGGTGCTAAGACCCTTTGCAAGACTCAAGGCACTTGTTTTCTCCTTGAAATCCCTAAAAGTCCAACAACAATCTTAAAAAAGACTGAAAACCTTGGCCTCACCCACTCCTGGCTGTTCTGAGGGGGATACAAAAGGAATGTCCAAGACTCATGGACTTCCCATCCTTATGACAGGACAAGTGGTCCTTGAGGTGGTAGTACACAGGATAAATGGCACCTAAGAGAGCCATGATGGAGTCAGTCACAAAGCTTCTAAATGTCCAGTTTGATCCATTTCTTCCAATAAGTGCTGTTTTCCTTGCAGGGCTAGTCCAATACCTACTCAGCTACTTGAAACAAAAGTCTGATCAGGCTGTGTTTGTCTGATACATAAGTTTGTCCTCCAGCAGAGGAGAACACCGGGGGGTGGAGGTGGGTCTGAAAAAAACTGGAAAAGTGGCAAAAGATATTACCTCTGTGCAATATTTTCAATGGGAGGCGGGGAGCTGGTTGTGTCTCTGGCATCGCAGTTACGAAAACTGTTTGCAGCTTTGATGGCTCTGTTATAAGCCTTGTCAAGTTCTTCCAAGATAAATTTCAGATCTGAAGAAAGATGGGGTGCTGCGGTGAAACGCCAAAAGAGCCACGGCAAGTACAGCAAGATTGCAAGCAGCAGAAGGATGTATGGGAAAAACTGAAGGAGAAAATCAGGAGAGAGAATCTTAAATCAGGACTCAGATTCAGTCTGATACCACAAGAAACCCCAAATGTTCTTATGTCTTACAGAGGGAGATGTACACATGATCTGGTGTAGAGGTCCTGGCTAGGAATTCTGGGTATTGCAATCCAAACATATCTAAACAACAGCAGTTTGTGGGATTATCAAGTCGATATAACATGGTTAGTTTTTAGGGGTGTTTATAGGTAGTATGTATTACAGAATGTATCTATTAGGAACTTGGAGTCTTGAGTCACTTGATGCAACCTGGTACCCTGTGTATATATTTCATTTCCAAGAAAGATGGGAGTTCAGACATGAAATTATAGGAGTTGCAGTCTAACTCATCTGGAGCTGCTAGGTCAGGAAAATTTGCTTTACAATCATCCTTCAAGGTAAGCATTAATATTTATTTACATTTTGTTAGATCTTTATCTTGCCCTTCATTCAGGAGCAAAAGCTGGTGTACGTAGCACTCCCTTCTTTCCTCCTTCTATTTGCATTGAATTTTTGTTTTGCAATCATCAGCAGTCTTGAGTGGGTATGGTTCAGGAAAGTGGTTTTAAATATCTATATTTAAGCAGTTGCAACCTTTTCTAGACCAGAAGACTTAGCTCATAGTTCATACCTTAGTGCCCTCTCCATTGGACTGCTACAATTCGCTCTACATGGGGTTGCCCTTGAACAGCATTCAGAAACGGTAACTGGTCCAGAATGCAGATGGCTGAGTAGTCATGGGTGCTCCTTGTTGCAACCATATAACACTGCTACTCTGGGAGCTGTGCTGGTTAATAGCTGGCTTCTGGGTACAATTTAATATGCTGCCTATCACCTTTAAAGTATAGCATGGTTCAGGGTTTTCTCACAATAACATCTACCCAACTAGTAAGGTCAGATAGAGTGGGCTCCCTTTGTGTCCCCTTGTTCAGTGAGTGTCATCTACAGAGGCCACAGAAGGACATGCCTTCTCTATTACTGTCCCCTCCTTTGAACAGCATCCTCTGGCCATCTGAACGCCTCCTTCCCCATTGCCATTTAGAAAGTCCATAAAGTCTTCTAGCAACCCTGGGAGGTTGAAAGAGGTGTCCATCCCTCCAGTAATGGAAATGGGTTTAATGAGAGCAAACTGGAACTAGTGCCAGGACCTTAAGTTGCAATTTTATGGTTTTATTTTTTTTTAAATTCTGTTTTGTTTTAATCCAAGACAAGGAGGGGGCATTGTGCACTGCTCAGAGTCAGTAATGATTGATCAGCCTGTATGTGCTGTGAAATTAATAAAAATGTTTAAAATAAATACAGTTTAATAATACAATTTTTAAATACATTTTTAAAAGGGTATGCTTTATCAAAACAAATGGACAAAATGTTGCATGTATTAACAGGGAATTAATATAGGGTAGAGCAGTGTTTCTCCGTCCTGACAACTTTAAGATGTGTGGATTTCAACTCCAAGAATTCCCCAGCCAGCCTGGGATGGAAAATGTTTGACAGCCTCAGACTACTCAGATTTTGGTTTCAAATAAGGAGAAGAAAGAAAAAGAGAGGAGAAAAAAACAAAACAGAGAATTATCTGGCTATACAAACTTTATGAAGCCAGAGTGGAAGATGCCCTGATTCACTCTGGGACAACTGCTTTTGTTGAACTGCAGCCCAACAGTAGGAATCCACGTATGCAGCCTGACGCCAAGAAAATGCACTCGGAGAAAAGCAGCTCATCTGGGTACCTAAGAAACAAAGCAGAACACGTTGCCGAAAAAGGAGGTCACACAAGACATAAAGCAAAGAAGTAGTATTTAGAATAATGTATATATGCAACAGGATCAGATAGGAACACCTTTCCCTGGAGGAAAAAAAAAACCCATAGAATATGGCACATGGATATCACACGTGCCTGAATTTTGGAATACTTCTTCATGGGGCGGGGAAAAGAGAATGCCCGTGGGAATGCAGGATGCCTCGTCTTGCACCTAGCAGGCTACTTTTATTCTGGGTAGACAATTCAATGCTATTAACCATGTATAAGCTTACCAACCCAGGATCTGAAATCCACTACAGTTTGGTTATCACAGAGGCCAAAAAACGGGGTGTGGCACAGCAGATATGACTTTTATGGATGTATACCACCTAGAATCTTTCAAGGAGGCAGCATATCCAAAGGTATATATGTATAAATGAATAAACTGAAGGAGAACCCATAAGAAAGGAAGGCAGATTTTGTCAGCCCAGCAAGGTGAACCAGACTAGGAAACCAGTGCCATGTAGGTCAGGATTACTTTCATTGTAAAAGCTATAGTTAACAGAATCCTGCAAGTTTGAATGTGCTTCTCCCTCCCTCACTTTATCTTCATGTGAAATAAGGAGGGGCTTGTCTGAGACATTTTCTCATATTGTTTTCTTGGCCCGGGATCAAGCCCGTCTTATCTGACCATTGGTTTGGTAGCAGCTATTCCTCCTGTCCTTCAAGGCCATTCCCTATGTCCTCTACAGATTCTTGAACTTGCCTCCTAAGCTATTGATAAGAGACAACAGGGAACCAGCATCATAGCTGCATTACTTAAATCATGTCATACTATTGTCTATTTTCCTACTGTTCAAAGACCCAACTAACTGGGAATTATGGGAATTGTAATCCATCTGGAGACTTCCAGGGTAGGGAAACTCTTACATGTTTTAAAAAAATTAAATAATTACCAGCGAGTGCTATTTTTTCTGTACAATCCCTCCTTCTATAGTACCTAGTATTTCTGAGTTTACTAGTGTTGGCTGAATCCACATACATGCAGATTTGTTTATGTACAAGAGAACTTCCATTTATTACTGTAAAGATCGAAACCAGAGAATTGTAACCTGCAATTTAAATTGCAGAAAACAGCCAAGGGATGAATATTACATATTGCTACAGTAGGAAACAAAGAAAGTTTAGAGGTTCTGTTGCAAATGGAATTCAAAAGGTTAAGAGTGATTCATGAGTCACGTGAGCTTCCTTTTATTGCAAAGACAACTGTCGTACTATAATCAAAGTGGTCATGGATTGATCATAGACAACAGTAACTTTTTGTCTGAGTCCACAGAGGGTTAAAATAGGCCTCGTCAACGTGGCACGGGCCCAACGATTCTTTTCTTCCGAAAAGTCAGGCAGTGTGGAGAAGGGGAAGAGAAGGGGGGTGGTGTATGGAGAAGAGCTACAAAATGTATGCTGTCATTCTAGGCATAAGCCCAAGAACTAAGTGTATGAGATGCCAAAATACTTAGGCGACCTTCTTGCTCTATTAATGTTAAGGCATAATGTTTGAAAAACAACACTGCAATCTTGTACTCGTAAGGGTACAGCTTTCAAGATTACTTCTGAGTCACTACTAATCATGCATATATAATTTTAGAGTAGCATAAGCCAATTATTCAGCTCAGCTAATAGTTCAAAAGGCGGGTATCCCTTCTTTTTATTTTTTCGCAATGTGATTATGTACAACCATTTTCTTATTTAGAATTGCAACGCTATTGCAATGCTGTTGCAATGAGAATCAATAAGAAAGGTGAGAAAAGCCCATGATAAAATGGGCTAAACATTTTGGATATAATATATAGTGGGACAATGGGAAAATATGTGGATGAAAGGGCTGAAATTTACATTATGCTATGATCTTAAAGAGAATTTTTGTAAAGTGATGTATCGATGGTGTGTGTCACTGGAAAGATTGTCAAAAATGTATAAAGGGGCTTCAAATATATGTTGAAAATGTGAACAACAAGAAGGGACTTTTTATCATCTTTGGTGGACATGTGATAAGGCCAAACATTTTTGGACTCAAATACACATACTAATTCAGAAGATTTTAAAGATTAATATACAATTGAAGCCAGAGACATTTCTCTTGGGGCTGATGGACAAACAACTGGAAAAATCTCATGGAATTTTGTTTTTATCTATGATAACTGCAGTGAGATTTTTAAAGTTTATTAACTGAGTAACAGCAAAGATTTTGACTTCCTCTTATCCTCAATAATCAGATCGTATCTTAAATATGTTGGTTTACTCAAGAGTTAATCCCCTGACTTTAGTGGTGCTTGCTTCTGAGCAAATATGTCCAGATTGTTTTGTGAATAACTAGCTTACCATCTTAAATATATTAATAATCAACAATTAATAATGAAGAGGAAAGAAGGGAAAACATTGGTTAATCACTATTTTTCCTTCTTCAAAACTATTATTATTATTATTATTATTAATTTATTTATTTATTTCTACGTCAGGGACCAGTCCCATAGGAGTCCCATAGGAATGACTTGGTACCTAAAGCAGGAAGATGCTGTCATAGTTAATCCTAGGCCAGAATTCCCCAGCCAGCACGCCCGCTGGCCTAGGCAATTACCTTTGTCATGAAGGTATTTCTGCAGTTATTTCATAGAAGGATGAGGCACAGCTACCCTCTTAGGTTTCTCTCATAGCTACGGGTTGGGTCATACAACCTTACTGAACTGGTTATTGAATCTTCCTCCTGCATGTCCAGTGCAATGATGCCCTCACTGCACCTGAAGGCAGCAGTTTATCTTAGAACGTGCGCATAGGCATTATGGCACACTGTTTTCACTTTAGATCTCTTGCTGCTGCCACACTGCAGAATTTGCTGCCTCCAGGCACCTGTTCCCTTTGCTTAATGATTAGAGTTGGCCCTGCCAAGAAACCATCACTCATTATAATCAATACAGAATAATGAAATGTAAAAGGAAGCTGCCACCTAAACAGTGATGTCCTTGCATCTTATATGAGCTACATCTACACATAACACAAAATCTGGATCTAAACCATAATTTATCAAATAAGCCTTAGGGGCCTAGTTCACACATACAAATACAAGCAAACCACAGTATGGTTTATTGCAATGCGTGGACTTGTCTCTGCTCATCTACCAAAACAAGCTACTGACTGACAACCCATTAGTACCAGTTTGCCGGTTTTCATGTACAGCATAGACATTTGCACTCTCAGGGAGTCTACAGATGTTAAGCAAGTAGAGCATTTTGCTCCAAAAATGATCCAGTAATAGTCAACCAATGGCCAACCAGATGCCTCTTGGAAATGTGAATATGTTGGTTATATTTTGCATAATATGAAGTGTGGAACCTACAGATATGAGATGCAGAAAAGCTTCTAGTCACACAGCATGCAAAGGAAGAATGAATGCTAAGGAATCTGCTCAGAGATTGAATAAAAAATGAGGAAATCTGATGACAGACTGATTTCAAAGATGTCATAAAAATAGCACTAAAATGGAAATATAAATGGGCAGGGCACATTGTATATTTACCTGACAAAAGATGGACTTAAAAAGTGACATGGTGGTGGTCCTTCAATTACACATGTCCACTTGGATTACCTTCTAAAAGATGGAGAGATGGACTACAAAAAGATCTCAGTCCCACTTGGAACTCCATAACAAAAGACCAAACAAAATGTAAATATCTGTTGAAGTCAACACTTCAGATATCATAGTCTGTGATTTAAGTATGTTGTGAGAACCCAGCCACTGTCTTAGCATGTTGTGTGGAACCATTCTACTAGAGTCATAACATTGTTGACTTGTTTGGACAGAACATGTTATGTGACACAGCAATTGTGCTTTGTTAATCCTGTTTAGGATGTTGTATGTACTCTGTCAAAGTGTGTACAACATATAACCTCCCAGTTGTCACTGAATTGCAATTCCTACAGCTCCAGACAGCAGTCAGTAGAATTCTGAGAAACATCTGGAGGGCCATATCATACCATCCATAAAAGTCCATACACCTTCCATGATATTAAATACCTATGTCATGTTTGATTAGCTCTACTGACATCTAAAGCCAATGCCAATTTGCAAGATCGATAGATAATAGATAGATCATATAAATATGATAAATAAATAAATAAATCTCTATGGGCCATAAAACTGATAAACTAATTCCCCAAAGAGGTGGAATAATATAATCAACTGCATCTTCTGAGAAACCAGATGCTAAATAAAAATCAGAATGTCAAGCTCCAAAAAAAGTATGAGAAATGGGATAGGAAAAAGTAGGGGCAATATAACTCATTCAGGAGGACCAAGGCAGCTTTAGGGAGCTGGATTATTGGAAAAAAGGTGGCAGTTGTCAGATACCACATAGCTGGAGAGCAACTTGAACTTTGTACTCCCCAGCATCTGGAATTTCAATCCTCCCTAGTGAAATATGAACTTCATCAGCTGCAGAAATTCATCATTCCCAATTCATGGAAAGTCCCAATGCCTATTCTTAGTGGAGTTAAAAAAAGATCAGCTGCAGCATTAACAGAAATGCTGGAAGGTTCTAGGGAGTTTCCAGATTTTCACTATGCTTTGGTGTGTTTATATATATTCTTCAATCTTGTTAGCAAAAGGTTTGCTGAGAGTTTTCAGCTGTGGAGATATATTCATTGGGTCATCCATCAGCTAATCCATAGCATGTTTTGTTTTCAGCTTGGTGTGATGTGTGAGCCCATAGAGCTAGATGGATAGTCCAGTCAAATGTATATATTCATGGAAATAACATGCAAAGGTGTATACATTAAGGACAATTGTTTGCAAATGATATATTAGGCAACGTTACAAGACGAAATGCATATATGAAGAATTGCACTTCAGATGCATGCTGGCTTTAGGGCAAAATTAAAATAAAATTAACCCAACAGAGTCACAGAAATCAAGATATTTGGCCAGGATTACGATGGAGTGTTCCTTTTCAGAATTTCAGCTAGGCAGTCATAGTTTTTCTAGATATTCTTTATATATATTCCATTTCCCTCTTGGTTTTCTAATTATTTCAACAGCCTGCAGTGTTCTGCAGTCACTGAGCATTCTCAAGTCTCACTGTACTATTGGGCAATTTTCCTTCCATTTTAAGTGTCTCTCATTCAGGTTGCTGTTCTTCTGTAAACCTGGAACTGCTGGAACTTCATAATATTCCATATTTTCGGAATGACTTTGCTCTATAAGATGAATATCATACATTTTCAAGAGTGAAGTGATAGTGCAAATAAGTTACGCCAGAAGGCAAACTTTGGGTGATCTTGAAAAACTAAGCAGAGTTTAATTTGTTTAGTAGATGGATTAGAGACCACCAGGGAGTCTCAGACAACTTCCCAGAAAGCAAACCAATTGTGTATTATTGACAAGAAAACTACAATGAAGTGTCCATGAAGTCACCAGGAGTAACTTACTTTAAACCAGAGTATTTAGAATGGCCCTAAAAATCACATTTAATCAACTGCTGAGTGTAAATCATTAGGTTAGGGATTTGCAAAGAACTGAATAAGAGAAGGAATTTCAGCACTACACAAACAAGCCACTTTTAAAACCTCTACAGCTGAGCAGAGAGTCATACTTCTCCCTGCAGCTCTTAAAATTATAGATGCTCCCCAAAATGAGAGACAAGCTTGCTCTTTTAGAAGAACCTGCTGCCTTCATGTCTTGGCCTAAAAATGACAGTCCTGAGGGCACTGCGAGAAATGCTTAAATACAATGAAATCCCCCTTGGAGTGCATTTATACTTGCTTAATCATAAGTAGGCGGCTGGAGTTTTGGGATGGCTGAGATATCTATGTTCCCATGACTTTTAGGGCAGGAGAGAGGATAGTGTGCTGGGTCACGGTCAAATATTCTTTACTTTGGACAGCCAAGTTATTTTTTTCCTGGCTCCCCAGATACACTGACTAGAATATGGCCAAAAGTGAAGTATTTAGAAAGAAAGAATTCCAAATTCTGAAATTTGTTTTGAACAAGAATGGAGCTCAAACCATTCTACCAAAACAAGCAAATTAATCTTCCTTCCTTCCCTCCCTCCTTTCCTCATTATACTATTCATTTATTTATTGAGGAAAATGATCCAAAACTATATATATGTAGTCATATTTATGCAGAAATATTGAACATTCAAAAGGTTTCACAAATTTTAAGCACCACTGTATTAATGAAACCCAGAATTTATATCTATTATTTTAAATTCTAGCCTTTCAAAACTGAAACGTTCTAGCTGAGTGGTAAAGAGAAAGCTAATGATGACCAGTCTACCAGCAGTGCGGATTGTAGGCCTACATCAAGAAATTAGAAAGTTTCCTTTAGTAAGGGAGATTTTAATTTCTTGCCAACCTCCACTTGCTTTATTTGAGGGTACAGACATTTTCATCTTTTAATTTTAGGGCAGTACAGTATCACAGTGTTTGAGAACCATCATTGTACAGTATTAATGTTCATTCCTCATAGTTAGCTGCAAGATGGACAGAAAGTCAAAAGGTATATACATCTGGAAGTAAACATCACTGAGTCCTACTTAAAAATAACTCCCCCTAAGTTTCATGGACCTTATTCCAAGCTAGTGGAAATAAGAATGGATCGGCTTCTAGGTGAGGTCTAATGGTGAGCCAGACTTCCCTGAAGGAGCAGGGACGGCATTGCAGCAGAGATCAGCAGCCAGATGGCACATTCTGATCAGCAGAGTCTCTCTGGACAAGGAGAGACCATAAGATTGCCCACCTGCTCTCCAGACAATGAGGAGATCACAGGAATTGTGGTTTTTGTGGTCAACTTGTGAATCGAACGGCTGGGAGTCAAGGGATTTCAATCGTGTTCACAACTGCAATGCAGCCTGTAATAGACATAAGGTTTGCAAAAGCCTCACTTTCTTAATCACTCTCGGACATAATCTATTTAAAGAGAGGTCTTCAGATTGGCAGGATAAGGGAAAACCACTTGGTGAGTCAACCGTCTTTCTGGATCAAAGGAAGTGAAAGAAATAATGTTTTAAAGGCTTTTAAACTACTAGCAAAAGGCTTAACAAGGATTTGATGCAAGAAAGTATAAACAGATAAAGGGGATAGTAATTTTGAAAGATTAATTTTTGGCATTATCAGAAAGATTTAAAGTAGATAAAGTAATTCATAGTATTGAACAACGTAAGACAGAATTTGAAATGAAATTGTGTACAAATGATGAACATGTAATGGCTCCCTCCTTGTGGAACATTCTCCTCCATGAAGTGAGGCTCACGCCTTCCCTGCTGTTGTTTAGGAAGTCCCTCAAGACCTGGTTGTGTCATCAGGCCTGGGGGTCTTTGGGAACTGGAGATATTCTTAGATGGCTCCACCGTAACTGATATTCTGCTCTCTCCATGGAGTTTGTATATTTTAAAACTTTTCATAATATTTTTATTTTAATAATTACTTTTTATCTTTTTATAATGCTTGTTTTTATCCACTTGTTATTTTATTTAATTGTTGCACACTGCCCAGAGTTGCTTTGTATGGGATGGGTGGTATATAAATGTGACATATAAATAAATAAATAAAATGTATAAACTTTTATTGAAATTTGAAACAGAAGAAGAACAGGTCAAAGAACGTATTATCTTTCTGCTAAAAACTTTGGTTATAATATACAGATGGAACAATGGGAAAATATGTGGTTGAAAGGATTGAAATTTACATTATGTTAAAATCTTAAAGTGAATTTTTATAAAATTATGTACCATTGGTATATGACACCAGAAAAACTATCTAGAATGTATAAAGGTACTTCAAATTTATGTTGGAAATGTGAACAAGAAGATGGGTCATTTTATCATGCTTGGTGGATGTGTAAAAAAGCTAGAAAATTTTGGGCTCAAATACATACAGTGATTCAGAGGATTTTAAAGATTAGTATTCAATTGAAACCAGAACTTTTCCTCCTGGGATTGATGGATAGACAGAAAAGAGCAATGGAACATTGTTTTTATATATGATAACTGCAACAAGATTATTGTATGCACAAAGAGGGAAAGATTTGGCAATACCTACAATGGAGGAATGGTTGATGAAGATGACAGAACTTGCTGAAATGGCTAAATTGATTTGTTTGATTAGAGAAAAGACAAATCTACCTTTAGTGGTGACTGGAAACCCCTTATGGACTTTTTGCGTAAAAAACAAAAACAAATGAACTTGTGATTTATGATTTTGACGATTAGACAGGATAGACTATAGAAAGAAGAGAGTCATAATCTAACCTGAGAGAGAGAGAGGTTAAAATATAAATGTATTATAACTGCTATGAAGAAGATCGGAAGCCACTCCTTTATATCTCTTTTTTATATCTTCTTTTTTCTACTTTTCTTCTACTTTCTCTTTTCTGCCCTTTTAGGTTTTTCTTTTGCTTCTCCCTTTCTCTTCCTTCTTTCTTGTTCTACTTTAGTTTGTAGTCATTCTTACTACTGTTGTTAAAACTTTCAATACAAAATACATATAAAGAAATAAGAATGGAGCCTTAATCACTATAATTACCCTTATTTAGTATCATTTGTTTGAGAAATAATCATATTGTTGAACTGAAACCATGATGAATGCCATAAAGCCACCTACTCCAAGGACCGAAGTGGCATCAGAAGGAACTAGATTAAATCCCCAATTGACTATGGAGCTCCCTGTGTGATTTTAGACCAGTCACCAGCATTCAGCCTAATCTTTTTCACTGGGTGATTGTCATAAGGAGAGTCCAACCCCATATCCACTGTGTAAAGCTCTTGGAAGAAAGAGCTTTCCTGCAGGACAAAGCCAGACTGCCCGGCCGGGAGTCTCAGTCTCTCTCTCTTTTGTTCTTTCATAAATTTATAGACTGCCCATCTCATACACACACCTCTGGGAGGCTCACAATTAAAACAGAATAAAAGCAGTAAAAGACAACCAGAGTTAAAAACAACAAAAATAACATAAATATAGTAGCCAAGAAGCCTCACAACCACTCAAGCTAGCTGTGACACGGATTCACCCATGCTATCAAGGCCCCAGGCTCAATGGCAAAGCATTAGTGCCTTTAGGTAGATGGATGGCCATATACATTTCTTTTAAAAAAAATAATAAAATATTAGGCAAAATGGGTGAGACCATGGGGAGGGGGTACTAAGATTTTTTAGGTGGATGTAATGCTGGCTGTAATGCTGCATAGTGCTAAAATCAGGGTTTGTTCAACCATAGTTTTAAATTGAATAATTTAATTCAATTGAATACTGTCAACCGCATTTGGCTGGTTTAAAACAATACCGGAGTGGAAAATCTTTTGGTGAACAAGGGCTGCACTTAACATTTGTGAGTATTGAGGGCCACAAAGCAGTTGGGACTATCACACTGGGCTGGATTTGGGGGAAAGAGTTTGGGCAGGGTTTTTTATTATCATCTGATCATTCTACTTTGAGGCACCCAGTAAACTTGAGATGTGTATCCCACTTCACAGTGAGAGGAACCTGCTGTCAGTTTCAGCAGTCACTGTTTGTGGAAGAGATTTGAGCACCTCAGGAACAAATGGCATGTAACCCGGAGGTTCCAGGTTGCTGACTCCTGCGCTAAGTCATAAACCATGGTTTATAAACCATAGTGCATTGCACACGAAGCTACAAGCAGCAGACTTATTGTAGCCCAACACAATACATGAAACAATTCTAAGTTAAATCAAATTTAAGAATTTCATTGCAGTTTTAATATGCTTTCTATCCAATTGTTTGGAAACCACACCACTACATTTAACAAGCATCATGATATAGGCCATGGGGGCCTCAGTAAAGGAATCTGAGTTAAATAGTTTGGGGATGCTGGAAACTTTACCTGCATCTGTACATGATTATCTGGCCTTAATAATCAGCCATTAAGGGCTCCTACCACTGATAAAAGATACCAGTTGTCAAGTACTAGGGACAGATCCGTAGTCCCTTAGAGTGTGCTGGCCAGGGAATTCTGGGCGTTGAAGTCCGCACTTCTTAAAGTTGCCAAGGTTGAGAAACACTCTTCTGACTGAGAGAATGCTTTCTTCCTGGAAGTATGAGTAGCTCCAACTTTGGACGTTTTTAAGAAAAACTTATTTATTTCTATTTGCTTGTTCTTAATTGCTGCTAAAATACTACCTGATGCTCAATTTTAAGGGTGTGCGATGCATTTTAATTGAGCATTTATGCTATTATGGTCAGAAATACAGGTAGTCCCCAGTTTAAGAACAAGTTCCGTTCCCAAGGTCTATCCTTAAGTCGAATTTGTATGTAAGCCAATATTGCATAATACTGTATAAGTAGTATTGTGAACCTTTGTGTGTTTAACTCAAATCATTGTGTATTTACCTTGAATTTTGCTACAATAGGCTCTTTTCTTAACTATGAATCGCCTGTAACCCAGGCATTCTTAACCCAGGGACTCCCTGTACACATAACTCCTGTATGCTGAGCTTATCTGCCTCAAAATTATCAGTGTTGACTGAGACAAAATGGTCCAGAATTTCAAGCAAGGATTTTTCCAGACTTATTTAGAGAAATGGGGAAATTCAGTCTGGGACTTTTGATAAACCAAACTGAATGTGTCAAAAAGGACACAGAATTCAAAATATAACCAAACTCTATGAATCCCTTACAAAAGAAAACAGGGTCAAGGCTAAAAATCACATTTGCAACATATAAAGGCTGGCTGGGGAATTCTGGGAGTTGAAGTCCACACATTAAAGTTGCCAAAGTTGAGAAGCACTACTCTGTCTGGTGTAAAGTATGCTCAAGTAACCCAGCCTGATCCAGGCTAAACCTGGATATAATCATACCATGTGTCATGGGTGATGTTCACTTCCCCAAGACAGGGCCACTGTAAGGCAGGTAACAGGCCCTTGACTGTTCATTTCTTTAATGCAGAAAGAGGTTTTTGCAAAAAGAACCCCTCTCAAGCAAATAATAAACTACAACATCAATTAGAATCAGCAGTAATAGCAAGAATAAAAACACCCTGCTTATCAAAGTCCAGTATATAATTACAGGTAACTTATCAGTACTCTAATAAAACCTCTCATGGGAAAACCCTACAGTACATTCAAAGGAGACCTTAAAAAATCTCTGCGAGCTTGTAAATATGACATCTGGTATACTTCAGTATCAATACAGAAGTAGGGCCATTACCCAAAAGGCCTCTCCAACCTATCTAGCTGCCTCACAGTCAAGGCATAAGAAGGTAGCTTCACGTTGAGGACCTTAGAGTCACTGAGTTTCAACACCAGAATTGTACAGATCAGTGTTCCTCAGCCTTAGCAACCTTAAGATGTGTGAACTTCAACTCCCAGAATTCCCTAGCCAATATGCTGGTTGGGAAACACTGGCATAGATAACAAAGGTGCCATGATGAATGTATGCATCTATGCTAGTAAATGCAAATCATGCACCAATTATTTATTTAGATGTATGGGCTCTAAATGTAAGACTCCAAGTGGCTTACATAGTCTTAACAGCATAAAAAATACAATATAATTCCAAGATTTTGTCACAGTATTAGGACTCTTCTTTTTCTGCTCACAAACCCACTCCTGCTACGACTTAGCTTTGTGCCAGCTCAAAGAGAGAGAGTTAATCAAAACATGTTTGATTAGCTTACACTAATTAACCCAGTGTAATCACTTCAACTTCATTATCCACATGCAAGTCCCCTTGTTTATAATGGGATTTCTGCCTTAACAAACCTGGTTATGACTGCAAGGTTCGGCTACCATCCTCTGCTCTAGAGATTTCTTTATTTCTTTATCTATTTACTTAATCCCAACCAACTCTAGCAATGTTTCAGCAAGTATTAGGCTTAATATAAGTTAGCATAACTTTACATTCTTGCACTGTTTTATGAATTTTAGTATCACTTATGTCCTTTTATAGTTATCTATCCTAGTTATTTATAGCATTTAGATTATACATTGTAAAATTAGTTGTCATTTTATAGGATCCTCTCGCATTTTCAATTCCTGTCCTCTGTATTTTTACATTAATAATTTTAACTTTACCTTCTTTTCTTCTATGAACATGATTTTTTAAATTTTTATTTCTATTTTAGAGTGATCGTTATGTTTTTAATTCCATGCTGGTCTGTAACTGAAATAAAATTGATTGATGTTTACTTAGTCGATTATTAAGTAATTATGTAGCCACCCATCTCGCATGCATGACTCTAGGCGGCTTACCATAAAAAGGAATAAAATACATACAATACAAAAAATAAAGAACTGCAGCAGCGAGTGAGCATCCTAAAACAACCGTGGCAAAGGGGAAACGGATTTCGACCCAGGGGCCAGAATGAGTCCTGTCGATCAGGTTGGGTGTCGCACCCCCAGAACCGGGGCTGAGGGTGACCGAGGCTCAGGCTGGGGTTAGCAGCAGCCCAGAGGGGTTGGAGGGGGAGGCCCTGGGGGTCGCAGCCCCACGCTCGCTCCTCTTGCTCGCGCACAGGCTCTGAGGCAGGCCCGCTGAGCCGAAGTCGGGACCAGAACGGCGCGGGCTCCTTTGAACGGCTGACAGCCCCTTCCCGCGGGGAGACGCGCTCGCCCGTCCTCAGAGGCACCTGCCGCCGCCGCCGCCGCCGCCCCCCAAACGGGGAGCGATCGGGTCCGCGCTGCCCGGCCCGGCCTTTCCAGCGGAGTGGGGCGTCTCTCCCCCCCCGGCCGAGCCCCGGGGGAGGGCAGGCGCGCCCCACGGCTGGCTGCTTACCTATGGAGATCTCCTGGGCGAAGGCGAGCGAGATGAGGAGCAGCGGCAGCCCGACGGCGATGCAGGTGACCAGCTTGTCGAGGGCCAGCTCCAGCCGCAGCCCCTTGTACCTGGTCTCCGTCGGCTCCTTCAGCAAGAAGTCCGAGAAGACGTACTCGGTGGCGATGTGCGCGATGGCCATGGTCGCGGCGGCGAGGGCGGCGACCCGCCGGGGGCACCTCGCGCGCAGATGGCCCGCTCGTCCCGCCGCTCAGCCCGGCAGCATCTCTCGCCCCGGCCGCCGCCGCCGCGTCCCCGGCACTTGGCCAGGGGGTGGCCGCCTGCCGCAAGAGGGTCCCCGCCCGCGGGAGACAGCCAGACTGCCCAGCCGGGAGAGGAGCGGGAGCCTTTGTTTGGCGCCCTCTCCGAAGGGAGACGAGCGTTGGCGGGAGGGAGAGAGACACCCCCCCTCCTCCCTGTCAGCTATTTGCCACGGAGAGGCGGGGCCTGGCGAAGCAGGGCGGGGCTGTGGGGTTCCGATAAGCGGAGGCGGGGAGGGGGAAGCTGGGGCCTGAGTCTGGTTTCACACGGCCTTGAAGCAAGCGGGAGGACCCCCGGGCTTTCCCCAAGGGAGATGCTTAACTCTCTTTCTCTACTTCCGCTGGATGTCTTCAAGAGCCTCGGGCTGACGTTTGTCGAGCAGGCTGCAAGTCAGGTGCCTGCGTGTGTGTGGACTCCACGGCCCAAGTGGCCCCTTCCAACTGCATGGTTGTGTTCACCCAGTAAGTAAAAGATGGCGGGGATGCGTTCGCCTGACAGGCTAAACTGGGCGAGTGCAACAGCTGGGCGATCTTGGCAGAGCAAGGTATGTCCTGGTTGGATGGAAGACCACTGGGAAGTCCCAGGGCAGTAAGCTAGATGGGGAAATTAAAAAACACACACACACGTACATCCTAGAAGAAGACAAGCTAGTTGTATACTGTAGTCTGGCCAAGAGAACTACCAAAACCTGTCCATTAGGTCACGAGCAGCTGAGTTTAGTAGCTATTACCTTTTTGTGTGTGTGGTTTAGTGTGATATGCAGACCCCACCGATCGGCTTACTTGTGGTCCAGCTCATTGGGCAAAGCCAGGAAATGGGTTAATTCAATATCCCAATGTCAGACGGTGGTTGTGTGTTTAAAACGTGGGCTGCAAAACACGTTTGCTCAAGACCATTAAATCAGAGTGTATTGGTGATGCTATATTAGTAAATATGGTATGTTTATTAATGCTGATATGTCCAATTGTTTTGCTTTATTTCATCTAATTTAATGCACAAGTGAGAGTCTCTAGCTCAAGTGTGGATAAGATCTTCCTTCCTTCCTTCCTTCCTTCCTTCCTTCCTTCCTTCCTTCCTTCCTTCCTTCCTTCCTTCCTTCCTTCTCTCCCCTCCCCATCTTTCCTTAGATCTTCAAATTTAGCAAGACATTCATTTTCCAGGCAGTGTAAAATTCACTTGAAAGGTCCCCCCCCCCCCGCCCACCTTCGGCCACTTTTTTATCCTGTTTCTGCTTTTCTTTTAAATGATTTAAATTTTGTGCTGGGTTCAAATGCTCTTGAGTGCCATCTGTGATGCAAACACACTAGAAGGGTGGGACATAAATATTTCTATTAACAAACAAATAAAATTATGCAGTCAGGTAATACTGCAAAAAGTATTAAGCAATATGCAGTAGATTAATAATTATAACAATTACAGGAAATATAGTCGGAAACATAATTCAAAGTATAATGCCTATAGCTTAAAATACATTAAGTTGCTTGAAGATACTAACTGCAGTGTCAAGAATTGTCTGATGCCTTATGAATATCGGTCTCTTTCTCTCCCCTCCTGAAGGTAAAATCAAGGCCATATGTCTGAGTTCATCTCAGGGCATGATCTATAACTTCTCAAACCCTGGCTGTAATAGTGTGATTTTAACATAACCCCCTTATACTTAGTTATTTCAAGTTTAGATCAAATTAGTTTAAGTAGCCCTTGTTTGAGCCTGTTTGATGTTATCCATGACCTCAAGGCTTAATTGTTGCCATGCTAAGCCATAATTTATTTGAACCATGGTCTGTGAATAAGAAATAATAACTGGTTCACAGATAATGCTGATTGATGAGTCATATAAATGATGAATTACAAGCCACCCGTGACTTGGTTTTTACATCACGCTAAGTCAAAACCAAGTAACCATACTGTGATGTGTAAATCAAACCAAAGTCTGGACTGGAACAACTGGATATAATTAAGAGATCACAATGACCTCAGCAGTTTGAAAACCTCATTAACATTTCTAATCACAGCAGCTAAAGTTGGATAGAGAGTTACTCTTGTGTTTACACAACATACAAAGCCAACATCAAAGTAAATTAGGGCTTAAGGTGAAGTATGAACTGAAATTTAGATTGCCAAACGCTTTAAGTAGATGCAAGTATTGAATTAAACCCAACGTTGGCTAGAGAAGACCTTTAGATTTAACCCACAACCCATCCATATTTCCTAATAAATACAAGGGAATGAATTAGGGCTATGCAAAGCTTCAATTTGGAAATTAAATTTGAAGCTGATTCAGTCAAAACTTTGAATAACTTCTACTTTCTGAAGTGGAACAGGAAGTCACATGGAACTGGTAAATCAAAGCAGATGAAATATTCAGAAAAATCAAGTTGGCTGCATTTTCCAAATTATTGAGTTGGGTTAACAATCCAGTTCAAATCAGTTTCTTAGTCTGCAGTTGATCCAAGCACTTTTTAATTAATAGCATTAAAAGTCTACAGACAGCAACTTTTATCACATATGATCATTATTTTAGGACTGTTCAGGCAGGCATCTATCTGTAGAAACCTGGCTGAAGTAATACAAGGTTTAGAAACAATATACTTTGTTTTAGTGGTAGTTTTCAATGCTGTGATAACTTGTTGCACATTTCAACAGTTACAGATTGATCCAAAATCTTGTAACAGCGAGCACATCTCTTTACCTTGTTATATTTTAACAGCTCTTTAGATTTTAGGATGAAGACCCGACTGTAGGGGGACCTATTGTAGCTTGGTTAGTACACTTTGCAGAATAATGAAGATTTTGGGAAATCCAGAAGTGGCCCTCTTGGAAGGGATTTTGTGAAGAGCTTTCTATGGGAAGTGAGGAACAATTCTGACTTTCGCAAGCCGGCCACCTGTAGTATATACAGCAACTCCTTGAGATGCCAAAAAGCCGGTCACACATAAGATACTGTACATATTGACTGGGTGCATAGATCATGCCAAGCCATCATTTGTTGAATCATTTGTGGAACAATCTGCATGTCTAGTTTCACATACCAAGGTTAGTGAGAAACCATAGTTTACAGATCACAATAACTGAGTTCAGATAATGTAGGAAGCCAAGAACTAAATCAACTACTATCAGGTTTTCAAGTTTGTTAGTATACCCTATAACAGTAAAGCTCTAGTAGTTCATGTAGTGTTTGCTTCCTGAACTTGGTTTATCTTCAGGGCCTGACATCAGTCTTGGAAGACTCGGCAAAACAGATGTCCATGCCCCGCAACTTCACGTACCAGCTTTGTCTGAAATTCCTGCACAAGCCCCATCCTCACAATCTGCCACGACTATGAATAGACAGGAGGAAGAATATAGTGACGGGAAGCACCGAGTCCTCTTCCTCCTGGGGTTCACTGACTCTCCAGTAACAGCCTCATGCAACTGGAGGGAGGGGCGGACTCTGCAGCAAGGTTTGTCTAATGACCTGGAGAGGGTGTGCCTGAATCTGGAGTCGATTCCCACAAAGACTTTTCAGTATTTCTTTGCATGTGGGAGGGGAGAGTGAATCCAATGGGGAGGTGGTTTAGAGGACTATGGAGATGGCCTTGAAGAAGGAACTCAACAACCATTATGTAAACATCAGCTTAGCCCGGAAAGACAGGATGGGGCTAGGAAGATTGCCCCACCTTGATTTTCTTTAGTATAAAAGGGGGATGGAAAGAATCTCTGTCAGGCTTTCAAGATTCTGTTGTTATACCCCATAACGATAGAGTCCCAGTAATTTAGGCAGTTTCCTGACCTGGCCTACCTCAAAAGGCTGACAACTACATTGCAGCTTAGCATGATCTATGAACTTAGCTATTGATTTTGTTTTTCTTGCTATCGTCCTTAGTCAATAAGATTTTGGAACATTACTGTATTTGTTCCAAAATTTTCAAAAGTTGCTTACTACTAGAAATATTGCAATAAGTATGTACATTCAAGATAAGCTATTCTTGTGCCAATTGCTCTCTGTCTCCAGCCATTATACAATGTTCATAATCATTGTTACTTATATCTTCTTTTAAAGAAGTCAGTGGCACCCGTGAAATTGCAGACGTTGGTTTGTCTTTATGAGAATGAATCTCAGGTTTACCCCACCCCCACATCCCTGTATGTAAGAGAATGAAGACCCTGTTTTCATTTTTGAAGTAATCATAGTTCCCTTTTCCATCAAATGTTTAAAAATGTTGGAAATTGTATTCTTATTTTAGATGTGGTTAATTCAACAAACCATGATTTGTCTGTAATTCTGATCCTGTTAACTAACAGCATTTTAAATAATATATCATAATTTTCAGAAATGAAATATAGCAGAAACTGGTTAGTTGAAAAAATAGAAGCAGAAGCTTTTACTCAGTTCCTCTATTAAACAAAGGAAGAACATGTGAACCTAAATTTTTTGCAACTCATTCCTATACTGGCAAAATATAATTTATTATATCTCAGCTGACTCATGCTTATACTGACCAAGACTTGGAAAAAAAATAAAAACTTAAATTACATTGAGAAAATTACTGCTTTTCTTTGGTAATTGATGAAATTCAATTGGTATCCAGTTCTTTCACTTGTCCCATGTATTTCTTCTACCTTCTTCTAAGGAAATCAGAAGCAGCACATCTTTGCAGAATCCCAAGAGGTAAAAGAAGAGGACTTTCCCAAAGTTATTCAGTGAGCTTTTTAACAGAACAGAAAACTGACTGCTCAGAATGAAACTAGCTTCATACAATAACATCTAGCCATAACTTCACTTCAAAGAATAAATAAATGAAGACATAGTTTCATTAACCACATTTTATTGAATAAATTGGAAGACTGGGTTCAGACAGCATGTTAGATAAACAAATCATAATGGCTGAGTTTGCACAGTGCAATGGTTAAAAACCAAACAAGCCACATTCCAGTGGTGAAAGAAGCTAGAATATTATTCTTGCTGTTAATTCTACTTTTCTTCCAACCTTCTTTCATCTGGTTCAGAGTTCTAGCTGTAACTTCACCCTGCCTGCCTGCCTTAATTTATCATTATAAAGGCCCCTGAGACACAAAGTCAAAGGTAGGAGGGGTTGTTCAGTTGAGCTTCATGGTTTGGACTTCTCAGGTCAGAGTCATGCCATATTGGGATCATCAGTGTCTGGCATGGAAACGCTTTGCAGTAAATTGGAACTTCTATTTGTTTCCACTGTCATTGGAGCTAGCCATTATCCAGAGAAACCATAAATATTTCTACTGTTCATCCACTTTTGAAAACAAGCAGTGACTGCGTTCAGGTATGTTCAGTGAGCTCTAGTTGGTTTATCCATATTTCACTGAACAAATGGTTCTTGGATGTATTGGCTGAGTCATAAAGCAAAGAAACCACATTGTAAACTTAGCATTAAAAATGTAGAAACAAGGCCAGAGTCTTCACTGTATTGTCTTCTGTCCTTAATACAATACCCTACTTTGCTTATAGCTCTGAGCCATGATGTGGTTTGCAAATCTATCCCAAGAAAGACATAAAAAAATTCTTTAATATCAAAGTTTATTGATTTACAAATCTGAATTGTTTTAACTATGGTTTTTTAGTGACAAAAATACACATAATCCTAAACTATGATTTTTAAAAACAAGGTTTATTGACCAAGCCAAAAAGAAACAAACCACCTTATGGCCAAGCATATTAGGCCATTATGTAAGAATACTGGTTTATTTCTGGCTTGTTTATATGCAGTAGACCATGAGGTCAAAGGCCTTAATAGGTTGCTATGTTGGAACAGAACAAATCTCTGTGGCAGACATCTTGTAGAAAATGTTGGAAATTTGTAAATACATTTATGCTTCCAGGATAAATGACTAATTCAAGACCAGCAGGCACCTGTAAATTGCATGAAGAAGCCCTTGAGGTCATATTCAAATAACATTCTTCAGATGTTTTCTACCTGCATGAACAATTATTTTGGATTCTGAGTTGAGTCTGAATCTTCTCTGAGTCCTGTTTATATCCAGCTTGGACTAGAAGTAGTCTCTAGATGTGTTTGTAAACTCCCCTATGTGAGCAGCTTAGTTTCACCCCAACAAAAATTCTGCTCAGAATTCTGTAGCAGTTTGAGGGCTGTTTCTCACTTGTTTTTAATCACAGCACAAACATGCTCCAACTACCTCTTTTTTCAACTAGGTCCTCTTGAGATTGCCTTCATTGCCATCCCCAGCCCACTCCTGAGACAGCTTAAAGTCATCTTTAGCTGTTCCACTTTTAAGTTGTACTTTTCCATTTATTCCAACAGAGTTTTGGCCCTAGAAACAATCTAGCCTGCTTTATGAATTCAATCAGAGGTTGGGATCTGCCCAGCTCCTAATGGCCACTTTACATTATTGTGAGCAGCCCCCTCCACCCTGATCATCAAACACTGCCCTCTAGGTCTTTTGGCTTGAGCTACAGAAGAGACCAGGCACCTGGTTTCTACAGAGACATTGTCCATGTGATGGGTGACCAGTGCTTCCCACAGCACTTGTTAGGTTTTTACAGATTAGATTTATTTTTTGAATGTAGGTTTAGTGTTTTTCAGAAAGAGCACTAGTCCAGCCTGAAGGTCAATTTAAACCGGGAAAAAGAACTGAGTTCTTGACTGGCTTTCATTTTGCCCAGGCTATTCTGGTTTTGGTGGCACTAGGTATCATGATGATATATAATAATAATCATCACAACTTTGTGATTCCATAAGTCTGCTCTAGCAGGTGTGTTCTCCATGGCCATTTCATAGCTATTTCTGGGTGCTGTGAGCCATGAAGTCAGAACTGGGACTCCTTGATTGCTTCTGCCAGTGGCACCAGACCCATGTTCAGAAACAGCTGAAAGGAACCAGGCATTGAGGAGGGGGTGTGAGGACGCTCTCTCTCTCCCATTTTACCCCTTGTCTCTTGCTGCACTTCTTACCTGTAGGGCAGATAAACAAGTTTAGTGCTCCTTCAGAAGAACATTGTACCCTTATCTGAAAGCAAGCCAACTCACAGCCATAGAGAAGGGGTTGTGAAAAACATCAGCTTCACCCAACGCCTTCCTTAGTGCCTGTCACCTGTTAGTCAGACAGCTTGATGGATGGCTTAACCGGCTGTTCTATGAGTTTGTCTAAACCACCCCATCCCGTATTAGGAAGAGAGATTGGTGGTGGTTTTTCCCAGCAGTGAGTGATGCTTGGCAGGAATGGAAGTGAAGGCAGGAACTCCATTAATCCCTTTCCTTAAGTTGGCTCACAATAAGTAAGGACAACACCCTTTGCTAGCCTTGTTATTGTGGTGGAATAGATAACAGCAGTGGGGACATTACCATTTATGCAATAATACCTTTACACCAGCACAAGGGCTGGTGGATAGATTGGTTATGAGAAACAGCCTATACAGAAGTCTTTTAGTAAATATAATCGTGTATCTTTTTTCTCCTCCTTTCTTATCTTGATCTCAAGGTACCAACTGATAAAGAGTAATAATTAATTGGAACTACAGTCCCACATGTAGTCAAATTAGAGGGACTCCATCGGAAGGTTGCATTTGTGCTCAAATAAATTATAATGGGCTTTTCTTTTCTGGCACACTACAATAGACGTGAACACCAAAACAATGAACAGAAGCACTACTCCAGTGAGAAAAAGTGCTTGGAGGACTGAACTGGCTTCTTCCAGGCCCAGAGTTTTCCCAAAGAACTCTATTTCTGTTCTTCTGTTACCTGTTGAAAGAGAAAGACATGGTCATTTCTTCTTGGGACAATTCACAAATAATGCCTTATATCAGGAGTTGGCAACATGGTGCCTGTGGCTACCACAGCTCTAACTGGGGATACAACTGATTAGGAAGAAGAGCTTCTGACTGCAAGCAAGTATGAGCACAGCCCCTCTCTGCTATTCATTAAAACAGCTTGAAAATAAGATGCTGATGCATTAACTTTAATGAGTAGACTCTTTAAAGCAGCTGTGTGAGCACAGGATCACACAGAAGCCTGAAAAAAGTCAGGCTGCTTCCATGAATAGCAGAATGGGTGCTGCTTATTTATATCCTGCCTTTATTTTGTACAACTCAAGGTGGTGCCCATAATGTTCCCACGTCCTGTGTTCCCCTTAATAGCAACAGCCCTGTGAGGTGGGTTGGAGTGTCAGCCAGCTGGCTTTCATGCCTGAGGCAGGATGAGAACTCTTGTCTTCCAGTTTCTAGTCCAGTGCCTTCACGACTACACTGTGCTGGCTATCTGCTTGCACATGGCCTGAATTATAATTTTAAAATTGACAATGCCAGATTTTTCACAGGCTACTCAAATTTCACAAGATCTGTATTCTTATGTGAAATTTCATGAGATTCTGGGCATTCTTAATTTGTTAAAAATGTAATGTTTTGATTTTTTAAATATAATTCTTAAATATTTATTTAAATGATAGAATCATAGATTGGAAAGAGTAGAAAGGACCTTGAAGATCAGGGTTTGTTTGTTTGTTTGTTTGTTTATTTATTTATTTATTTGCTGCAAGATCAGGCAAAATCACACGAGGCCTCTTACCTGAAAATATTGCTAATTCTTGGACTACATCCAGTGTTGTGTGAGCAAATTAGCATTCACAAAAAGAGACTCCCCCCACACTCTCTTCCTCTACTACCCCTTTTACTGCAACAAATATGCAAAAGAGGGTCTCTTCTTATCCATCTAGGACAGATCTGGGGGAGGTTGCATAGTGATAGAAAGGATAGGAAGAATCCATTCCATTTGATTTTTTAAATGGTGTCCGAAAGATATCTTCAGTAGGTATTTAGGAATGTCAGTATGAATAAAATGCATCTGCAGCAGCGTACACAAGTGTGTGTGCATGACAAAGTCAGCAAGATAGCACTTGCAATCTTGCAATACGAATTTGCCCCTTTGGACATGTGTGCAATGTAGATGCATATACAGAAGAGACAGGGCTTCCATGCAACACTCCGACCTCCATCTTGCCAACTAGGACATATACACATATCTATGCACACCACTGAGTGCCTGTTGTGTGATCTTGTTGTGGCACTTAGTGATGTTCTGCATAATCTGTCAATAAGCTGAAGTTTTACCTGCTGTAGTAGTCTTGCTGTTGTCAAGATTTGTTTCATTTTCTGCAGGAAAAAGTGGGTTCGATTAGTAAGCAGAAGTTTACCACTGTCTGGCTGTCTTCATACATTGCACTAAGCTATGATGTGCTTTATCCAAGATTTACTGAACTAACCATAGAGATCTAGTTCACATAATACAAATCCCAGTTGGCTGGGTTCAGCTATAACACATTACATTATGAATGACAATGGCCGGATTCAAAAACCATCTAAGCTAAAATTGCAGATTACTTTAAACAGAAACCCTCATTAGGTCTGCCTACATGTCTGAAGAGTATTTCCCCAGGAGCACCTTTAAATCAAACCCTTTTCTAACTTGATTTAAAATAATCTAGTTTTGGATGGATTATGTTTTGCATAATTCCAGTTTTGAACAGAAAGCACATTAGACCCAAATCCAAGTTATGGGAACAGATATTCAGTACTTAAAATATGATACTTCGGAACTGGTGTTCACCATAAACTTTCTCTTCATAAAGCAACTAACGATTACACTAAGAATAGCTAAGCAGTGTCATTCAACAAACAGCAGCAGAAAAAGAGTTTAGCTTTTAAAAAAAACACAGCACTGTTCAGGATAGTTCTCCTCCCACTTTTAAATGAATCCCTTTGCAATTCCTTAGGGATTTGTTGCTGGGTAAAAGTGTGTGTGTGGGGGGGTTTTCTATACCTTGTGGAGATATATTATCCTGATGCCCCAGAGAAGGAATGCCTCCTCAGAAGAAGGAATCATGATTGAGGGTCTGCACAGCTGTCATTTCATAGTAATGGTAGCAAATGGTGATCGGCATTGCCTGGGTTATCACTCCATGGAAGAATCTACAGGGGGCTGTCCTGGTTGCTTCCAGAGACAGACAAGAGAAGAAGAAGAATCCTCCCAAATTCAGCCTAGCATTTGCTGCAAAAGATCTTTGCCTATTTTTATTACCTGCTTTTATTATAGTGTACGTGGTTTCCATCCCCGCGTGAATATGATCGTGCACGTGGCAATGTAGAAGCCAAGTTCCAGGATTAAATGCTACCAGCTCAACTGTCTGAAAAGTTGCAGGGATGAGGTCATACACATCTCCTCTGTGATTATGATCTATCTGTGAAAAGACAGAGGATCATTATAAAGATTTTCTACTGCTAGAGTCATGGTTCGGCAAAACAGTTTCTATTCCTCTTTTACCATTCATTTTTTAACATAGCTACTACACTCCGAAAGGCGATCATACCAACTAAATGGCTCTGTTCACACAATACACCTAAGCAGATCTGTTAAAGACTTAGCATCTGCATTTGTACAATGTGCTAAGTTTGATTTTAGAGTTAATTTTATTCTGTTTCTTTAGGGACTCAGCATGTTGTTCATTTAGAGTTCAATATATTGCACAAACTCAAAATGTGAATTAATTTAATAACTGGGTTAAGTGTATTGTATGAATGCAGTTGTAGAAAATGATTGTAGAAATTATTGTATGTAAATCTCCAGATACAGTGGTATATGCCAAATCCATAAAACAATGTTTTTTACTCCATAAAATGTACTATAATACTAATTATGTGCTTCTTATTGCCCCTCAGTTGAAGTGTGCATAGGTTTTACAGTATTTTGGAAATCTAGCATTTCTTATATTGATTTACTATAATACAAGTCGTACTTTTTTAGTCAGAAGTGCATATAAGTCCCTGAAAGCATTAGGTGTGCCCCAAGAAACATCCCGAATCTCTTAGCAAACTGTAATTGTTTGATGTGACAGAAAGTGAAAGTGATTAAACATATGACTGGAAAGTTTCTCATATTAACTATATGATTATATAACTATATGCTATATGAAATTACAATTTTTTTCCTATTTTCTTTTCTTTTGTCCTGGATCCACCAACTACTTTTGGGAGTGTTGCCCTGAATATGTCACTTAAGCCAAAGGTGGCCCTTAGCACAGAAAAAATTGCATAACCCTGATTAATACCAACCTTGAAAATAAAGGTTTCTCCATGAAAATGGACAGTATGGACATCAATTTCATTTCCCATTCCTATCAGGTACCAATTTGTGTCTTCTCCTTCATTCATTATAAGCCCATGGAGATTATCAAAGATTTTCCCATTGATGGCTGAAAAAACATGTAAGGGACAGATTTGAAAGGAAGAATCGCAGATTAAAGTGTTCCTTGGTCACTTGAAACCAAGGATATGTTATTCCAAAGGCTTGGGCTTTGTTGAAATTATTGGTTTGGATTCAGAGAAGTTTTTGCATGAGTAGAATTTCCAGACTTCTCTGATTTCTTCATCCTTCCATATATGGTCCCCAATATATACTTGACCATTCTCTGAGCATCTTTGGGGCATACACAGATGACCTCAGCTCCAATATAAAATGCTGTTTCCCAAGGAGAAGTTTATTTGAACTCCAAGCCTTCATTTCCAAGACCTACTGCTAAGACAGTTCACTTATCAACGCCTTTTGAAAAAAAGAGTAAAATGGGATTCCTGGAGATCTTGCTTATTTGAATGTTTTCCAACTGAAACTTTTCCTGCATATAGTGACTGAGGTGTTACACCATGGTTGCTTAATCATAGTTAATAAACCAGACCTGGTTAGATGCATAGTACACACTGAGCCATAACTCACAGGAATGGGCTCCCTGAGGCCAAGCCCTTGTTTGCGACCCCAGGAGCCATCACCTCACATCAGTTCCCATCATGTTAGAAACACAGGGAAATTGTAGTACTGTATAAGCTCTAAAACAAAATATAGTTTAAAGGAAAAAAACCCCAACACCCTAAAAAATTCCTCTGAAAAACCTACTGACACTCACTTCCCCCAGCTGAAAACCCTGGCCTTGCCAACTCTGCATGATGATCCTTCTACTCACAAATACTGTGTGGTTCCCAGCTACACAAAACTGGCTCCTGGCATACATCCTGGTTTGCAACCACAGCAGCTACATTCACACAAGCCTATTCAGCCAACTGAAGCAAACCCCCATTATAGTTTAGTGCAATCTGTGAACCTGGTCAATATATTAGGCTAGACCAGAAACTCTTCTCTCAAGTTTATTCTAAAGGACAGGGAATTCTTTTTAAATTCTCCTAAAGTTTCTAGCAGTTTAGTGGACCAACAAGGCTGTAACACATTATTATTTTGAAAGCCTAGGTTGGCTTTTGCTTTGTCCAAGTTGCACTGTCAACTTATATGATGCAGAAGCCTAAATAATTTATGAAGCATTATTCTTCTTCAAAAAGTAGTTCTCTTACTCCATATACTAAATCACATACCATGCATTTTGTTCCCTTCCATGAAATTATTGGTGCGGTTAAATTCTTCAGGATTTTTGCGCAGGTATCTTACAATGTTGTCATTTAAATACCAAGATTCATTTTCATCAAAAACCAGAAACAGAAGAACAAATTCACGATCAATATCACTCCTTGAGCCATTCTCATTTAATATCCCCTTCCTGCAAATTATAAGTGGTCCAATCAAACCACTATACAAATCCTGAAATTAAAGAACAGAAAAAAAGAAAATAGGACAAAGAATGGGTTCCTTTACTAGGTAGCAATATATATGTACACACACACACACACACACAATTAAATGCAAGACTTTTAAAATAAGTGTGAGAATGATGACCCATGCCAAAAAAATGAATGGGGGATGTGTTCACATGTGCAAGTCCTATAGTGCTGCTAAAAGTTGCTAAATGTCATGCTTTGCTGACCTCAAAGAGAAAAGCTGGAGGCTAGCTACTGTAAAAACTCTTTCTATACTTGATGCTTATCCAGCTCAAAATAATTCTGTACCAATACATTCAGAAAAAATTGAAATCTGTAGGGACATACATGGAGGGACATGGAGGGAGGGAATAAAAAAAATCAAAATGGCAGCTGCAACCATATAATTAAAGCACCACCCTTTTTATATATACATTATGCATCAGCCCATCACCTTTTTTAATCTCCCTTCTCTCCCCCCACCCCATGGACACTCTCAAATCTATGGCCTTTCCCTTAATCATTCAAGGTTATCCTAAGAAATACCATCTTTCCCCAACTTCTTAGATGTTAGACAAACTTAGAAAAAGAATAGATAACCCCATACGCATATACTGTATGAAATTTCATTTACCTTTACAAAATGTGCTGTTGAATAATAAGCCCAAGAAATACAATTAGGATCAGAAACACCAGGACCTGATCTTTCTGGAACTCTCCATTGGTAAATGCTTGTTTCTCCTGCATGCAAACATTTATGTTTAAGAAAAAGGAGTTTGGGGAGAAGAGAAAATTAAAGTTTGTCAACATCCAAAATTTGATGAAAATTGATCCATCTTGATAATTTAGTAGAATACCTACTCCTTTTTAAAAAAAAGTGTGAATTGCCTCTAATTCCCAAGATTAAAGGTATTTGATAAAATTCTCAAAATGCCAAAATTCCACTTAAAAGCACAGATACCCAATCTATAAGCAATATAAGTTATGGCTAGCAATCCACTAAAGCATTTTAATTGATTTTTAAGTGACTAAAAGTTGTTTTCAGACCAAACTAAATTGCTTCAGCATGGTTTGTTGAACAGGCTACAATTCAATGGGTTCATGCCACACTAACCCATATCAATCAAACCACGTTATGGTTCTGCATGATGTGTAAATCCATTTAATAGTGCAATCCTATGTATTTGGAAGAAAGCTCAGCTGATTCTGATAGGGGTTACTCTCTTAAATGGAATTGGATGAAGAACACTAATTCAGTTGAAACAATTCTGCATTACAATTATATTGGGAGGTATTGATTAGAGGACTGTTGTCTTTTACAGATTAACTCCACTAGTTTTAGATAATCCAGTGCTTCTGATAATAATATACCTGCACATACTATAGTTTCACCATGAACTTTACATTCAGCTGAATTGCCCCAGCTACCAGAATGTTTACTAAGGCACTGAAACAACTAAGGTTTGCTATTTTGCTTGTAGCCCAGGAGCTGCATAGTAGCACCAATCACATTGTAAAATGCCTTATATTAAAAAGCTTTCAAATAATAACATTTTAAATTAAGAGGTAAGGCTTTCTTAGCATCCAGCTAGGTAGCAATCCTTAACAACTTTGATCTCAAAAAGCTAAGCAGGGTCAGATTTTAGGGCTGTGCAGTCCTTTGAATTTGGTCTCCAAACAGGACTTTGGAGCATGCAAGAACATGAACACAGCACCTTTTTGCAACAACTTAAAGCAGCTGTCATCTTGGGAAAAGTCAAAGCTGCAGAGCTGGGCTATATGTTCCTCTGCACATTCAGAAGCAGTTTTGGGAGAATAAATCCAACATGCTGTATAGCTGTGCTAGTTAGTACTTGGATGAAAGACAGGCAGGAAATCCCCAGTTTGTATGCTGGATAGGAAAGCTGAAAAAAATTCTTGCAAGAAGGCAGTGGGAAAGCTCTTCCATTCTGTGGCTAAAGGAATTCGAAAGACATGGACATGAAGTCATCAGGAATCAAATCCAGCTCAAAGGACTTGCTTGAAAATAGGCAGGATTGTGCCTCCCACTCAGATCCACCACTGTACCTGGCACGGCAATGTGAGCTTTAGTTCCAGCATCTTCTTGTACCCCGTGTGCTGATACTGAATACGGCCTACTGGCTTTGTTCTTAAAGACAATTACTACTAAGTCACCAACTTCTGCATGAATCAAAGGCCCTAAAGCAAAACAAGAAAGACTGTTGTTTTTTTTTGAGAAAGATACAGTCTTAAAATGCAGGGAATGAGAAGTACTCTCATCTCTTTCTAAAGAATGCAGTAAGAAATGAATTATACAAAAATAAAAAATAACAATAATCTATGCATCAGTACCCTGTTCTATTGGGTTTTTTTAGTGGAGAAGGTGTTGAAGTAGAAACTGTTCTCATTCTCTCATACATGTTCTATTAGGCTACAAAACAGATCCTTCACTCTAAATGGTTAGCTCTGCATGAAGATACTGTACTTCAGTTAATGTCAATAACATATTTAAAATAATGAAACACTGTTTTAAAAATCAGTAGGACATACTTCCAGCCTGATCTGCCAGAATTTCCCTTTGTCAAGGTGTGCTGACATGCTGCTCCATCTCCTGATGAGAAGCATAATTTGCAAATTTCTTCAAATGGGACAAAACTCATGCAGAGAAGATGCATCCAGATGGCAGTCTGGAAGGGAGATAACTCTGCATTTAGAGAGTGTCTGTTTCATAATCAACCTTCCTTGGTTGCTGCCTATCCTGCATCATTGAATTAATACACAGGAAGAAATTTATAGGACCCACAAAAGGAAAGTAATTTGATATAGAAACACATGTTAGAGAAATTTGCCATTACCAGGTGTGGTAGTTGGTTTTAAAAGGGGGGGGGATAGGAAGAGTATTGATGCTTTTGAACTTTGGTATTGGAGAAGACTCCTGAGAATACCATGGACAGCCAAGGAAACAAATGAATCATTGAACAAATTAAGCCAGAGTTCTCACTAGATGTACAAATAACCAAGTTCAAATGATCCTACTTTGGACACATTATGCATTAGAGAAGACTCTAATGCTGGGAAAGGTGGAAGGGAAGAAGACAACCAGCAGCAAGTTGGGTGGCCTCAGTTACAGTGGGGATGAGTGCACTGTTGGAAGACCTGAAAGACCAGGTTAGGAACCGACTGTCATGGAGAAAATCTGTGTGGTCACTAAGAGTCAACACTGACTTGATGGCACATAACCAGACAAATTCACAGAGGAGAAAACTATCAATGCTCATTAATTGTGATTACCATATACTGCTTCTAGAACCAGAGATAACATATTCTAAATATCAAGTGTAGGAAGCAACAGTAGAAGAATACTGTACTGTCTTCTTATAACAATGCTGGATACATTCGCATCACATTGGTTCAAGGTCTAAGACCTGATCAAACAGCAATCCTATATTCTACCCACTACTTTACATCTCAGGCTGAACAAAGTAGAGATTGATCTAATAATACTTAACATACTCCTAAAGCTTTCACGTTTTCAGAGATTTCATGTGCATTGTCTAGCTGCAGTCTACACAGCAATGAGGAATGGAAAATCAGCTTTATGTGGCACTGACACTAAGAGCAAACAATTTGCCCAGGGACAGAGTCAAGATCTGAACTGAGGGAACTTTCAGTTTCGTAGCCTCTTAGCACTACATCAAGTCTACAAATGCTTGCTTTTTAAATAGGCTATTTATACTCCTACCTTTCTCCCTGGATACATGATAGACAGCAATAAGGACAAAGTAGTACACAGTAAAGTCCTTGTTGCTCTGGGAAACAATGTTGAAACATACCTCTCTAAGTCTTAAATGTTGCTGTTCAGGAACAGCATGGCTGCTCCATTGGGTGCACGTAAATTAGACTAGGAGGTGCTGAAAACAGTGCAGTTGCCCTTGTCTTCTCCTTGACAAACTACTGAAATTCACTCTACTTAGCGCTGCCCTTGAAGAAGGTTGACTGGTTGATATTTCTTTATTACTTGGATTTTAACAATGATCTGCGGTTTTTAAAATGATGTATGATATTCGGTTATTTATTTATATTTCAAATTTGTCACTGCCCATCTCACTGCAGAGAGACTCTGGGCAGTTTACAGTAAAAAAACAAAAACAAAAACCCTAATGTAATGTAACTAATGTAAAGCTAATGAAGTCCTGAAAATTTTTATCTATCAGATTTTGTCCTATTTAATTCTCTTATTTTTGTAAATTCCCTGTTTATTCACTTTGGGGAAGGAGTTGCTTCCTTTTTTCTTTTTGTCTTCTTTTTTTTCTTTTCTCAAAACATTGTGTTGTGACACTTAGTTGCCATTTTATATTTATTTATTGTACATTTTTAAAGTATATGGTGGGTTGGGTTTTTGGTTTATTGTTTGTTTTTTATGCTGCACGCTGGCCAGAGTTGGGCAGCTTTATAAATCTAAAAAATAAATAATAAAAATGTAATTTTAAAAAATGCTAACTGGCAGGAACCAGTGTAGTGGAATAACACCAGTGTTGGGAGAGCCGCACTGTTTCAGGCCCTATTCAAGGAGCTGGCCATGACCTTTAAAACCCTTTAGGGCTCAGGTTCTCATTATCTTTTGGACAGTTTACTTAGGTGGAATCTGTCCACCCAATATGTGCTACCTAGGGGAGGTTGGGATGGGGGCCTGGAGGATGGTCTTCTTGGTAGGAGTCCCTCACCTTAGAATGGCTTGTCCCCCAAGGTCAAGATGACCTCACCTTGCTCAGGAAGGCGATGAAAACTGTGCTGTTCCATAGAGCCTTTGGTGAGGAGAACTCTAGTTAAGCAGGCAGCCTGATTGTATAAATAGAAAAGATCCATACACCCACAGGGCAGACAGTATAGCCAGAGTTGTTTCACTGAACAATAAGCATTTACCTTTGATCACTAGGTTTTTCCAATTTCCCTCTTTCTCTAATTATATGCCAAGTCAGGTGACATATACTGTTATATATAAGGAAGTCTCAATCATATCACTACCCAAGATAAGACAGATATCTGCTCTGAACTTTCCAAAGGAAGAATATGATCATTCATTCATTCACTGCATTTCTATCCTAGCATCTCTCTGGGAGCTCAAGTTGGCTTATGTGGGATGTTTTCTCATTTTCTCCTAAAAAAACAATTTTATAGGGTAGGTGGAACTAAGAGAGAATGCCTGGCCCAAAGACTCTTCAAACAAATGGGAACTTGAACCTCTGTCTGCCTGCTCTGAGTTGAATACAGTACAATAATTCTCTTATTAATGGTTTGTTTAGCTTCAGCAAGAGAAGGCTGAGAGGAGACATGATAGCAATCTTCCAATACACGAAGAGCTGTCACAGGGAAGATGATGTGGATTTATTTTCCATAGTGCCTGAGGGTAGAACAAGAGCCACTGGGTAGAAGAGGAAGATTCAAACTTAAAAAAAAAGGAGTTTCCTGAATGCGAGAGCTATTAAGCAGAAGAACGTCTCATCTCCTGAAATCATGTAAGCTCCATCACTGGAGCTTTGGAAGCAAAGGTTGGATAGCCATTTTTCTGGGATGGTCTGAGGATTCTGCCTTGGGCAGCGGGTTGGACCAGAAAAGTCCAAAGTCCTTTCCAACTTTATGATTCTTTGATAGTAGCATTGCAGCAATGACGTTTTCTTTCAGGGAAGTAAATGGGACACCTGAACTTTGCAGCACAATGGTAGGGAATGCCACCCTGCAGACATAGGAGCTATAAGACAGACAAAATAGAAAAAAAATGGAAGCTATTTGGCGTGGAGGCCCAAGACGATTTGTGTCAGCCATTTCTCACCCTTTTACATTGATGTTACACTCCTAACTAACATACCTAAATAAATTTAACTGAAATCAGCAGGGGTTCCCTTTGCAAGGAGAAAATTTTGCAACTGTTTTAAAAATCATGTATCAGATATATGCCTCATAGTTTATCCAAATTCCTCACCTAGAATTTGTAGGTGTTCCTCTTTCAATGTCCTTTTTTTGTGCTCCATAAATTCTCCGTTTTTGTATTCTCTATAAACCACCTTTTTGTACTGCGAACCTATCGTATCTTCACCTTGGCTCACAAATATATGTCCATAACTTGAAAATAAGTAAAAGTGTAACATTATTTATCACTCTAAATAATAATTAATAATTTGTACACATTCACCGTCAAGAATTCCTGGAAATATGAAATCACAGATCAAGTTATTGAAAATGATGGAGCAAAAATTTTACGGGATTTTAAAATTCATACTGATCGACACTTGAAACATAACATACCAGACATTACTGTCATTGAAAAGAATCATGTTTGGTTTACTGATATAGCCATTCCATGAGACATTAATGTTGGGGGAAAAAAGGAATTACAATAGCCCAACTAAATTTATATGGGCACCCCATAGAAAATTAAAGGCTAACTTTACTATTCCCAAGCCCTTGGATAGAGCTCAGGTCATGAAGAAGACTGGCCAATTTCAGCTGTGACATACAATTGGATGATGGTGGTGGTGGTGGTAGTAGTAGTAGCAGTAGTAGTAGTAGTAATAGGATGCCTTTGAACTGTGGTGCTGGAGAAGACTCTTGAGAGTCCCCTGGACTGCGAGGAGGTCAAACCAGTCAATCTTAAAGGAAATCAACCCTGATTGCTCATTGGAAGGATCGATAATGAAGCTCAAGCTCAGATACTTTGGTCACCTAATGCGAAGAGAGATCTCTTTGGAGAAGACCCTGATGCTGGGAAAGATTGAAGGCAAAAGGAGAAGAGGACGGCAGAGGATGAGATGGTTAGATAGCATCACTGAAGCAATGAGCATGAAACTGAGCAAACTCAGGGAGGCAGTGAAGGACAGGAAGGCCTGGCGCAATATGGTTCATGGGGTCACGAAGAGTCGGACACGACTTAACGACTAAACAACAACAAAAGTAGTAATAGGAGATGGCAAGAGATATCTAAAAATGCAACCTGGATAGTTTGATCAGCAGATTTGTATTATAAAAGAAGAGGTAAACTAAATGATAGCAATCCAATTTAATTGAAATTATGAGCAAGGCAATCCTATGCATTTTTATTTAGATGCAAGTTCCTCTGGGTTTATGTTCCATGTGTAAATCTATAACAGTGCTATTTGAAAGAAGCCCTACTAAATACAGAGGACTATTTTGTTGTTTAGTCGTTAAGTCGTGTCCGACTCTTCGTGACCCCATGAACCATATTGCGCCAGGCCTTCCTGTCCTTCACTGCCTCCCTGAGTTTGCTCAGTTTCATGCTCACTGCTTCAGTGATGCTATCTAACCATCTCATCCTCTGCCGTTCTCTTCTCCTTTTGCCTTCAATCTTTCCCAGCATCAGGGTCTTCTCCAAAGAGATCTCTCTTCGCATTAGGTGGCCAAAATATCTGAGCTTGAGCTTCATTATCGATCCTTCCAATGAGCAATCAGGGTTGATTTCCTTTAAGATTGACTGGTTTGACCTCCTAGCAGTCCAGGGAACTCTTAAGAGTCTTCTCCAGCACCACAGTTCAAAGGCATAAATTCTTCGGCGCTCGGCCTTTTTTATGGTCCAGCTCTCACAGCCATACATTACTACTGGAAAAACCATAGCTTTGACTATGCGGATCTTTGTCGGCAAGGTGACGTCTCTGCTTTTTAATATGCTATCTAGGCTTGCCATAGCTTTCCTCCCAAGGAGCAAGCGTCTTTTAATTTCATGGCTGCAGTCTCCGTCTGCGGTGATCTTGGAGCCCAAATAAATGAAGTCTGTTACTGCTTCCATTTCTACCCCTTCTATTTGCCAGGAATTGATGGGTCCAGATGCCATGATCTTAGTTTTTTTAATGTTGAGTTTCAAGCCAGCTTTTGCACTCTCCTCTTTCACCCTCATCAAGAGCTCTTTAGTTCTTCTTCACTTTCTGCCATTAGGGTGGTATCGTCCGCATATCTGAGGTTGTTGATGATTCTCCCTGCAATCTTAATTCCGGCTTGTGATTCTTCCAGCCTGGCATTTCTCATGATGTACTCTGCATATAGGTTAAATAAGCAGGGTGACAGTATACAGCCTTGTCGTACACCTTTCCCTATTTTGAACCAATCGGTTGTTCCATGACCGGTTCTAACTGTTGCTTCTTGGCCCGCGTACAGATTTCTCAGGAGACAGGTAAGGTGGTCTGGTACTCCCATCTCTTTAAGAATTTGCCACAGTTTGTTGTGATCCACACAATCAAAGGCTTTTGCATAGTCAATGAAGCAGAAGTAGATATTTTTCTGGAACTCTCGTGCTTTCTCCATGATCCAGCGAATGTTGGCGATTTGATCTCTAGTTCCTCTGCCTCTTCGAAACCCAGCTTGTACATCCGGTAGTTCTCGGTTCATGTATTGCTGAAGCCTAGCTTGTAGGATTTTGAGCATAACCTTGCTAGCATGTGAAATGAGTGCAATTGTGCGATAGTTTGAGCATTCTTTGGCGTTGCCCTTCTTTGGAATTGGAACGTAAACTGACCTTTTCCAATCCCGTGGCCACTGTTGCGTTTTCCAAACTTGCTGGCATATTGAGTGCAGCACTTTAACACCATCATCTTTTAGTATTTTAAATAACTCAGCTGGAATCCTGTCATCTCCACTAGCTTTGTTGTTAGCAATGCTTCCTAAGGCCCACTTGACTTCACTCTCTAGGATGTCTGGCTCAAGGTCAGTGATCACACCAGCGTGGACATCAGGGACATTAAGATCTTTCTTGTATAGTTCTTCTGTGTATTCTTGCCACCTCTTCTTAATCTCTTCTGCTTCTGTTAGGTCCCTGCCTTTTTTGTCCTTTATCATGCCCATCTTTGCACTAAACGTTCCTTTCATATCTCCAATTTTCTTGAAGAGATCTCTAGTCTTCCCCATTCTATTGTTTTCCTCGATTTCTTTGCATTGTTCATTTAAGAAGGCCTTCTTATCTCTCCTGGCTATTCTCTGGAAATCTGCATTCAGTTGCTTATATCTTTCCCTTTCACCCTTGCTTTTCGCATTCCTTCTTTCCACAGCTATTTGTAAAGCCTCATCAGACAGCCATTTTGCTTTCTTGCATTTCTTTTTCTTTGGGATGGTTTTAGTTGCTGCCTCCTGTACAATGTTACGGACCTCCGTCCATAGTTCTTCAGGCACTCTGTCTACCAAATCTAATCCTCTAAATCTATTCATCACCTTCACTGTGTACTCACAAGGAATATGATCTAAGTCATACCTGAGTGGTCTAGTGGTTTTCCCTACATTCTTCAATTTAAGCCTAAATTTTGCAGTAAGAAGCTCATGATCTGAGCCACAGTCAGCTCCTGGTCTTGTTTTTGCTGTCTGTATAGAGCTTCTCCATCTTTGGCTACAAAGTATATAATCAATCTGGTTTCGGTATTGACCATCTGGTGATGTCCATGTGTAGAGTCGTCTCTTGTGTTGTTGGAAAAGAGTGTTTGCTATGACTAGCTTGTTCTCTTGACAGAACTCTATTAGCCTTTGCCCTGCTTCATTTTGTACTCCAAGGCCAAATTTGCCTGTTATTCCGATTACTCCTTGACTTCCTACTTTAGCATTCCAATCCCCTATGATGAAAAGGACATCTTTTTTTGGTGCTAGTTCTAGAAGGTGTTGTAGGTCTTCATAGAAGTGGTCAACTTCAGCTTCTTCAGCATCAGTGGTTGGGGCATAGACTTGGATGACTGTGATATTGAATGGTTTGCCTTGGATACGCACTGAGATCATTCTGTCGTTTTTGAGGTTGTACCCCATTACTGCCTTTCCCACTCTCTTATTCACTATGAGTGCAACTCCATTTCTTCTAAGGGTTTCTTGCCCACAGTAGTAGATATAATGGTCACCCGAATTAAATTCACCCTTTCCCATCCATTTCAGTTCGCTGATTCCCAAGATGTCGACGTTCAATCTTGTCATCTCATGTTTGACCACATCCAGCTTGCCTTGGTTCATAGATCTTACATTCCAGGTACCTATACAATATTGTTCTTTACAGCATCGGACCTTCTTTTCGCTTCCAGATACATCCACAGCTGAACGTCCTTTCGGCTTTGGCCCAGCCGCTTCACTCTTTCTGGAGCTACTTGGAAATGTCCTCCGCTCTTCCCCAGTAGCATATTGGACACCTTCCGACCTGAGGGGCTCATCTTCCGGCGTCATATCTTTTAGCCTTTTAACATTGTCCATGGGGTTTTCTTGGCAAGGATACTGGAGTGGGTTGCCATTTCCTTCTCCAGTGGACCACATTTTGTCAGAACTCTCTGTCATGACCTGTCCGTCTTGGGTGGCCCTGCACGGTATAGCTCATGGCTTCACTGAGTTACGCAAGCCCCTTCGCCACGACAAGGCAGTGATCCATGAAGGGGACAGAGGACTATACTTCCAAGTAAATATCCATAGCTCAGACAGCAAGGTCTCTTGAAAGAAATGGGTTTGTCAATCAAACAGCTGTATTTCCTCCCTTGCCTTTAATGGGGATTAGTTATAATTAGATGGATTGGGGTCAAGGCTTTGTAATGAATCCTATTTTTAATGCCAATTCCTCCCAAGATGGCTCACAGCATGTTTACACTGGCCTATTTTGAAAGCGCTTCAATGTGCTGGATTTAATTTCTAAAGAGAGAAGCGGTAGGCATCAGAACTGCTAGGAAGCCATGCCTTCTGGCCTGGATGCAGAACATAACCTCTCAATACCTTTCCTCTTTGCTCATCCCTTCCACCTTCTTCTCAGCCCAGCTCTTATCAGGGGCATAATCCCATTCCACCTCTTCTGCAGCAATGTAGTAGGTCCTCACTGTTCCATAGTGTCTGCCATCAGATGGTCTCTTGCCACAGGATCTAACGTCATACAGCTGCTTCATCCCCCCAGTAAAGTGATCAAATGTTCTGCAAACCACTTGGAAAGTCCCTGAAAGGAAATTGAGATGTTGATCACAACACTAGCTGACCACAGAGAAGATTGGAGGTGCAGTCATGAACATGAAAAAAGTTTAAAAATTTAAAATGGCCAAGTTTTGTATTAAAAATGAATAGGTCCCATCCACAGGGTTTTAATACAAAAATAAAGACAGGTTATATTATGGAGAGGAAGGAAAGGGATTTAGCTGGGAAAAACTGAGAAACCAAATGTGGATGAACCCAAACTAAATGAAACCAAATGTAAAACCAAATGTGAAACTAAATGAAACCAGATGTGAAATCAGAAGAAGAACCTGTTGCCCATTTGAACGGTGTAGCAGGAAAAAAGGAGGGCAGGAAGGTAACAAAAAGAACAATCATAGGTGTAAAAAGATAGCTGGAATCCATAAGGTGAATGATTCACAAAATTAATTACTCAGAAGGATGCATAATTTGTGTCCTGCCATCATGTTAAATTAGCACAAGGAGAGAGCGCTTTGGTAACAAGTCAGAAGACGATGGTGAGGTACCATTTGTAAGACCTACCTATTTGATCTGGCTGCATCAGTGCAGTGGTTGAAACATGGGGGAGCAAAGGGAGAGTGTCCCTTATTGTGCCTCCCAAATGGATGGTGTTTCCTTGGAAATGAACGCCATGCACATCTTTACTGCTGCCCAGTCCAAGCATATGCCAAGAGACATTGTCGCCTTCACACATGTTGAGGCCAGGCAAGGTACCAAATAGGTAGCCATTGACCGCTGAAAGGAGGAGGAGAAAGTTGCAGGAAGGCAGATTCTGGTTGAATGATAGAAAAACAGTAAGAATAGTTGACAGTGGAACCCATCCCCAAGGGGAGTAATGGACTCCCCTTTAAGGGTTATGTTTAAGGAGAAGCTGAACAGCCATTTGTCAAAGACGCTTAGTTTGGATTCTTTGACTGAGCAGGGATTTGGACCCAGTGATCTAAATGGCCCCTTTCAGCCCTATGGTTTTATTCATTCCACTTCCCGTTTCTCATGGGTGGTTTCCCATTTATCATTGTAGTGTCCCATCCAGATGTAGTATACTTAGTCCTCGTTGGTCTGTTTTGTTTTTTCCCCTCTCCGTTTTGGGGTTTTATGGGAGCCTGGACATACTGGTGCCAAATCCCACTTACATTTAAGTTGTTTTGTTTTAATTTTTCAGGGCTATGGGTTTTGTCCCATAAGCTATTTAAAAACAGCTTCTCAATTTGAACCAGCGAATGAGCCATCAGAAGCATTTATGGTTCTTTGAACATGCTTTGGTTGCTGCTGTGGATGACTTGTAGTGGGACTTGGATATGGGGGGAGTGCAGCCTTCTTGGTCCTGGTTGATCTCTCATGGCATTCAGTACCATTAATCATTATATACTTTTGGAGCATCTGTGAGGATTGAGGGTGATGTTTTATAGTAGTTCTGCTCCTTTCTAAGTGGGAATTCTGATTGCTGCCAGTGAGAAAAAGAGGTCAATCTCCTGGACACTCCAATATAGGGTGCCTCAGGACTCAGCCCCTCTCCCCTTTTGGTGATGCATGACAGTATGCTGATACCCTGTTGATATCCAGTTGCCTTTCCACCTCAGGTCAAGCAAGAGATTTGGGAGAAGCCCTGACCCAGTTCCTGGGAGGGATTGGATGGAACAGACCAGGCTTAAGATGAATCCCAGCAAAATAGGGTTGCTGTTTGTCCATCTTCAGGATAATTTCATCTTTAGCTCTAGATGGCATAGTACTCCTGCTGAAAAGGGGGCAATCTAGGGATTCTCCTGGATTCACAGTGCCTGCTAGATCAGCAGACGACCGCCATGTCAGAAGAGTCTTTATCCAGCCGGTGTGCCAGTCGTGATCCTTCCTGGGTCAGGAGGCTCTGGCAATAGTGACTCATGCTCTTATCATCTCTTGTTTGGACTACTATAATTTCCTCTACATCGGGCTGGAAGACTACTCAGAAACCACAGCTGGCGCAAAATGCAACTGCCCATTTGCTAATGTTATAGTGGGTAACACTTGTATTGTGGGAGTTGGCTGCCAGTTGACTTCCTGGTCAAATTCAAGGTGCGGGATATTAGTTACAGTAGAAAGCCCTTATGACTTGGATGCTGGCTACCTATGGACCATCTGCTCCAGGTAGAATTTGCCCTTCAAGGCCTTGGTCGCATCCCCCTCTTTCTGAAACAGCCTATCTACCCCTTGATGGACTTTAGGAAGGCCATTTTTCTATGGAGCGTTCAGAGCAGAGGAAGCCATATAATTGGGAGCAACGGTCTAGAAGGCGTCTGGTTTTAGCATGGCAGATAATTGAAACGATTTTATATTTTCCTGTCTTTTTTCAGTGCATTGTTTTATTGGTTTTATTAAATATAAACTGTCTGGTCTTTAATGAAGCAATATACATGTTGTTGTTCTTCGTGTTTGTTCTGCTTAGTTGAGGGTCTGCTTTTTTTTTATCCTGCCTTTATTATTTTTTATAAATAACTCAAGGTGGCAAACATACCTAATATTCCTTTTGCACTGCTTGCCTAGCTCTTATAGTGAAGCTTATCAATGTTTTATTTTTTATTGTATTTTATTTTATTATCCTAGTACTGATTAGGGCTGAGAGGGAATGATTTGCCCAAGGTTGCCCAGGTGGCTTTTATGTCTCAGAGAGGACTAGAATCCAGATCTTCTTGCTTCTAGTCCAGCCCCTTAACCATTATACCATTCTGGCTCTCTAGCATGCATATGGATGTAATAAATAATAAACACACAAATAAAGTTGTTTTGTTTATCACCCTTTGCAGCTATCTCGTTCTATTTCTTTCCCCCTTTCATATACATATTTTATTTATTTATCAAATTTATATGCTGCCCATCTCACCGTATAAGTGACTCTAGGCGGCTTACAAGTAAGAAGAACTATAACATCTTTACAAAAATATACAAAGCTAAAAGCTAAAAAAGTTAAAGCTAAAAACTAAAAAGATTAAAACTAAAAAGGCAGAGAGAGAATCCGGAAGTTACCAACCACCCCCAGTGCTGGGAACCCCCACTGGGTCCCCATGCAAGTTGGCACAGCCAGATCTTAACGCCCTTTCGGAAGGCCAACAGAGTGGGGGCCAATCTCACCTTGGGGGGCAAGATGTTCCAGAGGGCAGGAGCCACAGCAGAAAAGGCTCTTCTCCTGGACCCCGCCAGTCAAAATTCTTAAGGGGTCCATAACATACCCTTCCTGCTGGACCGGGTGGGACGGTTTGATGTGATTGGGACAAGACAGTTCCTCAGTTAACCTGGGCCCATGCTTTGAAGGGCTTTAAAGGTCATAACCAACACCTTGAATTGGACCCGGAAGCAAACTGGCCTTTATTTATAAGTTAGCTTTTAATAGGATAAGATATTGTTTGTAAGGTGTTGCTTCAGACCACTAGAATACATCAGTTCAGAATTCAAACTCTGTATATCAGAGGCTAAGAGCAAACTACAGAATTATTTTCTTGCTTATAAGCTTTCCGCAGGCACTTTCTGGCACCGCTAAAAATCAGATTCAGGACAGGAAGGGCCTTATGCGTGATCTGTCAAGTGCTTTTCTTGTGTCAGTTCCCATGGAGATACGTCTCCCAAGCAAGTATATCTTGTAGACCTCCAGTTGTTTGGATTCATTTCATTAGCCAAGTTGGCTGGACTTCATTCGAGCTGAACAATATCCAGAGGACCACAGTTTGCATATCCTTGTTTTAAGGAATACTCTATGAAAATCATTCAACCCTATCCTCTTGGTCATGCAGGCTTCTGCTAATACAGTTCGATACCTATCAGCAATTCACTTTCCATTGATGACAAGGTTAAAGTTGATTAAGGTTGCATCTAGTGACTACAGTGAGTCTTAATTCACTGACATACATTGTTATTAAAGTACTTTTATGTCATGGGAATGCAAAAGCTTAACCACCACGCTCATCATACACGTATTAAGTTGGTTACATTGATTACACACTAGCAGGCAGACACAGTGATTCACTAGATAATTTTTTTTAAAAGCTTGCAAGGTTTATAATTAATAGCTGCTTAATCATCTATGAACAACTCTTGTGCTATTCAAATCATACAGATGGTAGCAGATTAACAGTCTCAGCCTAAATTTTCTTAGATGATTTTTTAAAAATTATTCATTATATAATGTTACAAAATGTATTGCAAGCTTGTAATTAAGACCACACAAGGAACTATGAGAATCCATCCAGTTATTAATTTCATTTTTACATATTTTATCTCTCTTCTGCAGATGTACTGAAATAGCACAAAACCTTTACATGTATATTTTAATATGCACTTTTGCTAATACATGTGCTTTTAAAACGTAAAATTTAACATGGGGTGGTGGGTGGGAAACCTGTTAAATTACAAAATGGCCTGGGGAATAAATGCAGCCTGCTAGTATCTCTTTTGTAGCCTAAGAGTCCCTCCCAAAGTGCATGGGGCAAAATGTTCAACTTCTCCTTTTCGTATGTTTTGGATTTGTGATGGATGTTAAGAGAAGATGGGTTTCTTAAGCCTCTGCAAGTCTCAAGGCACCCATTTCACTCTTTTAACACCTCCTGTTTCCCTCTCCACTAGATCCTAGTCAACAAAGCCTCATCTCAAGTCTAAAGAGGCTGGACAGTCTTGTCCCTAATATAAATACTTTTGTGCACCTATTTTGAAGAGCTAGTTTCATCTAGTGGTTCAGGAGATGGTGAGTTCTAGGCTCCCTTAGGCATGAAAGCCGGCTGGGTGACATTGGGCTGGTTCCTCTCTCTCAGCTCAACCCACTTCATAGGATTGTTGTGGTGGGTAAAATAGGAGGCAGGAGAATTAGGTATGTTCCTAATTAGATTTAATTAGGAATGTTCCTAATTAGATATGTTCCTTCCAGGATAAAAATCGAATAATGATGATATATATCAAGGATTATGGTTTGTGCAGATAGATTTAAGAAGTGCAAATTAAGTCAGTTCTTCTGAAATTGCATACCAGTCATTTGCGGCTCCTTGAAGAAAAGAGCCAGTTTTTATAAATCTTCCCTGCTTGATTCCATACAGGTGATTCTGACTAGGCACAGACAATTCCATAGAAAGACTTAAACAGATAAGCAAAATATCTATATATCAGGAGTCACCAACAGCATCCTTGCCCCCAAATAATAACATGAAACTTTGCAATATTACCAAATTCACCAATCTTGTTCGATTTTAGGTGAGCAGAGCAAATCTTACAGGCAGAAAGGGTGGCTAACTTTGCCACATACAACTATATCTTATATTTGTGCATTTCATTATATTAAAATAAGGCAAGAACCAAATAAACATGTAACTATTAGTTTATCTAAGATGTTCTATCCTGACAAGGCTTTTATTCATAGGTTTTATGAAGAAGCTGTCCAGAATTAGTCATCTATTTGTATCCCTCCTCTGTGTCCCCACTATTTCTTTCACATTTCCATACCCAAAAATCAGTTCAGGAGGGAAAGACATAATAGATATAAAAAGTCACTTGACTGGCTCTGGAAGATTCCTCTGTCTTGGATAGTGAAGGACATCATCTCTGAGTCCCATCGAATCCAAGAGATAATTCTGCTCATTTTCAAATCCATCCCAATTCAGATTGAATCTGTCCTCAATCTTGCTGCCATTCCTTATCCATTCAACTGCTCTTCCACAACTCCCTCCCCATTTATGGGAGAAAAAAGCAGCAACAGCATTTTGGCCACCTTCCATGGTCAGGAGAGGGAAGAAAGGAGTAATGCTACCTTCTTTTTAGTTCATTGCATTCCTGTGAAGGAGGAAATCAGTTTATTCCCCTCAGGATGGATGGCAAACAGCAGCATAAACTCCTATACAACCCTATGCTTCTCTCACATCATCTCACTCTACCCTATGTTTTTGCATCATGATGAAAACCTCTCTTGCTTAACTCCAGATGTACATTTTTCATACCATGCATTTTGTTAGATTCCTGGAAATCCTCATCTTTCTTGTTAACCGTCGAGGGCTCTCCAGTAAAAGCATCAATGTTTATGTCAAGGTAAAAACTCAGATTCTCATCAAAGACAGTAAAGAGCAGGTAGAATTCTCTGTCAACTCCTTTCTGTAGCCAAAACATAAATATTGCTCATTAAAATTGCAAATGTTCAGTCTGCACATTATATAGAAAATCAGAAAGAAATTTTCATCAGCTTCCTGATCATTTCCTCTTCCCATGGGGGTGGGGCATGTTGGCTGCTACCTAAATTATGGATTTTAAAAAAAAATTAAAGTAACTTATCATTGAAACTGCCTGTCCTTTGTGCCATATCTGATATTTTAAAACTGCCACCCAGACAGGCTTACTACCACTAGCCTTTAGCTAACATAGCACAGCCTTTTCTTAATCAAAGTGCCCACTTTTCCCCTATTGTCCACAATTTATATTAAAACACCTGTTAATCATTACAAGATTCAATTCTGCTGCTTTACAAAGAATTTCAGGAATGTTGCTGTTAAATAAAGTGAAATTCCATTGTTTAAGATTTTTGCTTGTTTATCTCTGGGGGCAGTTTGGTTGGAAGTTCTAGAGAGGGGACATTTTCAGCAGGGGCTCCATATTTCTGAAACAAATTACTGGACTACCTAAAGCTCACTAAGCCCTATCACCACCAACTTTTCAGGAAAGTCATGAAGACTCACTTATTTTCATGGTCTTCTTTTGAATTGATTATTTAGGCAATGGGCCTGATTGCAATTTTTTAAAGTATTTTTTTAGTAAGCTTAATTACGGTCACTGAAGTTTATTTACTGATCCTGAAGTTGCTGGTCTTGAAATATTTGTTTTCATCCTCGCAAGCTGCCCTTCAGATATGTGAACTTCAACTCCCACAACTTTTCTGGCCAGCAGGACTATTGCTGAGAATTCTGGGAGTTGAAATCCACTTATCTGGAAGGTGCTAAACTTGAGGAAAGTATGAGATATGTTGAATTACAACTCTTGTAACTTCCTTAGTAATCATGACCAAGGCTGCTGTAACTGAACATCAAGAGTTAGGCTATATCTGTTGACTTCTTCCCTGGGGTTTTAACTGACCACTATGGCAGACTCTTCTAGTTTTAGCATGTTCTGACCCAGCAAGGTAAGTCTTATGTTCTCAAGTTGTTACTGGGTCTGTTTGCATCTGGATTTGTGCAGGAACCATCCTTTCACTTCACTTGTGCAGTCAGCCATTCAGAATGCCATCAAGGTTTGTACCTGGGTTCCATCCGGTTTCAGAGTATCCTTCTTACAAATGATAAGAGGTCCCACCAGACCAGACTGGGTATCCATCATTGGATCAGTTGCTGAATAATATGGATAAGTGAGGCATGCTGGATCATTGTCTGTTGGGCCAACACTTTCAGGAACTCTCCATTCATACTTAAAGGTCTCACCAGGTTTAACAAAAGCTCCTGGCTTTGGATACCCTTAAAAGAAAAAAGTCAAAATATCCCTATAAAATCAAACTGTTATTGAAATCCAAAGATCATCTGAGTATCCTACTCATAGAAATAAATGGTATCATATAGGGGCCTACATGGAAAAGCTGAGTAAAAATATCTGCATAAATAAAGATGTTGATATATTGGAATTGCAGCTGACATAGAAAGATTTCAGTCTTTCAGGGAACACTTCAGGCTGTGTTCACACAACACAGTTAACTAGGTCAGGTAAAATCTTAACATATACAATAGCACAACAAGCTAAACTTGATTAGTGTTAACCTTAATTAGATTGTGGCATAGCCTGTTGTCTGCGTCCAGCCAGACTGATTATTGACTCACTGTAAGAACTGAGAAAATGGGTTATTCAGTAAACAAGTTAAGTGCGTTGTCTGAACACAGCCACAGTTTTATCACCATGTTACCACCACCTTAAAAGAATAGTGATGTGGACTCTGCCTTAACTAGGTGATGCTGTCTGCATACCAAAGAACCACTACTGATGTAATCATATGGAAATCTGCCAATGATTTAATAATGGTGTTTCTATCAACGTGGAGTAGAAGACACAGTGCTGGGGACATTTAAAACTCACTTTGGAGATTTAAAACTCACTTGCTCTTTTTCAGCCTAAGGGTAATTCATGGATTGTGTTCACACCAGAGATTCATCCAGACCAGATCCAGATCAGTTAAGCACCTAGCAGGCTGTATTTGCACAATAGGCTAAACTTCATTTTAACAATGACTAAGAGATTTTTGAGTATAGTTTAGGGTTCATCCACATGTCCACCCTTGAAGACGCCTTGCTAATGGATCTTTAAAGACACGGCCTCATGTTGCAGCCTCCGACTCATCTCTAGCCCATAACTGAGGCTGCCTAACTTTCTGTTCTGATGCTAAAGTGGTGTTTTCGCTCTTCCTCAGACACAACCCTTGCTGTACACTTGATTTCTGGCCCTTTGGTGATGACTCTGGTAAAGAAACACTCAGCTCCTATTCACTCTTCATCTGCAATGTATACATCCACATTCAGTCCAGGCAACTCTGCACTTTCTGAAAGAGTTCCCTGACCAAAGTAGCACCTTCTCTTCTCCTTTAATAAATGAACTGCTATCTATAGGCTATATTCATGGACTTAGAATAATGCAAACCCTCCCATGTTTGTTTCCTTTTGCAAAATGGTAGGTGCTGCAGCTATAGATTGCCATTCTAGCAGCAGGAGTGATGGAGAAGATGACCGATAAGGCCAGGTTTGGGGGCAGTGGCAGAAAAAGTGGGGATCCACCCATCAGTCCCTATTAATAGCTTCCCATCTGTTGTTGGGAGACAGTGAGCAAAAGAAAGTGAAAGAACAAGCAAGTACAACCGAGAACAACTGAGTGTGAGAGTGCAAGAGAGATCATGAGAGTGACAGATTCAGTGCAAAAGAAACAGCACAAGAGAGAAATCAAGAGAAGGATGAAGTGAGTAGGAGGAAACATGAGAGAAACAGAACAAGAGAGATTGTGAAGAGAGTTAACTTGCAGATCACTGATGGGGTGTAAGGAGATGCAGTGACTAATCTGTGGGGTGAATGGGGACTTCCCAGTAAAGCAGCAGAGGCATGAAGCCCCCACTCCCCCCTCAGATCAAGTTCTGACTCCTGTGTCCAGCTTTGTCAAAAACTTGCTATTCTGACAGCTCCAGCCTGAGACCTCTTTAAGGAAAATGACTGGTGGATGTTTTCATGTCAGCAGGAAATCCACTAATTGCTTTCTGTAATTTGTCTCAGTCTCATTACTGAGGCTGGTTAGAGCTTGGCTGTCAGGACAGAGCAAATAATGCTGGAAGAAAGCACATTAAAGCAGCCACTTAGGTGAGTCCTTTGGGTCATTTGTATACCCAACCCATCTGGTAAATTTATCATGCAACTCATTTTGCTAATAGATGAATTCAGTAACTAAGTTAAATGCATGAGGCGGTGCAGCCAAGGTATTTGTGCTGCTCTGCTCCAGATAAATAAAAACAAGATTAAGCAAGGATGTGGATTGGTGGTTGGGCAAGTAATTTGACTTCCCTTAAGTGTCATTTAAATGGGGCCAACCTGCAATGTCTTGAGTTGGGGAAGAGATTTGTGTTCCTTGTCCTCAGCATTTATTTCTGAGGCATCAGAATGGAAGATGATAGAGCACCTACAAATTGCTTCTGCAGGTTTGGTGGTATGTGGCAGGGATCTACATCCCCCAAGAAGGTTGTTATGAGGTTAAAAGGGCCTGGATCCAAAATTCTGCCTAATAAGTTCCATGTGTCCAATGAAGATCTGGACTACTTTGTCCTGCATCTTATCATCCATACCATGTAGCAAAGAAATATTTCAGAAACTATTTGTGATGCAGTCTGGAATTGGCCACTCAAAACAGAAAAAAATAATTTCAAGTAATTTTTTGATGCTTGTTTTATGTATTCTGTTAAGCTTCTTAGAGAATGGGTAGAAAACCAAATACAGAGAGAGAAGTAACATAGACTCACTTACCATCAGCATAAGAGATTCCTTCTGATGACTTATTGAAAGCTACACCATGGGGCATTATGCTGTGGTTCTTGTCTCCTCTGTTGAGAAAAGTCACCAAAATGGTATCACCAACTTCAGCTTTGATAACTGGGCCTTGAAATTAGAGGCAGATAAATTAATTGTTAAAAAAGGATTGGTTGAAAGCATCTTCCTAGTTCTGCACTAGAAAATCTCTTTACTTCTTTCATCAGAAGGCCCTTGCACGAGGCTCCAAAAAGCCTCCATCCATTCTTCCTTGTGACTCTCACTACCATCTCTTCCAAAAAATAACTTTACAAGCTCCCTTTCTCCATGTAATCAAATTGCACTCTCGCCATTGTTGTTATCCCTCTCTCTGCTGAAGCACAACATCTCCATGGCTAATTTTGACAACTGCATGGAACACATTTGTCTAGGCAACAGCAAAGTGCTGTTTTTTTGTCCTTTCCACCATCCATGTCATTGCAAAGAGAAAATATAGGATGGGGAGAGAATAAATGGGATTCTAGATTTACAGGTAGTCCCCAGTTTAAGAACAAGTTCCATTCCCAAGGCCTGTCTTAAATTGAATTTGTACATAAGCCGGAACATTATTATTATATAGTGCTGTATAAGTAGTATTGTGTGATGAACTTGAACCATTGTGTATTTAACTCAAATCACTGTGTATTTAACTTGAATTTTGTTACAGTAGACTCCATTCTTAACTACAGGTTGTCCTTAAATCGGGTTTTCTTAACCCGGGGACTACCTGCATTTCCCTTTGGCACTTCTTCTTCCCAGCTTCTGACATAAAGAGCACTAATTCCATGTCATCGAATTCCATGCTCCATAAAAAATTCTGATGTTGTTCTTGCTCACATAACCCAGATTCAGTTTTCATTCACAAAACTGAGATGGGGACTTCTATGATTTAAAGTTCCTTGCACAGAGAAAACTACATCTCAGGGATACAGTGCTATTAGGAAGCCCACGTCTGCAATATGACGTGGCTCAGTCCTGATGCAGACTTTAATTTCAGTACTGTTGGCTAGGATTTCATCTGGCTTGCCTAGGTTAAGAACTGCTCTTAGAATAGGTGCCGTCATCAGAGAAGTATGACTGGAACCAGTGCCATGAAAAACCTCCAAATTATTCACCAACTCATACCAAGTATGCCAAGGTGGGCCTCAGCTTCAGGTTGCTTCTTTCTTCTGCTAAAGCTACCATCAGTGTAGGCCACATAGTGGACCTTCCAATACCGCCCTCCTATTCGATCCTCTCCTTGTGTAAAATAAGGTGCTGAGTCACTGTGAAAACACAAAGCATGAATGCCAGTGACAAAGCTCCCCATGGATTTGTAATGCTGGGCTATGTAGTGGAGCAACCTGACTCAGATACCTGCATAGGTGACTCATTTGAAGTAGATCAGATCATATACTTCAAAACAGGGACAGAAGTTAGGAAAAAACAGTTTGCTCATTGTCACTTAATGAATTTCCATTCCAATCAATTTGTGGTCTGAATCTGGAACTTCACCCGTTTTGTAAGTTAAGATCCATGCATTACGTTCACACAACATGCATAACCTGGTATATATGTTCACTGACTCACAAACAAACCAGATAGGCTATGTCCTGGGCTTGCAGGACATAATAAACCATTAAAATCATCTGAAGTTAAAACTAATCAAATATTGTACATTATGAAAATGCAGCTAGCTAGCTCTGTGTGTTTTGCCAACACAATTATGTGGGATAAGTAAGTTAATATGAAAGTTCCAGGCTGTCATGAAGTGACTTGCAACTTGTGTTAATGAGAGGGAAAACATATTAACAGAAGAGGGGGGGAAAGCGGGGGGATTGAATAAATTAATAAATGATGCTGACCTGTCAGTGGCATTTAAAGGTTGTCCAGTGAATGCATTAATGCCACCAGGCCCATAATCCCACAGGATTCTTTCAGCAGCAATAAAATATTTCCTTTTCTGACCCCTCCAGGAAGGGACAACTATGTTTTCACCACAGGACTTGACGCTATATAATCCTGCCGTACCAGCTGCAGTGCAAAAAGGAAACATGAGAAGCCTTTAATCCTTTTTGATCTAATCCCACCAAAGCCATCTTTATCCAAGATGCTTATCACAGTCCATTCAAGGCACACGCACACTGTTATCAGTTCCACTCCTGGGTCTCTCAAAATCAATTTGTAAATGAACCGTGATCTTTTTTCATATCTGCAGCCTTGAAATGCTGAGAATAAGGAGCGAACATCACTAGTTTGTCCTGAGCTGCCATATGTTCTGCAGTAACAAAATTGGTTCTTCCCCCATCCACCCAAAAGGCGTCCCCACCAATTCTTTTGTCGTTACTCAAATTACTTCCATTTGAGACTCTCCAACTGGAACCATGACAATGATTTCTTAGTCTCAAAGAGCAACACTGTAGAACTTCTGAATTTTCCTAACTGGTCTTTCCTCCAGCATCTTCTGAGCACAAATCTCCAAATGGCCCCAAATGCTCTTTTTAGAATAGGCCCAAGCACACTTATACAGGACTCAGGGTTGTTTAGCAATAGAGGTAAGGGTTAGAGCCCAGTTAGATTCAGGTCTGCCACGGATTTAGGATCTGCTTTGATCCAAATTCTGGCCCAGGTCTGAAATGGAGAAAAGTTTCCACACTGCCTTATAACATGGCATGTGCTTCTGAATACCTATCATGCTTCTGTTCGTTGCACTGTATACCTGGCATGTGATGATTGACTTCACAGGATAAAAGCCATGTCCCAACATTCTCTGCAATCATTTCTGCTGTGATGAGAGTGGCAGGAAAGAGGCTAATGACATCTGTCCTATATCCTCTGTTAATTAAGGTGTGATCAAAGAAGCGCACAGAGTAAATATCCATCTCGCTCCCCATTCCAATCAAGTACCAAGACACCAAATCGTCAGCACACATTTCCAGGCCAGGGATGTTTCCAAACATATATCCATTAATTGCTATAAATATGTAACACAAAGAAAACAATCAATGGGTAGGAGAAATGGGAATGCAACAAAGCACTGGCTTTCTAAAACAAATCCTGAGAATATGCACATAGCAATTAGTATTAAAAAACAGCATTTTGCAATGTTAGGTTAAGCAGCTAAAGGGAATGCCAATGTCCAGTGTGAAACTGATTGTCACCCATGTGGTTTCTCCATCTCTGGAATTAACTAATCAGAGGCTGGATGGCCATCTGTCTGGAATTCTGTAGGTGCATCTTGCATTATTTGTTCAGTAAGTGGGAGATTGGATTGTACTAGACAACTTTTAAGGTCCATTTCAACTCTTTTATTCCACCCTTCTGCACCACCTCATTCTTGGGAGAGGAACAGGGAATCTCAAAGTATTATCCCTTCTAGACTAAAATACTATTCCCGCTGTTTACTTATGTTAATCAAAATAAAATTCTAAGGCTATAAACAGACCCTGCCCACATATATTGGTTATTGAATTAATTGAAACTTATCTGACATCAACATTCTCCTTAGTTCTGATATGGTCCTATCATCTTTCATGCCCTTTGCACTTGACTTCTAGTTTCCTTCTTGGTCCTTTATGCACGCATGCATGTTTGTATGACATTACACTAAGCTCCAGTTAATGAACATGGAGGTCTTAATAAAATATAAAATGAATCTCACAGGCTTGAAATCCACCCTCCCCTACTTTACATAATCTCTCTTTTCCAGAGAAGATGCTGAAATGTCACCCTTTGGCTCAAGGTCAAAATCAAGTGAGAAGCACAACTTGAAATGAAAGGTACTTAGCCTTGCAAACTCTGTTTTAACCTGCAAGCAATCTAAGTGGAAGGCCCTAATAATATTATTGAAATGTAACTTACCATTTCAAGTTTCTTATTTAAGAAAAGCAATGGCAGCAGAAGTCACACTCCAAGCTAGTTATGGCTGTAAAAACAACTTACAATGGCAACAGTTATGGCAACAACTTACAAAACATCTTATTGCTGAACTGAAAATCTTCATCCTCTTTATCGACTGTACTAGGATCTAAACAAAAAGTGTTTATATTCTCATCCAGGTACCAGCTGAGATTTTCATCTATAATGCTGAACATCAGGGCAAAGCCTTTAGAGTTGTCCATCACTGAAGCTGAAGTATTGTCTAATAATCCTTTAAAAAAAATTGAGAAAACCTTCTTAAGGAAATTTACTTGGAACATGTTCAAATCCGGTAAAATTCTTAGTCTGAAAGCAATCCCAAGTTGGAAATAGTGTACTGAAGGAATCAACAATACAGCACACATGGATACCAGCCATCTGGGGCACCCCAAAATCAAAAGAATTAAATATTGCCAAAATCTTGTAAGATTGCCAGATGTGTGTAATGTTAATGTTCAGATATGGGAGCTTGCAAGATTTCAGGTGACAATGCTGAAATCCCAACAATGTGTACCACTTTGGCATTCTCATATAAATTTTAAGGGTGAGATTGTTGAATTCTTGCCAGAGCATTCTTTGGGGGCTTTATTTTTATTTCTTGTTCTCTATATCTTTATGAGACATTTGGTTCTGAAGGCACATAGCCTACATACCTGGGCTTGGCACCTAGATCCAATAAGAATAATTAATAAAATAAAATAAAATAAAATAAAATAAAATAAAATAAAATAATTAAATAAATAAAATAATTAAAAATAAAAGATACGAATTTGCACCTAGATCCAGCTCAAATTCCTTGTCCTTACCACTGCAATCCCTTTTCACTTTTCCTTCAAAGCCCACGTTACCCTAGAAACCTTGGGATTTTTCTAGATGGGGCAACTGAACCTTCCTTGCTATTTTTTATTTGTCACTGTCACGGATGGTGTCATCCTGCTGCAATCTTCAGGTTTGGAACAAATGTGCATCTTACTGCAGAAGCAATGGCAGTTTGCAACATTTTGTGCACAGCCAAGTGAAGATGCTTGGCTCATGCCATCTCCCACATTCTGGTAACCTAACATGGCAGGGAGATGGCATGACTGAATGAAATGGTCCAAATATGGAATTGTCGCCCCAGGGTCTGCCATCATGGAAACAGACAAGAAGCTTGTACTTTAGAAAAAGGGATTTGTGCTTTGATGCAAATTGGGGGGATGGAATGGGGCCCCTTGACCATAGATTGATTGATTGATTGACTACTTGATTGACTGCAGTACTAATAGCCTACCAAATTTAAATAAGTCTAGGCACTGATGACATTGATTGGTTAAGGCAGCGGTTCTCAACCGTGGCAACTTTAAGACGTGTGGACTTCGACTCCTAGAATTCCCCAGCCAGCATGCTGGCTGGGGAATTCTTGGAGTCAAAGTCCACACGTCTTAAAGTTGCCAAGTTTGAGAAACACTGAGTTAAGGTAGCTCTGTATTAGGCTTGATTACTGCTCTGATTAGTAGTCAGTTTCTCTGATTCGTAGACAGTCAGCTTTAGACTCATAAAGAAGTCAATGTCCTTTTTCTGAAGTATCTTGCCAATCTTTCAATGGTCAGAACAGCCTGTAATTAGCCTGTAATCAAGCCTTGGCAAATGTAACAGGAAAACTAATATGCTACTTCCTAGTTGACCTCACCCAGCTAGGTAGCATCACTAGCTGATCTTGGCTCACTTAGGTAGAGGCAAGCAATGGACTTAGCTTGTGCTTGGATCTAAGACTACTAGTAAATCCCAGGGCTAAAATCAAAATAACATCCCATAAGAAGCCAATGGCCATCTACGTCCATATTGTTGCCAAGAAAACTATGTGGACATACCTATGAAATCACCAGCATCTAAGCTCAGTTCAAAGCAGGCTTTATCTTTTACCACTTCCCTTCTCCTCCTCTGTTTGTTCTTCACTTAGATTGCAAAATCATTGGGGGGCAAGTACTTCTCAGTTTATACAAGCTAAGTATCTTCTAAGGATGACACAAAACATGTTTTATTCTGGATTCACATGAAATTGTTGTTATTACTGTTGGTCGCAATGTCCATCAAATGTTTAGACTGGATTTGGCATTTTTATCCACTTATCAAGTCCTTCCCAAGGACCTGGGATAGGCAGATGTTGTTTGATGGTGTTAGAGGTATCAGTGCTGTTCCAAGTAAAGCTGCCTTTTGCAATTGACTGATGGTGGTTTTGTCAATGCTGATAGTCTTCGAGTGGTACTCCAGATGTTTTGGGGTTATACCCAAGGCGCCTATTACTATTAATACTACCTTTGCTTTCTTTTGCCACGGTCATTCTACTTCTATTTGCAGGTCTTTGTATTTTGTGATTTTCTCCAGTTCTTTCTTTTCTATTCTGGTGTCTCCACGTATTGCAATGTCCACTATCCAGACTTTTTTGTCTTTCTTATCAACAGTTGTTAGGTCTGGGGTGTTGTGTGGCAGGTGCTTATCTATCTGAATTCTAAAGTCTCAGAGCACTTTAGCTTCTTCATTTTCTGTTACTTTGTCTGTTTTGTGGTCCCACCAGTTCTTGCTTGCAGGCAAATGGTATTTCTTGCAGATATTCCCATGCACCATTGTTGCTACTTTGTCATGCCATTGTTTGTAGTCAGTCTGTGCGATCTTCTTGCAGCAGCTAACTAGGTGGTCCACTGCTTCTTTAGCTTCTTTGCAGAAGCAGCATTTGCTGTCTGTTGCTATCTTCTTAATTCTGGCTTTGTATGCATTTGTTCTTAAGACTTGGTCTTGTGCAGCCAAAATTAGCCACTCTGTCTCTTTCTTCAGCTTTCCTGTTCTTAGCGATTGCCAGCCATTGTTGTTATCTCCTTTGCCTGCTAGTTTTTTTGTGTAGTGGCCATGTAATATTTTGCCTTGCCATGTCTCTTTTCTATTCTTCATTTGGTCTTTCTTGTGGGACAGTTTGGTCTCTTCAGTATTCAGTAATCCTTCATGGTATACTAGCATCAGTGCATCTTCTTCACTGTCCTTCAAGTATTCTTCTTATACCCTTTTTTCTTCTTCAACTGTCTGGTGTACTTGCAACCTTCCATGCCCACCTATGCTCCTTGGTACATAGAGTCTGTCAACTTTGCTGCATGGATGAAGGGCATGATTCATTGTCATTATTTTTCTGATCTTCCTATCCAGTTCTGCTCTCTAGTTCTGCTTGAGTCCACTCCACTATTCCAGCTGTGTATCTAATGACTGTAATTGCCCAAGTGTTAATTGCCTTGATGATATTTCCTCCACTGAGTTTGGACTCATCTTCATTCTCATGATGTATTCACTCCTAACTTTCTTCTTGACTTCAATGTGCTTGATGTTGTCAGCTTGAAGGATGCCCAGGTATTTGTAGTGATCTTCTTCATCCAGACTCTTGATGTTACTTCCATAGGGCATCTTGATTCCTTCAATTTTCACTATTTTTCCCCTGTTGATGGTAAGGGTGGCATATTGTCCAGTCCAAACTCCATTGCAATATCTTGGCTGTATGTTTGGATGCTGTTGAGCACTGATTCTATTTCAGATGGTCTTTTTCCATACAGCTTCAGATCGTCCATGTAAAGGAGGTGGGATAGCCTCGCAGATGTTTTTGATGTTTGATAGCCATGGTCTGACTTGTTCAGTATTCTTGATAGAGGAATCAATGCAATGACAAACAGTAGTGGTGATAGTGAGTGTCCTTGAAAGATTCCTCTCTGGATATTAACCTCTCCAGTCTATCACCATTAACCAGCATCTGTGTCTTCCATTGTGCCATTGATCTTTGCACAAAGCTTCTGATGTTTCTACTGATTCCTGTTATTTCTAGGCACTTGATTATCCACTCATCTGGCAGGGAGTCAAATGCCTTCTTGTGATCAATCCAAGCTACATTCAAGTTGGTCTTTCTTCTCTTGCAGTTTTCCAAAATCATCTTGTCAGTTAGGAGCTGATCTTTTGTTCCTCTGCTGTTTGGGCGGTTTCCTTTCTGCTCAGATGGAAAAAGCTAATTTTCAACTAGAAGCTGTTGGATTGCATCAGCTACCACACCAGTTACCAATTTGAAATTTATTGGTAAGCAGGTAATTGGCCTGTAGTTGCCTGATGCTGCCCCTTTCGTTGAATCTTTCATTATCAGGTAGGTTTTGCCAGATGTTAACCAATCTTCAATTTCACCTCCTTGCAGTATGTTGTTAAACTCCTTGGCAATGAGTGGGTGTAGATCAGTCAGATGTTTCAGCCAAAAACCATGCAGTTCATCTTCACCTGGTGCTGACCAATTCTTGATCTTCCTTGCCCTTTTCTCCACCATGTCTGCTGTTATTACAAGTTCTTGCATTTCAGCTTCTTTTTTATTCTTATCTACCACCTTTATCAAAGGTGCATTCTTGTTGTATTTCTTTGAGTTATCCCATAGCTGTGCATAGAACTGCACTGTTTCTTCTTTGTCAGAAGTTGGCTGGTTCATTGCAGTCTCTCCATTGATGGACTGGTAGAAATGTTTCTGATTCGACTGAAATTGGAGATTCTGCCTATAGTGTGCAATTTGAGCTTTGTATCTGCTGATCTTTTTGGCTATGGCTGTTATTTGCTGCTTTATTATTTCCAGTGCTTCTTTCATCTTCCTTGTTTCTAGATGATATTTCTTGACCAAGTATTCTTTGGTCTTCTTGTTCTTCAGCTTCTTTTCTTTCATCTGATCTTAGCATGCTGATCTTATTTTCTAACCCGATCTTCCATTTTGGTGGTGCACTGTTTGGCTTTTTTTCTTGTTTGTTGATTTTGCATCCAAGGTATTCAGTTATAACTGCAGCCCTGCTGTACATTAGTTGGTTTGTTTCTTGCAGAGTGCTGGTGCTTAAATTTGATATTATAGTATTGGCATATTTTAATACTGTTTCATTGTAGCAAGCTTCAATGCAGGCAACCTTATTCTGTTCTTTCTGTGCTGTTCTAGATGCTCAGTTATTCTATGTTTCAATTCCTCTTGTTTTTTTTTAGTTAGAGGGCTTTGTTCTTTCTGAGGAGAAGGCAGAGGAGAGGGTGCCTGGTTTGGGAATGAAAACCATTCAATAGCTATGCGGGCTTCCTCTACTTCTGACTCCCCTTGGTTTGCCTCTACAGTCTGAGCTACTTCTGGCAAGGCTTCAGTTTCTTTGCCCTGGGTAGACCTCTGCAGTTCTTCCAATTCTACTTCTGTGAATACTTTATTTCGTATTATAAATCGATGTTGATCCGCTAGCCTCTGTTCCATTATTTCTGATTCTGGATATTGTTCTTTTCAGAACTGGTACATTCTTTTCTGATATCCTCTTTTTGTTGGACTTGATTTGTAATAGCAGATCATTATTTCTTTGTTTTAACAGAATTAGCTGAGTCTGCATATCATCCAAAGCTCCAATGGATTAGCCGGTTTGTTTAAATGTGTCACAGAAACATAATCTTTAAGAAAAATCTCATTGGCTGTTTCAGGTATTTGTACATTAGCTTTCTTCAACATGGTACCTGCCCAGTGTAATTCACAGACAAACAAAGGGGAAGAGTAAGATACACTCAGTGTATATTCTGAGAAAGATTCCATTTACTTATAACTCCCTTTTAAACTTTTCTTTTACACACACACACACACACACACACTTATATATTAGTTTTATTAAATAAATTTTTAAAAGAATAAAAACAATACAAATTTTGAAAGAAAAAAGCAAGGAAAGTAAAAAAAAGTAATAAGTAAATGAAAAAGTGCAAAGAAAGAAATAGAGACGAGAAAGGAAAGGAAAGGAAAGGAAAGGAAAGGAAAGGAAAGGAAAGGAAAGGAAAGGAAAGGAAAGGAAAGGAAAGGAAAGGAAAGGAAAGGTTATAAAGAAGTGGTTTCTGATCTTCTTAACAGCAGTTGCAATTACATTTATATTTTACCTACTCTCTCTAAAGTTACAGCATAATTTCCTTCTTTTCATAGTCTACCCTTTCTAATCACCAAACCCATAAATCACAAGTTCATTTTTTTTCTTTTTTGAGCAAAAAGTCCACGAGGGGTTTCCAGTCACTAATAAATGTGGCTGTTGTTCTTTCTCTAATCAGACAAGTCAGTTTTGCCATCTTTGCTAATTCTGCCATCTTCACCAGCCATTCCTCCGTTGCAGGAATTTCGGAGTCTTTTCATTTTTGTGTTTATAATAATCTCGCAGCAGTTATCATATATAACAATCTTCCATAACTCCCTTTTTTCAACTTTTCTTTAAAAAAGCTCTATAATAGCTACATTTTGAATAAACAGCAGAAACATCTCAGTATTAAAAATTATTTTAAAAAAATAAAAATGAAAAGTCAGTATTGGAAGGTGATGAATAAAAACAGCTTCAAAGTGACAGGTGGAAGACATCGGGGAGGCTACTTTTATAAGAAGTTCCATGCTTAGTGCTGACCTTTGAAGGAAGACCTTTCCATACTTACTCCTAACCATGTGACAAATATGCCTTGGCAACTTTTTTCCACTGTGTCCCCATGATGCCTTCATCTTGTCCCCAGATACAGTATGCACAGCCTAAGTTGTCCTTAGCTGTAGGGGTATTAAAATAATACTCCTCCCCTTATTCTTATCCTACAGCCTTATCTCACAGCCTTATCCCACAACCACTCAACCTTGGTAGGACTGAGTTGGAGATGGTTCCTTCCCATCCAGGCCTGCAATCTCCAGGCACTGGGCAGAACCTTGACAGCCTCACTTGGCCAGCTCAGTTGAAAGATATAATTGGGTATCATCAAAGTACTGATGATATCCAATCCCAAACCAACAAATAACCTCAGCCAGCAGTTTTACATAGATGTTGAAAAGGAGGGGAAAGAGAACTGAACCCTGGGGCCCCACAAAGGATGGCCCTGAGGAGCGATCTCTCCCTGCCTACTGGAATCAGCCCTGGAGAAGGGAAGAGAACCATGGTAAAACAGTGCCCCCAATCCCCCACCCATGGAGCCAGCTCACAAGGATATTGTGGTTGATGGTATCCAAAGCTGCTGAGAGATCAAGAATGCATCAAGGATGGATGCATTCATATGGCGGTTACAACAGTGTCAGGTCTTCTGATACTAAGTCATTTAGGACCTCAGTAACCAACTCTGCATCACCAAAGGCAGTATTCTAAACACTGTACCTTTCTTACAAACCAGCAATGGTCCAATTAACCCAGAGTTGATATCTTTTGGGGTGTCAATATGTGAATGGTAAATCCAGGTCAGACATGGTGGATCAGCTGGAGTAGGTGCAAAATCATCAGTTACTGGCCACGTGTATGTGTAGTTGGTTCCAGGGAGAACAAAATCATCTTCTTTGCTCTTTCCACTTGTTCCATCACGATAAAGTGCCCCTGAAACAGAGAAGGAAAGAAGACTGTCTGAATCTACAATATGTTGCTTTGATGCCATAATAGCGTTTCTTCTGTTTCCAAAGTTCAGAGGTGCACCTGGATTCTTATACTGTTTAAAAAAGAGAGAGGTGGGAAGTGGGAAATAAATCCTGAAATACAGGTAGTCCTCGCTTATCAAGGGTAATTGGGACCGAGAACTCTATTGCTAAGCAACATGGTCCTAAGGCGCGATGTCACTTGACCACACCTACTTACAACAGTAGTTCCAGCAGTCCCAGTTGCTGCTGTTAGGCAAATCCCATGTGGTTTCAGCATCCTGCGGTCATATGATCACCATTTGCAACCTCCTGCTGGCCTCCCCATTGACTTTAATCATCGGAAGCTGGTAATGAAGGTTGTAAATGGCAATCACATGACCGCGGGACACTGTGATGTCATAATTGTGAGCCAATTGCCAAGTGCCTGAATCACAATCACATGACTGCAGGGATGCTGAGATAGCCGCAATTTCAAGGACCAGTTGTAAGTACCCCTCATTCAGCGCTGTCATAACTTCAAATGGTCATTAACAAGTGGACATTAAGCGAGGACTACCTGTAAGGCAATGGCCAATCATTTCTGCAATTCTTTCAAGAAAACAGCAGTCACAGGGGTTAAGCTCAATTCATCTTTCTCATGGGTCAGTTGACTTGGGAGAACATTGCAGGTTCCAGAGATAAAAGGTGTTGGGATTGCAGAGATGAATACCCTGACAAAAACAGATCCATCTGGTTCCTTACAGCCCTTTTAGCAGTTGCAAGGTCACTGCTTTGCCCACCTCTGTAATAAAACATTGTTAATGGTGCACAGACTATCACACATACAGTACACGTGTGATACATTGAGTTGGATGCTCTAATTCCCACAAGGGAGCTCTCTAAATCCTTCTGTTACAATCCCTACTGTATCCTCCCACTGTTTTCCAGAGAAATCCTCTCTCAAAGCTGTAACTCTGAATGGGGTCATGCTGCTCAAGAGTTTGTTCATGACTTGAGGGTTCTCCTGGACTTTTGGCTCCTGCTGAAACAGCAAATGGAAGCTATGATCAAAGGAGCATTTGCTCAGTATTAGCTAATGCACCAGATAATGACCCTATGTGGACCAAGATGTCCAGGCTTATGCCCTGATCACCACTCAGTTGCACAACTGAATTGTATTCTATGTAGGGCTGGATTTGAGATGATTTGGAAGCTATAGCTGATAGAAAAGGCAGCAGCTAGACCCCTGGTGGGACAACCTCATCAGGCTAGAATAACAACAGTTTTGAAGTTAACTGTACTGATTGCCAGTAGGCTTCCAGGCCCAATTCAAATTGCTGGTCCATTGCCTTTAAACACCATGCCAGAATCAAACCTGCCCATCTGGTCTTGTCATAAAAAGAGGGCCTGTTGTGGGTCCCCCTCCTTGGGAGGTTCATGAGATGTAGACCAGGTGATAGGACTTCTCAGTTATCCCTATTCTTTAGAATACTCTATCCCCAGAAGTACAGATGGTCCTTACCTTACAGATGTTTTGTAAACTATCCAAAGAAGTGGTTCCAAGGCAAGGATTGATAGTCCATCCATTGCAATGGACTGTGATGACTATATGGGACTCCCAAGCTCAGAAGCAATATCTGGAGCAGCAAAAGCAGGAGAGGGCCATTGCCTTCATGCCCTGCTTGCTGAGAGAAGCAAGATGCTAGATCTTCCACACGATCTTCTTGTTTTATCAAAGACTGTTAGTTATGGGCTACCTGGAAGCTTCGTGTTCTGAGACAGTCTACAGCAGCTCTGAATCCCAAATGTCAGCAGCTATGAATGATTGATTTGTTTTATGTTTTTTTAGTGAACTCTTTGGAAGTACCTGGGTAGTCACTGTGAGAATCAGAATGTTGGACTGGACAAGAATATAGTCCAATACGGCAGGAATATTTTTATATATCTCAATGGACTAACTGATGTGAGAGACAGCCTTGAACCCAAACCAGCTTAGTTCCAGCACTATTCCAACCACCATAGTCACGCTAACAGTAATATTTGGAGAATAACATCTGAAACAGTAAGACAGAAAAAGTTATTTGATTTACCTTCAGAGTCTTTGTTGTAATAGACTCCATGCGGATGTACAGAATATGGCCGGGAAGCAAAGTTTTTAAAATGAATAATAAAGGTGTCCCTTTGTTCAGCTTTCAGTACTGGACCAAGAAAACCCAGCCAAGATGGTTTTGCAATCTCCTGAGCGTAGGACTCATCTGTGAACTGTCTGAAAATTGCCTTCTTGTAAACTTGTCCAATCCTGTTAGGCCCTCTTGTCATGGTTTTATTGGCTATTCTACAATGAAAAGCAGGAAAACCAAATTCCAACCAAAGTTTCAATCATTATGGAAGGTTAACGTTAACGTTCAAATACTGTATCACTTCCACTCTCCAGAATATGGGGAATTTTTAAAAAGTCAGCAAATGTGTATACCAATTCCAGCTTCATAAAAAAAAAAATAATCTAGGAATCTGAAATTCAGGTGTTACAGACCCCCTAATAAATAACCAGCAGAGAGAAGCAATGTGCCACTAAATATAAATATGGCAGAAATGTGGGATGTGGCTGAGTGTTTCTAGACATATATTTGTTCACAAATGGTGAGATGAATAGAGAGCTGGGGAGAAAGTACCCCATGATGGAAAGTACCCATCAATGCTTTCATTTGAATAACCAAGGGCTGAGTTTGTTTCCAGAACAGATTTGGAGTTGCAGTTGATAATACCCAGTGGGAGACAGAAGGTATGTAGAACCTTGTAGCCATAAATTTAAGAAACATATGAGCTAGATCTTGAATGTGGATTTCCAATCCCATTTTTCTTCTGCTACAAGGTACTTTCCCATCTACTCTCATATAAGTGTCAGAATCTGCAGCAATCAAAATATATATCAACTAGAGGACCGTTTTATTAGCATAGTCAATGCCATGTTTTCTTAGCTTGCTTTGATTCTGCCATTCTCATTGGTGGGGGGAGGGCAGTGAAAGAAGACAGAGCCGGAGGAAGACTGAAGGCCAGGAAGAAGACGTGATATCGGGGCTGGAATGCACAAGATCACACACCTCTGTGAGAACTAAAAGTGGCGCCTAGACTGAAGGGGGGACAAGAGGGGTAAAAGTAGAGGGAAAATTACGCGGGCTTTCATTTTAGCTATGCTTTGCTTACAGATGCTTGTATCCTCCAGTAAATGAAATCTTTTTTGAATCTCCTTTGGAGTCTGAGAGATTTGTCTGTATTGGAGTTTGAACATCGTAGACCTGACAATAAGATTATAAATTTGGTATTGGCAAGTACCCAACTTGAGATTTAGAAGGGCCTAATGCTCTTGACCATCTAGAAGTGTGTTAACAACTGGCTTTTTCCTCAAGCATTAGGACCAGGATGTTAAGGGAGCCCAAGATACAGTACATGTGTCTGTTTTGCAAGTCTGGGTTCTTTTTTTTTTTCTGTTTGAATTATTTTAATTCTGTCTGGTTATGGGATTCTTTTATACCATTTATTTATTTTTTTTGCAAATGGTCTGCCATCCAGAGTTATGTATTTAAGATGGGCGATTATATACATTTTCTAAAGATATAAAGAAATAAACTTATTTGTCCACTGAATGTAAACTTGTCTATACTAAATTAAAGGTATTGAAGAAAATTAATAATAAAAAAAGACAAAACAGAATTATTGTTAAAACAAGCCACAAATAAATAAAAGTACATGATTAAATGAACAATATACATCAGTGAAAAGAAACAAGCAGCAATTCATCTCTCCCTGAGCAGCTAGAATTGGTTAGCCTAAAAGAACAAGGTGTTCAGTTGCACCATTTTACAATCTTCATTAAGGTCTTACCATGGGTTGTTGGAGTTAGCTGCTGGGAGAAACAAAACACCATTGTAAATGTAACAGTGGAAGAAAATAAACTTGGCAGGCCATTAGCCTGAATTACTCTAATATCCAAAGAAGGAAAATTGTCTCATCTCCATTTGATCAATTAACACCTATAGGGTTGATTTTGTAAACCAAAACTTTGGAATCCTACGAATTTCTTCTGCCTAGATAGCATATCCTTTCAACCAGTGAAAAGAAAAAGAGAACAGAAGCAAATTCCAAAGGACATCTATATTCTATTAGAAAATAATTTAAATTGTTTTCTAATGAAATATATATACTGAATTAGAATTTTTTAAAAAATCCCTCTCATTCCTATGGGTGGTAATCGTCTTCCTCAATCTCGGGTCCTCTACCAGAAGCTTGGGAGTTTGAGGGTTCTCCGCAGTATCTGAGCTGTTCCTAGCACTGCACTCTTCTGGACAGAGAGCTTGGATGTTGTTCCTGGGACGTGTTGGAGCCACTTTCCCAGCTTAGGAGTCATAGCCCTGAGTGCTCCTACCACCACTGGGACCACTTTGGCCTTGACTTTCCACATCCTTTCTAGTTCCTCCTTCAGGCCCTGATACTTTTCCAGCTTCTCATACTCCTTCTTCCTGATGTTGCTATCCCTTGGCACCACTTGGCACCATCTATCACCACTGCTGTCTTCTGATCCTTGTCTATTACCACGATGTCTGGTTGATTGTCCAGTACCTGCTTGTCCATCTGAATCTGGAATTTCCACAGGATCTTAGCTCTGTTATTCTCCACAACCTTCTACAGAATCTCCCATCTGAACTTGGGAGGGTCTAGACCCCTGTTTCTATGGATCTGCTGCTTAGGGCCTGTACTTGTGCTGCTATGATTGGTGCCTCAGTGCTGTCTTTTAGTCCAGCCCTTTCCAGCCACTGGTAAGATTTCCCAATGTCAGCCACCTCAGAATAGGCAATAAGCACCAGATCCATAGAAGCAGACGTCTACCACACTAGACAGGACCCAAAGTGCAGATTGTACAGAGAGGCCTCAGAGACAGTCCAACACATAGTGTCAGGGTGTAAGATGCAGGCAGGAACAGCATATACTGAACGGCACAGCCAAGTAGCTAGCGTTCTGTACAGGAACATCTGCACAGTGCATGGGCTAAACCCTCCCAAGTCCAGGTGGGAGATTCCACAGAAGGTCGTGGAGAATAACAGGGCTAAGATCCTGTGGGATTTCCAGGTCCAGACAGACAGGCAGGTACTGGCCAGTCAACCAGACATTGTGGTAGTAGACAAGGACCAGAAGACAGCAGTGATGATAGATGTAGCGGTGCCAAGTGACAGCTACATCAGGAAGAAGGAGTATGAGAAGTTGGAGAAGTACCAAGGCCTGAACGAGGAACTAGAGAGGATGTGGAAAGGAAAGGCCAAAGTGGTCCCAGTGGTGGCAGGGGCTGTGACTCCTAAGCTGGGAGAGTGGCTCCAGCAGATCCCAGGAACGACATCAGAGCTCTCTGTCCAGAAGAGTGCAGTGCTAGGAACAGCTCAGATCCTGCGCAGAACCCTCAAACTCCCAAGCTTCTGGTAGAGGACCCGAGATTGAGGAAGACACATACCACCCATAGGGGTGAGAGAGGATTTTTTTTTTAATAATTATAGAATATTGTTGCTTTGTAGCACTTCAGTGCCAATGACTCAAATGAAATCACATTTGTCCTTTAAAATCAAAGTCCCTTCTTAAGCTGTGCTTTATGGTACTTTTTTCCCCCACCAAGGAAGCCCAAATTCAGGAGCATGTAAAATATCAAGGTTTCACCATGAAATCTGAAAGTCATAACAGATGCCACATCGAAAATCCTGCTTTTCCTAAGTTCTTGTGAAGAGAATTCTCCATGCAGGTAACCGTACCCATGGACTTATTCATACTTATGAACAAACCTGAGGTGGAAACTGCCACCATGACCACGCTTCTTCTAGATAGATGTGTTATAGACAATTAGCTATCCAAAACGGGTGTTTTACTTATAATTTTTCCAAAAAAAGCAGGAATTTGCGTGGCTTGAATGGGCGTGAATATCTATCTATCTATCTATCTATCTATCTATCTATCTATCTATCTATCTATCTATCTATCTATCTATCATTTTTATATGGCTGCCCATCTCCCAAAGGCACTCTGGATGGTGAACAGATGATGTGAAAAGGTTCCTAAGAATAGGCTATTTTAAAGAAATTAAAAGCCTCTGATTATGAATGCAACATACTGTCCATCTTAGCTGACCTTGAAAAACTAAGTAGCATCAAATCTGGTTAATGTCTTCGATGGGAAACCACAAGGGAATTCTAAGGCTGTAGTAGACTAGACCAAGGAGTCACAACACATTCCAGAAGAAAATAATGGAAAACCTCTCCTGTGTTCACACAGTCACCCGGAGTTGAGCTCAACTTGAAAGAATCTTTAAAAGCGGTTTGCTTTATTATACATTGATTAAATGGCAAATACAAGTCTCTCAAAAACATTCCCAGCTTCATGGGGAGAAACATTCTTGTATGTGTGATATGTTTTTCTTAGACATTCTCTCAACAGTGGCTTCCCAGTGCAGACACAGAGAGCAGCACAACTACAGAAGAAGGCACTTAGACATTACGTTTTATGCACAGCACAGTCATGAGCATTTTTATTTAGAAGTAAAATGTACTAATTAAAGTGGACATAAGAAATGTCTACAGCCCTTTTGCTTGTGATGTGAACTCTTAACCTAGCTAGATCCATTGGGCAGTGGACAGTCACTGAGTTTAATCTGGGACTTCGGTTGGGGTTCATACTGTTAGGATAATATCAACATTTATCTAATCTTGATTTACAACACATTTCACGCAGGAAATTTCTCCCATCTTGCCATCATTTCATGGGTAAGTGGGGAAATTTGCAACTTGTACATCATGGATCTGCGCTGAAATCCAGTATCGTATTTCACAACATTCTTCCCCCCGCAAAACAATCTCAAGATGAATTTAAGGCTCCTTTAAAAATTGCCCGGACACACTTTTGAAAGAAAGCCAACAATCGGGAAGCAACTAAGCCAACAGCTACATTTGGGTGGCAAACACAATGTATTCAAAGTGATGAAATACCTTTAGACAAATCTTCACCGTGCAATAGGAAATCCTGATTTGACTTACTTATCCTCTGTGAGGTTTTGTCCTGTGATCTGGTTCTTCCCGGTCGGTGCATAATCCCAATTTTCTTCCACAACTCCAATATAGTAGATTCTGGTAGCTGCTTGGGCTAAGACAAAAAGCTGCAGAATAATATAGGTTAAAACGCAGGCGAGTAGTTTTACAGAAGTCATGTGTGTGCAATTCAAGCACATGCACTTCGTGCCAGAGGCAGCAAAAGCACGCTCACCTCTCCTGCTTATAAAAATTCCAGCTAGTCAAGCAAGAAGAAATGAGTAAAGGGACGCTCCACCCATTCAACAATGTGGGGCTGATGAAGGACAGACCAGAAAACCTGAGCAAGCAGAGAGAGGCCTGGTGGTGTGGGGTTGCTATGGCAATCGGCTTCTTGCCAGGACTTGCAGGCCTCCTGTCCGAAATGGACTTCATGCTGCTGGCTAAAATGAATAAGTGTTTTGTTTGGACTTTCAGGTGCTTTGCCAGTCTTCAGTCCTTGAGGAGAAGGCTAATGCAATAGTATCAGAATAATCAGACCAGTAGTTGGTCTTACATTTGGCTCAGAGGTTGGGTACCCAAGGAATCCTTCCCCAACTGGGGGCCCTCTGTGCTGGCTAGAAACAATGGTCCATCCCACCTGGAGGACACCAGTTGGAAAAAAGCTAAACTTTGTTCTAGGACGCAGGTGGCTTTGCTGTGTTTGCACTGAACATGGTGTCAGATTGTGAATTCTAAAACTTCCAGGGCAAACACAATCTCCTGCATTTTTTCCTATCAGTTCACAATCAGTTTGATGTAAGAGAATTTGCTTTTGAAATTCTCAGGGCGGATGGTGGTGTTAGCCTTTTAACTGAGGTACAAGGTGGGATTTGAATGTCTTTCACCATACAATCAATTCTCCAGTAGCACAATATTCCTGGCTCCCCTCATTTCATTTAAATGCGAAATAAATACACTTCTTCGGGGAGATGTGGACTGTCTTTGGAGTGATGGAGAAATGTTTCACAGAAACCATTATAATTATTTGTATACTCTCCCTTGTCCAGCAATAATGTAAGCTCAAATACAGCATCAAAAGAAGTTCAAAGGAATGTCTTGTAGGCTATCAAGAGTCTTGTGATTGAGGAAGCATACAAATTTGCTAAGTAGATAAATCATTCGCAGGCACACTGAGAGTAAGGAAGAAAAACAGAAGGTTCTTTTGGAAGATAAAAACACTTCTCAGAAAATGCAAAGACAGATTTTGCAATATATCAGCATATCCAAATCAATTACATGTGTAGTGAGACCTCCAGTTAATGAACTCCAGCTAATGGACTTCAAACACAATGGATAAAATTTTCATTTGGACTTCACTCCCTAAATAATGGACAAGTCCATTGTTTCAAAGTCAATCTGGACAACCGGTGTAATTTACATCATTAGTCTCAGGATTAATCAATATTTTTAGTACAATTGCCTCAACTTTTTACATATTGACACAAAGTATATAGAAAAATGTCAATGACACCATGAAGCCAATGGCACAAGTTGTGTCAGCTATGTAAATTTGGATTTAATAGGCACTTGGGTTAATGAAATTCCTTGAATGGTCCATTAAATCAAGTTTTGACTGCACCTTAATTTAATGGGTATTTGGACAGGGGAAGATATTTTGATATGCACATAATGAAGGAACATTTCTGATTTGCTTCCTTGTATGAAATTAGATGTGCTTTACATACAGATCTTCATGTGAGTCATGAGACACAGTGTTATCATTCATGCCATTCTTTTTCCTTCACTCCATTGCTTTCACGTTCTCCTCCCCACCCCAAACCAGTATTCCTAGTCCACACTGAGGGGTTTTTTGGATCCTCTCCTCTTATTTTAAGATTGTCCAGAATTCTGCAACTGTAGTTTGTCCTGCTCCTGGAAAACAAAATGATAATCCTCTCTTGTGTGTAGATGATGTCACTTTGCTATATAAGCAACAGTGCTTATGGCTTGAACACTGCTCAGGTCAGCCTGTATTAAAATAAAAGAGAGAAGCACCATACGGTAAATTATATAATATGGTGACTGTATCATCATATATTGCTGGCAGTGAAAGTTAATGTCAATGTAATCGTGTATTTTATACTATAATCTTTGTGGGTGGGATGAATGCTATATCAGCAATAACTCTCTGCTAATTCAGTCCAATACCTCCAGCCTTAACTGCACCTAGCCTATGTTAATTGGTACTTATAAAAGTGTTTGCGTATATATTTTAGGGTTAATTGCCCAGTAGGGTAATTAAATTTTGCATCATGCATATCGCAGAAAGATCCAAAATATTTTTTTGAATGCAGGAAAAGATCTGTATTTTTTCCCCAGATGCTACCATGTTAATGGTAAGCTGCCCAAAGTCACAAATATGAGATAGGCAGCTATATAAACTGAATGCATGAATGAATGAATGAATGAATGAATGAATGAATGAATGAATGAATGAATATCAATAATGAAGAATGGGATTTTATTCTAACAACAAAACTGGATCCTTCCACTTAAGTGACTCTCTTAGTTGTCTGAAGTCATGCTACCTACATTTATGTACTTGCTACTACATTTATATTCTACTTTCAAATAAAGAAACAACTGGAACAACTTATACAACATTTGAATAGAAGAATAATTAAAAATAAAACACAGTCAATAATGCAACAGTAAACCACTGCAAAAAATAGGGTTAAATATTTCTTTTCAAAACCTGGTGAAATAAAAAAAGTCAGCCATGGACATCTTGAGAGATTTCCTTCCTGGGGACACTTGTTACATCTATACTGGAAAGATTATCACACTTATTTTTTGGCCATCTGACTCCATCGTAATTCGGGGCAGTATGCAATATAAAACAAAGCAATACAAGCAGTACAAAGGAAAAGGCTAGAAAAAAAAATAAGCAACAGATTTTGACACAGCCATCCCACAAATGATCCTCTCTAGCCCAAGGTCTGGGAGAAGAGCCAGGATTTAAGGGGTCAATTAAATAAGCCCAAGATGGGGGCCATATGAATCTCTTGAAGGGTATTGTTCCAGAGGACAGGCACTCTGCAAGAGAAGGCCCACTTCCTGGGTGCCATCAGGTGACAATGTTTAACTGATGTGATCCAGAGCATGCTGACTGTGTCAATTCAAACAGCATGGGTAGACGTTACAAGCGACAGACATTTCCTCAGATAGCTGGGCCCTATGCCATGATGGGCTTTATAGATGATAATCAGCACCTTGAATTGTACCTGGAAGCCTATTGGTAACCAGTGCAGCTCACAAAGCATACTGTAGGTGTTACATGGGCATACATGCCTGGCTACTGCATTCTGGACCAGATGCAGCTTCTCAGTGGTCTTCATGGGCAGCCCCGTGCACAGTGCATTGCAATAGTCCAAACGTGAGGTGACCAAAGCATGAGTGACTGTGGGAAGGCCTTCCTGGCCACAGATACCACCTATACCTCAAGCAGGAACTGTGAGTTCAAGAAGTGTCCCAAATTCCACACCAGTCCTGAAAGGTGAAGTGCAACACAGTTCTGGATTAAAGATGGAACATCTCTAGAGGAAGGTGGTCCAAATACCAAACCACTCAGTCTTGTCAGGGTTGAACTGGAGCCTATTAATTCCCATCCAGACCTAGTAGCCTCCATATACTGGGACAAGACCATGGCAACATCATTTGGTTGGCCCCAGGTCAAGATGTGAAGATGGATATCATCAGCATACTGATGGATGATACCTGACCTCAAACTGAGGGATAACCTCACACAGCAGCCACATGTAGATGTTAAACACAAATGCTTTTACTTAAGTATGGATTCATAATATTCATAGACTTCACATTTTCTCATTACTTCTTCTTTTTCCTCAACAAAAAATGAAAATATGTTATGCAAGCTAAGACTGATGCCTTTGAATTGGTCACGATAGAAGTTCTCTGTCTGGAAATACTGCACTACTGAATTTACTGTCAGGCTGATGTGGAGGTAGACAATCTATTGAAAGACTATAAAGGCTTGAAAATTCAGCAAAAACACTTTGAGCTGTCCCCAAAAATGGACTAGGAGCTCAGGTAGTTGTTTAAGCCTTGGTGAAATATGAGAGTTCCTATACTGCTGTCAGTCCTTCTAGGAAGCCCAGTCAGGAAACAAGAACCACAAGAAATACTGGAAGGCTGTTTTATTGATATAGGCTATAATAGATCTGATATTTCTCCTTCCCTCCCTCTTATACCAAAAAGAGTCAAGATGGGGCAATCTTAAGTCTCTTTCCTGTTTTCCAAGGCCGAATTCATGTTTCCCTAAGAAATGCTGCATAAGTTCTTCAAAGTAATCTCTGTGCTCCTCTCCAATTGCTATATGTCAAAACCACAGAGCAAAAACAGCCAAACAAAAATCCAAATTTGCATGAAGTAGGCAAACACTAACATGCAGTATATCTGTAGATGTAGATTAGAAATGGTAGCTCTGATTTCCTTCAAATAGGAAGCATAACCTACCTCACTGTAGCCTCATATAAGTTAACTTTGTGGTCCATCCCAAAACTTTTTCTCACTTATTTTATTTTACAGGGCTTATAATTTGCCTCAGTCCCAAGGGACGCTTGCAACTATCAGTAGAAGAGAATATAAGTAGCTCAGGGTTGAACTGTAGAGTCCTTGTGGTTCTCTGAGCTTGGTTGAACAACCTCAAGGACTCTATACTTGCATCTGTCTAGGGCAACCTCTTTTTTCTTCTATGTCCTCATAACATTGTCTCCATTTGATCCCCAGCCCATACCTAAGGTAGCCTTAAGTCATCCTTAGCTATACTGGTGTTTAAATAACATTTTCCCCTTTTCCCTTCACAGGTTTTACCATGGATACAATTGGATGCACTTCACAGATAAATTCTGTTAGTGACCCAATAAGATAACCCTCTAAGGCAGTGTTGTCCAAACTTGGCCACTTTAAGATGAGTGGACTTCAACTCCCAGAATTCCCCAGCCAGCATGGCTGGCTAGGGAATTCTGGGAGTTGAAGTCCACTCATCTTAAAGTGGCCAAGTTTGGACAACACTGCTCTAAGGGATGGGATAAGCTCTGAACCTATGGAACTCTTTAGATTACTGCAGGCATATCCTATCCTCCACCCCTCCCAGTGATGGCAGCTGGCAGAGGGCTCCATCATGAAGCAAGAGAGAGCAAGCAAGCTACGGTTTGTTTAGTCATGATTGATTCAACAAACCACAGCAGGCTTGCTTTGCACAAATTGTGGCTTATTCAATATACCACAGCTTTGAATAATGTGTAAACTGAGTCAATATTTCTTCCATCAGAACCTACTTAGCAGAATGTGTTCAAAACACACAGTACAAAACAATATTGAAACGAAAACAGAATATAGCCCAATCATTGAGTTGCAATCATCCTCAGCAGTTGTAATAAACACATTACTTAACATCATAATAGTAAAATAAAACTAGCAGAAAAGACTATACCACATTCTTTAGAAATGGTTGGTCATGGACAGAACCGTGGCTGTCATTTTCATTTCCAAAGCCAAGGGAAGCCACCAGTCCCTGTTCATAAAGGTGCCTTGTACTATATAAACATGAACAATTCTGCCTATGGCAGGATAGAGGGTGTCAATGGGGGCAGCAGACTTTCATACCCATTTTCTGGGCCTGAACTGGTGCTAACTCACCTGTGAGGAAAAGCTCCAAGTCAATATTATGGGCATTTACTAATAGTAGTTCAAACAGCTATTTCCAGGGTTTACTGATGAAGTTTAGGATTTGTTCTCAGGCCTTTTGTACGCTGCCAGGTGGCTTCCCTTACTGCTGAGATGTAGTTTACAAAAGCCTTGAGGCAGGGATCTTGATGGGCTGTGTGTAGGGTTTCATCTCCTGTTATTCTGTACCATGGTAATACAAAACTAAGACCTATTAAAAACTGCATTTTTAATATAAATAAGCCGGTTTGTCACACTATGGAACTATTTTCTTTAGCCAAACTTGTCTCTTTAGCTACAGTTACTCATGGGCAAGTCTCAGACTTAGTAATTTTCCACCCCAAACTCCACACCTTAGTCTTCCTGAAAGTCATCTTTGTCTATTGAAGTATTTTCTTTTAATTTGCTCCACTAAATAACCACAACTTTTCCCAGTTTCAGCTAGTCCAGTCAAGGATAAAAAATTATTTTGATACTGTCTGGGATACAAGCTGTTTCATCACCAGTAGGCTGTTGAAGATAATGGAGGGAGCTAGCTGATTAAATAATCTAAATACAACCTCCCCCCCCAAAAAAATCCTCTGACTTCCAAAAGAAAAAAAAACCTCTTGTCAAAAAAGCGAACATCTTCTGTGCAAGTGGTTCCAGATTTGCAATTTGCTTAATTGGTGCCTCCAGATACTTTGCATGGCGTACCCAAAATATTTGGATGACCCCTACTGTGCTAGGTAAACAAACAGCTTAATTCACAGAAAAATTGTGTATATCAGCTTAAAGCCACAGTCTTTCCTTCCTAGCATGCTAGTTAGCTTTGTAAATATAAGAATTATACATGTATGCGTGTGTACATGTATGTGTATGTGTGAAGTCCTTGGTGCTCTCTGAGCTTGGTTGTTTGCTTGCAGACATTTCATTACCCAACTAGGTAACATCATCAGTGCGACTGAGGGTGGGGTTTGCTCCCTGTTTATATATAATAGCTTGCCCTGCCAGTGTTCGTGGGGATGTGGTTTTCTCCTTGGTAGTTCCTTGATTAGGGTACAGGCAGTCCCTGGGTTAAGAACCTCTGACTTACGGACAACTCATACTTACAACAGTGGATGGCAGACAGCGTTCTCCTTCTTTGAGCTGCTGAAGCCGCACAATGCTTTCATGAACTGCTGAAGCTGAACATTTTTTTAATAAATTTTTATTGTGTTTTAATTAATAACAAAAAGGAAAAAAACCACAAAAATAATAATAATACATAAGAAGAAAGAAAAATTTAAAAGTGGTATTACAAAAAAGTAACAAGAATACAAGAACAAAAAAATTAAAACTATAGTATACAGTAAATAGTTATACATCTATGCATATTTATCTAATGCAAATATTATTCAAATGCATATATATTTCCAATACATTTATATAACTGTCTTTTTTTTTTAACATACTGTATTTTGTATAAATGAGTCTTGTATTTCATTATACTTGTCCATACAAAGTCTACGTCTATAGGCAATCTGCTTGTAAGTAACAAGTACAACCAGGTCTTCAATCCATTGACTAAATGGGGCCATACATTTATCTTTCCAATGTTGCAATATCAGTCTTTTGGCCATAGTAAGAGCACAGAGAATCCATTTATGTTGTCCAGTTGTCAAGCTTCATGTACTAGGTATATAGTTCAAAAGAATATTGTCCTCTGAAATTTTAGCTTTTGTTGCACAATCATATTTATATAGTCCAGTACTTCCTCCCAAAACTTGATAAGTATAGGACATTGTAAAAACATGTTTTAAAGAAGCATTGTCCTTATTACATCACCAACGAAATGCTGTTTTTGACAGTCCTTTTCTATACATACATAGTAGAGTCCAATAAATTCTAAATAATATTTTTTGTTGTATAAATAATAATTTAAGGTCCATTGATACTCTTGGTATAGAAGTTAAGACACTCTCCCATTGTCTAGGGAATATAGAAACCGCTAATTCTTTATTCTGCTCATCCCTTAGCATTTGCGTATCAAATTGATTTATTGATAACAAATATCTATACAAACGAATAGTAGGCTTTTTAGTTTTAAAGGATTTAACAAGTTGTTTTAATATCTCAGGTGTTTCAGAAACTGAAAATGCTGCTGGTCCAAACAATGTTGTTAACAAATGTTGTAGGTGTAAATATTGCCATTGGGTTACATCTGATAAATATTTATCTCTTAACACAGCGTATGTTAAAAATTCATCTTCATCATCTATCAATTGGTCCAAAGTCAATATCCCCACTTCCATTCAATTTTTCCACATCATCATCTTCTCCCCAATTTTTAAAGTTGGGTTTCCCCATAAAGTCAGTTTGGCATGGGAAAAAGGGTCAATTTTTTTTTTTTTAGACATGACATTCCATAGCTTTCTAACTGACAAAATTGTTTCCAGAGATATTAGAGTTTTAGTATATTTCAATCCTAATATTGTCCATCCAACCCAAGGTGTTACATATGTATATTCCAAAGTTGCTCAAATCGGAAAATTAACACCACTTGTTGGCTTCCAGTATTTAATACTTGACAATGGGTAAACTTGATGATATAGCTCCAGATCTGGAAGACTAAATCCTCCCTCATTAATTGATAATTGCATTTTCTGTAAAGATATTCTTGGAATTGAAGAACCCCATAGAAATTTTCTAAACAAACAATTTATTTTCTGAAAATATTTTTGAGATGTAAAAACTGGAATTCCTCTCAGAATATAAATAAGTCTGGGAATAATATTCATTTTGAGAGTGTTCACCTTTCCCCAAAGGGTGGGGTTTAATGACTCCCATCTATTGATATCTGAAGAAACCTCTCTATATTTTATTTATATTACATATTGCTAACTGAGTTATATCCTTTGGTATAGACATACCTAAGTACTTAATAGATTCAGGACAAATATAGAAATGATATTCCATTGATTGATTGATTGTATTTATATAGCTGCCCATTGCACACAAGTGACTCTGGGCAGAGTACAAGAATGGGTAAGCAAGTTTTGACCAAAAAGCTGCATGTTTTTAATATTTAGCCTGTTTTCAATGGTTCATGAAAACATTGCACAGCTTCAGTGGTTTGTTGGCTCAAGGAAGGAGAATGCCATTCGCCATTTTCAGTAATAAGCAGCCCATTCGTAAGTGTGAGTTCTGACTTACATACAAATTTGAGTTAAAGACAGGCTTAGGAACAGAACTCATTCTTAACCCAGGAACTGCCTGTATTGTTTTCTGCTTGATTGTTTATCTGGTGTTAATCCCTGCTTATCTGAATGTTGGCTAGGTCTAGGATGCTCACAGTTTCCCAGATGAAACTGTGGTTGAGTCTGTCCAGGTATTGTGAGAATAAGGAGTTTTCATCATGTCTTCTGAATGCTAGTTGGTGTTCATGGATGTGCTCTGTTAGTCTTCTGCCTGTCTGTCCTATATAGTGGCTGTTACAGTCCTTACACTGTATGTTGTAGATGACTCCTGTTTTTTCTTCTTGGGCTACTGGGTCTTTTGGTTTACTTAAGATGTTTGGGGGGGTTTTAGTTGGTTTGTGTGCTATGGGGATGCCATGTGGTTGTAATAGTCTGTTGGTTGTTTCTGAGATTTTTTTTATATATAATACAGTTTGATCCTTTTCATACCTTGTGTTGGTTGTGCTGGGTTGAGTGGTCAGGCACTTTTTGATAAAGTTGAGTGGATATCCATTTTGTTGGAAGATGTTGTATAGGTGGTCTGTTTCCTTTTTCTGGTGTTCTGGGTTGCTGCAGTGGGTTTGTACTTGTCTGAATAATATTCTTAGACAGCTCCTCTTGTGGGAGGTTGGGTTGTTACTTTGGTAATGGAGCATTTGGTTAGTGTGGGTTTTCAATAGACTTGCATTTCTAATTTGCCGTTTCCTCTGCTGATGAGGATATCTAGGAAGGGTAGTGTGCTGTTGTTTTCTTCTTCCCTTATGAATTTTATTCCTTTGAAGATGTTGTTGATCGTTTCATATGTCTTCTCTAATTGTTCCTTTTTTATTATGAAGAAGGTGTTATCTACATACCAGATCCATATTTTTGGTTTTGTGTGTGTGTGTGTGTGTGTGTGCTATAGTTTCTAGATACAGCATTATGGTCTCTGCTATGAGTCCTGAGAGTGTGATCCCATGAGTGTTCTTCTGATTTGTTGGTATATCTGTCCATCAAACTGAAAGTAGGTAGTGAGGCAGAGGTTGATGAGATCCATGATTCTGAGTATTTCAATCTGTATGTGAGTGTGTATATATATCCACCACCTTTTTCCATCATCGTGTAGCTAGGTAAGATCAGCAAAACAGTGTGGTGCAAGAACATACAAACACAGGTATATGCAAATGGAAGAATATTCTCAGATGTAATCACTTACTTGTACTCTGAAGTGGAACAATATAAGAAAACTATACCATATTATCCTGCTGGTCATGTGGCCTGACCATATCAGCATCTTGGCTTCATGACCAGCACAAAAAGAAAGGAGTAGATAAAGAAAGTTGACTTCTTAAAAAATAAGGAGTATGCTCTGTTGACCTGTAACAAATGATTTCAGGTTTCACATAGCTATTGGTAATGACACAGGTTTATTTAGAGGGGTATAATTCTATGCAGATCCCTAGCAGAGTTCCTAACTCCTGCAGAAAGGTATTGATGAGGTCAAAAATGGGCAACCTTTCATTGGTCTCAACCCACAAATGAAGCTTTGACTTACTAGCACACCATAAGGCATCTTCTGGTGATTGTGTGAGATCTCCAGAAAGGGCAGGGCTGAAAAGCTGGCCCTTATTTTAATGGATCTGTGGATTGGAGAATTAAAGGTGGGAATGGGGTCAGCTTAACTCCCATTGGCCTTGCACTTATTCTTCCAAACCACATCTCAACATTTGGCCACTACATTTCCACAGTGCAACCTTTAAATACTTTGGGGACCAGGAATGGGCTGCTGAGTACTATTTATAGGTTGACCATCTCTAACCTAAGTCAAAGAAAATGAAGGAAAGAGAAATCAGGAAAATTGTCATTGTGCCTAAATGCAACAATACTAAAATGATTGAAAAACAGTCTGAAGGTGAGTAGAATGTAATTGCAGCCATGGAAAGAAAGATTAAGACAAGGGGTGGTAGATAATTAAACTTTCCCACAGGAAAGATTCTTTATAATTAATTCCAAAATCTTATTACAAATTTATCTGGACCCTTAATCAGTTTATAACTTTCTAAAATCAGAGTCTTAATTAGCTTTTGCTGTTTATTTCAAAATCATTTTTTAAAAGTTCTTAAGCTTATAGTTAAAATTTTCTTTCACTAAGGATTGAAGACAGACCCAGTGTTTTCAAACTTGTCAATCCAAAGTTTTCTAATAGCTGAAAAGTAGTTAATAAGCAATTTCTGAAAGTGATTAGAAAAGGAAGCATGCAAACTTAGTGTCCTTTCAAAGATGCCAACTGCAGTTTGAGTAAGACGGCTATTCTCTCATTTCCCAGTGCTCAAAACCCACTGGAGACTACTGTCTTGCAGTCTCCTCATGAGGAGCAACCATCTGGAGCACTTGTGGGCAATCTCTCCTTTGTCCAGAGAGGTTTGAAGAGCAGGTCTACTCACTGGCTCTTTGTTTTTTGCTGCAGTCATTGGCTCTGCTTTTCACAGAACCATCTTCAGACCACCATTTCTTCCTCTGGAAGTCTATTGTCAAACAAACTAAAGGTAAACTGCCCAGTAAAATGTGTTCTTAACATCACAGTAGTAGAATAAATATAGCAGAAAAAACTATAACATGTTCTTTAGAAATGGTAGAGCAGAACTGTGGCTGCCATTTTCATTTCCCAACTTTCAGAAACCATTCAAAGCTGATCCATGGTTGTTCTCAATGCTCTCAGTATGGAGAGCATCACATGATGCCATTCATGCACCTCCAACAGCCAGTAGGAGGGTACATTCAACCAGCCCTCCATCCACAGTCTATCTTTAAAACAATTTAACATTTACCATAGGGAAAGCTGCTGAGGTGGCCAAACACCCAAGGACCCATTCCTCTGCTCTAATAATTAAAACAGCCAAGAAACTGTAGGATGAAGCTACTGTGGATTAACCTCAGCAAGGGCTGGGGGAAAACTCAAGAACTAGAAGACAAGATGTGACAAGAGTTCTTGTCAATAGGAAAAGGACTCACCACAAGCATTGCAATACTAATATTAGAAAACCACATTCAGTACATTTCCTGTTGATCTACAAATAAACCATCTCAGCTGCTAAACAGAGAAAGTATTCACATGGGTGCAGAGCTGATCGGGTGCAGACACTTAAATAAAGTGCAGTCCCAACAGATTGTGGGAATATTAAACCAGCTGGTGTTAAGCAAGCAGGTTATTTAGTCTCCACTTAGAATAGCATGGAATATCTTCCTAGCTGGAAAAACTAAAGTTAACCAGCACCCTAAACTTACATGACATTTGTTCTCTATTATGATGCTAGGAAACATTTTAGATCTGGTGTGATTCCAACATAAAACAGCCCATGTGATCCTCTCTGAGGCAAGAACCACTAAAATGACCCTTTCTCTGTCCCACTTTTGAGGATTTTAAAAAAATGTGACAGTAAAATTTGCATGCTATCCAGAAACTCTTCTCTGAAGGGGTGGGTGGGGGATAAAAGGATAATAATCTAAACCAGACTTAGCTTATTTAAACACATGTGTAAATGATGAAGTGGTGAATCATAGAAAAGGTTGGTAGTTTGATATGAAAACAACACAAACTTAATGGCCACTATTATTAAAAGTGCACAAACCAGGACTTTTTTTTTTTTTTTACACTGCCCAAAACCTTCAGCAAGGCTTACATAATTTATAATTACCTGGTGCCTTTTTCCAACATGATGCTCTCCTATCATTAAATCATTATGAGACTCTTCATATGTACTGTAATTATATAATTCTTGTAAGTGGTTTAACAAACATTAATTGGTTAACCCACTTCTCAAGATGATCAAGTAATAGCTTGTTAGTCAGGAACAGGGGACCCATGGACCTTCTAAGTTGATGGACTACTTCTCCTTTCATTGCTGACAGTTGGCCAAGTTGGCCAGGGTTGAATGGAACTGGAGTCAACAAAATCTAGATCAGTGTTTCTCAACCTTGGCTACTTTAAGATGGGTGGACTTCAACTCCCAGAATTCCCCATGTCCACCCATCTTAAAGTTGTCAAGGTTGAGAAACACTGATCTAGACATTCCAATTTCCAATCTTTAATATAGAAAACCATGCATGGAAAACTTATTACCAAACTACACATCCTAGCATCTGTTATCACCTATGCTGTCTGGAGGTGCTGAGAGTTGTAGTTCAAAAAGACCTGGAGCAGCATAGGTTTTTGTAATTTAAATATACTAAAGCATAAAAGAAGCTGAACTTCAGCTTTTAATTGGCTTGGGGTGATAAATCATGCTTCTCCAGGTTGGTTAAAGCCTACATGTGCTAAGCCTGACTAGCGTTAACCTTGGTTTATTTCTTTGATCATTTAATAGCCATGTTAAGTATGCTGTTTGAGCACAACTGGTAAAAATAGTCTAGAATGTTCCATTTTTTGGTGAATATCAAAAGAGACATTGGGCTCCATGTTAAAAAGGAAAGGAACCCAAATTAAGACTTATTTTAATGTTTTTATTTATTTAATCGATTTATAAAGCCACCCATCTCGCATACGTGGCTCTAGGTAGCTTCAATAAAAATAGATAAAATATATACAATATAAAAAATAAAAACACATAGCAACCAAGCATCAAATAACCATTAACAAAGCCAGGAGACAGGTTCTGTCTCATACCCAGGGCCCCAGGCTTGGGCCGAAAAATCAAGTTTTCAGGGCCTTGCAAAAGGCTGGCTGGGTTGGGGTCAATCAGATCTCCAAGGGAATGTTGTTCCAAAGGGCAGGTGCCACAGCAGAAAAGGCTCTCCTCCTGGGCCCTACCAGTTGACCCTCCTTAGTGATGGTACCTGGAGTATGCCCCTACCACCTGATAGGGGAGAGACGGTCCAGTAAGTAGACTAGCCCATGGAGGGCTTTAAAAGTGACTACCAGCACCTTGAATTACACCTGGAAGCACACTGGGAGCAGTGGTGTCATGTGCTCTGAGTAACAGGCACTAATAATTGCCCACAATGCTGCATTCTGCACCAGCTGAAGCTTCCAGATACTCTTCAAGGGCAGCCCCATGTACAGTGCATTGCAGTAGTTCAATCTGGAGGTCACGGGGACATGAGTGACTGTGAGCTGGACCCCCAGTCCAGGAACGGGTGCAACTGATGTACAACTCAAAGTTGTGCAAAGCCCCCCCAGCCATGGCTGCCACTTGCTCCTTTTGGAGGTTAGGCTCTAAATGTTGAAAACATCCAAAAAATTACATTTAACCTCATCACTGAATTAAGTCATTTGCTGGGTTAGCACAATATACTGAAGCATAAATAGACTAACCAAATAGACTTAGTTTTCAAACAGAATTAAGTCAGAAGATAGTGAACAAACATAACCAATTTTAATGGGTTGCACCAGTGACCCAGTTAGGTTATTGTGTAAACTCAGCCACGTTTTGTGCTGAAAAATAGATAAGGCTTTAATTAAGAGGAGATAGGTAAATTATTTATTTCTTACACTAGGATGAAGGTATTTTGCGTGCATTGTTTACTTTGGAAATGACATCAATATCTGTTGCTCCCAAAGCCATAATTTATGGGTTAGTACAATCACTTAGACTATTGCAATGCATCTATCTAGGTCTCCTTGGAAGTCTACTCAGAAGTGTAACTGGTACACTTGTGGCAGGCATTAACTGCAGGAACACATTATCCTTGTCTTCAGAGCACCATATTGTTGGCAACAGGTTTCTAGGTGCAATTCAAAGTGCTGGTTTTGACCTCTAAACTCCTATACATCTTAGTGCTAAGGGATCTTCAGCATTGCCTGCTCCAGCAAGAATATATAGGACATTCACCATGGAAGATGCTCTTGGTGATCCCACATTTCTACGAGATCAGGGAGCCAAAGATGATGCTTCTGTGTTATCTTCCAATATTATGAAACAACCTGCTTTTAGATATCAGGCTTGTCCTCATGTGATGGCCTTCAAGAAAGCTTTAAAAAGTGAATTATTCCAGAGAGCCTTTGGAGACTGAGTGTTATATAACAAAACGATGGTTGAGATGTTACCATATTATTGTGAGATAGCTATAGAGATGTGAATTATAGTTTCCTTGTGTTAGGTTATTGATTAGTGTTTATTAGTTTATTACTATGGTTCATGTTTCTCAACCTCAACAATTTTAGGAAGTGTGGACTTCAATTCAGTTCCACACATCTTAAAGTTGCTGGGGTTGAGAAACATTGCTATAGATGTTGCGATGTTGTGTTGATGTCTTGCTTCAGATCTTGCTGTGGACATTTTATTGTTTATGCAGATTATGCTGTGGACTTTTTGACTTTTGTTGTAAGCTGCCATGAGTTTGTATGGAATAGGTGGCATATAAATTAAATACATATTACAGCTTGCTTATCAGTTCAGGGCTGAGCCAATGATCTTACTCATATATCATGCTAAAAGGAAATTTCGAAAGGAAGTTTGTTTTCCCTTTGAAAGCCTACAAGTTAAAAAAGCATTGTCATCCGCTGAGGAAACTCTCTGTCAAGAGATGGTGCTGTAGGATGTTTAAATTCCTCATAATATTTTGTTTTATAATAAAATGGAAGCAATATTTTTAAAAGTATCAGTTTTGACAGCTCTTCAGAGGAGATTTTCTTGAGAGTAGGTCATTTGGCCGCCTTATTTGTGCTTTAGTACTATTATGGTCTTGCCACTCCATCAAGAGACTTCCTTAATTTACAAAGCTCTACCTTTACAAAGAATCTTCCTTAATTTACAAAGTCCATCAAGAGTCTTGATCAAGAGCCATCAAGAGTCTTCCTTAATTTACAGAGTCCACCTTCCCTTAAGGTCACAGTGCAGAGAGATACAGCTGTTATATTATAACATGCTCCCATGTACCAGGTTTACATGACTTCTACCACCCCACTTCCCCCTTGGAGGGACACCACAGAACTCCTCAGGGGCAGGTAGCCAGATATTGTATGGGTTGGGATTCAAACCTTCTGCTGTACTGGGAATTGAACTCACAGACCTTCACACTTTAGATGATTACTGTTATATACCAGTGTTTCTTAACCTTGGCAACTTTCAGGTGTCTGGGGAATTCTGGGAATTGAAGTCCAGACATCTGAAAGTTGCCAAGGTTGAGAAACACTGATTTATAGAGCGCATTAGCTTTAGGAGCTATCCAGTTCTGGTACTCAGAGGTTGCAGGAAGGAACATCTAGAAGCTCTATCAGAATGGTATATTCAGTCCTTCTTCCTTTAAGCTCTCAGAGCAGAGAGGTGCAGATGTTATATTATGTCAACACCCCACGTATGGGGTTTTGCATGACTTCCACCCACCCACCCCCCTTGGAGAGGGGGAATTTCTCTATTTTTTACACAAGATATATGCTGTATGGTATTTTTCAGCATCACATGACAAGTTTCATCCTCATGACTTTCTTATGAGTCCCAATAAGGACAAAATCAGTCTCGTGGTGCCTCCTGGTGGTAAATAGAATTGATTTACAAAGAAATCCTATCATACATTTTCTCAAGCTTTGTTTTCATGTCCTAATTCCTTTCCAAAGCATGACAGTGCTGGGTCTTTACCCAATATTGAGTTATAGTGCTTTCCACTCATCCTTCCATCAGAAGGACAAGTGGCACTTTTTCAGACTAACACATTTTATTAAAAAGCATAAGCTTTCAGAGCTGCAACTCACTTCATCAGATGCAATGGAATGTTAGTCTGAAATGCATCACCAGATTCCTTTGGATTTTTGGCTAACATGGCTCTCCTCCTACAAGGACCACTCACCCTTGAATCAACAGACAACTATATTGAGATGACATCTTGTGTCCCCACTGCGATCTCCATTCTGCCTCAGTTGCCACTATTCCTGTCATAATCAGTTTCCTGATTTCTCAAAGCTTAACAGATTTCATATGCCTTAAGGCTGCTATTGGAACCTTGCTATGATATCCAAATAAAGGAGAAGAGATTACATTACTATAAAAGAAGTGGAACAAAGATGATCTCAGTTATAGACTGAGGATGAGATGAAAGGCAATGTCAATAAGAGCTTGGAAGGGCATGTTTCTGCGATGAGTAAGTACAAGTAGGTGGAAGAGAGTTCCAGGATGTGAACCAGAAAAGTACTCCAAGTATCCTGGGGTCATTCTCTTGCCAGCCACTCTGATGTATTTTCTCCCAACTTTCATGTCTACCTCCCCAATGGAGAAATTTCATTCATTCATTCATTCATTCATTCATTCATTCATTCATTCATTCATTCATTCATTCATTTATGGAATCTATGGTCACTCCATACTGTTACAACTCTGTGGCTTACAAAATACAATTTTAAAAAATGAAAGATTGAAACAAAGAAGGTCCAGAAAACCACCACCACCAATATTCAAAAGACCAAAACCCACACCAGGGATCCGTCACCCATTCAGACTGGGGCTGGGGTTAGAGCCAAATTTTTAGGGTTTGTTTAAATAGGACCAGGATGGCAGCTGTATGAATCTAGATGCTGATTCCAATCTAGTCTGTTCCCTGCCACCACCACCACCTCCCGCCATGGTATTCTGGGTGCTGGAATATTGGTAAGAAAAAGCATTGATTGAAATATCAGTCTCACAATCTAGTGCTTTTTAGATGTGTCAGATGGCAACTCCCATCATGCCTAGACAGCATAGCTTGGAATGATGGAAGCTATAGTCCCACACGTCTGGAAAATGCTAAGTTTGATAGCTCGCAATAGTGATTTCGGCATTTTATAAGAGGCTACTTAAGGTATGCCTATCAAATAAAAATTCTCTGTTGGTTTTACTACCTTCATTTCTCCATCATAGTTGGCTAAGAATCCTCACTTTGGGTCACAACATGTCACTTCTGATGCTTTTTAGTGAGGGTGTATTATTGCAAGAAAAAAGATGCCCTCAAGTTGAATTTGATTCCTAGTGGCTACATCTATGCAGCTTTCATGACAGTGTGGTAAGTATGTTGGTTTTTCTTCCCAGTGTAGCCTGTAGTCCTGGAATTTGCAGATGGTCCCTCATCCAAGTCCTAGCCAGGGCCAATCCTACTTAGCATCTGCGATCAACCAAACTTCACTAGGAGCTACCACTAACTCCATGGTGAAACATTATTACATTTGGGGACTGTAAACCAACAAGACACTTCAGTAGCCAGCAATATATAAAATCTAATAAAGAGCAATATTATAAACTATTGAAGAAATATTGAAGAAAACCCTTCCATCCCCCATGGTATAGTGAAAGGTGATTTATTCTATTAGGTAATATGTATTGGTTTAATCCTTTAAACATTTAACTTTATTAACAGTAATTTTTGCCTTACAACAAAATTATAATGCTAAATAATAAAGGGTAAAAATGCAAAAGGTGGGTATAACCATTATTATACAAGAGGTATAAGTTGTTAAGTTGTTAAGTTGTTATGTAGTACATATAACAACTAATACATTGCTTGCAAGTGTAGCTGTTGTAACTGACAAGTTTCTTCAGTTGAATAAATATTTCCAAAAAGAACCATGAAAATGTGATGGTAAGGCTCAACAATTCAGTCAGGTCATCAAATGAATAATGCTCTGCTACTTAACCATATGAGTTGTTTAAAAACAGCTGATTGTGGAGTCCTTGGGGTTCTCTGAGCTTGGTTGTAACATCTTCAGTGCTAGAATGGAATGGGGTGTGCCTAAAGAAATATCAGTAAGGATTTCAAGGAAGGGAAAGGATTATGCTGTTTTCACAGATATTTTGAAAAAGAATAAAATTCTCCTTTGTTGGGAAAAATTAGAAGGGATAGGGTGAATTAAATCTTAAAATAAAACAATAGTTAGAGTTAAAAGGGTCTATAGGTTATTGATCTACTTATATGCAACTGTCTGAATGTTTTAAGTTGGATAAAGAATTATCGGTTTGTTAATGAAGCAATTTATTTTGAGATGTAACTTTGTATAAATGATGAATATGTTGCTCTTAAAATGTATAAGATGTTGTTATAGATGAATCTGAAAGATGAACACGCCAAGAAAGATGGAAGGACCCACAAATACCTACAGCAGAAGAATGGACTATTAAACCAATGAACTTGGCTTAAATGGCGAAATTAATAGCATTAATAAGAGATAATATCATGTTTAAATTCGTCTCCTCATGGCAACCCTTCTTAGATTACATGTGGGGGGGGGAATGAAAGTGTTGACTGTGGGCTTTAATAATTAGGTGGTTTGTGTTGATAGAAATAATGTGAATTTGGATTAATTAGTAGTAAGAGATTAACTTTTTCTTAATTTGTATTTATATCTGTATGGGAGATAGTCGGAAGTCACTTTCTGTTCTATTTTTCTATCTATCTTCACTATTTTAGTTTTTGTCTTTTTTCTTTTAGTTCTATTCTCTATCTTTACTGTATTTTACTTTTTGTTTTTAATTGTACGTTTTAATATACAATAATAAAGTTCTCATAAAAAGATGTTACCTAGCCGGGTAACAAAACGTTTGCAAGGAAACAACCAAGCTCAGAGAACCCCAAGGACTCCACAGTCCAACCCTGAGCTACACATATTCGCTTCTATTGGTAACAGCTGATTAATGGGTGAAAACTCTTTAAATGATTTAAACGCTTGACATCCTGTAGGCATGGTTGAAAAACTTAAGAATATCTACTATTAAAACATATTATCCAGAATATGTAGAAAATAAACCTTACAGTAATTTGTACAGTAAAATGTCCCAAATGGAAAGGTGATTCACATCATTGTTGATGGGGGTGTCCAAAAGAAAAGTCAAGATGATGGCCTTGATGATGCAATTAAAGCTTGAAACAGATGGAGCTTTGATTGCACTGTCACAGCTGCCATCTTGACTTTTTTGACCATACCCTGTAGATATTCCTGATTGTTAGGGTGATATTAGCAAGTATTTCCAGTTCAGGTCAGTACAGAAGCTGGACCTGATCTTCTAACATTCGCAAACATCCAGTCCCTATTAATGCTGGTGTCTTGGCAAAATTCCATTTGAGCCATAAACGATGGGGAGTTGCCAGTACATTAAAATATGGGTGACAAAACAAACAAGCACATCCTTCATGGCCAACCAAAATCCTCAGGATGCAGCAGGACATACAAGAAGAGGAAGAGAAAGTCTTGCGTTCACTCATTTGGACAAAACAGGGGAAAAGAAGCTTTTTTTTTACGGTTATTTTTTCCCCCATTCTCTATGCACATTATGCAAAAGTGAGAAACAGAAATTGTGTAGAATTGCTCTTGGTCTTGATATAATTCTTTTCATCTTTTATCACTTTTACTTACTGTTTATCAGTTATTATGGTTTTCTGTGGTTATGTGCTTTCAACAGTAGAGATGATATTTCCTCCTGTTTGGGCTTAATATTGTCTTTTTATTGGAGTACTATTCACAAATGCTTCCGTCCATTAACCAGACTTGATTTAAAGCTTCGGCATATATTTATTTATATTTATTTATATTTCAAATTTGTCACCGCTCATCTCACTGTGGGGTGACTGTGGGTGGTTTACAGTAAAAATAAAATAAATATTGATTAAAATAGATAAATATTAATTAATTAATTAAAATATGTTAACTATAGCTCCTTGTTATGGCCTGAAATTCATATCTAAAAGATGATAAAACCTGGCAATTGCGCCTTTCCTTCACTGTGTATAATGTAGCTTATCCCCCAACGTGAATAGCATGGTGAACCTGTATATACAGTAGGCATTATATGCATGCTACGATAATCAAAGCAATAGGAAACAGGTTGTTCTTTCTTTTTTATGTTCCTCTGTAAGTCCATGGAAATTTTGTAGGAAAGAACAAAGTAGCAGCATTGCAATTTAAAGATGTTTAAAATGGGGGCAGGGAGGGGAGGGGAGGGGAGGGGAGGGAAAAAAAGAAAGGGTCTGCATCAGAATCAACACAGATATGTGGGAAGGGAGAGTGAAAGCATGCATGCGTACAAACATAAGAGAAGCGCATGAAAGGCCAAGAGACTAGTGAAGAGGGACCAGCTCCTCTACCTTCTGGTAGAGTGGTCCACACAGGAGCCAACCAGCAAGGGTTGCCATCTCTGCATGGAAGGGAAGGGCAAGAAGCAGGAGAAGGACCATTCAGGTCTTGCCAAGCATCAGCCCAGCTCCGTTGCCAACCTGCTGCAATCTAGACTGAAATTTATCATGTTGGCTTAAGGAACAGCTGAAGGCAGCCCAGGAGACAGGCAGCTTAGCCTGCAGGGTGGCATTGCCCTAAGAATGAGGCAGGGTACCACCCCTACTGACAAGTGGGAGGAGGGGAGACCTTTCACTGTGGGAAGTCATCTCTGAATGTGGTTCTTGCTATGCAGACTTCCTGCTACTTGGCTTACCTGCCCAGGAGCTGGCTATTGTCTAGCTGTAATGGTACGTGGGAATGACCTTGGGAGACTGGAGGGAGAGCCATAGGCCAGACAGCCAGCATGTAAAAGATATCTCAGTCCACAGAAGGAGAGAAGGAGGCATGGGAAGTGTTTCAGAAGAGACCCTCTCTAGGTCTTTTCCAGAGAGTAAAAGGAAAGGAGGGAGAAATACTTTCAGTCTTGCAAGATTCTCTTAATGTAACCTTACCATAAAGATAGAGCTAGTACTCCTGGTTGTGCTTCTTGTCTCAACTACCTTGTTGTTTAGATAACAGTTATCTAAACTAGAAGCAAAAATCAAGATGGCACTCCCTCTCCAGTCTACAGTAGGCTTACACTAACTGGACTGGCACTTGATTGATGGAATTCTTATTAGTGATAGGATATCTTCCTTTAGTTTACCTGTGTTTTCTGCTTTTTCTTCTTCCTCCTCCTGTTCTGCTTCTTATTCTCCATATATTCACTGGGAATCAAACTTTATTCAAGGAAAGGAAACTGCTGAATATACATAGGGGACAGATGTATTCTTGAAAATAAAAATTATGCTTGAGGCTTTGCTTTGCAGTATGCTAGCTTATCCCTCCCCCCAGCCCCAATGAAAGGAATATAAAAATGGAATATAAACTGAAGCTAGGTGTGGACCTGGCCTGGTTGGTGTCACGAAAAGTGTTTGCTTACATGCTGGGAAGTTAACTTCTACAATATAGTCATGAGTTGACAGATTTCACAAAGTTTTCTTGATTTCTAAATTCTTTCGACTCTTCCCCGCATTAAAATCTTTCTTTCTATACAAAACAGTTTAAGGTGTTGTTTTTTGGTTTAATCTTCATAGTTGTTGACATTCTTGGAAATATCTAACCTTACTTCATATCTCTTTCTCTGTGGTCATAGTGTCCTAAATTAATTTATCTATTTCCATGTGCCCTTGGATGTGGTTGTACAAAATAGAAGGAAATAAATCTAATATTCTTAGGGCAACTCAGCTCAAACACTTCTTTGAATGTTATATAGTAGAACTGGGGAGGTAATTAAAACTTGGCGGTTCATCTGAAAATGTCTCTATCTACTTAGAAAAAACAAAGTATGGTAAATTGATGGAAAGCATTCTAGCAGGGTAAGATGTAATGAGCAATCTGTCTGCCTTCTTAAAATATTAAATATTAATATTTGTAAAATATTAAACTAGCAATTGCTGTACGTTTTGTGGTTGTCTGTATTTCTCCCCCTCTTTCTTAGTGCTACTATTTCTAGCAGAATGAGATGTGCTAAGTCATTTGGTGATCTAATCAATAGTCTGCAGAAACACAAGAGTTCAAAAGCACAAATACAGGATAGAAGATCCACGACACAACAGGCAGGTGCGGTATGTCTGATGCACGGCCACCCAGCAATTACTTAAATAATTTTAACAAAGAATTAAGAGAGTCTACCAGTTGCGGAGTTGATCAATTCCAACATGATCAATCAAAAGTCATTGCGCAACTAGGGTTGGCCACATCAGTAAGAAAATGCAGGAATTTTCCAAAAGGGAGGCAACTTGTTTTGTTGCCATTGTTGCTAAGGAAAAGTTCCCAGGCCACATGTAGCCCCTGAACCCATTTTTCTGGTTCCCAGAATGCCAGCTGTACTGCCAGATTTTGGTTTCCTGCTATTCTAAGCTAGGAAAGGCATGAAAACTCTAAGTATAAGCCTTGAACTTGTTTAACTGCAGCTCAATCCACAGGAGGGGTCACAAAAGTCAAGATGGCAGTTGTGGCAGCAGGATCAAAGCCTCCCCCTTTGGACTCAGGTGCGGCATTGACACGTGTGCAAAAAGGGTGGGGCTGTCCACTACCAGAATACCGTGTTGATATTTTGGACCCCTAATCCTGCAGACACCCTGCTTAGCAGAGTTTCAACAGCAAAACAAAGCAAAAACTATAAAACCACCTCTTCACTGGAAAAACACAGTAAATCACAGGATGTCTCTGCCAGGTTTATGTAAAATGGGTCAGGGTTCAACAGTGGGATCACAAATGCCATCATGTCAATTTTTACTCCCCATCGTAGCCATTACAACTTCTCTGTCTTTCAAGAAAATGCTCTGATTTTCCCATCTAAATGTATACATCAGTATTAATACAAATCTAGAGTTTTCCTACAAACAGGGTTGAGTGGTTTCCCCATTTCATTCTTAACTCTCAGTTTGTTGAGTAACAGGGATGTCCACAGGGTGTGGTCACAAAAGCAACGTGCATAAAAACAGGCTGAGATTTTATTGCACCTCTGTGGCTCCCATCTTGACGTTTTTCATCAGGCATCACTGCTGTTATTGTTACTGTTTATTAATTTTCTGTTGTTATCCAAATCCACCGTTGATCTTGCTGTTCATCACTGAAGACAAATTCCTTGTATATATTTTATACTTGGTCATTAAAGTATTTGTATTTGTATTTTGTATTTGTATAAGATAAATAGAGTGATGAGAACTAATCTCATATTTTCCAACTAATCTAGTATATTCCATATTTTCCAACTGGAGAAATTTAGGAAATGGAACCAAGCCATTGGTTCTTCTTCTTGTCTAGTGATGACCTCAGTCAGACCTTCTATCCTTACTCTCAGCCACTGCTTGTCTCATCACTTGCTCAGTCGGCAAAGGGCCTTCTGAAGCAGCAAGTGTTCCATTCTTAAGTTGCTGCACTTCTCCAGCGTTGGGATCAGAAGCAAAACTCTCCTGTTTCAAATTCACTACCTTATCCCCTGTATGCTGGTCCAAGTTCTCCTCTGATCTCTTGATTGCATCACTCTTTTTAATTTCAAAAAGTGGCATTTACCAAATGAAAGATGATTGCACACAAAACAACAGCTCTAAAGCAGAAGGTCAGGGCAAATATTTAGGCTTCCGTTTCCTTATTTTTCTCCATTATTTAATATTTAAAGACACGAGAGACTGTTTTGTCTGACTGAGGAAATCAGTGCCTTGACCACAAGGTCATCGCTTTTCTGCATGGTTTGTACAAGTTCAGTGAGTCAGTGCATTCAACAGGATTCTTCTGGCAGGCTGTGATCACTTGCTCACTCGCTAGATCCATTTTCAGTCCATTCCTGAGACTCTAAGAAAATGGCTTTGAATATCAGTGGCCTAGTAGCCCTGCTTTTATTTTATGCCCTGACTTTAGCTACTGGAATATGGGCTTCCCGGAAAACTAAACAGAAGGAGCACCAGAAGCCCAGTGAAATAGCCATAGTGGGAGGCAGGAACATGACCTTTTGCACTGGATTGTTCACAGCAACTGGTAAGTACAAAGGTTTCAGAATGATAAGCTAGCATCCATCACTCTTAAAGTGAATGCAGGACTGGTGTGCCAACAAAAAACGAGCCAAAACAAGGTTAGTCAAAATCCAGGGATTGGGACCAGCATACTTTTAGTCATGAATGAGCGAATCCTCCCCAGCTAACTCAAAGACCAACCTAAGGAGGCTTCAGAAGGCTTAATCATCATCTGGACAAAGAAAAACGGGAAATTGAAGGGTGTACAATGGCTTTCTTGATCTCTTTAGGAAGGTGTGATTGGCTGGCTGGCAGGCAGGAACAATGCACAAGAGTGTTCTTGGGAAGGTGGCAGGAGACTCCATTACGATATTTAGCGGTAAATCACACTTCTTATTTGCAATGTTTGATCAGTCATCAAACATTGCAAACTTGGTTTGCTTTAGTAAAAGTAAGTAGACCAAAGTAAGAGGAACATATTCCTCTTGTCGGCAGTTTTTTAGAAGAAATAAGGCAAGTGGAGATAGGTCTTGGCTAGAAAGGATGGAGCAGAGAAAGCCAAGAGTTATATAAAAGTTAATGAATAAATAGGGAAGGATGGAAAAGACACCAACAGCATTATGGTAGGCATCATTCTCTGGATGTAATTGTTCCTGCAATTAATATCCCATAAGATTTGATACATTTATATAATAAACCTTATCCATGTCCAAGACTCAGTTGAAAGAGTTGGCATTGCACTTTAAAGTCCTATGGGGTGTCTGATCTCTTTTCCATGGGCTACTGGTGGTCCTCATACCCAGCTTTGCAACTCTTAGACTCAATAACAATGGTGGTGCTTCTTAAATTTGGCAGCAAGCCATCACATTTGACTATTTAAATGAGAATACTAAAATGGAAGCTATAAAATATAAGACTGGTGTTACAACCCTATTTTTCGTTTTTTAAAAAAGCCTATGTCCTCCCCCAAATCCTTGAAAATCTAGCTTACCTTTGTGATATCTTGATGTCATCAGCCCATCCTTATGGCTTCTGGCTGCCAAAAACAAGTTTATGGAAGTATTTGCTCCATCCTTTTGTGCTTTAGGATCATGTTCCAAAGCCCAATCTACAATCAGTAAAATCAGCAGGTGTTAAAGAAAAAATCTTTCATTCAGTGACTCCTACCCTATAAAATCATACAACATACCTGCCAAACCTAGAGGCCATGTGTGTTTATTTGAAAAGGCTTTTACAGCTTCCTTATGTTAAGAGAAAAGATTTTATAGCGTCTGGTGCTGATGTATACTTGAAATTGTAGTGCGTTTCAGCTGGATTGTTTTTAAAATACGCAATAAACCACTTTGGGGAGGCCATAGATTTGAAAGGCAGCTAAGAATATTCAATAAAGAATTGATGATTTAATAAATTGAGGATTTACTGCCTCATTTAAAACTTAATTTAAAGTTTAGGATACAGTATTTAAAACTGTATCCTAAGAATCTATGAAGCACATTTCTCTCTCTCTTGCTGTATGAAACATTACAAAACAGGTGTTATCATATGCAGTGTTGTCCAGATCTTAACACATCATTACAGATTAATTACTAATTACTTCATATTTATTTTCTAACTAATCCAGTTCCTCTGGGTGATGACCAAATGAGTAGCATTTTCCTAGTGTCCAATCAACTGTCTAAAAAGAACTGAATGGAAAATTACCAGTGACAGGAACAACAACAAAATGAATAGAGAGAACATATTCAAACATAGTCTGCTAAAGTAAGATTCTGATTTCAGAAAGATGAATTGTTGTGGATGACAAAAATTGCATCAGTTGAATGTAGGGCCATCCAATATATGCCAAAGAATTCTCGGCAGCAGTGAAAATTTCCATGATTCTTGGCGAGAAGTCAAATCCATTAAAACAATGTTTACTTGCCTTGTAATTATCCATGTATCCTTTATTAACCTCATTTCCCCTTTTTGGGGTTTCTTTCAGCAACATGGGTTGGAGGAGCTTATATCAATGGCACAGCTGAAATTGTCTACCTTCCCTTGAGAGGACTGGCATGGGTTCAAGCTCCAGCAGGCTTTGCTTTGTCTCTCCTTGTTGGTAAAGATTTTTTAAAAATTTGTTAACTAACTGTGGGGGGACAGATGGATGGACCCCAGTTTAAAAATACTTAAATCTCTCTCCAAGAGCTTTGTGTTTAATTTTATCTCAAGTTATCTGCCCTAGTTTGTGCTGTTATCAATGATCAGAAGCACAATTCCATTTAGTTGGAAAGTACATGAATGACTGCTCCCTTCAGTGGCTTGCACCCTTCACTCAGAATGATGCGATGTCTCCTTTGTTAATACGTATGGCTCATCCTGGGACCTTCCTCTTGTTCATCAGCCTCTGTGGTGCCCATGTCAATCATTCCCCTTCCCAGAACGGTTTTATAACCTGTATTGCTGAGATAATCTGATACTTTTTCCTCTGAGATTCCTTCCTGTGGTCTCATCTTAGAGTGCTGAAAAAGGCATTATTCATTATCTCCATGTCAGAATCAAGACAAACAGTTTCCTTTCCTCTCCAGGATCTCACTACACTCTCTCCTGTCAAGCACTGTGTGCTTATTAGATGTGTAGAAATGCAACTCACTTAATATCTCAGGTTGTGCACAAAGTCTTCTGTTGTAGGTTATTTAGGATTGTTAATGTCGTTCTATGTCTTAGAGCTTTTCCTATACTGTTTCTTTGATATACTCTTATTTTTGTTTTTACCCTTCTTGGTCTTGATTCTGTTCTGTTATTATTTGCATTTCCCATCACTGGGCACACTCCCTTTTTAGATAAGATGTTGACAAAATGTATGTTCACTTCTTCCTATCAGCTCCTAAAAGGAAAAGGCAGGCAGTGGTAGACTGGTCCACAGAGGACCCAGCCAGCTGCCACAGAGGCTTTCCCTAAGTCAAGGATCACTGTGTCTTCTCTAGTACCTGCTGCAAGCTATGGGGCTTTACAGAGCTCATAGAATCACTGAGTTGGAAGAGACATTGGAGGTCTTCTGTTCCAATCCTCAACCTAGGACAGGGATACTCCAACTCTCCTAAACAAATAACTGTCCAATCTTTGTTTGAGAAACTCCAGTGATAGAGCACCCATGACTTCAGGATGCAGATTCTTCCACTGCTTCATATTTCTCCTGACTAGGAAATTCCTCCATATTTCAAGTTTGAATCTGTTTCTGTAAGGGTTCCACATGTTGGTTCTTGTCCTACTGTAGAGCACTATGGAGAATACATCTACACCCTCTTCCCTGTGACTTCCCTTCAAGTATTGGAAGACTACTATCATGTCTTCCTTTAGCCTTCTCTTCTTTAGGCTAAATTGGTCCAGTTCTTTGTATTATTCTTCATAAGAATTATTTATTTACATTTATTATAGCCATCCACTCCAGCAGAGTGATAGATTTAGTCTCCAGTAGATTTAGCCTCCAAGACCCTCACCATCTTTGTTCATCATTGGGCATTTATAAAGGCAGCAGAGACAAATATTTACGATGCCCAAAGATTAGCATAAATTCAAAATCAACAGAAGCAATAGTAAACTGTTCTAGAATATATTTCGGTGAGTTGGTGGGAAATAGAGGTGGTGAGAACTGTTTATGTGCAATATCTTTTGGGATTACCATTTAGGGTTACATAAATTGGCTCATGGTTGTATATTGTGAATCCAGATGCTACTGAGGAATAGGTGTTATTGTGGTTAGAAAAGAAACAGCCAGTTAAAGCTTTGATTGGGGCATGAGAAGTTCTGCTGTTGAAATTTAACGGAGTAGTTTGCTACCAAAATTGGTGTTGCACCACCTGGAAATGGATTAGGAAAATTAAACTGAAAAACGAAAAAGGATCATACATGTTTGCAACGTATCAATGAACTTACCTAAAATTTTAGAAATAGTTTGGAATTTGGAACCTACAGTATTTATTATTCTATTGTTTCAGATGTCTCATTGATAATCAAATCGGTTGAGTGGGTATATATTTATTAAGTATTAGTTTATATCCCACCGTTTCATTTTGTTTTGATGCCACCTTCCTCCCAATTTAGGTCCTACTTATTTTTCTGGCCCCATACATTTTCGAATGTAACTCTCAGCATGCCACATAACACTGATTTTCAGGGCTAAGTGCAAAAGATATGGCCCGTCCCAGGGCTAGCATGTCACTTATGATCAATAGACCAAGTGGCCCCTTTCAACTCAATCTTCACTGCTCCTTGGGTGTGGGTGATTGTGAGAAGGCTGAGAAAGAAGTGTGAGGAATTCTAGAACTAAACAATCCACAAATGAGAGAGGAGTTTGTTAGCAGTTTATTTCATAAATGACATTTTGGTTTGGCTTGCAAAAAGCTCAGGAAGGAGAGATTCAAAAACATTCAAATAGTCTGCCTTAATGAACTTACTGATAAAAGAAGGCTGAAGTTTCCTTTCTCAGTTTCAAGATTCTCTACCTTACCCTAATCCTTACCTAAAAGCATCTTATAGAAGCCTGTATAATTCTTGCCATTTCATTATGAGAGACTTGACACTGGGTGGCCTTGAAGAGTCATTGTCTCTCAGACTAACCTTATTTATGGGGGAAGGAACATTTTTATTTTTTATTTATTGAATGTATATGGCCGCTCATCTCACATACATAACCCTGGCTAGGTGGCTAACAACAATCCACAATAATAAAACCTCCAATGACAATGTAGAAAACAAAGACAAAATAACTATAATACAATAGCTGAGGCACCATAACTGACTCACAACACAACTACACCTCTGTTGGACTCAATTAACATCCTGGTCTGGTGCTTGGGGAAGAGCCAGGTCTTCACAGCCTTCTGGGAGATGAGGAGCGTTGAGGTCTTCTGGATCTCAACAGTGAGGTTGTTGCAAAGGGCTGGAACCAAGAAGGCATGTCTCCTAGGTCCCATCCACCAAATAACATTATTTAACAGAGGGGATTTTGGGTATACCCATCCTGTCAAATCTGGTGAGATGAACAGAAACACTTGGGGAGAGGTGATCCAGCAGCAATCCTGGTCCTGTCCCATGTAGGGTAGTAACCAGCATTTTGAACTGCAAGGCCTTTCCCTTTGCGAAGATAACTGATTGTAATACAACTTTTTTCTTTTTAAACAGGGGGGTTGTTCTTTGTCAACCCCATGAGAATGAGAAATTATGTGACTCTGATGGATCCAATCCAAGAGATCTATGGGAATGTGATGGGCTGCCTTCTTTTTATCCCCCCCTTGATCGCTGACATATTCTGGTTTGCTGCTATTCTTGCCTCCTTAGGTAATACAATGTCTTTCACTTGTCTTGGCTGAAACTAAATTTAGCCACCTTGAAGCCAAGAGAAGATTGGCTTTCCATCCCATAAATAATTTATTGATTTCTGAAGGTATTTTCAGAATAACTACTCTAACTGTGATCCGGGGATATTTGTAGCTCCACTTGGTTCACGTTTCTGAAGTCTATTACATAAACAGGGAAACTGAGATTATAAATGCAGTGATTTTCTCTAAATAATTTAGAAACACAACAGAAATCTATAATTCAAAACTAGAGGTGAGGTGAAAACACTCTTGCATGTACATAAACTGGAGTGTCAGAAGTTTTAAAGGTCCTTTATTTCCAGTAGTGGTATTTTTAGAGGAATATTCAGTCATGCCGTAATTCTTCTCTGCAGTCTTAAGTGCCTCAGTTTAAGAATAGTTCTGAACAGCAGACGTGCTGTTTGTATCAAGTAAGGCAGAGAATATACATTCAAATATTTCACCTAAGATCATTCAGTATGGTAGCCATTTTATGAATGGAGATCATAGAATATGGTGGTCATTTTAACATCTGAAAATAGAATTGATAGTGATTCCTTGACTGCAAGGACTCATAAGTCATAGATCAGCCTGGTCCTAATGGGTCAGCTTCACCTCCCAGAATTTCAGTGGAATGGCCAACAAGTGGGAATTCGGGAGTTGTCAGAAGAATGTTTATAACAACAACTATGATTTTGTTACGAATGGAATGGCTATTTCATATATCATATAAATTAATATATTTGGGTAAAAGAAATTGCATAGCACAAAATGTACTGTTCCATTTCAGGCTGTCTCTTTTCTTAGGAGCAACCATGAAGGTCATTTTGGATATCCAGGGTTATTTTTCCATCATTCTTTCTGCATGTACAGTAATATTGTATACTTTGCTGGGAGGTCTGTATTCAGTGGCATATACAGACGTGATACAACTGATCTTTATAATAATCAGCCTGGTAAGTTCCTGTCCTGTAATGTTACTACTCACCTGAACTATTGGTAGTGATTGAAAATCCAGAATGAAACACCAGCATGGTTTCATTGTCTATGACAGTGTTTCTCAACCTTGGCAACTTTAAGATATGTGGACTTCAACTCCCAGAATTCCCCAGCCAGCAAGCTGGTTGGGGAATTCTGGGACTTGAAGTCCATACTGTATATCTTAAAGTTGCCAAGGTTGAGAAACAGTGATCTATAAGATGCCAACATATAAAGAATTTTAGGACATCCTATTGCATGAATTGGGAGATAATCTGGACATTCAATAGCCTGAGCCTCACGAAGGAGAATAGAGCACCCTACGAGTGGAAAAGAGGAGCTACATATATGAATGAAACAAGTGGAGCCAACATAGCCATGATAAACTTAAAGCAGAGGTGGGATCTGGTTTAAGAAGGAGGGCCAAGCCCAAAGAAGTAGGTGGGGTCATAACAAAGAAATGGGTGGGGCTAAGACACGAAAGCAGTGAGTGATGCTATTTCAATTCATTTATATTTTGTTTAATTAATTCAGTGTCATGACTGTGGAGCACATGGAATATTTTGAATGCCAGAAACCATCCAGAAAACATTATTTCACTTCTAATGTTTCTGTTTTTGCTGCCAGTGGATTTGTATCCCTTTTGCCATCATGAACCCTGCCACAGAAAATATCTTTTATACGGCTACCCACAATATATTCCAAGCATCTTGGATTGGAAAAGTAGAAATGGATTATTATGGAAGATGGTTGGATGACTTCTTATATTTGGTAAGATCTGTTCCTGAAGTGGATGGGAAATTGGGGGCATGCTACACTTATTCTGTCCAACTAAATCATAAAAATTGTTGTTCTTCTAAATTAAGGACAAGCCATGTTCTTCTCACCACAAAGAAAACTGGGAGGTCCCAAAATGGAGATGGAGATTCACATGCAGCCCATTCTCTTCTAGATGGACTGGAAAACTGCATTTCCACAGCACATTGAGAAAACTGCAGTTCTAAATTAAAGATGAAAGGCAGTTAATAATGTCAGGTCTGGCTTAATACGTATCAGACTGGGATGATAACCTAAGATGGCGGAAGTTGGAGAGCTGCTTGAGGTTGTTTTAAGAAAGGCAAATGGAGGCCAGAATGCTAGGATGCTCCAGAAAGGAAGCTGTGGACATGCTACAAGAGTTGCCCATCATGCCTTGTGTTAAATGAATTTCCCAGAGTCATCCTGAGTGCTAGGTTAAAGGCATCTTTGGTTTGCTCCATGTGGGCCATTAGCATCCTATTAAGATTCAACTTCTTGGCCTTTGGGCTAAGATCAAGCATAGTATCTGTTTGTATTTCAGTTCAGTTCAAGATTCTACTTTTCTTCCAGGTTCTTGGGGCCATCCCATGGCAAACCTATTTCCAGCGAGTTCTCTCAGCTTCTTCCACCAAAGAAGCCAGACTAATTTCCTATTTTTCTGGACTGGGCTGCTTCATCATGGCTATCCCTTCTGTACTGATTGGGGCGATTGCTGCCTCCACAGGTAAATGTGGCTGGACAAGAACTGGAAAGGCAGAGCCACAGTTTGGGTGGTTCAGCCCTAGTAGTGCTGTTGTCCTACTTTGGGGGTGTCATTCCTCTATGTCAGTGTTTTTCAACCTCAGCAACTTTAAGATGTGTGGGCTTCAACTCCCAGAATTCCCCAGAATTCTCCCAAAATTCTGGGAGTTGAAGTCTACACTTCTTAAAGTTGTTGAGGTTGAGGAGCACTGCTCTGTATAAATGCTGGATGCAGGAATGATTTTATCTTCCTTGTATCCTAGTTAGGTCAAGGACCCCTAGTGTAAAAAGAACTATGGATACAAAGCAGTGTCACAGTATAAAGGGTTATAGAGCTGACCTTGGGGAAGGTATGAAAGAGCCATTAAGAGGGAGAGGAAGGACCAAGCTGTTAAGGAGGGACTTGGAGAAAAGATTACACAGTCCAGAGATTGAAGGAAGTGTGAGAAAGATACTCAAAATAACCCCACTTTGGTTTTGTTTGGTACAAGATGGAACAGAAAGAAACTTGGACAAGCTTTCAAGATTTTGTTTATACACCCTATACCAATAAAGTAGTATTCTTGGAATCTCTGTTTCTTGACCTGGCCTCTCTCAAAGTGTGTGTGTGTGTGTGTGTGTGTGTGTGTGTGTGTATTTATTTATTTATTTATTTATTTATTTAAATGTATTGGCCACCCAACTCCAGTGGACTCTGTTGACACATAGGCACCCACCAGCTCTAGTTACATATTTCCTGTTAAGTCAAGGATCAACAACATAGCATCTCTGAGAGAGCTGGCATGTCCATGACTCTCTGGTAAACTCACAACATGTTTGATTTTTTAAAAATTAATCCTGCTTTGGCATTGCTTTCACTAATGAAAAAGTGGGTCAGAAATTACATAGACCCACACATGCGCATATCCCACATTTCACAAGGTTTCTGTCTTCTTTGATGAGGCCTTGAGTGATATGGTACATGAATGGTGGTATCTTGTGTGAAAATGCTGCTGTGTCATCAAATTTTAGCATTCTTGACAGAATCTACAAGCCTCCGAGGTGAAATCTCATGCTGTTTGATGATCCTGTGGTATTTCTATCATTTTTTAAAAACAGTTTTGGGAAGATGCGGATCATCATGGATAGTAGCCCAGAAACCTAGCCAGTGTGTGTATATTTTGGTATACTGTATGTATATAGTTATATTTGTAACTATATATATTTCACAAAGTGTATTCAAAGCAGCAGATAAGAAATCAAATATTAAAACTACTATAACCGAACCAATAAAAAAAGAGAACGAACATAATAGCTTACATCGAAAAGGGACTTCAAAGGCCAACTAGCCCAGTTGCACCCCTGCAGAAACTAGACCCTTGGTTCATTAAAGGTCATCATGATCTGCACCTGTGGTTGGCAGGAAACAGGCGGGTTGAATTCTGAACCAACCTTTGAAAATTACACTTCTGTATTTCCTTTTTGAGACTGGAACCAGACAGACTACGGGCTCCCCACGCCAAATGAAAGAAACGAGTCCGCTCTCATACTTCCGCTAGTTCTTCAGCATCTCTGCCCGGGGTACATCTCCATTGGTGGCTTGGGCGCCATAGCAGCTGCTGTGATGTCTTCTGGGGACTCTGCTTTGCTCTCTGCGAGTTCCATGTTCGCTCACAACATCTATAGGAAAATATTCCGGAAAAAGGTAAGTGGTTGATGGTTAATGTTTGTCTCACAAATGATACAGGAAATTCCTATTTTTTAAAAAGGCTCTCCTAATATTTAAAGCTTCCTAGTCATAGATCTTTTGTGTGAGAGAGAATAGAGTTAAAAATGGTCATACCTAGGAGCATGACAGGTATGTTAAAACCCAAGATCTACACAATGGCAGGCAAGACGTCACATTCAAAGCCCTGCCATGTTCCAAAGGGGTGGGGCTTCTATCATGATACCACACCCATCCTCATGCAGATTTTGATCCTCCCCCTGTGGACACAGATGGCTGGTTTGTTCATTATCCACAGATGCAATGAATCTAGTCATGGAGATTTAAACTCATTCAAAGTAAAGAGGCATTCTGGGACTATGTCTCCATCAGCCTCAACTTTCCTTCCTATTCCCTTCTCCCGCTTTTCACAATTTCCTGGTGGAACCTTTACTTTTTAGTTGGGGAACACCAACCCACAAAGCAGCCCTGCCTTTTCTGTTTCCAGTCAGCCTTTTGTCATCTTCTTTGAACAGCTGGTTCTTTTCTTTTTATTCTGAACGCAACTAAGGAAATACTTTATATTTTCTCTAGCGTTCTGACCTTTCTCTTTTCTGATGCCAACTCTTCTTTTTTGACCTATCCCTCTTTATACGCGCTCGGGTTTGCAGTAAATGAACATTTGCATGAATGAAAGAGGAATTAAAAAATTTAGAGTCATTCTTTTTTAGGAGATTAGGACCTACGTGCAACATTCAGCCTGTTAATGAATTGGCACCCATCTCAATTTGGAGGCAACGTTTTTCCCAAAGTACTTTCTCTCCCTCTCTTTGTTTTTTTACAGGCAGCAGAGAAAGATGTTTTATGGGCAATGAGAGTTTCCATGGTGATATTTGGGACAATTTCAGCAGCTCTGGCTTTCTACTCCCATTCGATTTATGACCTCTGGTTCTTGGGCGGAGAGCTAGTGTATACTCTCCTCTTTCCCCAGCTGTGTTGTGCTTTGTTTCTTCCCAGCACCAACACCTATGGCTCAATGGCTGGGTTCTTCCTTGGCTTTCTTCTACGTCTATTGGCAGGGGAGCCATCCCTGAAGATCCCCCCTGTGATCTGTTACCCAGGATGCTCAGTTGTAGAAGGTGTCCATGTTCAGCTCTTTCCATTCAAAATAGTCACCATGCTGATCACGCTATTGACCATCTTCTCAGTTTCCCATCTGGCCAGCTTTATGTTTAAGAGCAATATCCTTCCTGCTGAATGGGATGTCTGCCAGGTTATTATGGATGACAGAGTGCCCGTTCCCTTCTACTGGGAAGAAAGGCAGATGGATGTACAAAACAATCAAGAATTGTGAGCAGTTATGAAGATATTTGACAACGTCATTCTTCTGTTAACACTGATTGTGGGAGACTCTTTTGATCAATGAAAGAAAGTCGTTCCTTTGGAAATTAAGCCAGAATTCAAAATTGCAGCAGCGTCTTCGCTGGAATAGAACCGCCGCTGCTGGAACACCATGATTTTGGAAGCACCTTTGATTGGGGATCTGAGCTTGTTTTATGCCAAAAACATTAATTTGGAGTGTAGTTAGGGAAGTGCTACTTACTGTTTTTACTGAATATTTATTTTATTTAATATTTCAGTTCTGAGGCTACCTGACTCCACAGTGATTCTGCATGGCTTACAATTAAACATTTAAAAGAAATGCAAGAGAAAACAACAGAGAATATGTTGCTCTTCTTTGATTCCTGCAGTGAAATTATACAGAAAAATCAACACTGATTACGTAGCACATTTAACAACCCATGCTATGTTCACAGGGAGAGTGCTGTTATAGTCTGACCCCGCTTTATACTTCATCCAACAATTAGAAACTAAATACAAATCTGCAAAGACCTTCATTCTTATCAACCTAGTCACCTAAAACATTCTTATGTTATTAATAAATCCATTGAACAAGTAAAACGTGCCATAAAATGGTGTCATGGACAGCATGCTAGATTTCCAGGTTACTCCATTCCATTAGGACCTTGTGTTGCTTTTGTATATCTACAAACTTCATATTTTAGGCTTACCAAGTTGCTTTCTGTGATTATTTTAGGTCTGCCCAAGCCATGTGAATGCACGTTTCCCCTTCCTCCAATAGCAGACATTTTTATGATGGAACCTACAACACCCTCTCAAGGTTCTAAATCTGCTCTGGCCCCAAAACTTCCAGACTGGATATTCTGTTTCCGTTGTCATTCCTGATAGAAAATCCAACCTATTCACCCACCCACCCCTTCATCTGCAATGTAACTTTCTGAATGCATACATTTTCCTTACAAATTGTAGAGAATCATCCATATCTGTAAAATAATGGGAAATGCTTTGTTCTACCACACTGTTCTTCAGAAGAACTTAGCAACTTGGAGTCTTTGATTAATGCTTGTAAGTCTCATGGCTGACATCAGAGAGACCCTGTGTTTGCCCTGAGGAATGCATCAAAATAAACTGTATAGAAAATTTGAAGTTTCAGCGGCCTACATTTTGGTTCAACGTGCATAAGCGTGTCCTAGAATGATCCCCTGCAAGAATCTTCTGAAAAAGCACAATATGAAAAACTCCTTCTGCCAAGAATGTGAATAGGGGTTTCCTGAAGGCAGACAGTTTACTGTTAGCCTAATAAAATTGTCTGAAAGCCAGAGTTCAGGTTAAAAAGAAGAAAAAGAATAGAAACTGCCATCTTTGGGTAAAAGCTTTGAAATTTTTAATGCACTATATGGCAGATAGGAGCTTTTTGGCTCCTGCTAGTCTGATGCTCTTTCCTAAGTGCATTCTTAATTCCATTATTAATGACTTCAGATCCAAAAGAAACTTCAAAAACCCACAGGATATAAAGATGGCAAGAAAACCGAAGTCCTGATTTCTAAAGAGGGAACACATAGAAGATGTGCACAGCTGGAAATATAGTTCCTATTTTTGTTTAATCCCATGTAAGCAAAATAAAACAATATAACAAAGGAAAAAAAATATACAAAATATGTATCCTGGATTAAAGCACACATTTTTTCACAACTAATGAAAGGCTCTTATTGTCAGTATTCCTATGGCAGGCCAACTTTGAGGCATATCCTTTTTTATATATATAAGATCCTGGGATGATACTTCTTTCTTAGTATTATAAAATTATATTTGATAATGATACCTTTTTGTAAGGTTCTTGGAGGTTTTAAACTTTAATCAGAGGCTTCAAGGATTGAGGGCAGTCCCATACTTTTCCCATCCTTGGTCCACACTTCACTTCTTCCTAATTCTGCCCTTTGTTTTAACATTACCAAACTTCTTTTGGACTAGCAGGATAGGAAGAATATTGAAGCTTTTGAATTTTGGTGTTGAAGAAGATTCCTGAGAATACTGTGGACAGCCAAGAAAAAAAATTGATGGATGATTGAACAAATCAACCCAGATTTCTCACTCGAGCCACAAATGGCCAGGCTCAAATTATTCTACTTTGGACACATTATGCAAAGACCCAGCTTTCCGGGAAAGGCTCGAATACTGGGAAAGGTGGAAGGAAAAGAGAAGAGGATGACCAGCAGCAAGGTGGATGGACTCAGTTACAGTGGATGAGTGCACCATTGGAAGACCTGAAGGACCAGGTTAGGAACAGATCATCATGGAGAAAATCTATCTATGTGGTTGCTAAGAGTAGACACTGACTTGATGGCACATAATCAATCAAACTGCTTTTATCCTGAGCAGAAGGATAGTGTGGGACATCTTATTTCCAATGGGCCCAAAGCACCTCTCCCTCATGGAGATGTGGATTGGCACTCTGGTGTGAGGGGCTCCTCTCCCTTATGGGAAAGTGGATTGACAGTCTGATATGAGGGCTGGCAGGTAGCCTACATTCATAACACTTTCACTAACCTAATTTTCTCTGGCAGTTTTTCTGTTCTTGCTCTTGCTCATATTCTATCTCGCTCTTAGGTAGCTGCCAGTCCCTTCAAAGCTTTCCAGCATTTTATAACAGCTTGTTTTGCTGCCAGGAGCAGATGTCCTATTAAGATTTTATCGTGCAACTGCAGAGTTTGCCCATGAAAGGTTTTTTAATAAAGCAAATAAATGTGTTTGTTTGAACTCTGATCTAATAATATTCCTATTTCTGCAAATGCCATTTCTCAGGATGGTGTTATTTTGCAACAAGTCCACCACACATGTAACTCTCTACCTATTTCTTGGCGTGGGTTACTTTTGTTTTTCTTAAGGCTTGTACACGAGTGTCCTCTTAGTTCATAGGGTTCAACAACACTTTGTTGTATTGTACTTATTCACACTGAGCATACCTGCCTCTGTTCCCCAGTCTCATAACACAGTTTGAAACTCAGCAGTTGGCCTTTTTTTATTACTCCTGGCTCTCCCAACACTGAGAATACCATTGGCCCATGACGCCTTTTTTGCCTGGCCAATTGGGCAGGGCAAAAAATAGCATTCAGTCAGCGCCTTGCTCTTCCCCATCACGTATTTGCTTCTTGTATGTCTTATTTCCAAAAAAATCTAAGCAATTGGCACAAGAGGGAGCTACATCCACCAAGGCGCTATGCTCTCTGCAAAATGAGAATACCTTAGCAGGAAGCTGACCCTGTACTGGGAGCAGGAAAGGATAGGTTGAGCCTAAACCCTTGGATGGCTTGAGCCTGCCCATCAGCAAGAGTGGCAGCTGCCAAAAGAGAAGTGGGTCAACATGAGAACAGAGATGTACCACCACTTATCTGGAAATAAATTAGTCCAGCTGGCAAAAAGATATGAGAGTGTGAGATGAGCAGATACATGCTAATTTGAGAAGGTACAAAGCATCTTGGCAAAGCAGAGGAAAAATCACAACCATCCCATTCTTGCTTTGGAGGGCATAACTTGATTATGAAGCCTTTGCTAGAAGTTGCCTCAGCTGAGTGAACATAAAGAGCTTTGAGACAGCAGAACAAAGGAAAAGAAAGAACTGGTACATCTTGAGCTGGTTGACTGGTATTGGAAACTGATTATCAGACAACAAGCCCAGTCTTCACCAGCCTAGGGCCCACCGGATGAGTTAGAGATCAAATCCCACAATTTTTGAATTGCTGGACTGGGAATTATGGGAGATGAATTCCAACACAACTCATGAGCACTAGGTTGGGGAGGGCTGAACTCGATTATTTCTTTTGGTTTGTACGAGTAGGGATCTGGTGAAGATCTCCAGAGATATCAGCAGAGGATGATGTATGAGAGCCAACCAATAACAGTGAAATTAGGACTAAATACAGAGGTGAATGCCAACAATCTGGACATGTGATTATAGGAGGTCAAAACCACTTGAATACCATAGGTTGTGTCAGGCCTAGCCCAAGGAACTCCTGGAGACTGTGCAGGTTCAATCAGCAAGGTTTATTAGCTAGCGCTCATTTACAGAATCTTTTCAGACTGACCAGTAGTTCCCAGGCACAACTCTCTACTATCTTCTGGAATGTTTAGGGATGCGCCAGCTTTCTCCGCTTATCTCCAGAGCGTTGCTCTGGAGACGAGAGCACCGTTTTCACCCCCCTTCCTCCATTCCAGTCCATCACAGGTTGCCTCTTCCTCCAGTAGGGCTTTTGAAGATGAAGGTAAGATTCAATGAGATCAATCATTCCATTGATTTGCTTGTTTTCTTAGATTTATATCCATTTTTCTCCCAGAGTCCAAAATGGCATACATAATACCCTCTTCTCAGACCACACACCTGTGACATAGACTGAGCTGAGATATAAGGTGTAGCTTAAGGTTATTCAGTGAGGTTTCATGGACTGCATAGATTGGACCTTGTGTCTCTCCAAATCTAGCCCTAGTACAACACCCTAAACCAGTGTTTCTCAATCTTGGCAACTTGAAGATGTGTGGACTTCAACTCCCAGAAATCCTGTCAGCATGCCAATGTGGTCTGCTGCTCTTCCTGAGTAACTTCTTACTCAGTGCCCTTGATAATAATTTGAAGAAAATATACGGTGTCCAGGCCAAGTATGGAACAACCTATGTAGCTGCTATCCTGGCCAATACTAGTTTATTATACTGGAAAAATTAGCACTGGCCCAGTTGGGTTGGAAGAGTTAGGGAAGATTTACAAAATATTAAGAAAAGGGAAAAAAAAAATCTCTATTATACAGTGGTACCTCGGGTCACGAACGCTTCTGTTCACGACCAATTCGGGTCACGAACAGATCCGTTCGCAAAATTTTGCTTCCGTTCGCAAACGCCGGATCGGGTGACAAACAGGATCCGCGGCCATTTTCCCTCCCGTGACACGTGGTCGTGGCTTCCTGTAGGGAGGGGGACTCTCCCTCCAAGCAGTAACCGCCTCCCCACCCACCTTCCTGTCCTCCACGCCAGAAGTCACGTCGAGCAAGGTTAGCGTTCTCTCTCTTCGTACTGTACTTTGTGTTATATTTTTGTGGTTTAAAAAAAAAATACATATGGTTCAGAACGGATTAACCGTAATTACATTGAACCTTATGGGAAAATTTGATTCGGGTCACGACCAGAGTCGCGGAACGAATTAAGTTCATGAACCGGGGTACCATGTACCATCAGTAATATTAAACAAGTACAATATATAAAGCCACTCTTGTATCAATTTGACACTTAAAACTCTATTATTATAGTCAATCCAGAAATTAACAAAAACAGCCCAAATGGTAAGTATGAACCAGAATTTTCAATCCATCTGAGACAGGCTGATAATCAGGCAAAATGTAGTGCTATAAAGCCTTTAGGTCAAGAGAAACCCACATTTTAGATGTGGCAGAAGTCTATGGGGAGAATTATAATCTATAAATGGTTTCCAAGTTAAAATAAGTATGTCTTATTTTTAAATATGAAGTTATGCGTAACATTGATGTATACTCTCAAACTTGGTATCCAATTCCTTTTTAACATGCATCGTTCAATTGCACACATATGAAAAGGGGCGGAGCTTCAATTGCTCAGTGGCAGGCATCTGCCACTTTTATGCTGTTGATCCCATCCTGTGGATTCCACCAAGTGTGGAAGTGCCCTATGTCCAAGGCAAGAAAGGAAAATTAACCCTCTTTGGGGCTTGGATACCACAACCTAACTCCGAAGAAGTAACTAAGACTTAGCATACAGCAGCGTTTCTTAAACTTTTTGCCCTCAGGACCCTTTCCCCCTTTTAAAAATTATGGAGGGCCCCAGAAATAAAAATTTGTTTACATGGGTTGTATTTATGGATATTTACTGAGCTAAAAATTAAAACTGACACATTGGTAGAATATTTATTTATTGAATCATGTAAAAATAACAATATTAAGCCCATTAGATATTAACACAAATAAAATATGTTCATGAAAAACCCCATATTTTTTAACAAATTAAAAATAATGAGAAGAGTGACATTGTTGCAAATATATTCAATATCAGGCAAATAATTTTGATTGGTGGAGTCCCGGGTGCTCTCTGAGCTTGGTTGTTTGATTGCAGACATTTCATTACCCGACTAGGTAACATGGACCCCTGAGATGGTTTGGGGGACCCCCAGGGGTCCTCAGACGTGTTGGGTACTTTGGGACACCCTGACCTGAAAATGACTCTTCTGGATGTGCACCCCCTCCTTGACCTACAGTACCCTCTGAAATGTGGGAATGGACTGGATGGGTCAGTGAAGTAGCACAGGAAAAGATAACGCATCATCCGATGCTGTGAAAGTATCTTGTCTTTAAATTATTAAAGACTGGTTTTTAATAATTGCCATGCCTTGCGCCCTGGAGATACCAGTGTATTAAATTATTAAAATTAGCAGTTTGAACCAAACTGACCAACAAGTGGAGTTGTTTGAACCCGCTTGAGATGCCTGGGCCAAGTAGATATGCCTGCCGTTCTCAAGTTTTTATCCCACCATTATTTTGCACAACTGAAGGCAGCGAACCAAATGTTCCCACCTCTATTTCCCCCACCACAACAGCCCTGTGAGGTAGGTTGGGCTGAGAGAAAGAGAGAGACTGGCCCAAAGTCACCCAGCCGGCACCCAGTCTCCTCTTTCTAGCCTGGTGCCTTCACCCCACAACAAACCTTTCTTCTCCCCTCCCCTCCTTCCTCTTCTCCTTTCCTTTCATGCCAGACGTATATAGTCGCCCACCTCACACAAGCCGGCTCTCTTGCACCCCCCGCTCTCCCCCCGGCTGTTTCCCAGGCCGCCCACGAGCCCCACGGCTGAGCATCTCCCTCCGAGGGGCGTCCCAGGCGCCGCCAGGGCCGGGAGAGAAGCCATCTTCTCATGGGCCCGCCAGGCAGCCAGACGGGCTGGGACGCTCGCTGCTCAGGGCGAACGCTGCGCTCGGCTAGTCGCTGGCCCTCCGCCAGCCGCAGCATAAATCAATAGCAGGACTGGGAGGGCGTCAGCCGCGATGGGAGGCGGCCTTCACCTCGCGGTTCAGCCGCTTCTCGGAGAAGGGAAGAGACGCGCCCGGAACGCGCTCGTTGTATGGGACCTCCGGCGCCAAAGACGGGCTTCTGGCACCTCCATGCCGGCGCGGGGGCAGGTCTGGGGAGAGGGGAGAATCCCGTACCCGCCCGACCCGCCTTCTGCCCCGTGGGCCCCGAGGATCGTCTGAGTGAGCCCTAGCAGCCCTCTCCCCCTTTCTGATGAGGCCTCTCGACCGCCCACAGCGCTGCCGACGAGGAGCCCGACTCGGCTTGGTGACTTTGTGCCTGGCCGCCGAGTGGGCGCTGCAAAGTGAGTGCCTCGCGCGCCACGCCGCGCAGTCCTGGCTGCGTCCTTTCTCCGGGGAGACCCCCTTCGTGACCTCCCCCCTCCCCGCCCCGCCCCGCGGCGTCTTTTTCGCAAGGACGTTGAACAGGTGCGGGGAGGCAGCGGTGGGAAAGGGGCGCCTGTTGCATTTCTGCCTGGCGTCGGATCCAAACCCGGGTCAGATCCAAGCCATTCGCGAACATATGTTTTTGGAACAAGGCATTCGCGGCTGTTTGGGTCCCCCTCCCCTCCCCTCCCCTCCCCTCCCCTCCTCCTTCTTCCCCCTCCCCCCCAGCTGCTCGGGTATTGGCATGAAAAGCTCCAAGTCAGTTTTACTTTCTTCACCCCATCCTGTGGGTTCCTATTCGGTGCTCGGCAGGATTGCCATGCCTTGCGCCCTGGAGATAGCAGTATTTACGCACAGGCGGCTGGTTGCAGCAGAGGCGGGCAGCGGGAGCTTTGCTAAAATATCTAAGAAAAGGAAGCCGGGAGGGAGCGATGTGGTGAAGGGAGATGAAGGTAAAGTGAAAGCAACGGAAAAGAATCGGGGTTGTAAATACTGTAGTGAGAAAGGGTGTGATTGGCGACTAGCTAAATAAGCAGGAGCGCTCCACGTTGTGTCGTTTTATTGCTGGCTTCACGTGGCGACAGATTTCTTTTGCCCTCAGTTCAAGCCTTCTGAGCCTGTAGTTAAAACCATTTCTTGTGGCAGTGAGTTCCAGAGGTTGCCACTAGGTAATAAACCTTACTTTGCTGTTCTGTTACCAGTGAAGGTTCGGGGTGGCTCTTTGCATTCTGAGAAAGGGAAATAGTTTAGTATCTCCTGTCGCTCTGCACCATTTGCTATTTTTTGTAAACTTCCAAAACTTCATTACGTTTGATAAACTTTGCCCACCCCGCAAGTCATTTTTCTTTTGAACTAAAAAGTACCGCATGCCTTTTTTCATTTTCTTTTTAGGGCTGTACTTCAGTTCCTGGATCATTCATTCTGATCCTGCTTTCTGTAGGTTTTCCCTCCTGAGATACCCTTTGAAATAGGGTGACACAAACATCCAGACAGTAACTGAGAGCCAGTGTAATGTAGGGATTAAGGTGTTGGCCGTGTGTCCGGGAGATCTGGTCAAAGTCCCTATTTGATCATGGAGTTGAGCTCACTGGAATACTTTGACCCAGTCATTTTCTCTTGCAGAGTTCTTGTGGGGATAAAACAAGATTCCAGAGAAGAGGCAGGATATAAATGAAGTAAATAAATAATCACAGGTCATCCTCATCATCTACTAACAGTCATCAGCGAATTGACTTTTTATCCCAAGTCCTTTCCTGGTATTTATTTTTATTTTATATTGTATTTCATTATTTTATTGATTTGTAAAGCCACTCATCTCAACAAGGAACTCTGCGCGGTCACTAATTTTCAACATGCAAGCAGCTCTTAAAGGCTATGGAAATGAGTGGGGGGGAGAATGCAAGCTTATCGTAGCTACATTCCTGCCCCACCTTCTTTCCAATTTCTTCTCTTCCCCTCCCTTTTTTCTTTGTGGTGAGACATCATTGTTAGCTGGGCTGGGCAACATGTAGCACTGGATAGGGCATTACACTTATCTGAATTTGGCATGGACATGAATACAAGTCGGGGACTTCTGTTATTTTGTTTGCTGGAGTAGAATAATCCAGAGAAAAATTGGAATGCAGTGTCCCATGTTGGAAGACTAGTTGCAGGAAAGTTATTTGTACTATTTTGAGAGTAAAAGCTAGGATACGCAGGACTGATCTGGAGCTTTGCAGCTAAGTTAGAAACATGGTGGTTTTATGCAAATTCCAGCTTTCAGTTTACACTTCTCGGGCACAGGCACATGGATAGATATAGGATTAACTGCATCTTGATCACTAAAACACAGCTGCTCTGTTCCCATAACTTGCTATGTCCAAACGAATAAGAACTTATTTTTATTGGCTTACTAAGCTGCTAAGACATTGGCTGGGTTTGCATAACACTTTAGCCTAATCTAGCATCTTGTGCAAACCCAGGATGTTGAAAGCAAACTTAGATGCCTTCTGACATAACAATGGGCACTTTTTCTTCTGTGGGGGCCACAGTTGCCAGAGACTGGAGCTGAAGTGAGCAATGAAGAGGGATATCCACCTGCTTTCTGACACCATCTTTTTATCTTTGTGACACTCTGTGCATCCTCTCCAGGGGTGTCCACAAGGTATGGCTCAAAAAGTTAAGGTGGTAGCCACAAAGTGCAGTTAATGTTCCACCAAAGAGGTAGAGCTTCAATTACACCATTGTGGCTGCCATTTTGCCTTTTTTGACCTAACCCCATGGACACTTCCAAGCAGCAAGCTGCAACCAAGAGATGGATAGCTTGTACAGAGGTCTAAACTGATCTCTTTCGCAGGAGGTTCAAAACTGAGCTAAGGGGTTCCAGTGCTTAATAGGTAGACTGGCACATGGACTGTATGTAAACTAGAGTGTTTTTCATGTACATCTTTAGCAACACCTATGTGCACTTGATGCATGTGTGAATAAGACTCAGAGCCTCACCAACCTGAATTCTACTCCCCCCCCACTTCCACATACCTGTTAATTGTTTTTGGTTGCCCACTCTTAGGGAAACTGGGGCTAGCCAAAGGGAATTACAGAGACAAGCCAAACGCATCTAGGTGGCTGTTTTTATGTCAATAAATCTACTCTCTGCCTGGGTAGAAAAGAGCAGACATAAATACCACCCTAAAATGTAAATCTGTAATTTTCAGACAATACCAATAAATAGCAAAAGGTGGACAATAGCAAAGATAGATTAAAAAAAGTTTTAAAAAGCAATACAGGTAGTCCTTGTTTAGCGACTGCCTCGTTCAGTGACTTTGCAGTTACAACCATGATGAAAAAGTAACTTTACAACCACTCCTCGCATTTATGACCTTTGCAGGTCTGTAAAGCAAAGGAAAGCTGAAGTAAGATCATAAGCACACTTGTGGTTTCACTTAGCGACTGTTTCACTTAATGACTGAGTAGCTTGGCCCAAATGTAGTTGCTAAACAAGGACTACCTGTAGTAGGTAAAATTCATATTCAACTCCTGGTAACTGGTTTGGCATAGCCATGCTGTTTTCTTGGCAGCAGAACAGAGGTGGTTTGCCCTTATCTTCTAGTTAAGTTTTCTGATTCCCAGTCTAGTCTTCAGGTTTGGGATTACCTAGTGCTCTCCCAACCAAATATTAATTAAGTCCAACCAACTTGGTTTTTTTGAGATCACCCAAGATGCTGCCACCAGCTCAGTAGGAAAAGGTTAGAATTATCCCAACATACTGTATTAAAGATTGAGCAAGTTTTTGTTCAGGCTTTGTGTGGATGGAAACGTACAGTAAACCACCCCAATGGGGTGAAATCTTGTACCACTTAATTGTTGGATTTTCAGCTATGGAGGAAACCATTTGTTCTAACTGCTAGATTGAATTAACCCAAGTATTTTTGGCTGAGCGATTAAGTAGGATTTGAGAGTTCTAGATCTCAATCTGCCTATAAAGAGATAGTTGGGAGAGTCACTATTCATTGGTCTACGTTTCCAGAAAAGATTAACCATATAGGCTACTCTGATCTCTCTGAAAGCCACATGGCCTATACATACAGTGACCATATGTCCTTTGTTAAAAAGGACAGTCCTTTATTTCAGAAATCTGTCCTTTAGATTAATTTAATTTAATTATTTATTTTCTGGGTTTTGCTCTTGACTTTTCCTTTGTAAAGCAAAGTTATAAACGATTAGATTTTTTTTTAATCCTAATGATCCTCTTTCAGATTTGTCCCTTTCTCAGGTTTGTCCTTTATATTTTCCAAGAAAACATGGTCACTGTACCTAGACATGAATAAATAATAAGGCAGCATTGAAAATTAATGTCCATTGTGCTAATATAAGAACTACCTGGTGTTCTTGTTTTCTGATTCCTGATCTCAAGTCCAAATAACTGCTGCTTTTAAATCATTTTAAGAGCAGAGGCATAACTAGTTTTTCTGGTCAATGGCAGGTTGAATGATCACTGGGGGCGGGAGAGGTAGGATTTAAGAGGCGTAATCTGCGCCTTCTCAAAAAGTCTTTTTTCCTACCCTGAGATCCTTCCATGAGTCCCTGCAGAGCAAAATGTCTTGTCTTTTTCTACACAAATGCCAAATCACAAATCCAAAATACGCAGAGCAATTGTGTGGAGAAAAGTGTTGCATTTGCAGATTTCCAGGCAGAAATGACTGCATGCCAGTTCTGGTCCCTCGGTTTCTTTCCCAAAGGACAAACATTTCTGGGAGCAGAGTTTGCAAGATAGGAAGTATATCTGGAAATTCAGCTGTCATGTCAAGGAGAGATTGTTTTTAGTGAAGGAATACAAAAGGAATGCTGTAATGGTCTGTGAGAATAACCTTGAGCAGTTTCTCAAACTTGGCCGCTTTAAGATGTGTGGACTTCAGCTCCCAGAATTCCCCAGCCCACATGTGGGCTGGGGAATTCTGGGAGCTGAAGTCCACACATCTTAAAGTGGCTGAGGTTGGGAAACACTGATCTTGAGAGACGGGGAAGAGCCACAGCCTACCATCATGCAAAAGGTCTCTCAGCCCACAGAAGGAAAAGGGGCGTGGAAAGCATTTCAGAAGGGACCCTCCTTAGTTTTCTAGAGAGTAAAAGGAAAGGAGGGGAAAAATATTTTCAGTCTTGCAAGTTTCTGTTACTGTAATCTTACAATAAAGGTAGCATGCTTTGTCCTTTAGCAAAGGAATTATGTTGTTGTTCTTTCCTGATAGACTAATTACGATTGTTTGCGTATTTTCTTTCTGTGGCACTTGGTACCACAAAAGTATTGTTCTGCAATTGGAGGTAGAGAATTACAACTCATTTTTGCAGAGAAGGCAGCCTGGAATGCGGCCTCCCTGTTCTTTTCCTGTGCATCCTACAGATCTATTGGCAGGCAAATGAGTCATTAAGAGAAGCTTCCCTCGTCTCAGTACTTAATCTGACAAGTTCATGTTCTCTAGAAACATAGTGATTCCTAATTTAAATAAGATTTAAATTCGAAACAATGAGTCAAGTGGATGGAGTGAGAAATCACGTCTGACAACATCTGGAGCTATTTGTTCCATTGATGGTGAAGATGCACTTCTGAAAAAAATCCTGCAGAATTGTTTTTGTTCCATAGTTATTCAATCCTGGCCACGTTTACCAGAAACAACAGGATTTGGTGTCAGAAATCCATCAGTGCAATATGCTCATAAAAATTAATTTTACTTTCCTAGCCAACCTTTCATAATTTTATTTTCATATTCAACCCTTCCTGACAAACTGAAAGCAACATCAGTGAATTCATCTGTGCAAAAAAATCTTCTAATGGATATTAGCGTGAGAGACCGGCTCCCCCAGCACACTTTGTGTGTGAGTCTTTCCAGCTCCAAAGTTTTATTCGATTACCTAAGCTCAGGAGACATGCAAATCTGGCCCTTGTCAACTCCTGTACACAACCATGTTATCCTCAATAGGAGACTTAAGAGCAGATTTCTCCAGGTCATTCAATGGCTGGAATTCCATTCCATTCCAATAGCCCTTATAAGTAGAAGTTGATCAAAGGTTTTCAAGTTGAGCACAAAAACATCCTTGTAGTTTTCTTAGCAACAATTTTGAAGTGGTTTACCATTGCCTTCCTCCAGAATGTTTTTTCAGCTTCCCAGTCTGAGATTCCCTAGTCTCTCCCACCCAGTTACTAACCAGGACCAACTCTGCTTAGTTGGGTATTGCTATGTCTAGCTAGATTCCAAAGAACTACCAACTATGCTGGTTGGGGTGGCTTTCTTACTTGCAGTTTACATTGGCATTGTTCTGCATGGCAACTCCTGTTCTTTCATTCGTTGATCAAACACTACAGCCCTTTTCTTTCCTCCAGCCCAGAATATAAATAGTCTTATGATGATCTTTCTATTCCTGGACCCAGCTAGCTTTTCCTACTTTAGCCAATAAGGTCCTATCACAGCAACAAGGTATGAAAAAAGCAGTAGAGCTTTACTGCTCTTTTTCAGGGAAACATGGTTGGGTAACCTGTTGTTGTTGATGTGACATGTGTCCTGGGCATGAAAGAAGGATTTCTTTGGCATGATTGCAGTTATTTGATTGTCATTATCCTCAGGTGTCATTGTTCTTTGTGTTTTTATTCCTTATTTTTGTTTTGATACTTTTCACTCCTACGTTTGCCATCCAAAGTCACCATTGCGAGATGGGTGGCTATATAAATCAATATATTAAATAAATAAAAATCATCAGACTTTATCCGGGAAGATGCTTCAGGTGCCCGCATAGCAGATTCAGATTGTGATAGGACCTTCCCACTGCTTCAGCCCTTCCTTCCTGATGATCCACAGGGTAGCATAGGCTCCCTGCTTATTGGGTAGCCCTTTCTTTCCCCTAGTCAAGATCCACAGGATAAAATCTTTATCATCCTTCATGCCTGTGCACATGCACACACACACAAACGAAGCCCTGGCCTCCAATCAGTTCTTGTGGAGTTGTTGATTGACTTTCCAGGTTCTCCTGAAACAAAAAGCAGATGGTGATAGAGGAGAATACCCTGGCATCTAAAGTTAGGGACTGGCCAGCAGTAACCTAAAGTAGTCAATGGTTGGGTAGAACCCACCCCTTGACAGTATCATCTACTGGAGTGTGGACATCTACTGGATGTGTGGACTTCCACTCCCATGTTGGCCGGGGAATTCTGGGAGTGGAAGTCCATACATCTTAAAGTTGCTGAGATTGAGAAACCCTGATACTGCGTCACCAAGGAAGCATCATAGATTGTATTCACAGCAAAAACTATGTCCAAAAAAGAAAGAAAACCACTATAAAACTGAAACTGATAAACATGATGTTCTGTTTTTTCCATAGCAAGTTGGGGACAAGATGAAGGCAATGACTTGAAGACATAGTATTTAAAAATGGTTTGTGGATATCTTCATGCCATGGTTAAAGGGATATGAAGATGAGCCTTTTAGTCCAAAAAAACAAAAAGAGAAAAACTTAAATGGGTCATCAGACTGACAGGGGACATTCACTTGGTGAAGTTTGCTTTACCGTAATGCCTCTTGTTTGATTTTTCAGCTCAAGGAGGAGAAATATCCTTACTAGTATCACAACCGAACATCAATAGTTCCGTGGCTGAGAACGTTTTGCTGTCAGTAGCCTACACTGGTGAGACAAGCCCAGTGATTGAGTGGAAACACACATCAGCAAGTGGTACAACGAAAATAGCAGAATGGAAGCCTGGCATTTACGCCAACATATCCAGCAGTTACAAAGACAGAGTGAACATTTATGAAAATGGCTCTCTGCAGCTGCTGAAGGTGGCTATTAAAGACGCCGGTTATTACTTAGTCACGGTGAGAGACGAGTTGGGAATCATCATATATGGCACCATCCTGTTGAATGTTTATGGTATGGAATGAAAGGACCTCATCTTTTCTCTAATGTCCGATGCCCAAATTTAGCAGACGTGGGCCCTCTTCAGATTTATGAGCTTTACTTTCTAATAGAACTTCAGAGTCCATCTATCGGAAGTAAATTCCCAGCATGATAGCTAGTAGACCAAGAGCTAGGTGGGAAATAGTGGCTTGATCTGATAGCCAGTGTTAGTTATTTTTAATTTATTTACAGGGCTTTATAGGTCTGCTCCAATCAGCTGGTCCTGAGTGGTATACAAATGTGTAGTTTGGGTGAACACAAATACACAATAACCAAAAATTAAAACCAGAAACATGGAGTATAAATGACTATGTGCACCAGAAATGAGATATTCCAAAACAATAATCATAACAATAGTTGCTCATCCAGAAAGGCAGTGATAACAGTTCTGCTGCCAAACCTTGGTGAAATAACAAAGGGATGTCCACAGGGTGTGGTCAAAAAAGTCAAGATGGTGGTGGTGGTGGTGTGATTGAAGCGCTGTTTTTTATTTCGGAACAAACCATGGAAATTGCCAGGATGAAAAGAGAAGCCAAAGCCAACAATGACAGAGATCTCAGGAAGGAACTTAAAAAAGAATTTCAGAGAGTTGTAGACAGAGGTTCAGTTGCATTGTTCCAGACACCATCTTGACTTTTTTGACTATACTGTGTGGACGCCCCTGTCACTGACTTTCTGGAGGTGGGGGCGAGCATCTGAATTTTCTATTCCATACATGGGCAGGGCTTTGATTATACCACGCCCACCATTTTGCAAATTTTGACCTACTTCTGCAGATGACCGTAGGCAGATACCTAGAGACCAAGAATGTTCCAGGAATTTCTGTCTCTCACTTACAATATTATAACCCTAATATTAATCCAGGACTGTATCTACAAAACCCATACACTTCTAAGTAAAGCAAACAGCATGGGCCAACATCTGCTCAAAGCTAACCCTTCTGTATTAATTTTTTAAATATAATTATTTTCTTGTTCCTTGAAGTCTTAGGAGGAAAAAGTGGGTACGTGTGTGTGTGTGTGGTGCAAGAGAGAGGGAGAAAAAAAATGGCAAAGAAAAATCAAGGAAGGTTGATGGAAGGCCGGAATTGCTTTTCCCAGCAGCTTAAGTGTAGCTGATGCATCTGTGTGGTCCAACCTTACTGCATTATGTGTCTCCCTTCCTTAGAAATTCTGTACGAAGACTTGCATTTTGTGGTTGTCGTCTCTGCCTTTCTCGGTACTGCGTCCGCTGTTCTGATCTGCTTGATGTGGCTGTGCAATAAATCTATGCACTTTCTGCAACCAGAGAGGCAGCAACTCAGAGGTAATGCTCATTTAACATCACAGACTCTCTTTCCCGATTAGGGAAGGAAAATCCCAAGTCTTCTTGCTGGGTTTTGTTGTGCTAAAGTTTCCTGTTCACATTTCTTACCTTCAGAGGATGCCTTTTAAAATGTGTGTGTGTGTGTTTGCCTTTGAGTCAGTGTTGACTCCAGACAAGTCCCTTCAGTTTTCTTGGCAAGATTTCAGAAGTGGTTTGCCATTGCCTGCTTCCTGGGGCTGAATGACTGGCCCAAGGTCACTCAGCTGGCTTCGTGCCTAAGGTGGGATTAGAACTCACAGTCTCCCGGTTTTGAGCCTGGTGCCTTAACCACTATACCAAACTAACTCTCTTAAAATGTAGTTATTTGTTATTCTGTTTCTTTGTTTTTGACAAGCATGCTGTGTGAATCCAGCCATGGCTTCAGTTTGAGATAATTAACTCTAATTAATGTAATAAAACATAATTGAGAAAACCATGGTTTAGCATGATACGTGGTTTATTTAGCTTTGGCTTTTTTTTTAAATGAGAAAACATTCTGCTGGATCATGATTTGCTTTAATCTTGTTGAATGAGCCAACAAAGAAGAAAAGATCCCATAGGATGCTTGAGTAAAAATACTTACGGAAGAAGTGCCATTAAAAAAAAAAAATGCATGCTTTCAATAATTATTTTTGACTCAGGCTTCCTATGGGATTTTTATCTTTTTTTCCCATCTGCAGATTGTTTGCAGAATCTCTTTTGATTGTTCGTTGCTGAACAAGCCACAGCTGACTGGGATTCATTTCTCACCCTAAGCTGAAAGCAAATGCCACAGTGGCTTTGTGTAATGCCTAATTCCAGGGGGTCTAGATGGAGAACAAAACTGATGGAGTGGCTGTGGGTTCTGGGCTCCTACGTATCTGGGGTTTTACCATCTTTGGTTCTGGATGGGGTGGCGCTACCCAGACAGACCTGGTGCGCAGTCTGGGGGTCCTCCTGGACTCACAACTCCTGCTTGAGGAGCAGGTAGCAGTCGTGGCCAAGAGAGCCTTTGCTTGACTCCATGTTGTGTGCCAGTTGTATCCCTTCCTGGATTGGGAAGCCCTTCTCTTGGCCACTCATGCCCTGGTCTTCTCCCGCATGGTCTACTGCAGTGCGCTCTACATGAGGCTACCCTTGAAAAGTATCTGGAAGCTGCACTAGCACAGAATGTGGCAGCGCAGGGAGTTTTGGGTGCCCCCAGGACTGCGCATATGACACCTCTGCTGTGTGAGCTGCACTGGGTGCCAGTCTGCTTCCGGGTCCAATTCAGGGTGTTGGTTATGACCTTTAAAGGGGCCCAGGTTTGTTGAAGAACCGCCTCATCCCAGTTACATTGACCTGTGCCACCCGGTCCAGCAGGAAGGGCATGTTGCAGACCCCGTTGGCTAGAGAATTTCGGCTGGCGGAGTCTAGGAGGAGAGCCTTTTCTGCCCCCGCTCTGTGGAATATCTTGCCCCCCGAGGTCAGATTGGCCCCCAGTCTTCTGGCCTTTCAGAAGAGCCTTAAGACCTCTCTCTGTCGACTGGCTTGGAGATCTAATGGGGACTCCTGACACTGGGGGATGTTGGTGCCCTGAGGATGCTCTCTCCACTTTTCAACTGCATTTGCGGTCTTTTTAATTTTGTTTTGTGTTTTTAACTGTTTCTATGCTTTTTATGTGTGAGCCACCTAGAGTCACTTGTATAGTGAGATGGCTGGCATACAAGTTTGATTTATAAATAAATATAAAATAAACATCTGCCAGTGAATATTCACTCTTAGGTAAATACACCAGCATGCAAAAATGACAGGTCCAAAGACCAAAAACAGTTCAACATTCAGGCAGTAGAAAAGGGGGGGGGGAGCTCCATTCGCTTCCTGTACTCCTTCTTTCCTCTCCCTGATTTCTAAGCTCTGCATCTCTTTGCCTTGAAGCTATTTAGAATCACTGACTTGGAAGAAACAATTTAGACCAGTGTTTCTCAACCTCAGCAACTTTGAGAAGCTGGCTGGGGAATTCTGGGAGTTGAAGTCCACACATCTTAAAGTTGCTGAGGCTGAGAAACATTGATTTAGACCATGAGTCCACCCTCAAGGAGGAATCCAAATCAAAGCATCATAAACAGCTATGGAAACCTCCCTCTGTTCTGGGTAATTGCTTCCACTGTCAAACTTCTTGTATTGTAGAAGTTTCTCCTACCATTCAAGAAGAAACTGCTTTTTTTAAAACCAAACCTATAAGGAACAGTTAAAGAATTGGGATATATTTAGCTTACGGAAGAGATGACTGTGGGGAGATATGCTAGCAGTCTTTAAACATATGGCAGGCTGCCTTATCCTCTGTTGCCCCAGAAAGAAGGACCAGTGGCTCCAGACTACAGAGGAGGAGGTTCAGGCTAGATGTCAGGAGGAAATTCCTGACTATTCATTGAGCCAGAATTTTTGCTGCTGGCTTGAGAATCCTCAAAAAGGGGGTCATCCCTCAAAAGTTCAGGCAGAGCAAATGTTCAGGTTAGGCTCCACTGAGCACTGAGATGGTTGCAGGTGGCCTGAATGAAAAACAAAAGCACCTCCAACCATTTTAGATCCCTCATTTTCAAATATGTAAAATCTTTGGCAAGGCCTTCCTTGGGAATTGGAAAATCAAGTCAAGGTGGGAGTCCTAATTGACTTTTTTGCAGACAACCCAGCAAGACTGCTTTTCTTTTAAAGCTGGCGTTTATTCTTCTGCACAAGGCAGTATTGTCTCTTTCAAGCACCTTCAGTATTTCTTTTCCAAAGAGGTCAGCTGAAGACACTGGGATCTTTTCTGTCACGAGAATTAGGCCCCAAAATCAATTACCTTGTAAATAATCCTACCTCCACCCCCAGCACTACAGAATTGATAAAGTCTCTATTCTGGAGCCCCCCTCTTCTAGCATGTGTTTGCCACCCCCCCGCCTTTCTTTCCATGGGAGAGGCCAGGTTTCCCATGTGGGAGACCCCTGAGAAGTCTGGAAAAGCCTTAACTTCATCCCTCCTCCCTTTTCCACGGTTTTTCCTGCAGCCCTCTCTTAACAATAGAGCAGATCAGAAAATATAGCAGGACTTCATATACTAAATGAGAACAACACTGGGTTGTGTATTCCATGTGGTTATGTATATGCAAGGTTTATGTTTTGGGCCAGAAGTGAATATAATGACTGACGTGGCTTCCACATTTTTTAAAAAAAATCTGTACTAAAGGCAGAAATTGAAGGCCTGATCTCAACTGGAAGGAAATTAAAGAGTTGGAATTAATCAGTAGAGATTTGGAAAGCAATACAATCCAGAGTATAGCCAGTCCTGTCAACTCTAGTCCTTCATTCACTAATTTTCCATGCATTTCTACTACACTCAAGAAGTTAGTGTACAATCAGTCCAACTAGGTCTTTGTTTCTGAACGCTCCCTTGCCATCTGATCTTCACCAACAGTGTTCTCCTTTCATTTACAGTAAGCGAAACTGAAGAGACCGAGCTACAAACAATGGGGTGTTAGCTGTAGGATATTTAAAGACACAAATCAGTGTTCTACCTCAAGAAGAAGCAAAGCATGAAAAACATGATGGTTGGTATATAAAAGACTGGGCATATCGATTTTGTTAAATGATATTTTCTGAAGCAAAAAAGGCAAAGGCCCACAAAGGTGATCCATGGAAACTTTGGGAGATGCTGTCCTTTCCATATCATAATTTATAATGGACACATTTCAAGAAAAGACTCACTGTTCCTACTGTTTCACCCACCCATTCACAAGACACCTAATTCTCTCTGATAATATCAAGATGCCAGAACACAAGAGGATGTTCCAGAAACATAGCCACAAAAGCCTTGAATACTACAGGGAGCCGAAGACTTTTTTTTCTTTTTTAGAAAAGCTGCAATTCTTTATTAAATTATATTTAAACAAACATTATCATGGTTTTAGGTTCCAACTACCACCAACATCAAAGAGTTACTGATGGATTCTTAAAAAAAAAACAACAGAATATTATTATCTGGAAATTTGTGGTATCACTAACTGTCCAGCATTTGATGATAGTAATGTTAAACATTCCATTTATTTTTGTATTTCCCCTAATTGCATCCTTATTACCAAGTTGGGTTTGGATCTTAACCTGGATTTTTAATGTTTACTTCCATCCCTCTCTTGACATTTTACTTCCTAATTGTATATATCTCTGGACTGAGATCACATAAGGCAGTCCCATTATTGTTAAAAACTTTGTCCAGATGTAATAGGACTCTGTATTCATCTCTGGCTGCTGCAAGTGTTTCATGAGTGAAACTGATTCATCATTTGAAAAAAATTAGAAAATATATTAACATGTTCACTATAGCTAAGACTTCCCGTGAAACCTCCTCCAGACTGATATATCAATTTTTAATTCACTAGCAGTTGCTCGTAAATTCTGTGCAGATGTTAGCCCTGAGTGGGTTGCAAACTTTTTACTCTCATTTTTAGCAAATGGTTATAAACATTACCCAAGCCTGTAACTGATTTTTCAATAACGCCACCATTTCTGCTCCTGAGCAAGCCAAACCAATAATTGCTCTGGCAAAATACTCTTTTGATCCAAATAAAATTCTGGACTGCCCTTGTTCACATGATATTAACACATTTTTCAAATGTAACCAAGCAATTTAAGTAACAGTGTATGCAAAACATAAATGTAAACTTGATATCCTTTGTACAAAGTTTCCCTTAAAGTATTTAATAAAACCTGAACTTAAGTAATGTGGCTAATTATTTCAGAAGTTGTCACAGTTTAATTGGACATTCAGAACTTGCAGGACAGACTGTATACAGCATATGCAATAAAAGATGCAGTCAGGTATCACTGAAGAGAAATCAGTAATCAGAAACAGATTGCTTTCTGGAATGTACGCACTGTTCTCAAACCTTCACTTAGCTTATGCTGGTCTTAGAACCATCCCGCTGGACGATCCCTTAACCTAGGAGCAAGGGGTCAGCGCGGCCATGAGAAGTTCCATTTTGTAAACAAAGTTACGCCCTTCCATTTTGTTCCACTGGACTTCTTTGAAGGGGCCACGCAGGTAGTTCCATTTGTTGTCTTGCAACACATCACTTTTAGGGAGATCTTTGCATTGGCACCGTGGGAATTGCACCATGATTTTGCTGCCACTTTCTGGACCGTTCCGTACTGCAGGAGAAGAGGAAAGCACATGTATGTGTCTTACAGCATATTAACTGCTTTTAGACTGGGCTTTTTCAACCAAGTCCTCTTTTAAACTTTTAATTTTAGAATTGTTTGCTTTACTGTTGATGTTTTAATTGTTTTCACTGGTCTTTTATAAACTGTTCTGGATCCCTCTGGGAAGAACACTGGTATAGAAAATAATACTGTGCTATGCTACTCTGCATAACGCAGTATAATAGCATCAAGTACTATTACTACCACCACCACCACCACCACGGACAGAACTTGTTGATTCTGCGTTCAATGTTAAACAAACCTATTTCCTGATCAGGGCAGCCCAATACATTGCCAAGTTTCAACCTTCTAATGCTGCCTTGATTAAATATTTGGCTTCTTTTTGTTTTCTCTTCTTTCAGCATATCTTTTATATTCAAACTGGAAAGCAACAGCAGCCAGGATCTAACTTTTCACAAGTATGGGCAGAAATAAATACAAATTAAAATAAAGCCTCTCCTCTCCTCTGTGGGATAATTTTTGAACAGCAAAGACACTAGCCAATTCAACAATTGGTTTTAAATTAACCTGAGACCGAGAAGAGCTATTGGTTACTGTTTAAGAAACACAAGTCAAAGTTTCTTTGGGGCATACAGGAGTAAATGTGCAGTTTCTTGGATCTCAGCCAGTGCAAATCATGAAGTGTAATATAGACCCTAAGCCTCATTAGAAACACCATGTGGACGTGGGATATTTAGTTTATTACCTATCCTTTCTACTTGGAAATACTGCTGAGCCATAGCTGTAGAAGACCACATGCTTCCCAAGCAATGTATAACAGGTTCAAATCTCTCGATACAACATGAAAATAAAACTTCCTGTAACTTGGATTGCTGCTGCCAATCAGAAGTCTATACAGGTAGTCCTTGCTTAATGACCATTTGTTTAGCAACCGTTCGAAGTTACAACGGCGCTAAGCTACTTACAACTGTTGCAGTGCCCTGTGGTCATGTGATCATGATCCGGGTGCTTGGCAACCAGCTTGCACTTAAGACGGTTGCAGCGTCTCGGGGTCACTTGACCGTGACTTGCAACCTTCCCAGCCAGCTTCTGACAAGCAAACTCAGTGGGGAACCACGTGATTTGCTTAACAACTGCCACAACAAATTTGTAAAATTGGGTGCAGTCATGTGAAGCCTTGCTTAATGACAAATTTTCTGGTCCCTATTGTGGTTGTTAAGTGAGGACTACCTGTACTGAACTTGAGGGACCAAGCAATTACAGCTTCCTATGTTCTTCTTCCCTTGGCATTTGAACTCCTAATTAGGCTGCTCCAAATTGAACAGAACTAAATGGAAACATCTAGGATTTAGTTCTATGCCTATTTGGGAGCAGAAAATGCAAGGAAGGACTATTCACTGTTCTAGGGCTGGGCAGAGCAACTTTCTACCCTGAGTCAGGATCTCCTCCCTCTTACTACATGATCCCTTCTGTTCCACACCTTCACTGATTACATTCTTTATTTTGACTGCAGTACTGCAAAAACTTATTTTGGAAGCTGGTACAGCTAGCGACTACTGGGATTTATAGTCATAAATATTGGGCTGCAGACTTTAAAAAATAACAGAACTAGGGAAAACTACAGATAATGTGTAACTTTGCATGTACTTTGTTTCCAGCATTTCTGGTTAAGTGGTTCAGATGTTCCTTCCTTCCCTTCCCTCCTTCCTTCTAGGAAGCCTTCCCTGATCTGAAGATATACGAAGTGGGGATTAGGGGAACTGACATCCAACACATCTGAAAATCACCAGGTTGGGAAAGGTTGGCATTTATTTTATCAATATAAATGTGCATATCCTGCTGTTTTAGTACTTATGCATCACTCAGGGTAGCTAACAACAATTAAAACCAATACAAGGTGGCATACTTTAAAAAAATCAAGGTAGAAGAAAAAGATTTTAAAAAGACGGTTTCTGTAATAAAAGCATGCTGGCACAGTAATTAAAATAAAACATTAAATAAAAATTAAATACATGATTACCGCAGCAAGACTTTTGTATGCACGATTTTGGAAAACCCAGACACTACCAACAATACAAGAATGGCTAAAACTGATGGAAATGGAAGAAAATGATAAACTGACTTGTTTATTAAAAGAAAAATCAAATAATTATTACCTTAAGGAATGGAAACCATTGATGGACTATTTGCAAAATGCAGGCGGGGCGAAGCTTACATGCGGATTTGAAGATTAGATTATAAATGTAATGGGATATGTTTTGACAAAGAATTATTCCTATTTAATGCATTAAAAACTAGCACCTAGGACACTCTTACTATTCTCAAGACCAGAGATAGATTGGAAGCTATCTATTTTTCATGCCTTTCTTCTTTTCCTTTACTTTATCTCACATTTTCTTTTCCTTTTTCTTATAATTTGTATTTTTCATTTTCTTTTTTATTTCTAACTTTTAACTTTGTAATTTTAAAATTTTAATAAAATATTATTATAAAAAAAAAATTATACTACTGGACCTAAACGCTTTCAAGATCATCCCTACAATTACAGAGTACAGTGCATTTACTATTTTGCTTCCTGGAACAGCAATTCTTTTCTGCTTAAGCGATGCACAGGAAGAAGTACGGTTCTCAATGAATCAATTACTAACACAGTACCTGAAATAGCATAGTCTCCATTTGGTGATGCTACAGTTATGGCAGATGCGTTGCCAATGCTCTCTACTGGGCCCAGCCCCACATGATTACTGAAACTGAGCACGTGCCACCCCATCACTTTGGCCAGCTGCTGAACTGCAAGAATCTGATGTTGTGACATCTGGAATTAAAAAAAGGAGAGGAAAAAAGTGGTGTGCTTTAGTTGTTTTTGTAGCTTCTGCTACATTCTCTCAAAATGCCAAGCACTTATTTTGTGAGCTACACTAACATAACTAACCCTTGGTAGTTTAGTGAACCTCTTTAACCCTTGGTATTTTAATTAATCTCTTTTATACTAATAATGGAACGAGGAAAATAATAGTAGTTCTTATTACTATTTTCCCTTCCACCTCGGCAAGAAAACCAAAGAATAAGCCATTTGCATAGTAAGATTAATGCACCATAGGAGCTAAATACGTTCCAAATGAGGTAACACAACTGAAGTCCAGTCTCAGTGCTTTTTGTGATCTGCTGTCAAATTATGGAGATTCTGTGTATGTACGTAATAAACCAGAATAAGGCAGATTCCTATGAATCTGCACTTTGAGTTGTTGCTGGTTTATGAATTCTGATGTATGAATCAAAACTTTGATTATGCATCAAAATATCATAATCGCCCAGCAGCATGAGCATATTTTGATAATGATCCAGGAAAGGTGCTTTAGTACATGTGTGAGTGTGAGTACAGGACCCTATGTAACTCTGAAAAAAGACACTGCTGCCTTAATAAGTCAGTTCTACTAAGAAATAGGTCCACGCACATCAGAATGGGAAAAAAATCTTGTTTTTCTACCTGAGAAAGAAGAAAATCTTGTAGCTCTTGCTCTTGATGGGACAGTGTGATCACTCTTCCATCTCGATGTACTACTCTAATCTGTTCAATGCCAATATTCAATTGCAGTTGAATAGACCTTTGAAAACCACAAGGTATTGTTACAAGTGGAGTTGTACTAGATGGTGCTAAAGTCACAAGCAAGTTTCCTTGCTCTGTAATAAAAAAATGTTCCTTTAAGCCTAATGACCTTTAAATCAAAGCAAACTAAGCTAAGCATTGGTTTAAATTATGGATATGAAAACAATTTGCCATATTATTTATTTATTTATATTTATTTATATTTCAAATTTGTTACTGTCCATCTCACTGCAGAGTGACTCTGGGCGGTTTACAATAAAAAGAATAAATATTAGTTAAAACAGAATAAATATACATACATAAATAAATATACATGCATAAATAATATCTTGCAAACACCAATGAATATACTCATACAGAGATTATCTCACTGTATTGGTGTCAATGCAATATTCAGGAAGCCATACTGCTATTTAAAAGCATAGTGAAATAAAGGATAATAAAAACACAAGAGTGACAAAGGACATCGCTAAGGCATCAACTTTATATAAAAATGGGAAATGCCTAGTAGGCAAAACCTTGCTGGAATAAAACTGCCTTTTTCAAGCAGTCGCCTCTGCTACATGGGACAAGATATCCCACAATTGTGCTGCAGTCACGGAGAAAGTCTGTCACTTGCTATCATCAGCTGAATTTCCACACTAGTGGAGCTCAGGGAGCTGGCAAACGAGCTGATCTCCGTCAGAAAGATATTCAAACTTCCAGATTCCAGATACAGGCAAGTGAGACCACCTCAAGTGAGAAACTTAAATATGTCCAATAATTTCTTCTGCTAAAAGAAGGCAAGGCATAAAGGGGGGGGGGGTCCCTGTTTCATGCTTACTTGCATATCTGCTCATAACCTTGGGAGGTGATGAGAACCTTGACACTTGACTCATAGACATCATTGATGTTGGACCAGTGCGCCTGAATCTGGGGATCCTCAATACGGCTGGCGAGACTGTCAATTGTTTGAGCAGTTCTAAAATGAAAAAAAAGTAAATAAATCCCACCATTGGCTCTTAGTTTAGAAATATCCTGCAAGGCCATCAAAACTACCAATGTTTTTTACAAACTCTGTTTGCTCCTTAACTGATACTCCCAAATCAACCTTCATTCCTTTTGATGTTTAATACTTCACGGAGTCCCAGACATTCACTAGCTTGGAGATGTCTCAATAAGAAACGGTAGCAAAGAAACGGGCATCGATTCCGTTAGACAGAAAACAGCAAATCACGGCAGTACAAGTGAAGGGAACCAGCCCCACCTATGGGATTACTTACCTGCGTCTCAGAAAGATGTGCTTGGCCTGCTTTATGATCTTCTCCAGCAGCCCCTCACTGGGTTGCAAGGAGCTGATTTCATTTTTATCGAAAGCCTGAGGTCCTGCCAGTCTCATTCTTTTATGGCCGAAAGGAGCGCTAGCTGGATGAGGCATCATGGTGGAGCTCAGGGTCTGCTTGTGAAACTGTGGGAGAAAAAGCAGTCAAGAGGTTACCATTCTACGTTCAAGGGCCAACTCAGATGAACTATAGCCTTAGCAATAATTGCATACAATAGGATCAACTGGCTTTTAGCATAAAAAGAAAGAAGCAAGGAGATGCCTCCCCTTAAGATGTGTATCCAAAGGTTTCCTTCCTTCAGAGCAAAAAGGGAAGAAGGGAGAAGGCTGCAATAATCACACACACAAACACACAGAGGTTTATGCCCCTGGAGGTCAAAGCTGCATCGCTAAAATCATGATAGCATGATCTTTTCATTCCTAAAAAAAGACCCTTCGCTAAACTTTATATGTATGAAGGCCTTCCTCCAATCTTTTGTGTACCTTTATGTAGCCCCTTCTCCCCCAATCCTTTTCAATAACATCAAAACCCCCCAGAGACTTGAGCATTATCCCATTTGCTTTCTTAGATCCTGGTACAAACCTGAGACTCTCCACACATTGTACAAATTCAAAAGTTTCCTGGATTTTTCTCTGCGTTACAGAGCAGCAAATCCTCCCAACCCCTAAAAATTCTGATCTAGGAAGAACTGATACACGTTATGCTTTATCTGGGGAGACATTGCTAGGGGGAGATCAATGAAGGTAGTTCAAGTGGGCCCAATCCAAAAACACTAGGGAATTCCTGGAAGCTTGGCATTTAGATAAATCAGCCATCCATAGACACATAGAGATAAACCACATTTATACATCATTCAAGAGACAATAAAAAAGCTAAGAAGGAAACAAAAAGACCAGAACACATTCTCTCCAGCAGCCTACACCTAGATAAACAGGGATTAACACCAGACAAACGATCAGAAAACAATACTCTAATCAAGGAACTACCAAGGAGAAAACCACACCCTCACCAACACTGGCAGGCAAGCTATTGTATATAAACAAGGAGGAAACCTCACACTCACTAGCCTGATGATGTTACCTAGTCCGGTAATGAAATGTCTGCAAACAAAGAACCAAGCTCTGACATCACCAAGGACTCCACTGTTCAACCCTGAGCTACAGATATTCACTTCTATTGGAACTGAGGTTAACCAGAGTCAATTATTTTGGGATGTTAAAGACAGAAACCTCATCTGAATACAGTTACAATAGAAATGTTTCATCTGTAACCTTTCATAATTTATTATACAAATGGAATAAACTCTTGACTTCAGACAGTCCATAAAGTTATGCTGTTACACAAAATTCCCAGCAATAAAAATGTCTGAGTTCTAGTGCCACTCATTATTTTAAACGAAGACACAACTCTATATCACTCTTATGCCACATTCTCCAGTTCAATTAACTTTGCCCGAAAATCTGCTAAGCATCACCGAAACATTCCTGTGCTGGAAATATTTCCTAGATTGCACTTATTGCTGCCTTGCCCAACTACCCTACACTTCTGCAAACCACAATAATATAGCTTAATTTTAAAATAAATAAACCACAGTGGCCAGAATACAGCCTAACATCCCCCCCACAAAACCTCTATAAAATTGGATATATGCAAAACGTTTCATATTAATCTCTGGACTTGATCTTTAAGAGGTGGGGTGGTTGGTGTCCTGAGCCTCTTGTTTGAATGGCAGTGCTCTAGGCCAACCTGGTTCTTCTACCCACACCCCAGACCATTCTGCACTGCCAGAAGCCTGGGCTGCCCTCAAGGGCCAGCACTCTTGGTCTCTCTCAAATGCTGGTTCTCTGGGCTGCTCTCAGCTGCTCACTGCCCAGGGATCACTGCTGATGACTTGCTATGTTGAAGTTCTTGCCGCTCCATTCCAAATTCTGCCACTCTACTGCTGTGACCCCCTTGGGCTTTTCCTATGTCCATTCTTCTTCTTTCTTAAGCTCTCTTCTTTCTTCCTCCAGCATGATGCCATCATGCACTCTGTTGCAGTCAAGCTCTTTTTAAAGGCAGTTCATAACTTCTTCAATGGTGGGGCCCTTAAAAGTAGAAGGGGACAGAGGGGCATAAGCTGCTGCCACACGTCCATCCTTCCACATCCAATCTCATAGCTGAAGTAAAAACAGGCTGCTCTGAAGTCATACCAGGTCCAGCACCTACAGGATGTTTCGTTTTGAAGAACATTTTGAACATGAAATATTTTGTGTACCTCTAAAAGCTACAGAACATTCAATGAAGACAAGAATCTGAAACTCTGCTGTAATAAAGTTCTTTACCTCTCTGATCAATTGGTGCAGATTATGTTCTAGAACATAAAGATGGTCCTCCGGACCTTGTTTCTCAGAGGTAGATTTTTGGGATTTCTTGTCTTCTGAGGAGTGACACAAGGAAATGGATAGCTGCAAGCCTACAAAATGAAATGCAAACAATGTGGGGGGTTTATGTTGGCAAGTGCAACTTATAGTGTTATTTCATTCTCGTTGTCCTATACGCAGCCACTGATTTCTTAAATGTAAAAGGTAAAGGTAAGAAAGAAGGAAGGATCAATGTTTTGGTTAAGATCAGTCCATGGCATGCATCTGAGCTACCCCTGTCTACAGGGATAGAAACAGTACTGCTGAGGAGCCATTACAATCAACATAACTTGAACTAAGTAAAACACTCCAAATGCACTTTAGGAATCTTGGCCATTTGTTCAACCAAACAAGTGGATCAATTTCTCCTTTTTAATACTTTCTTAAATCTTACCTGGGAAGGGCTGGGAAATGATTTGGTTTTTCACAACAATGTGAGGAATTTGTGATTTGATTTGCACAGCTTCCCGGGAAAGTTGAGCAAATATTTCTTTACATAATAGAACGTTCTGTGCAGTCTCCAGCTTTGTTTGCCAATGCAGAGCCCCTGAATGAGAGAGAGAATAACTGTACTTACAAGAAACCAGTAAAAATAGAAAATGAACTGCTGTATTTATACAAATGTTCAAGGCATTAAGCAATCATGTTGACAAAAAGGCTGACAAAATGCACAATACTCTACGGACAATTCAGACTACATCTTGTATATCACACTGCTTCTGAAGAGCTGAAGGGGAAAAAAAAGCCCAGCACTTAATAGCTGGGTTCATACACCATGCTCAACCATAAATCATGCCTAAGTCAAAGACAAATAAATCACATTTAGCCCAACGTGTGGACCAGCCAGCGTTATATACAAATCTTTGCATTTCAGTGCATAAAAGAGATTGTGGATGAGTAAAGAAGTTTTTTCAGAAATGGATCATATAAGCAACATGCCCCCAAATGTGATGCCAAAAGCAGGATATAACTCAAGACCATTATAAATACCCTGTGATGAAGCTTAAAAAGCTTTCGACCTCACCCTTTTCCCATCATACGTTTGGGATTTGCTGGTTATTGCTAGCAAATTCCCAACTCAAATAATTGTCTCAGAAATTAGACATGTCCTAGACATGCCTAGGCCTTCTAGAGACTGGTGAATGACACCTGTGAAAGATGTTGGGAATTGTAGTAACATCGGGACAGCCACAGAACCCTCACATATATTTTATTAGTAATTATTTGCAAAATAAAGTGGATAATTTATCCAAATTGGTGGTATGAATTCAGTGTATTTGGGTGGAACTGCCAAAATGGGTTTATCTTATCTAACTGTTCTTATCTTTACCTTCATATACTTAAGTATCTTATTAAATACTAAGTATCATTGACATTAACAAGTCAAATCAAAATTCCACATGAATTAGGATTGTAATAACATGATTTGAAGAACAAGCCAGCATAACATTGAACATAGTTAACATCTATGCTTAAATAGGAAATGCTACTCAAAGCAGGTTCCTAATTTCTAACAGGGAGTCTGTCTCACACTACTCCCAAATGATATGGCAAAGATCTTCATAGTTGCCATTCACAAGCATTGACACTTTTAAGATATTTACTAAAAATTGTTCTAAAAGAGGGAGGAGAGATGACAATATATTTGTCCTATCCACTAAAGCAAAATACAAACATGCTTTTGTTAATCTACAAAGCAAGCATGCAAATACAAAATTCTTGTTCAGATTAGCATACAAAATATTTTTCCATGTCCCCAAAAGCAATAGTTGCTTTAGAACATCATTTTTCAAAGTATGCTTCTTCGAAATATAACAACTAACATTCTGAAACAATACCTGGCTTAGATTTCAAAATAGGTCTTTTAAACAGATTGACGGTACCAAGGTCCCCTATATCTGGTGCTTGCTTCTGAATAGATACCTAAATGTTAAAAAAAAAAAAAAAAAGTGTTGAGTTTTGTTATTCTTTTCTAAGCATATTAACCAAATAAAATGCATGAACAAATAACCCTGACAAACCTTAATATAGGCAGAACCTTCCAAATCACTTGGAATCTGAACATCTAGAGGGCAGTAATCATCAGGAATCTTTTTATCCAGATCAATGTCTGTGTTTTTTATGACCTCAAACGTGCCATGATGAGGAAAGAGAGACCCTTTATAAATGAGAGAAGTTATAACAGTCCTTTAAATTTTACATTACATAGATCTGAAATATCCAATACATATTTGCATCTCTCCCTGTGTGCATATGGGCATAATTTTTAAAGCATCAAATACCGCTTCAAGGAAACTTGTCTTGGATTTGAGTGAATCCATATAATCTCTAAAGGGATAAGGAATTACTAATCAGGCAAAAATATAATCAGAGCAAAACATATTGGTTTCCACTTTTTTCAGCAGTTATATTAAGATGAAAGCTGGACTTTTTAAAAAAATATTAATTTCTCTGCATGCATGCACACACCCACGTATCTCCACCAACAGGTACATTTAACCTATGTTATGTATATATAAACATCAGCACTGTAAGCAACAGTACAGAAATCATGCCCTAAACTGAGAGCTGGCTTCACCTGCACTTTTGTAGCTCAAATCTCCAAGGATTTTATCTCCCACTTTCCTCAGCTTCCAGTGCTGTCTTAGCCTGAGCAATTCTGAGTTGAAATCTCTTTGCCGCTTATTTTCTTGGTTTTCAGCCACTGATTTAGACAACCTTTCTGCTCCTTTCAGAAGAATCTGGGCTGCTCCAGCCAAGGACTTTTTCTTGGAGATCAGCTGCAAAACCTGAGGATTCTAGAAATGAAGAAGGAGCTCAGAACTGAAATCAATTTAAATGCAATCTTCTCTGCCAGTAATAGACTGAAAGGATATTTCTACATTTGCTCCTGTCATTAATGGGAATGGCTGAAGCAATATGACATTATTTGTTTAATGCAGAAATATGAAACCAGGTGCTTCCAGATGTTTCTGACTCATCAAATGCAACCAGCATGGCTAACGGCAAGAGACTGTGGGATTTATAGTCCCCAAACACCCAGAAGGCAAAGTTACCTAGCTCTGATTCAGGATTTATCTGGAGTAAGGATCCTCGCTTGTTAATACCATGATTATTATTATTACTACTACTATTTAAATTTATATGCTGCCCGACTCCCAATGACTTTGGGTGGTTACAGATAAAAAACGATAAAAACCAGAAAAAACAACAATAAACATGAAGAATGAATATGGGAAGAGTGACAAAAAACTGGATGGGAACCAAAGAAATAAATCCACATAGTCCAAAGAGGGGGGCTTCACCCACCCTTCCCAAAGCCCTGGGTGAAATCTCTACAAGCCAAGATTTATAAACTTGGAACAAACATTTGAATAGGATAAAGAAAAATTATGCCTAGTACCTGCTTTTGAGAAAGCGGTTCTTGTACAACTGGATCCAGAGTCATAAACTTTTTATCTTTGACTATGCTGAGGACATCGTAAAGCACACACATCTCTGTCAAAGCACTCCTTAAGTTATTCCTCACTGAATCCCAAGGCCAGAGAGAAGGCTGAAATTTTATCAGGCCTGAAAAACATAAACACAAGAGAAAAACAAGACTAAACTATTACTGGAATTTCTAAAAGCAGCATTCCTTTCTTAAATCAATACTACTATAACTCTGTAATATGAAGAGCTCTGGAATTGCATCCCTTATTTCCTTTTCAAATGCACAAGCTTCTCAAAGGCAAAGGGAATTAAAAAAACAATCAAACAGCAGACCCAAAGAGAGTTCCTTAAAAAGAAAGATTGTCCTTTCCTTTTTTAAAAAAATGTGGGTTTTTTTGGACATACACTGAAAGAAAAGAGAAGGGGAGGATGACCAGCAGCAATGGATGGACTCAGTTACAGGGGCGATGGGGGTGCCGTTGGAAGAGCTGAAGGACCAGGTTAGGGACAGATCATCATGGAGAAAATCTATGTGGCTACTAAGAGTCGACACTGACTTGGCTGCCCACAATCAATCAATCAAGGACATACACATAGATCACACATGAGAACAATGGAGCTCAATAATCCTGGATCATACCAAAGTGGAATGCACAGAAAGACACAACAACGCCCCAGAATGGGTTTGTACTGTGCCTTCCTGCACAATGGAGGGAATTGTGCGGAATGATCTTTTTGATCCCTTCCAGCTTCATTTGATACTGCCTTGGGGGCAGCTCTGAAAGGCAGCATACGCCACCCATCTTCAGGTCAGGATTAAAGTAACTCTACTTAAACCTACCTAAAAAGTTTTGTTTTAGTCGTGGGTAAAATGTAGTGTTTTTTGTGGTTCCACCCCCCGCCCCAAGATGATGGTGGTACTTTATGCTGTAAAGGTTTCCTTTTGCATTTTATTCAGTTTTCAGTTTGTCAAGCCATCTGGGAGCTGGGTGGCTTAAAAATCTGGTCATTAAATGAAGGAAGGCTACTCCTAAGCAAAATCACGGGACATCTGCCTTCAAGCCGAGATGACTAGGTGAGCCTTCATTGCCTTCATGCAATGTCCTTGGCAGAGTTATGCAGGTTTCTTCAACTTCCCAGCGCCGAGATCTCCTGGTGGTCTCCCATCCAAGCGCTGATCAAGTTCGACCCTGCTTAGCTTCTCTGCCGAGGAGCCTCCTTCCATTCCCCTCGAGAAGGCTCTCTGTTTCTCCCCACTCCCCTCACCTTCCTCCTCCTCCTCCTCGTCCCCGCCGGGCCATTCGCGACTCTCGCCGGCCGGAGCGGGCTCGTCCTCTTCAGAACCGGAGCTGCCTTGGCTGAAATCGATGCGCTGCGCCAGGCGGGCCAGGTTCTGCGACATGGAGAGCGGCTGCAGATACGTCTCACTCCCGTCGAGGCCCACCTCCTGCACATGCTTCTCGCAGGCCGATTCGATGCTGATCCGCACCGCCTGAAGCCCCGACATCTTGCTCCCTCGGCGGCTCCGCAGCTCCCTGGACGGAGCATGCGCGGAAGAAACTACGGGGCCCGCAGGGGGACAAACGGAAAACCGCGATCGGAAGGGAGAGCACCGGCGCTCCCTAGCGTCCATCAGGAGAAAGCGGTGCCTTCGGGTCTTTTCGGAGGAGCTCGGAGTTCTGCAAGGGCGGGGAGGAGGCGGACCCGAGTGTATGCGTATTGCCGGATGGCACGGGTTAATATAGTCCAATCCTAAACCTATTCGCAAATAAGAGCGCTGAATTAAGCTATCTGCAACCATTGCCTTTTGAACTCAATGGGAATTACTAGTGGGTAGTAGGTGCACATCAGATTGCAGAGTTACTACCCATCTAGAAATTCCCCTGCTAGGATCAGCCCAGCTGTGACATATGCAACAGAGCAGTGTTTCTCCAACTTGGCCACTTTTAAGACGTGTGGACTTCAACTCCCAGAATTCCCCAACCAGCATTGCTGGTTGGGGAATTCTGGGAGTTGAAGTCCACACGTCTTAAAAGTGGCCAAGTTGGAGAAACACTGCAATATAGAATCAATGCTTTCCCTCTCAAAAAACAGCAACAAAAGAGTTTAACACACCTCCAAATGAACATCGACAATCCGTTATCAGTGCTTGGATTAACTGAGAACAATGTCAGCCCTGCTGAAAAGAGGTTCAGATTTTAAGTTTGGAATTTAATGTGGCTTTTGGCATGAGGTCGTGATCTCTGTCCTCCCCACAACACCTCTTCCCCTTCAGAGAAAAGCTTTAGGTAGGTTGCTCTCACAAAAAGCATCTGAGGGAACTCTACATTTCAGCTTCCCTAAACTTATATTAGGGAAGCGATACAGTTTTCTGCCATTCTGCATCTAATCTGGCAAAATGCTTTTCCCTACTGGACTGGTACCTTCCTCTTCATGAAAGCTAATTTTTAAAAAATGGATTGCTTTGTTTTTACCATCTTTGATAGATATCCGGAGCCACATACCTGCAGAGGAATCACCCTTTGGGGATTCAGTCACTCATCCAGTCACAATTATCCAGCAATCTGTGTTCCAAAGGCAGACTTGATCAGCAGTGGGTTAAAATTTGGGGCAAAATTCTTCTCAAATCCCTCCTCCCAAACTCTCTTAATGAGCAGGACTTCATGTTTCTGTACTGTACTTGACTCGGAAGCATATTAAGAACTCTTCCACACACGAGAAGAAATACAAAGGACATGCCACTGCAGTTGGTCCAATTTATTTGTAGCATCAACCTCCAAATCAGTTTTATGCCAATGAAATTACAGCGAAGTTCACAATTCTGACTTTTTACCTGTATCTCATGAGATTCCACACTGACTAAAAGAAAGTCTTAATGTCAGATTCTCAATTTAAAGGCTGAGGCAAAAATTCTTAGACTGCTGGCATTCACCCTGGGTTGAAGTCCACACATCTTAAAGTTGCTAAGGTTGAGAAACACTGGTCTATAGTCAATGGACTTGAGTCTACTGACTTGAGGACCTTCATCTTACATCAAAAACTAAGTCATAAGCCACAATGAGTAAGTTCACATCACTCAGCCAAGCCAAATACCATAATGGCATAGCACAGTGTGTGAACCCAATGCCTTTTAAAGATATATTTAGTTAGTTAGTTAGTTAGTGAGAGCAGAGCCTGGGTCCCCATAATGACCATAATTTTAACCTTTGAAGGGAAACATCATAAATTCATAAGTGCAGGTGGACCAAAAACTCAACTCTATTTGGACTCTACACTTTGCAAAACTATTTGTTTAGCCTTTGACTGTTTTGGCACAAGTTAGTTCATTTCAGTATGAAGTGGAGCCTTGCTCTAAAATTAGAATTGTGTGCCCTCCCAATGACTAACAAGGGGAAATGATCAAATGGCTATAAATTTGTTATTCTGATAGAACAGAGCAAAATACAGGGGCATAGGAATCACAAGTAAGTGAATGAAATCTGCCAAATTTGAAATGGTTAAGTGTGGTAATATTCACACAAGCACAGTTAAGCTTGGAAAACAGCTATTCTTTTCCTGATGACTTTTTGGGCAATTTCTATGAAAATTACATACCTTATAGAAATGTTTTTCGAACTTGGTGTTGTCCAGATATGTTGGGATGATCTCTTAAGAATTCCTAACCAATATAAACCTGGGGGTTCTGGGAGTTGCAAACCCAACATATCTAGGAGTTATCAAATTGCAGAAGGCTGACCTAGATGTAATTAATACTGAATGGAAGAATACTTCTTGAATGTTTTCATTCCCCATGAACTCCCAGAAAGTGTACTTAGTGGCCTACTACCAACATAGTGCCTTCTGGATCTGATGGACTTTTAACTTCCCATGATCTATTTAACACACTTGAAGCATCCCAGATGACGGAAGGCTGGTGAAAACCCATAGCCTTGTAGATGCTGCTACTGTAGCTTCCAGAAGCATGGCCAATAATGGCTGTAGTGTGCAGGAATTGTCTGGAAGACATTGTATTCGTGATTGTGTATGTATCATTTAGGATTAAAAGGTCACCTATAAGTCATCCTAACTCCCATCACTGGCAGGGGGGCATGGCTGATTCTGGGATAACTGGAAGCAAGCTATTTATATCTCTAGCACAAACAATGACTAACCATCACAGACTCTGTATGTCTTAGACAAGTCACAACGTTCTGTGACTGTTAAGCAAGAAACATGGTTTGGGGTTACATATACTTTGTATAATGAACCAAGAACATTTTATCCCAACTTCACCCAGATGTGCTTCAGCCTGGGAGCAATCCTCATTGCACAGTAATTTGGGTTCCCCCGATGCACTGATGAGAATAAATCTTTTCTCTTCCTGATATGGGTGACCGTATTCTCATAATTCTCCTGAACAAGAAAGAGGGATCTTGGGCAGAACAAGGTTTGCTTCTCTGATGAGGGCACAGTAGAGAACAAGAGGGCCAATTTATGCAGTTAACATCTTTGCCCATTGAGGGCTATGCAGCCAAAGGTTTACTTTCCTTGGTGTAACACAATGACAGATGATTGAAATTGCAGTTCACCAATCTTGGGATAGCTGTAGATTCCCCACCCAGACTGCAGCTGAAAACTAGGTGCTAATGAGGGAAAGAAGGGGAGCCAATGACCTACAAAGTAAATATTTAAGTAAAAATCAGCCTCCTAGTTTTGTTTGTTTTGCAATCAGCCTGAATGTGCTACTTTTCCAACCTGAAAATCGATGATGCCATTTTTTATTTCTAGGTGTCAGCCAAACAAATGCTACATTCAGGTTGTGATAAGACGAGCTTGCAACTGACCTTAGTTAAAAGCAAATTTCGTTAACTCTTTTGATTTTCTGCTCCTTAATTAAAACCAATTTCCTGGGCTGGCTTGACTTTAATCCCGACCCACCATATGTGTCTCCTTTGGTCTGTCAATCCGAAAGAGGAACTCGGCAGGCACAAAATACCCCAGATATTCTACAGTCTCTGGTGTTGTGTCCATATGGTAGTGCCCCCCTTCACCATGATGGCTGAAACAGTGGGTGTGCTCCACGCGCAGATCAAAACCCTGGAAAAAAGCCAAGAATCCATAAATTCCTGCCTGTGGGGCTGGCCCCAAGCAGCAAACATTTCTTCCAGTTCAGGTACATCGCACACAAGGCTGTGTTATTTTGGCAATATGGGTAGCCCTTGTTTAATGACTATCTCATTTAGTGACCCCTCGCCGTTATGATGGTGATAAAAAAGTAACTTTATGACCAATCCCTGCATTTATGACCTTCGCAGGTCTGTAAAGCAAAGGAAAGCTGAAGTAAGATTATAAGCACAGTCGTGGTTTTACATAGTGACCGTTTTACTTAATGACCAAGTTGCCGGTCCCAGTTGTGGTCATGAAATGAGTACTATCTGTATCTTTGGGTGAGATGTATCATACCAAAGCTGTACTAGAAAGAGAGGATCTTGCTTTTCCCAAGCCTTTGGTGCATGTGATGGAACTCAAAGCAAGAGGAGAAGATAATGATTTTAAATAATAAGCATTTTGCACCCAGGCCAATATGTTGGCATGTCACCTGAGAAACAGCAGAAGCATCCTTGGCCCACATCAATAAAATTGACTTACTGGATCTTGAGAAACGATCACAGGCTGGCAAATGAGTGGAGCTTTCATTTCAAAAAACTTCAGCCAATTGTTCAGTTCCTCATCAGTTTTCAGAGGGCAGGCAGAAAATTCAGAGGGCTGAAATAAAAAAAATGTGGCTATACTTGAATGAAGAAAAACACAGGAATTGAAGTCATCAGAGTCTGTTTCCCTCCTCTCCAAATACGAAAATCACACAAGTTTTGCTTTGACACAATTCTGCATCCCTGATATAGTCTTCTTTTGCCAGCAAATTCTCCAGCCTGGACAGACAAATGTTCAAGTCTCTGTCAAAGTTGGGACAAAAGTGAAGTAGCACAATGAGAGCATAAACGGCTGTTTCAAATGCAGAAGGTTGCCAGTCTGACTTCCCCAAATATCAGTGAGAAAGACCCGTGTCTGAAATCCTGGGAAATCTCTGCCAATCAAGGGCTGCATTCACATAACACCCTTAATCATAGCTTAAGGAATTCACCTCGTTTGTTGGTTTTTCACAGTGTCAAAAATGCTGGATGAGCTGAACCAGTAATCTTGCTTAGTGGCTAAGTTTGCACAACATGCTTAAGTTCGATACTGAATCAGCCTTCTTTCTGTTTGCATAATACAATTAATTGAATGAATAAAGACATAAATAATAAAATAATACTTTGAACTATGTACATGCACACTGAGAAGGTCCTCCGCCCTGAGCTACAGTAAGAACCAACTGAAGTTAAACTAACCAAGTTTAATATATTGTGCAAACAGCCAGCAAGCTTACTAACATACCTTAATGATAGGTAAGGTATGTACCTGGCCAACATGCACATGCTATTATGGCATTCCATAAGCTGGCCATGGTTTGCGAGTTCTCTTCCTCATCAGTGTTGACAGCAGATAGCTAGCAATCACATTCTTGGTTTTTTAGTTTTTGTTTTAACATGCCAACATCACATCATCAGAAATCAGGAGCTGTTCTAATAGGTTCATGTATGTCTTAACTACCACAAATGGAAGTCCTAACCATAGTTTATAAACCACATTGACTGTGATTAGGCAACATGCTAAGTCCAAACCAACAAATCACCTTCTGATTTAATGCATGTGCATTTTCACCTGTCGCAGTTTGGAAGAATCATCCGCTCTCAGAAAACACGGTGCCTGCCAGCTGGACCACACAAGGGGATGTTTGCTGTTTAACCATTAGTGGTTTCAAAGTGCTTGCAAAAAGACTATATAAATCAGTCCCTACAAAATCTAAGGCCGAGATCCCACGAATGTGCAAAAGCTCAACAGATCTGGCTTTGACTTGGATTTGGGTGAAAGCTTGTCTAACCCCTATTGACAGGTAATAAAAGAAAAAATAATGTTATATATAATAAGACTCCTGAGAAAACCATGGATTGCCAAGAAAAGAAACAAATGGATCATTGAACAAATCAACCCAAAATTCTCACTTGAAGCATAAAGGACCAGGCTCAAATTTGGACAAAATTATGTGAAAACCTAGTTCTCTAGAGAAGGCTCTGATGCTGGGAAACATGGAAGGGAAGAGATGAACAGCAGCAAGGTGAATGGATCGATTACAGTGGTGGGCCAGATTATGGTGTGATCACTAAGAATAGACACCAACTTGATAGCACACAACCCATAAAAAAGCAACTTTGCAAATGTTTATTTATAGAAACTTAGATTTTATTCTTTTTTTTCCCCCCTCTGGTGTTCCTACACTCCCAAAGAAAAATGGAAAACATTCTTCTTGTAACTGGCTTACCATAATATGAAGTTTTGCTTTTCCTTTCTGGATAATGAATGTACCTCCCATCCCAACTGGTTTGTCACCATAATGCTTTTCTAAGGCTTTCCTTATGCAAGATATGAAATTCTGCTCACCAATTCTTCTATTTGCTCTCACCTCAATGACCTTAAAAAAGAAGACATGTTAATATTACGGCAGAGACAATTCTGTTCAGTAATTTGCAACTGAAATAAAAATGAAATGAATAAGCTTCATGTAATGCACTGTGAGTTGAGAGTAATATTGTTCTAAGTTTTCATCATTACTTAGGGCTTCTTACTTAACACACGTTGTGTCTATAATGTCCACTGGGCAATTCTAATGGCCAAAATTATTATTCCTACAGTAAAAGCACATGGCCTAGAGCTCATAGATTGAGTAATGCTCCTCAGTGAATTTGTGGCTTCAGGGAAAATTAATCTGGGAGCTTTAGTTCTTTATATTTCCCCTTTAATCTAGGTGTAAATAATAAAATGCTTGTGAATTCTTGGCATTGAACATGCTCCCTATCAGTCCTTATTTTTTAATGTATTTTTTAAAATGACATCTTCTTTTTTATATCTAAAGAATGCGGCTAGGTCTTAAATAGTCCCATAGGCATTCTTAGAAGACAGAAAGGCTGGAATCTATAACCTTGTTTGGAAATGTGTCTGCTACTTAAAAAAAAAAAGAACATAGCAGACAAAATCTTAACAGAATAGAAAGACTAGGAGGAAACCACCTTTATTAGACTGTTCCTGGTCTTGTGAAGATGCAAGCCTGTTCTCTTACTGCAGGCAATTTGTGATTTGTTATCATCCAAGGGTTCCCGGGAGCCAAATATATTGGCTTTTGCTTCACTACAGAAACACAGGTCAACTAAATGGGCAAAATTGTACTCAACTCTAAATTGGGGTTGGTAGTGCTACTACATGGGACCAGAGTCTTCTGCATCCAATAAAGAAAAACAATGGAATGTTAAAAGAAGAAACTCCCTTATAACATTTGTGGGGTTTATTTATAAAGTATGGGGAAACGTTAAAGCTGATAAGGTCCATAGTGTTGTTCTGGGTAAAATCTCGAATATAGCTGTGGAACAAAGTTGTATGTTTCTAGGTACACATATGGATATCTTTATTGTATAAATATTGTATTGTATTTTTCCGTCAATAAGACGCCCCCATGTACAAGACGCCCCCACTTTTCCAACCCAAAATTAAGAAAACAATATTTTAAAGATAATGCAGAATACATTTTTATTTAGTAATTAGTTAACATTGACCTGATACACTCGGTGGGAGGAGGTCCAAACCGTCTCTCTGCAGCTCTATTTCCAGGCTCTTTTGCATAACTGATTACATTCAAGCACGAGTGAAACTGCCGATAGCTTGTCTCTGCAATCAGCCTTCCTCTAATTGGTTTGTTCAGCTTCAGCTGACGTCAGTTACATCAGGCTCGTGACTGGAGGAAGTCTGTTTGGGAGTTTGGGAGACAAGCTATTTCACTCGTGATTGGAGGCTCATGGTTGGAGGAAGCCTGTTTGCAGAGTCAAGCTATTTCACTCGTGATTGGAGGCTAGCAATAGGAGGAAGCCTGTTTGCAGGCACGGTTCTCTCCTCGGCTGATTTCCTTGAATAAGACGCCCTTCAATTTTTAGCATAAGGATTTTGGAAACAAATATCGTCTTATAGTCAGAAAAATACGGTATTTACACCAGACGTTCCACTGGTAAGATGAGTGGCTGTATAAATTTGTCAAGTCAAGTCCAGTTCACATATAGAAGTTTTTTGTTTGGGCCTTTTAGCTTATTTTCTTTCTTTTGTGTTTTTTTTAGTCCTTGCCTTGGTGCTTTGTTTATAAAAAGCCATTTTAAAAAGCTGACCAAGCCACATACCTCACCAGGAAGACCTTCACTTGCATATAGATTAGCTAACAGCCCAAATTCACAATCATTATATAGGGAGCTGTATTTTTGCAGCAGACAACCGTCATCCTCAGGGTTGATCTTGGCTATATAACTTCCATTGATCGCTGCTTTTTTTTCCTTTTCAGCTTGAACAACTGGGATAAACTAGAGTGAAACAGATAAACAACATCTTCAAACAGATCAGCATTATCTATCCTCATTTCAGTTACTAAAACAAGCAGCACGTTTTGTTTATAACTTATTCCATCGGAGAAAGTCAGCTACTGCGGTTTGAAAATCATGGTTTATTTGTTAGCAACCTACCCAATAATGGTTTATTCAGTAAATCCTTTACTCATACTATGGCTTAGTCTGAGGTGGGATTAAGGCTTCATCTTAAACACAGAGAAAGCCCAGAAAAAATCAGTGGGGTTGAAAGCCTATTAAAAGAGAGTAGATTTAAACAGGATCTGAACCTGATGAAGTAAATCACATTTTAAAGGGAATTTTATAGCATAGTGTTGCAATTCTTGTAACAAAATTAAGACAGAAATTGAGATCAGTGCTGATAGATTCACATCAATCCTCCAAGTTTATGTTAAAGTTATTCAGCTGAGATCAAACTGGGGGTATATGCAGAGTTGTCAAAAATATCACAATGCCAGCCATCACCATGCAATAAAAACTCCAACTCCCCCTTTTTTTTTTACATGCACTGCCTCCTAGATCAAACTACGATCGATTTGCCTTTGGCTTAGTGCAGCTTGTAAATCATTTGGAGAGCCAGTTTGGTGCTGGGCTACAAACCAGCAGACTCTGAGTTCTCGTCCTGCCTTAGGCATGAAAGCCAGCTGGGTGACCTTGGGCCAGTCCCTCCCTCTCAGCCCAACCCGCCTCACAGGGTTGTTGTTGTGGAGAAAATAGGAGGTGGGACGGTAATTTACGCTACCTGGGGTTGTACAAAATAAAGGTGGGATACAAATTTTATTATGACTCAGGCTTACTAAGGACCAGGTTACACATAGCATTAAATAAGCCTCTGCCTTCAGCCTGAGTTTTTTCACAAAACAGAAATTCTAGCTGATGCAAGTAAGCCTATCCATTAGAGGCAGAGATGAGCTTAATGCAGTCTAAGCTCAGATCATCCCAGATCAACATCTCTACCAAGCTCCTTTTTTAACATATACCCTAAGGCAGGGTTCTTCAACCTTGGCAACTTTAAGACGGGTGGACTTCAACTCCCAGAATTCCCCAGCCAGCAAGGCTGGCTGGGGAATTTTGGGAGTTGAAGTCCACCCGTCTTAAAGTTGCCAAGGTTGAGGAACCCTGCCCTAAAGCTAATATTTTCTTACCAATTATCTTACCTCAGCATTGCCTCCAACCACTCTAGATGAAACAGCTCCAGCACCAAGAAAAAAAGCTCCTGGTAACTGTATCTCTTTCGCTACTGTGTTCAGGTCATAAACCTAAATGAGAAAAGCAGAGTTGACTTTGCTCATTTGCGGGTCCGGGGCCGTGTTTCTTAAAGAGTGGTCCTAGGACCCCTGGGTTCCCCCCAAGACCCTCTCAGAGGTCCGCGAAATCAAAATGATCTGCCAGCCTCTGCTGACAAATAATACAATATTAAAATCCCATCAAAGAATCGTGAGAAACAGCAGCGAATGCGTCAATTTTAATTTTTAATATGGTAAATATAGATGAATATAACCCATACAAACAAAAGCTATTTTGGGGTCCTATGTAATTTTTAAAAGTGGGAAGGGGTCCTGAGAGAAAAAAGTTTAAGGAACACCGTCTAGGGCAAAAGATTCAGCCGCCATGCTGAGAAGGCACAGCAGAACTGAATAACTGGTCTGTTCCTGCAGTGGAGACTAGAAGGGAAATTAAATAATTAAATTAATTAAATTAAATTAATAGAATTCTGGGAGTTGAAGTCCACACGTTTTAAAGCGGCCAAAGTTGAGAAACACTGCGCTAGAGGTAGTCCTCGGTCAGTTCGAATAGCGCAAAATTCAATTTAGTGTGATTTATAAATTGATACCAGGTCGTGTTTCATGTGAGCGAAAATTCAGTTAGTGTGAGGCTAGCACGTGCAGGGTTGAAGCTAGCGCACGCGCGGTTGCCATTGGGGTTTTAGACACTAATTCGTCATGTTCGCAAAATGGAGAAGAGGAAGGTTGGGTTTGAGGAAAGCTCAAAAAAGGAGAGGCTCGTTCTGAAGAACTACAGCAGAATACAGGAGAGAGCAGATACGCTTTGGATACGGGTTTATTCTCTTTTCTGTTATACAGTATCTCATTAATAAACATATTAAAAAGTATGCTTAAAAATTTCTGTTGAGCTGGAGCCAGTTAACCTATTTTCCACAGAAACATCACTTCGAATAGGGCCAATTCAAACAATGCAACCCTTTTGTGGGATTCATTAACTACTAATCGAGACCTACCTGTATTTTTAAAGTTGCAGAATTAGGATCGGAACCAAATCTCTTCCAAAGGATTAAAAAGCTAACAAATGTGCAAAATGTTACCATGGACTAGTCTGTCCTTACTAGGAGTACTGCAAGATTAGCAGAAATGATCTGATCCCATTCCAACTTCCCAAAATGGAAGTTATTGTTTCTGATCAAAATGGGAGGTTATTGGTTGAATGTTTGAATCTCAAAACCTTTTGCACACCTGTATACATATGTGTGCAGGTGTATTACATTTTATTCACCTTGTCTTTCTGTACAAGAGGTAAAAGGTATGGAACTCCTCCCACATCTGCAATTCTAGGCTTGCCACAAATACCTTTAAGAAGAAAAAAAAATAGGCAAATTCATTCTAACTCAAAACCAAACAAACCAATCATGGCTTAGTAGGACCCAAACCCAACTATTGTGGTCTGTTGTATGTGTGAACCAGACAATGGTGGCTTGTACAACCAACCATGGCTAAAGCAAGCCATTGCTTAGCACAGTATGTCAACTCAGCCTTGGCAGACTTCTTTATCAGTAGCTATCAGTCAGAATGAATCCTGATTTGGCATTAGAGGACAAACCATGCGAACGTTGGTGCCTTCAGGCTCAGCTTGAAAGATTCCTAAAACAACTGGTTACCCACTGTTAGAATTTGCCATTTAACAGACATTCTGCTCTGACAGATACATATTCCCTTCTATTAGTCTCCTTACCCTGTTCTAATATAGAAAAATGGAGACGTCTTTATTTTAACAGAAATGTATGCACATCCAGCCATGAAGCCATCTGTTTTCTTCTGACTTTAAGATGACAGAAACCAGAGGAATCTTTGTGCCATAAAAAAAATTGCTTACAATTGTTGTTGTTCAGTCGTTAAGTCATGTCTGACTCTTCGTGATCCCATGAACCATATCACACCAGGCCTTCCTGTCCTTTTGCTTACAATACTTTTTTCATCTGGTCCAAGCCAATGACCCAGTTCCCACAATCCCCATGTTAGCATAACCATTAACCATGCCTGCTAGGGAATCCTGGGGGTTGAAGTCTGAAATATCTGGAGTTGGGGAAAGTAATACCAGGGTGCAGAAGCTAAACACATGTAACTTCTCTGCCTTCAAGTAATGTTCTTTCTATTACACAGCTACCACTGTCTACATGCAAGAGAGAAGCATCAGAAGATGCTTCTGGGGGGGGCAACTTTCTTGGACTGACAGTCACATAATACCCCTCTGACCTACACAAGATCACAGGAAGGCATGGTCAGCAACACTGTGATGTGATGTCAAGGGTGGGGCTGTTTGGTGAGATTTGAAGCCCTCCAAAAGTGGGGAAAAATTGGAATTTTTAAAGGCTCATTCAACGTTTTAAGGTGTGCAATGAGGACTTTTAGCTTGCATGACCCAGCCTTGCAAAGGCTCAGAATAACCTATTCCATTCTTTAAAGAAAACCCATCCTGCCAAAAATTGTCCTGGAAACTTTATCCCTGTCCATCTGGTGGCCCGCATATTGCCCATGTGTTGCCAACACTTATAACATCTTGTCACAGGTCCCACATTACCTTTAACAGGAAATCTGAAGGGTTCTTGAGTCAGATCAGGACAATCCACCACAGACACTTGCACATCTGCAAAATTTTCTTTAAGTCCATTCTGCAGAACTGGAAGGAAAACAGATCAAGAGCATTTCAGAGAGCTCCCTTTGGTAGATGAGGCTCTGCCCTGCTTGCCGCGTACATCCTGGGGCCGTGCCCTCGCCCAGCACCTGGTTCCCAGGTCAGCAGCATGAGAAGATGGTGAAGGTCAGCTGGGGCAGCAGGGACCAGCAGGGGTAGGTGGCAGCAGCGGAGTGCAGGGCAGCCAAAAAGCAGGAGGGGAACGTGGGGGGGAGTTGAAGCACACAATGTGGTCATAAATGCGAGCCGGTTGCCAAGCAACCAAATTTTGATCACATGACTGCAGGATGGTGCAATGGCCGTAACTTTGAGGACTTGTGTTTTACCTTCTCTCCCTCTTATACCCGGGCAAGTCAGGGAGGAGCCAAATGGAGTCTCTTCCTGATACTATCACCTTTCCCAGGGTTTAAGGAATGCTTCTGCCCTTGTTTCTATAACGACTTCTGAATATTCCCTTCAAGGACATCTCCATAGCTCTCTACACATTCATAATTAACATTTGGGAGAGAAAGCCTGCCTCCCTTTCATACAAATTCACGCAATGTACCATATTGGGCTCTATATCCTGCTTTTCCAACTGCTGCTGTTGTATTCTCACAACTTTTCTAAAACCAAAAAATCATGCTTACTCACCACTAACCACTTCTTCCAGACTAGGTACATGAAAATCGAACTTTTCCACTCTAGACATGTTTTATTCCATGCAGCCAACCAGGCAGCTGAGCTGTGAAGAGATCGAAGTACACCACGAACAAGTTACAGGTCTGTTAATGAACATACTGGCTTTGCGATTAAAGACAAGCTTTAACGGTATACATATTTAGTCACCTCTGGGAGTGTTACATGTTAAAAAGCAGTCATGGACCTATTTTGCTCTTCTGTCTTATTATTTTGGTCTTTTCTTCCACCTCTAATGTTGGGACTCAGATCTGCTATTTTTGATAATTCAGGGGGAAAAACAGATGATTCAACAAGAAGCATTTATGATGAATCAGCAGTCCACAGAATGTACTTCTCAACTACTTTGCAATGGAAAAAAAAGTGTTGTTTTAGATGTATAAGGCAGCAATTCCATGGCAAAGGAATAAACCACACTGAATATTTTTCTAGAGTTAATATACGTAAATCAAATACAGTACATGATCGCAATACTGTTCATACTTTAAGCCTGGATTCACAGAAGGTGGTTTGTTTGTTTGGACATAGTTTACCCTTTAGTGTGAAAGGCTAAAACAGAGTACTTTGTAAGCCGTGGTTTATGGTTTAATGCATTGTGTGAACATTGTTGTTTATTCAATAAACCATCGTTAGCCAAATCACACATAATATGTATCACTTAAAAACAAAACTGACAACTGTTGACTGTTTTCAGCCATTAGATTTGAAAAGGTTTATTTGCTGGTTGGTTCAAATCAAACTTTAAAAACAAAAAAGGAAACTAGGGTTTTTTTTCTTCATCAGCTGACATTAAGCTCCAGTTAACTACTGCCTAGGAATCAGATGGAGGATTTGGAGCGTGTGAACTCCTATACCGAAAAAAGTTCAGGGGAATTTATTCCCCAAGGAGTTATATATAACAGCAGTTTAAGTCACCAATCATGCAAATTGTCCATGGCCAGGGCTGCATATTTCCCAAGCTTTCGAGAACAGCTTGTATATTAGCTCATTTCTCTTAGCTACTACAAATTGTTTTCTCTATACATTCCTCTTAAAAGTTCAGCGGCAACCTCATCCCATGACAAGTATTATTTATCTTTCCTATTTCTTCCAGCACTTCACAAAATTGCTATGCTCCCTGCCTCCTAGAAACTCTCCCATTTATTATGTTCATCTACCCAAGTTGCCACCTCAGCCATTTAGTTTTCAGTTACTATTTTTATTAGGATGCGTCTTGTTGTGGCAAGCCACTTTCAACTGATAAGGGAGATGAGTAGTAAAAAAGGCAACCTGTTCAGAAGTGCGTGGGTTTCAACGGCTGTGTTCAGGGCTTGCTTTAGAGCAGCGTTTTTTCAACCTTGGAAACTTTAAGACGGGTGGACTTCGACTCCCAGAATCCCCCCGCCAACATGCTGGGGCACACCCACTGTCTGCATTCACACGCTACACGCTGGAGCCCAAATTAACTACCCAGGCTGAATCTGCACGAGAGGCTGACTCACAGCCCCCGCCCAACCGCTCTTTATCCTAGCGTGTGAATCCCACCAGCTATTTGCAACAGAGTTCAACATATTTGCAACAGAGGTTTCTCCAGAGTAAAGCAGCTGCGAACTGCAGCCTCAGAGTTCAATAAGTTTTCCTGGAGTCTGATACAAACTTCTATTGCAAGGAGGCCCATTAGGTCCAATGGGGCTTACTCCCGGGTAAGCACACCTTCCAGTGGACTAGATCGCGTTCCGCGCTTTTCCGCAGACACATACTTTCCAAATGTGTTGGACAACAACTCCCATCAGCCACGGCCAACAGCCTGCCTTAAACTACTACCACTCCTCACAATGCAAATCATGCAAAATACGCCCTTTGCTGCAGTGACTTTACTCACAGAAAGGAACTCCCGAGCGCCCAGAGCGTAGCCTCCTAAATGAGCAATTTCTCAATCGCGTCGCCCTTCGGGCTCGGCAGCCAATCCCAAAGATCGCTTTGACCACTTTCAAAATGGAGCGCTCGTCCTCAACCATCCCTCTTCCCGTCAGCTTACGAAACCGAACGAAGACTCGCGAGATCAGAAGCTCTATATAAGTGGTCCGGCGGGGCTTTCGCGGCCTTGGTGACACGCGTGAGCGGGTGAGTTGGGTGGAATCTGTCGCCATCCGCTCGGCTTCTTGTCTGGGCAGAGGGCGGTTTATAGGGGGCTCATGGAATGACTTAGTGGGATGAACAGGGGGAATGTGGGGGTAAAAACCTACATCCGATTGGCGGCTATTGATCAGGTTCACCCATCGTGCTAAGCCGTGATATGGTTGGTCGGCTTGATGGTTTAGCGTGATAGATGAGTTGAGCGAAGGTGGCTTCATCAAGCATTAGCTTGGCGCGAGATATGTAAATCCATAAGTCTGATTTTAAGCGGATCCTGATTCACCCACCAGGAGGGGAAAGCGAGGCCCTCCCGCCTTCGCCTGGGAAAGACCGAAATTGGAATCGGACAAGTGATTTTTTTGGTGGTTCTCCTCCATGATTGCCAAAAAGTACAGAAGTCGCCTGTCATTTTGAGGCGGGCAAGTCCTAAAATCGGCCTATCCCAGTAAAAAATGTACCCCAAACCTGGACTCACCCATTTTGTGGCCTTCAGCCCTCTTCCAAGATAATTGTAGCTCTTGGCTAAGAGAAGGTTGCGCTTCTCTATACAGAATCTAACATTTCTGGAAAGCCTAAGTTATTGGACCTTTACTGTGTGTTATTTCTCTTGTATTCATCTAACATTAATTCTGCGAGGTAGGTTAGGCTGCAAGGTAGTGAAAGGTATCTCAGGAGCTTTGTGGCAGAATGGGAAGCTGAACCTGGGTCTCTAGAGTGATACTCAAATGGAAATAGGCTTGTTTTCTCCTAGGTGATTGAGCTGTTTCCCTGTTGTTAGAGAAGAGGCTAGGTTTATACATTAAATCAAGCCATGATGTGACTTATTTGGTGTAACATGTTACCTAAACTCAGCAATTGTTAAGCCCCTGTTAAGGGAGTCAAGTCTTAGAGTTTATGAATCCATCAGTTATACCTTTGAGATACGCTTTGTCTCTTTTTATATACATTAATTCTTGCGAATACTCCAGATAATAAGGGGGTAGAAGTTATTTTGGAGTTTTTGCATATTAAGACCTGGAGTGGTCTTTTTAAATAAACAAGAGTACTGTTGGAATGCAAATATCGAATTATGCCTGTGAAGCTATGTCTTTAGCTCTTGTTTCTGATGGAGGCTAACTGTTCCTATTAATTGCAGTGACATTTTGCTGTTCACTGACGATAGTTAGAGATAACTGCACTGAAAAAGAAATAGTAAGCTTATTAAAAACATTTTGGTAAATCAGATCTGTAGATAAATATTTTTTGCTATGAAGTGCTAAGCAAATAAATCTTCACCTGTATTTTTTTTCCACTGCTTTAGATATTTCAGTGTTGATGTTTCTGTGAAACTAATATCTGTTATATTTCCAAGGCTAAAAACAAACATGGCTGAAGCGGAAGCTGTTCCTGATAACCAAGATACAGAAATGTGAGTGCTTTTTATTTTTATGTAAAGTTGTGAAAAAGATATTGAGGCAAAGGGAAAGTTCCTAGGAATGGGAATTCTCTCTCTTCTCCTATTCCTGCTGTCTTCCCTTCTTATCTCCTGTTTTTATTCCTGATTTTATGTGCTCTGTAAAGAAATACATATTTCATTAAGGTAGGTTTCCTTAGTTGTATAAACCATGGTAGCTGGCTTCTCATACCAAGCCATGATATGTCTTAGGCCAGTGTGTAATTCTAGCCATAGACAAGAGTTCTACCACGCTTTGTGACTAGAGGACCTCCAGGTAGCTATTTTGCATCCATTTCTGTTGAGAAGTTATTGAAATTAGTAAAAAATAGATCCTCCAGGCTCAACATCTGTTTGGACTTGCTGGGAGTGGGGAGAGATGGACAAATCTACAACGCTACTAAAGAATAACTCTTACCTTTCATTGCTTCAGACCTGCCCCACATTCATCAAAGTGCTCAAGGAAAAAAGATAAAGCTTTGAATTCAGCAAGAGTTGCTGGGCGGTCATCTTCTGTGGCTGTGCAAAGCGATCCTTCCAGAGCTTGTATGAAGGCTGAGGGTCAGGTGAAGTGGCCCAAACCTAAAATTGATCTCCAAGCCCTCTTTGATTACCACTTCACAAGAAAGCAGCACCGGTTCCGCAGAAAATGGACCCCTAGGGACAAGAAAGCAAATACTTCTCGCAAGTGTGCAAAAGAGCGAACAGAGAGACGAAGAATCCCGGAAAGTGAGCAAAGGAGGAGACTTAAAGATAGAGGAATTGTATTTCCTTTTGTGGCAAAATACTATGGCACGAAGCACCTTCCCTTAAAAATGGTGCGAGGATATGAGGTAAATTATGATTTCACACTGCTTTTGAAACAATTATTTGCACAGTAATGTTCTGGGGCTGTCATCCACCAACTTGCTGTCCTCCAAATATCTAATGGTGGTTAGGGCCAATAGGTCTGGGCGGTATGAGGGTTGGGAAGGCTGATCTAGGCTCTGAACTGTTTGATTGAGAATAGTTGACTTCTTGACTGTCTTGATCAGAAGAGAACTTGCAGTTGACAGTCTTGTTGCATATTAACTTGAGTGGCTTTTAGACTTGCACTTTTGTTCATGGCTGAAAAAATATCCTTCTCTCTTAGCGAGCAGCTTTGAAGGGATTTTTCAAGTACATTGAAATGTTGAAATATGAGCACCATCTGAAAAAGTCTTTGATGCAGTTGAATGCTGGGGATGATCTTGAAAATGAATGCCTGGAATCACGGAAACACAAATACCTGGATGACGATGGGCCAATTTCTCCAATTGCCGAGACCAAGTAGGTATAATTAGACTTTCTAAGATTGGATTTGGCAATCCAAAGACCATAGCTTCCAGCCACAATTGTGTGATTATTGAAGTTTTAATGAAGTTTGCCAATTTAGCATCAACATGTTCTAGTCTTAATAGACTATGTTATGATAGACTATATTATAATTTCCACAGATCTTATAAATTGACAGAAAGCGAACAATCATGTAGAATGATGGTTCATCCTGTTGCTTCAGCAAGTGAATTTTATCTGATACCTTTCTGACTAGAGCTTCTGATGACTAGCTCGTTTTTCAATTGATAAATTACCCAAATATTTCCAGTGCTCAATGATTAAGAATTTAGCTGCCAAAAGTAAAAATATAATCAGCTTTGTATTAACCGCCCCTATTCTCTCCATTGAACATATAATAATCTTAATTTGGGGGAAAATTCTGATCTTGTTTAGTTATAAATTACCCCTCTCAACCTAAAAGCGTGAACTCCAGAATTTAATATTATTGGAAACAGATACAGGAAACCCTTCCCTAGATTTGAAAGAACCTTGGGAGATTGATCTGGGTACATGGCAAGCATTGTGGCAATCTGGGGAATTATTCTCAGCTTCTATGCAGGGATTATATTTGAAGATGTATTGATTGCATTTAAGAATTGCACTAAATCAAGCAGCAAAACACTGGAGGGGTTGTAAACAGAAGCTAACAATCTTCTACCTCCGAAAGTATCAGGCTTTTGGTATCATTTTGTGAACATGCTGCCCAAAATTGTAAATGTTTGTAGATCTAAAATAGATTTGGCATAGTATTTTTATTTATTTACAATTGCATACACAGGTATTTGTGTGCCACCTGTTTGAGTTAAGCAGCTTATAATAGTGTATTAAAAACATCCATAAAATCTAATTTAAATGTATTTTTAAAATTGTCTTGAAATCTGATGCTCACTTCCCCAAAATTCTATGGAAGAGAAAGGTCTTGATTACTTCAAGAAAGGGTAAAAGGTAGCGTAGTCCAAGCGGGGGTGGGGGGGAAGCTACCACTAAATAGTGCCTGAGGAAGGCCATCTTGAAGGTGTCAAGGGCCCAGGCCACAGGTCAAATAGAAACAAAAATTCAGCTAAATTGCAGTCCTGCCTTTTTGCATCATCACCCTGACTTATTGAGATATAGTAAATGTAACCATGTCACCCAAAGTTTGTCCAGTCTAACTCTAAGCTATTGTTTAAAATTATGATTTATTAAAGCCCATTGGGTCCCTTTACATAATGTGCTAAACCATCTTTTACAACCAGTAGTCTCACAGCATGTTAAAGCAAAGCCATACAAGTTCATTTTAGGTTTATTGTGATGGGAGTTTGGCCCAAAGCTTTGATTGCCTTTGCAGACTGCAGAAAAAACAATAGCTGAAAATGGGAATCTAATGATTTTGGATATGCTAAACCACCTTCTGACAGCCTTACAAACAAGTTAATTGATCAGTTTCAGAAAGTAGTTTTTACCTAAGATTAAGTCTATTATCTTTCTGTTTTCCCCCATAATTTTAACCTGCAAGATTAACCGAGAGGCACTTGTCATCAATACGTTGCATAGTTGAGTAGGAGTTTGAACATCTTAGCCAGTACACTAAGGATGGCCTCTTCCATCTTTATTTCCTGTTACATATACCGTAGTAAGCAGTCACTTGGTCTGAGCAACTGTCTTCTAATTTTTTAAGGAAACTAATCAAATCCCAGCAACAACTTCAGGGTGCATTTGACGTGCTTTAGTGCACTTTCAGTGGTATCTTTAAAAAGAACTTGTGCTTCCATATATTCCCTGCACGCCTGGTATGTTCCTGCAATTTCTGTGGAGGTATGTGCAATTCTGAAGAAATAACTAAAAACAGCCACAAGTTTCAGATTAAATTGAGGTCATAGCTTTATGATAGGGGGTTCTGCAGCTAGGACTAGAGGTAAAAAGAGAAGTGTGAACGGTAAGGTTAAATGAATGCTGCAGATTGATGCTTAGAACATAAAATTAAGTTGGAGGTGTGACCCTCACATTCTGGAGACATCAAGCTGGAGAAGATAGATATAAATCTAATCTTGACAATTTTCTGTTTCAGCAAGGATGAGGATTCTGGGGATGAAAACATTGGGGCCAAAGTAGTGGTAAGTTTCCAATAACTGAAGCTTGCTGTATCATTTCTACTGTCACTCTGGCTTTTACTTCTTACTCCTTAACGTGGGGAATGCATTAGAAGTCAGGGAGAAGCAAAATTAATTGTGTACAAAACTCATTTTGCAATGAGCCTCCCTGTTTTGCATACAGTGCTTGCTTAACGACTATCCGTTTAGTGACTGTTCAAAGTTATAACAGTGCTGAAAATGATTTATGACTGGTCCTCATGCTTAAGATTGTTGAAGTGTCCCTGTGGTCATGTGATTGCAATTTGGGCACTTGGCAACTGTCACACATTTACGACGGTTGCAGCATCCTGTAGTCACATGATTGCCATTTGCAACTTTCCCAGCCAGCTTCTGACAAGCACGGTCAATGGGGAGGTGGGCAGGAAGTTGCAATTTGTGGTCACGTGATGTGTCGCTTAACAAATGTGGGTAATTCACTTAATGACTGCAACTGGGACTGCTGGAACTGCCATTGGAAGTTGGTGGGTCATGTGATGTTTCGCTTAATGACTGCTTTGCTTAGTGACTGAATTGCTGTTCTCACTAAGGGTTAAACAAAGACTATCTGTATTCCTGTTTGAAAGCCATCCTTTGTTAGCAGGAGGATGCAGGTACAATACTGTACGGCCCAGTGGTATTAATATTTTGGATCGTGCACAGTGAGGCTGCAGAGCTCGGTGCAGAAACCAAAGTGTTAAATCCTCAGTTTCTGCACTCAGAGTTCTGCATGAATGCCTTTAAAGAAAAAGGAGACAGAGTAAGTTGGAATAAGGTAAAATGTACAATAAAACCAAACAAAATAAAACATGCAGTGTAATAAAATGATAAAAAAAGAGCAAGAACTGATGGTGAGTCTGGCTAACAGTATCCCCATCCCCAAATAAATTGACAAGGGCTCCAACCACTCTAACCCAGGACCTGGGAGAACAGCCAGGTCTGTAAGGCTTTCCGGAATGCCAGCAGGCTTGCCTGCAAAATGCATTTTTGAAATGAATTGGGATTCTGCTTAATTGCTCTGAGGTTAGCATTGTTTTGTAATGCCCTGCTGGTTTTTCTTTTCCAGGACAACAGCTGTTTCATATTAAGCCACAAAATTCCCAAGAAAAAGAAGAAACCGAAACGCAAAGAAAGATGAGTGGTGCCTTTGTTAGAGAAGAGGACATTTAGATGGGATGCCTAGAAGAAATGCAAATAAAAATTTAATACTCTCGAGTTCCAGGCTACCTTCATAAAGCCTCTTAAAAGCACAAGCCAGGTATTTAGGTATAATTTTTCTTTTTTCCTCTCCCAGCATTTAACTGCGTAATACTTTCTGAACATCAGACAATAGCCTTTGTATCGGTATACCGCTTTTCAGAATACTTCCCCAAATTTGCATGACAATGAGTTAATCACTGTTTTGTCACCATGCATGTGCCTATGTTTCATTCATCCTCTTACCCTAATGTATTAAAGCTGTTTTCATGCCACTCAAGATTTGCATTTATCATGTGTGATGGCAAGTTCTAAATCCTTAGTAGTAGTTCACTAAATCCAGTAATGGATTTTATTGGCCAAGATACTAGGATATATAATTGGATCTAAAATTTGCAGTGCAGTTCACGTGATGACTGTTTTTCAGTTCAACTGCTGAATGATTCACCAATGAACTAAATCTAACACTCTGATCAGAACTGAGCGCACAGCAATTGTTAGCGTGAGGCAGCCTGAGCACATTGGCTACCTGAACAAATGTTGATAAGAAAAAAAATAGAAGCACAGTATCAGTAAACAACCACATGTATCTTAAGAGAACCTGTACCAATGCTGCAAATTGATTCAGACCTGATGTGCTTTTCTGTTTTTGAACTAGCAAAGCAACTGAACATCCTCCATGATGCACAGTACTTCAAGTGAAGCTTCAAGGACTACTAGATGAGGCAAAAAATGAGCTGGGCTGATTGTTCTGTGCAGAAGGCTTTGAGATCTCACTATTCTTGAATTAAACGCCTGAGTTTGGAAAACACCGTGTATGCATTCAGCCTCCCGTGGTCTTGGGAGCTTTGGATTTGCTCAGCCTCAGCGTGCTCTGGATTTCTCCCATCTCTTGGAAAGCAATTCCATTGTGTTTTCTTGGCTTCCTGAATGTTTTGACCCAGAGCACCAGCTGCCAGAGAATGGTCCCCCTTGATGTCTGGCACGTGGATTACATTTGGAAATGTCTAACCTAACCTGGTGGCAGACTAGGAAAGATTATGGGAAAAACTGATGTTATAAACTCATTGGGCTACAAAGCATACCAATTGATCTCTTGATCTCTGCTGCCAAATGAAGCTATCTTGACTCAGCTGGAATTTTTTAATTAGAGCCTGTCTCTGTATCTGCTTGATAGGGTGTATTTTGCTCAGTGCTCTTCCCAGTTCACACACGATGTCCATTTCCACAAATGCTTGTCTTCTACTTCAGTCACTTGATCTATACCATGTAGTGACTGAAGATCTGAATGGACTTGCTTCCTTAATATTTTTCAAAAACAAGTTGGCTGATTGGCATCTGAGCCTTGGCTGTAATAGAACATAAACTGGACAGAAATTCAGAAGGTGGCTTGGACAGCTGTCATCTAGTACATGGTGCAATGCGATTCAGTTGCAGCTGCACTAAAAAAAATCTGGTTTTTTTGCTTTGCAATTGGCCATTTAAAATCTGAAAAAGAAAAGACCTGTGGTTCAGCTTATGCAAGAAGTAAGTTTGCATTACTCCCCTCTCCCTGCAAAAAAAAAAAATCTGTTTCTGATTCAGAGTGGGTGCTAGTAGGCTTCTTTAAAACATACAGTAGGAAAATGGATTTTTGATTTTCTGCCACGGATTGGTTAAGATTTATACAGTGTGTATTTTGCGGTTTTGTAATGTGCTCTGATGTTTAGATCATACGGGTTTTTTTTCTACTTTTACTATTTGGCAGCACAACTCCAGGTTTTGACTGGTCTCTCAGATGAAAGCCATGGAGTAAGTGCTAAGAATACAACCTTCTTCGCAACCCACAGCTGATTTGTATTTGCTGTGTTACTTAAAGGAAGGAACACAATATCTGGGTCTTGGGTTAATGTTAGAGTAATCTGAAAACATGGAGTTTGTCGGCCAGTAGAAGAAACTTTACTGCTAAATAGAAACCACAGGCATTTAAATGATTCTGAAGCTTATCTGTTCAAAGTGGTAACATACATTTTTGTCAGTTAGTCTCTGTGCTAGTAAAATTAAACCTTTGATTGCTTAACACAATGCAGAGTATTTGGGATATTCATAAGAAAGTTTCTGATTCATGGACAATTCTTGATTTCAGGGTCCTCGAAAATAAAGCTTGGAAAAATAATTTGGTGGAAGACAAGGTATGTTGGCACCAATTAGTACTAGGGATATGTGAAATAATCAGTTTTAGAGATGAATAATGTCTGAAGCGATGCAGACTGCTTATCCCTGAAATTCTTCACATCCCTTATTAATATATAGTTTTGGACTATACAGTATATGTGTATCTTTGTAGCTCAAAAAGAAGTGTTAACTGCACTGTACGGTATCTGCATCCAGCAGTTGTTCCTGATGGAGTGTTCAAAAAACAGTGCAAGATCAATTCAGCATGTGGCATCGTTGGTTCTCAGGCTGCTGTGCTTGTGCAACCTGGTATTTTTGTTGGAACAAATAGCAACAATTCCAGTAGTCCTCCACTTTTGACCATTCATTCAGTGACTGTTCGGAGTTACGACAGCACTGATCAAAATTTGGGCACTTGGCAGCCCGCCTGCAATTACAACCACACTTCCTCGTGAGACCTGGGGAAGATGGCCTCGTGGCCAGCAGCTGCTCGTGAAGGATCAGAGCGGGCACATCTCAGCAGCAGGAGCGAAAAGATGACAGGTGGAGCAGTGGAGTGCAGGGTGGTGAGGGCGGCTGGGGCTTCCTGGGGCATGGCGGCTTTGTGCCACACTGCTGGACCATGCTGGGGCTGGGCTTCCTGATATGCTGGGTCTCGGGCTTTTTGCTGGGCTGGGCATTGTGCTGCGCAAAGGGGCTTCCTGGTGCACTGTGGCTGGGGCTTTTTGGGTTTTGCAGCCCCAGAGCTGCAGCACAAAGGGGCTACCTGGGAAGGGCACAAATAGTGATCAAGTGACCACGGGATGTTGCAACTGGTCATAAGGGTGAGCTGGTTGCCAGGCACCTGAATTTTGGCTGCAGGGGCACTGCAGCAGCTGGAACGTTGGGGACCAGTCATAAGTCCCTTCGTTCAGTACCATTTGGTCAATGAATGGTCACAACTTGAGGACTATCTGTAGAAATGTTACGATTATTATGCAGCCTCTCTTCCTGAAAAAAATCATAGCAAAATATTTTCTATTCTAGAAAAATCCTGACAACTGAAATGAAGCTGCAATCATTTGAGCAAATGTTTGAAGGTAATAGCTCTTTTTTTCTGGAGAATATGGAGAAGGAACAGGGACAGATGGGTTTGCTGTTTCCATGCACTCAAGTTAAAACTCGCCTTGTTGGAATAGTCAGTGTGGGCACATCTCATTTTGTGTCGCAATGAGGCAATGAGGCTACAGAAAACACAGGTTGTGCTTCCATCATTGTAAAACAAATTACACTGGTGACAATGAGACCTGGGATAATTTTATTCTGAAGTCGTACTAGCAAAATGAAGGTATCAAGGAATAAAAGTCAGTGCTAGAATATGTTACATCACAAATAGGCAGCTCAGTATTTTGAAGTTTTCTCTCTTTTTTTAAAGGAACCCAAAATATGCATCTTTGGCTGAATTGGTAAGATGTTGAAGTAGTTAATTTTGAAACTGATATTATTACTAATGGAAAGATTGATACTTTTGGAATATAGTAGGCTGTATCTTCTCTTCCTTTTCTGTATGGAGGGATTTTTTAAAATTACAGATAAGTCACACCCAAAGAGTGGCGTGAAAGCAGGCTCTTTTCATAGGGCTGACGAGAAGAAGGGATTGTCATGATGATTGGCAAGATGTTCAACTGCTCTGAAAAGAGTGAATGATTAACAGCCATTCTGAACATAGTGATTGAACCAGCCTTTCTGCAGTTAGCTTGTTGGCTTTCTGGGCCTTTGCTGTAGACAATTACATTCCTCGGAACCTTTTGTTGTTGAGCAGGTGCTAGATTACAAATGATATATAATTGGTTCTCAGTACAATAGAAAATAATTTATGAATAGGGTGTCCTGAAACTAGAGTGGATGAACAGTGGGCTCCCTCATTGATAGGAGGGAGCAGACTGCAAGCTCTTTGAGCCCTTTCAAAGATTTTCACAGGAATCATTTTTTTCCTGCCATTTTAGGTGAATTAATGGTAATTGTTGTATAAGCTTGATATAGCTTTTCTTCGACCATTTAAAAAAGGTCCTGTGGGGAAGGGGGAAGATCAGAAGAAATGGAAAATCCTGAATGTGTCCGTGTGACAGCTTTTCTCTCCCTGGTTTAGGAACAAGGGAAAGCCCTTACTAAGCAGCTTGTTTCAATGGAATGTATTTTCCTTGGGGATTGGTCCCTTAAGGCAGGGTTCCTCCACCTCAGCAACTTTATGATGGGTGGACTTCAACTCCCAGAATTCCCCAGCCAGCATGGCTGGCTGGGGAATTCTGGGAGTTGAAGTCCACCCATCTTAAAGTTGCTGAGGTTGAGGAACCCTGCCTTAATACCAGAGCTATAGCGGCAGTAATTAAAGGAGTCTTTGTAAATAAAATTTTACAGAAGCCAGTTTGGCAGTGGGGTGGGAGGACCCAGGTTAAAGTCCACCAAGCTGGTTGGTATATCTCAGCCCAACTTAACTTGCAGGGTAGTTTGGGGATGAAATTGATAGCTGAAGTGCTGGGTACAAAGTTTTGCGCAACTACAGGAAAAGAAGGATGTAGCTGTGTTTGTGACAGCCTTGTGCTCTTGTTCAGCGTACGTTTTTCTGTGGTTGCAATTTGGCAGCTGGCTTTTCCAGGTGAGCCCCGCAGCACAAGTGCAGTGTAGCTGCTCCGGATGAAGAAACAGGCATGGCTTGGTATGGAATCTCATTTCGTTTTCATCTTTCAAATTATGACTTGGGGAGGAGAGGAGCACGTGCAGCTGTAAAAGAGCAGTAGATTGAATGCCATCTGGATTTTTATATACCTGCCCACACACTTTTAGCCGATATAACATTTGAGTTGGGGGGGGGGGGGAATATACTTGGTACTGGATAACAGATGTCCTTAAGTTTCCAGTAAAACTGAGTCCAGAACAGCTGGTAGAGGCTGCATAGATCTAGCAGTATTGAAAACCTAATCTTGAGGTCTATCCCGATGGAGCCTGGCTGTAGGTTCTTTATCGCTGGAAACGCCTCATAGAGCAACGAACTTGTGGTTTCATTTTACCCATTAACCTGTGTTTGATGGGTATGGCAAAATTGCAAGACAATAAAGATCTTAGGATAGTCCCAGCGTTCTTCCTTAAGAATGGCCATGAAGGAATGCTTTCTCAATCTGCAGGTGGGCTGTGGCATCAGTCCTGCTGGCCCTTCTGAAAATGTGTTCGTGAAAAGGTAATGTGCCTGATTTTGCCCCATTTATTTTAATTGTAGCCTTCAGAGCCTCCCTAGCTAGCTAGCTAGCCACTAAGAGTCAACATTGACTTGATGGCACATAATTAATCTTCAGAGCCTGAAATTTGGATTTCTTTAAACATTTCAGGATTATGAAGTAACATAAAACAAGAGACCTTAACTTCCTAGAAGAAGAATGTGATTGTACCATCCTAAATCCTGGGCAGATAATGCAAAGACAGAAAACATGAAAACGTTTTCTTGTGGTGTATTTCAAATAGCTTAAATAGAAGATTGATTATAGCACCTTGTTTTCAGTTTTCACATTGAAACTGCCATCTGAAAAGCCACAGCTAATTGCTGTATAGTATATACCAGTGTTTCTCAACCTCAGCAACTTTAAGATGTGTGGACTTCAACTCCCAGAATTCTCCAGCCAGCATGCTGGCTGGAGAATTCTGGGAGTTGAAGTCCACACATCTTAAAGTTGCTGAGGTTGAGAAACACTGGTATATACCTTTATTTTAGATCATAATATCTTACTTGGTCTCTACCAAGGCTGCTAGAAAAATCTCATTTCTGGTATGCTGTGGACGTGACCACATAGTAACTCCTCTAGATTTTTACATTGCTGCCATGGTAGCAACAAATCTGTTGGGAACATTAGACAATTTTTTAAAAATTGAGGACCCAGAATCTAAAAGCTGCAAACTGAAGGAGGTCTGTAGCTTTGTGTGCTCCCTTGCATCTTAGCTCCTCTTGCTGTCAAACTTCTCATCTAAAATGGTGAGACCTATTAATCAGGGCAGGACCCACTGTCATAACTTGATGCTTACTGTACGTTTTACCCTGTTTTCAGCAATCAGCCATTTTCAAAATACCCACGAGGAAATCTCAGCTGGAATCTGCAAGGTTGGCTGAAAGTGGGCTCAAGCTGAAGGTAAAAACGAAGGCTGTGGAGGATCCTGTACAGAAGGTTACTTCAAAGAGAGCTGTGTGCTGGTGAACAGGCAGCTCTTAACGCGGTGACCTTATATGGAAATCCTCCGTAGGATATCAGGGCTATCTGGAGTGCTCTGTGATCTGTACAAGAGGAGACACATTTGTGAATCAAAAGTAGTTGGATGGGTCCCTTGTGTGGCATTTAAGATGGTTAAATGGAAGGTTGTTAATTGGAGATGAGGTTGAATAATGGTTTGAAAGGAAAAAATCCCTGTAATAAATTCCAGTCACTGTTTAGAAGAGTGCTCTCCATGGGAGGCAGGTACTAAATAAGCAGCTAAACCAGCTCTAAATCTCTATTGAGGGTTGGTGAAATGAAAAGGTCAAGGCAAAGATCTGTTGATTTACCTTGTAAGAGTACTTGCTTCTCTTCTAGGTAATTGGCTCTTGAAGGATACCGAGAGAACATGGAATAGAATGGTCTCCTGCCAAATATTTGGGCATGAAGTAATGCTTGAAAAATTGTGAAATTGATCAGCTGTTTCTTTACAAAAGCTTCAAATGTGATTTGTGAGCAGCCATGCTGTTGTGAACTTTGATTATTAAACAGATTTGTTGGAATAATCTAGCTCTCTACAACTGTATTTGCAGTTTTGCTGTACTGTGGTTTAATTATAGCTTAATAAATCTTATTTGGTACCATGAAACTTGTTTCATGATCTTTGTGTACATTATATAGGTTTTGGCCTTAGTTCCTCTGTATCTTGTTTTATACCTTTACACGTCCCCTTGTGTTTCTAGAAAGCAACACAGACTCAGTGGAACGAGACTGGTACTGCTCATTAATGCAATGTGTTGCAAGTTAAGAAAAACCATAGGTTGTATTCAATGGTTTCCTCTCTGCTGGCAGCTGAAATTTCTGAGGTAGCTTACAATTCTCTCTCAACTAAGACCCCTTATGTTTCATTCTCCATCCTCTGGATCAGGGTTCCTCAACTTCAGCAACTTTAAGATGGGTGGACTTCAACTCCCAGAATTCCCCAACCAGCATGGCTGGTTGGGGAATTCTGGGAGTTGAAGTCCACCCATCTTAAAGTTGCTGAAGTTGAACCCTGCTCTGGATAGTTTGTCAGGGGTCCAACAACAACATCTCCCTCTTTCATTCTGCTGACTGGGCAGAAATTTTAAAGGCAAGTGGAAAGGAACTTGGCCTTTGAATGCATATAACTTGTTAAGCAATTTAAATACTTGCAAATAAAAATTTATTATAAATAGTTAAAATTGTACAAAAAGCAAAGACTTGTGACATTTGAAAATAAAAATCTTGAGTTGAAAAGCCATAATTGGAGAGAATGGGTGACAAATGGTCTATACAACCCTGGGCGATTTCCCAGTATGTCCACACCAAATGTGGATTATCTCAAATCCTGCCACATAATTTCATGTATTTGAGGTCTCCTTGATAAATATAAATAAGTGGGATGTCTGCAAAATGCTAGGTTTTCAGACTGGTTTTTCTGGCTCGTAGTTTTTCCAATGTTTTCTGTAAAGAAAGGGGAGAAAATAATCTTAGCAATGAGTAAATGGCAGAAATCTGAAAGTGATCAAAATCATGGCAAAAAGATCTACGGTCAAAGTCCTGGACAGCTACAAAGTTTTGTGGGTAATCTTTGGCCATCCGGCTTATCCAGACTTTTGTGTGTTGTGCCTTCATTTTAGGATTCGTTTTCCTTGCAGTTGAAAGGAGACATTGCCAATTCTAGTCCCGATTAATCTAGAAAAACTAGATGTTAAAAAAAAGATTCAAGTTAGATCCAGGTCCTTTTTCTAGCTTTCCATCATTAGCAGCCATGTTTTAGCAGCCTTCCTGAACCTGGTGTCCTCCAAACATGCTCGGATATCCGCTTGCATAATTTCTAATTAGCATGGCTAGGAGCTATGTTGGCTGAGAGTTTTGGGATTTATTCAGTTGCACCTCGAGGGTTCCAGGTTTTGGGGGAGGGAGCTTAAAAAAGGGTTCAAAGGTTGGCTCTTCCATTTTCTAATAATTAAAAAACACATGGTTCTTATAAGGAGGTAGAATGTCTTCCTCTCTCTTCATGTGATGAAGGTAAATAGTATTATTACAGTAACAAAACAGTAAATTTTTTATTGTTGCCTGTTTTATCTGCTCTACTTTTAAATTACAGGTAGTCTTCGCTTAATGATGGTAATTGGGACCAGAATTTCCATTAAGTGATGCGCTTGTAAAGCGCAGTCATGTGACCGCATCACTTAGCAATGGCAATCCCAGCACTGAAAAACCCAGGTCATTAAGCAAGGATTTCATGTGACTATGACTTGCAATTTCCTGCGGGCTTCCCACAAGCAAAGTCAATAAGGAAGCCAGCTGGAAGTTGTAAGTCCCAACTGGCTCGCAATCAGGCTGGAGGGCGAGTGAGTACTATGGAATGAGGCAGGGGGTGCTGTGGCAAGTGGGATGAGGAGGGGTTGCTGTGGTCCCTGGGATCTCATACTGTGGCTCCTTGAGAGAAAAAGTGGCGGGAGTGACTTGCAATCTTCTCTGATGGCTTCCCCATTGGCTTTGCTTGAGGAAAGCCGGCAGGGAAGTTTGCAAATGGTGATCATGTGACTGTGGCGCGCTGCAACTGTTGTGTGAGCTGATTACCAAGCACCTGAATCGTGATAACGTGACCATGGGATTGTGCAATGGCTGGAACTTTGAGGACCAGTCAGTACCACTCATTCAGTGCTGTCACAACTTTGGTCGCTGAACGAGTGGTTGTTAACTGGGGATTACCTGTATTATTTTACCCATTATTATACTGGTAGCTTTCATGAACACTGTTCACAGTGGAAAGACAGATTATAAATAATGGTAACAGCTGTTTTTAAATTTACTTGCATAAAGATACAATGAGGAACAACATGGTATTAAAATGATTTTACTCCTGGGACTTATTGCCAACCACATTTGGTTTTCTAAATCGCAAAAGGTATGAATTCCTCTCAAGCTAAACATGGTTTAAGCCAATGCCTAAATTTTAAGCCAATTTGATTCACAATTAGAAGGACAAACACGACCAGCAGAGTTACCTTAAGAGTCTTCTTTTTACTTTTAGAGCCTGGGATAGAAGTGGAATATTACAGTATGTTGCAAATGTTTTACCTTTTGAAATTCTTTTGCTCTTTCCCTGTTCCTGGCATAATTTTCTCTTCTGTCTTTCTCTTCCTTTCTGTTTTTCACTTCTGATAGATTATTATACAATCTGCCAAAAAATAGAAAGCTGTTAAGGTTACCAGTAAATTATTCAAAAGGCAACCCTTTATGCAGAGGGACTAGTAATATTTTAGGGGAGATTTTGAATCTCCAGTCAAGATATAAAAATAGTAATGCTAGACCTAATGCACATACTTACTAGTGTGAGCACATGGGGACCGTCCCTCCCCAATTGTTTCTATCCGTCTTACCCAATCTGGCAGGAAGGGCATGCTCCGGGTACTGTTGGCTGGTGTGGCCCAAAAGGAGAGCCTTTCTGCCATGGCACCCACTCTTTGGAGCATCATCCCCCTGAGATTAGACTGTCCCTGTCCCTGTTGGCCTTTTGTAAGGCACTGAAAACTTGGCTTTGTGCTGGAGCTTGGGGCGCCCTGGCCACAGGATAGAGCCTGTCTCCTGGCTGTGTGAACAACTGGTTAGATTATGCCCTGCTGCTACGTGTTTTGTTTTTATTTGCTTTTTTATATTGTGTATTTTATTTGTTTTATTGTAAGCCAGTAGAATCACATAAAAGTGAGATAGGCAGCTATATAAATTGAATAAATAAATGTGTTGATGCTTTTTGAAAAATCAACTACAAGTGTTAAGTTTAAAATCCCTTTTACTGCTATGCCAGAGTCCCATTCTAGACTGGACTCGCCAGCACTGTTGATGGTGGTGCTAAACAACGAAGCAAAGCACTAATACATACAATGTGGTTAAATGGCCTCAAAATTGATGAGAACAATAGGGGGGAAAAGGCCTGGCAATTATGTTATAAACTAAACTCTTAAAGCCTTGTCCATTTGTTTTTAAAACCTGCCACACGGTTCCACTTCTCTTTCAATAGGAGCTTTGGTTCTGCCATGACAATGATGAATTCAGTGTTCAAATGTAAAAAAAAGAACTAAAAAGATCCTGTCCTAGTGCCTGGAGGCTTTGAAGGTCTGGATGGGGAAGAACTGCTGCTGACTCAATTTCACCAGAGTAGCTGTGGATGTTGGGGCCAGCTACGTCTGGGGATATTCTTTCATCTTTAACCTTGAATGAGGTCACGCTTCCCCATTCTGGGCTGGTCTGTGATTTGGGGTCTTCCTGGACTCAGGGCTCCTTCCCCAAAGAGCAGGTGGCAGCTGTGGCCATGAAAGCCTTTGCACAGCTTCGTCTGGTGTACCAGTTGTACCCTTTCCTAAATGGAAGGTTCTTCAGACCATCACTTACACTCTAGTCACTTCATGGCTCGATTACTACAACATGTACTGCAGGGGGCTGCCCTTGAAGACCAGCCAGAAACTTCAACTGGCCCAGAATGCAGCTGCACAGGCAATGGTGGGCATGCCTTGGTACGCCAATGTGATATCTTTACTTCGCAAGCTGCACTGATTGCCAGCATGCTTCCAGGTGCAATTCAAGATGTTGATTATAGCCTGCAAAGCCAAAATCAAAGCAGTTGCCTGGCTAAAATTACACGGTTTGCTAAAAGTGCATTGGTTTAATTTCTCTGAAGCCAGGCTGTGCAGTACCTTGAAGTCCGCTGCTGCATCTGTACTGCCGCCACTTTCCTCTCAGCTGGAGAGCACCCTTTTTCTTCCACTTTCTTCAAACGATTAACAGCTGCACCTTGAATCCAACCAGGACACATGAAACATAACAAGGCTTAGGAGATTCAACAGACAATCTTTTGGGAGAGAGCAGAGAGAACTAAAAACAATTCCTCCACTGCTGTTCATGTGTTTCATTGCACATCAAGGAGCAAATGGCTCCAAATGCTTGCATGAAAGTCAGACACACAGGAGCAAATACGGAAATACATGGATTTTGTCCATGTCATTCCTGCACACCTCTCCGTCTCAGAATGTTTACAAATCACAATACTAACAAATTAATTTTAAGCAAGTTATTGTTTGGATGATAGCAACAGCCACAAGCAGGAGGTTCTTCTAATTGTTAGTCTGCATTTCATACTCCTCTCCCGCAATTTATACTTGTTTGCTGATAATTACCAGAAGGTGTCCAGTTCTCTTTTCGTTTATGGAGTTGTGTTTTTTTCAGTTGAGATGCCTTAGTCTGAGTCTTTTCAAAACTTCGCTCTCGATTTTTTAATTTCTCCATCCTTTTCAAAGATCTCTCAATGAAATCTTTCTTCCGCTTCAGAAATGATTCCTGCAGGCTGCCATGGACAGGTGCAAGCTCTGACAATATTACTGTGGGGAGAAAATAAGATCAGCTTTATAAATAGTAACAGTGCAAATCTATATCTATCTATCTATCTATCTATCTATCTATCTATCTATCTATCTATCTATCTATCTATCTATCTATCTATCTAATTTATATAACCACCCATCTCATGCAAGGTGTTTCTGGGCAGCGTACAACAATTAAAAAGAATAAATACATAAAAACAATTACAAATAAAAAACTAAAAACACACAAAATAGGAGGGAATAAAACTAATAAGGGAGCCATCACAAAATCAGTCCCCTGGGAGCCCCAGGCCTGATCACATACTCAGGTTTTGAGGGACTTGCAGAATGTTAAGAGGGATGGGGCTAATCTCACTTCTGGGAAGAGAAGATTCCACAAGGCAGGTGGCACCACAGAGAAGGCCCACCTCCTGGGACCTGCCAAATATAATTCTCTGGCAGGTGGGACCCGCAGCATGCCTTCTCTGCCAGGCCTGAGATGTAATCAGGGAGAGGTGGTCCCTCAGGTAACCCGGCCCCATGCCATGAAGGGCTTTAATGGTCAAAACCAGCACCCTGAATTGGATCCAAAAGCAAACTGGCAACCAGTGTAGCTTGCAGAGCAGAGATGTAACATGTACCGCCCTAGGGGCACACATAACTGCCCGTGCCACTGCATTTTCCACCAGCTGAAGCTTCTGGATACTCTTCAAGGGCAGCCCCGTGCAGAGCGCATTACAGAAATCCAAACAAGAGGTGACTAGGGCATGAGCAACAGTGATTAGGTCCCTCTGATCTAGGAATGGGCACAACTGGTGCACAACACAAAGCTGTGCAAAGGCCCTCCTAGCCACAACTGCCACCTGCTCTTCGAGTAGGAGTCGTGAGTCCAGGAGAACCCCCAGACTGCACACAGGATTTGTCTGGGGCAGTGCAACTCCATTCAGTACCAAAGATGACGTAGCTCTAGCACCAGAAGGCCCCAGAAACCAAAGCTACTCAGTCTTGCCAGGGTTCAGTTGAAGCCTGTTGTTCCCCATCCAGACCCTCACAACCTCGAGGCACCGGGATAAGACATTCACAGCATCGCTTAATTTGCCAGGGGCAGAGATGTATAATTGGGTACCATCAGCATACTGATGATACCTCACTCCAGGGCGATGGATAAGCTTGCCCAGCGGCCTCATGTAGATGTTAAATAGGAAGGGGGAGAGTACTGAATCCTGCGGCACCCCACATAACAGGGGCCGAGGGCAAGATCTCTCCTCCCCAAGCACCACTGACTGGAATCAACCCCAGAGGAAGGAGGTGAACCAGCACAACACAGTGCTGCCCACCCCCAATCCTCTGAGCCAATCCAGAAAGATACCATGGTTGATGGTACTGAAAGCCACAGAGAGGTCAAGGAGGGCAAGGAAGGATGCACAACCCCCATCCCGTCCTCACCAGAGATCATCCAAAAGTGTGACCAATGCTGTTTCTGTCCCATACCCAGGCCTGAATCTCAACTGAAAGGAATCCAGATAATCTACTTCATCCAAGGTCCTCTGAAGCTGGTGTGCAACCACCTTCTCAATCATCTTCCCCAAAAAGGGGAGGTTAGATACAAGACAAAAATTGTCCAGTATAGTGGGGTCTAGCGATGGCCTCCTGAGGAGGGGGCAAACCACTGAGATTTGGAACAACCTCAGACCCAACCCACAAAGCGCTGTTACTGTCCTGCTTCGGGTTTCAAATACTGACTCACACAAAGCTGCTATGGTGGATCACCATTTACTCAAGGTCAAGAGATAACAGTCAAAGCACGCAAACCAAAACAGTCTCAGACACTTTCCTGAAGGATCTGCTTTTTAACAGGAACACACAGAGGAATAGTCCAAAGTCAGTCCAAGGTTCAGAGAGCGGGGTCAGGGTTGTCAGTTAGTCCAAAGGTCAGAATTTCACAGGCAGACTCCATACACGAGGGTCATGCAATAGCTGAAGATGAGACTGTTCTTTCCAGCAAAGGAAACATGGGTCAGGGCTTAAAGCAGGCTGCAGCCAGCTATCACTAATCAAGAGATTTATTCCCTTGCTTGGCAAGGAGCCTAATAGACCTTCACTGCTCTGCTCTCTTCTCTACTCATTGGGCGCAGGGGCTGGGCGGCCTTACGTCACCCTCATCTGACTTCTCCAACTGTTCAGGTAGTGCCTGTTTTATCAGCCTCAGGTGATCCCTGGCTTTGTCTCTCCTGACACTGACATCCCACAGGCTCAGCTGGAGCAACTTCTTCAGGGTCAGATTCAGATTCAGAATCTGAATCCTGAGTGGGGCCATCGTACTTATTTTCAAAAATACATAACAAACCGAGACACAACAATCATAATGAAATGAATTCTGAGGCCAAGAAACCTTTTGAAAACACAAAAGACTTCTATGGAAGATAGCCCTTTATATACAGTGGAACCTCGGTTTACAAACTTAATTCATTCCGTGACTCTGGCTGCAACCCGAATTGGTTGCAACCCGAAGGAAATTTCCCCATAAGGTTCAATGTAATTACCGTTAATCCGTTCTGGCGTGGAGGACAGGGAGGCGGCTACTGCTTGGAGGGAGAGTCCCCCTCCCTACGACCACGTGTCAGGGGTGGAAAAATGGCCGCAGACCACGTGTCAAGGACGGAAAAATGGCCGCAGACGTGTCAGGGACGGAAAAATGGCCGCGGACCACGTGTCAGGGGCGGAAAATGGCCACGGACCACGTGTCAGGGGCGGAAAAATGGCCGCGAACCACGTGTCAGGGGCGGAAAAATGGCCGTGGAGCACGTGTCAGGGGAGGAAAAATGGCCGTGGACCACGTGTCAGGGGCGGAAAAATGGCCGCGGACCACGTGTCAGGGGCGGAAAAATGGCCGCGGACCACGTGTCAGGGGTGGAAAAATGGCCACGGACCGTGTCACGGGAGGGAAAATGGCCACGTATCCTGTTCGTACCCCGAGGCGGAGTTCGCAAACCGAAGCAAAATTTTGTGGCCGGAGCTGGTCGTAACCCAAAAAGTTCGTTAACAGAAGCGTTCATAACCTGAGGTTCCACTGTCTAAGGAAAATAAACTCCTCATTACTAATGGCTAACAGGTATGCAAAACATTTTAAATTGCAAATGTTTGGGGCTTGAAACAGCTGTTTGAAGACAAAACAGTTTGTTTAACCCAAGTAGAAGTGTTCCCACCCAAAATGGTGCTCTTTCATGCTTAGAACATTTCTAGCATAGAAAATTTTGAATTCAAAGCCTTTTGCATAGCACTGCTAAAAAAGTGGCCTTAACATCAAGGGCCAGATATATTGCAAGCATTGTGGTCAGGCTTTATGCAGGGCTGAGCCAATAAAAGCACACTGAACACAAAAACATGTAGGTGTAATCAAACCAGTCCATTTCATGGGCCAGGTGCATTTTTCCTTCACTGGTGTAGCATACAAAGGCAGGGACTCAATGGAGTCTGATACAGGGATGGTTAATAAAGCCTTTTTAGAAGAGAATGAATAAAGCCATCTTCCTAAAATTCTTTTTTTGGGGGTCTATGCAACTGCACACAATGTTGTAACAACATGATGAATGAATCAACAGAAAGACTATTATCTGTCTGAGCACTACAGTTTTTAATTTAAGCTACTATAATGTCTGAATATCAAGAGACTCTGCTTTAGTTACTCATATGTTTATGATATGCTGCATACATACTTCCTCCTGGCTTGGATTTTTGATCCGAATCATTTTTGGAGCTTGGAGTTACTGATGGATAGCCTAGCTGGGTGCAAAATTCCTCCACTTCTGGGTTTAATGGGAAAAATCCTCTGCTCTGTCAAAATAACATGTAGCTATAGTAAGTAATGTGTTGTTGGCATAGTAAGAGTTGATGCATTGAAAAGAATTAAGCCACTAAAAGGAGGCATACACATTTAAAACAAAGAGCTAAAATAAAAAATACTTTTTAACTGGAATATATTGGACCAGAGGCATTAATTACAGGTAGTCCTTGGCTTACATCCACTCATTCAGCAACTATTCAAAGTAACGGCGGTGCTGAAAAAATGAACGTACAACTGGTCCCCAAAGTTCTGGCCATCACAGCATCCCCGCATTCACGTGATCATGATCCAGGTGCATGGGTGCCTGGCTCATGATTACATCGCAAGGAGTTGTGGTCGCATGATTGCCATTTGCAACCTTTCCTGCTGGCTTCCCACAAGCAAAGTCAATGGATGGTGGCCAGGAAGATTGCAAGTCACTCCTGCTTGCAGCACCCCCCGCCCATGCAGCCTGCACCATGCCTCCCAGGCCCTCCCTAGCCTCCCTTGACTCACGGGCAGCCTGCGCTGGGCTTCCCAAGCCTCCCTTGACTCACACGCAACCCATGTGTCTTAAGGTTACGATGGCAACCAGGATTGCCATCACTAAGCAATGTGGTCACATGATGTTATGCTTTATGACCACATCACTTAGTGACAGGAATCCTGGTCCCAACTGCTGTCATAACCTGAGGACTACCTGTAAATTAAGTATCCAGGAGGACTTCTTAAAGCAATTCTGAATATGAACAGGGTAATCGGAACTCATAAGGCAGAAGATCCAACATTCATTGATTCTTAACCACATTGTTGAAAAACATTCACTTCTTAACATGGAATTCCTAGAAACCACATGTACTGAGCCTATGTGAGCAGCAGCACAGCTGTGATGGAATGGAATTATGAAGGCCAAGCTCAGAGAGATAAACATTTTCTTAGCTTGCCAGAACCGCGTTGGAGGAACAAGAGGATGAGACTGGCACCTCCCTGAGGAATTCACACTGTTGTGGCTGGAGGACTTTGGGAACTGGGGTTTGAGTCTGGGAAGATTCTTGCTAGAGGTTGTAGCTAATAAACATAGCTGGACTGAATTGGCATTGTCTCTTGGAGTTCCTTGGCTAGACCTGACATCAATCTTCCCAGACTCAAACCCCAGTTCCCAAAGTCCTCCAGTCACAACAGTGTGACTTCCTCAGGGAGGTGCCAGTCTCATCCTCTTGTTCCTCCAACGCGGTTCTGGCAAGCTAAGAAAATGTTTATCTCCCTGAGCTTGGCCTTCATAATTCCATTCCATCACAACAGCACAGCTTCTCAAAATCTATGGAAAGCAAGGAAGGAGAAACAGAATCCCAAAGCAAATAGCATCCTGCACAAATTGCTGCAGAAATGCAGCAAAGCATAGAAGTGTTAAAAACTCTCCAATGAGAGATTTTCTTAGACTGATGTTGGGTTTGTGGGGTTGATGGTCTCCCCATTTGCTAACTTGCAAAGAACAATGCCCTGAAGGTATGCTTTGGTTTGACTGAGCCTCAATAGAGCACCTATTTGATGCAGCATAGTCTAGGGCAGTGTTTCTCAACCTTGGCAGCATGAAGATGTGCAGACTTCAACTCCCAGAATTCCCCAGCCAACAATTCTGGGAATTGAGGTCCACACATCTTCATGCTGCCAAGGTTGAGAAACACTGGTCTAGGGATACCCTGCTTCCAGGCTCCATATCAAAACTGCTGTGCCAAATTCAATCAATGACTTAATTGGCCTCAGATAATGTAAGCACACTCCAAAGTTGTTAGAGTAAAATGTCTTGCTTTGACACTTTTGACTGGCAGCAGTGGCAGTTTCATCCTGGGGAATAGTCTGAAAGAAGATCATTCCAGTTCATGAAGCCACTTCATGCATCCTTATTTAATGAAGTTTTCCCACAAGGAGTTTTGGGACGCTTTGTTCCCCAACTCACAATTTCTTGCATTCAGTAGCAGGTTACTCACACATACAGTCAGGTCCAGAAATATTGGGACATCGACACAATTCTAACATCTTTGGCTCTATATACTACCACAATGGATTTGGAATGAAACAAACACAATGTGCTTTAACTGCAGACTGTCAGCTTTAATTTGAGGGTATGTACCTCCAACTCAGGTGAACTGTGTAGGAATTACAACAGTTTGCATATGTGCCTCCCACTTGTTAAAGGACCAAAAGTAATGGGACAGAATAATAATCATAAATCAAACTTTCCCTTTTTAATACTTGGTTGCAAATCCGTTGCAGTCAATCACAGCCTGAAGCCTGGAACGCATAGACATCACCAGACACTGGGTTTCATCCCTGGTGATGCTCTGCCAGGCCTCTACTGCAACTGTCTTCAGTTCCTGCTTGTTCTTGGGGCATTTTCCCTTCAGTTTTGTCTTCAGCAAGTGAAATGCATGCTCAATGGGATTCAGGTCAGGTGATTGACTTGGCCATTGCATAACATTCCACTTCTGTCCCTTCAAAAACTCTTTGGTTGCTTTTGCAGTATGCTTTGGGTCATTGTCCATCTGTACTGTGAAGCACCGTCCAATGGGTTCTGCAGCATTTGGCTGAATGTGAGCAGATAATATTGCCCGAAACACTGTGGAATTCATCCTGCTGCTTTTGTCAGCAGTCACATCATTAATAAATACAAGAGAACCAGTTCCATTGGGAGCCATACATGCCCACGCCATGACACTACCACCACCATGCTTCACTGATGAGGTGGTATGCTTAGGATCATGAGCAGTTCCTTTCCTTCTCCATACTCTTCTCTTCCCATCACTCTGGTACAAGTTGATCTTGGTCTCATCTGTCCATAGGATGTTGTTCCAGAACTGTGAAGGCTTTTTTAGATGTCGTTTGGCAAACTCTAATCTGGCCTTCCTGTTTTTGAGGCTCACCAATGGTTTACATCTTGTGGTGAACCCTCTGTATTCACTCTGGTGAAGTCTTCTTTTGATTGTTGACTTTGACACACATACACCTACCTCCTGGAGAGTGTTCTTGATCTGGCCAACTGTTGTGAAGGGTGTTTTCTTCACCAGGAAAAGGATTCTTCAGTCATCCACCACAATTGTTTTCCGTTGTCTCCTGGGTCTTTTGGTGTTCCTGAGCTCACCGGTGCATTCCTTCTTTTTGAGAATGTTCCAAACAGTTGTTTTGGCCACGCCTAATGTTCTTGCTATCTCTCTGATGGGTTTGTTTTGTTTCTTCAGCCTAATGATGGCTTGCTTCACTGATAGTGACAGCTCTTTGGATCTCATCTTGAGAGTTGACAGCAACAGATTCCAAATGCAAATAGCACACTTGAAATGAACTCTGGGCCTTTTATCTGCACATTGTAATTGGGGTACTGAGGGAATATCACACGCCTGGCCATGGAACAGCTGAGAAGCCAATTGTCCCATTACTTTTGGTCCCTTAACAAGTGGGAGGCACATATGCAAACTGTTGTAATTCCTACACCGTTCACCTGAGTTGGATGTACATACCCTCAAATTAAAGCTGACAGTCTGCAGTTAAGGCACATTGTGTTTGTTTCATTCCAAATCCATTGTGGTGGTGTATAGAGCCAAAGATGTTAGAATTGTGTTGATGTCCCAATATTTCTGGACCTGACTGTAACTGCATACTCATCTATAGAGGGCTGTTGGATTTGATGGGGTGGAAAGCCAAATTAAAAGGGAGGTTTAAGCTCCAAAAACAAGCTGTAGAGGACAAGAAGCTACGCTTCCATCAAAACCCATTTCAAACCTACTGTGCCAGAATTCTGCTGATAATTTTCTGACACCCTGTCTCCACACAACTTGATTTCAACTGTGATGCCGATAACTTTTTCCTTAATCATTCACATTGTGAGAGTACTATACCACAGTACAGGTAGTCCTCACTTAACGGCCACAATAGGGACTAGAAAATTCGCTAAATAGGGTGGGTCGTTAAGTGAGGCATCACATGACCACACCTGATTTCACGACATTTTTTGCAGTGGTTGTTAAGGGAATCATCACAATCGTTAAGCGAATCATGTGGTTTCCCATTGATTTTGCTTGCTGGAAGCCAGCTGGGAAGGTTGCAAATGGCAATCACGTGACCCTGGGACACTGCAACTGTTGTAAATGTGAGCTGGTTGCCAACCACCTGGATTGCAATCACGTGACCGTGGGGCACTGTGAAGGTCATAAGTGTGAGGACCAGTTGTAAGTAGCTTTTTCAGTACCGTTGTAACTTTGGTTACTAAACAAATGGTGGTTAGGCGAGGACCACTGTATAAATTTTCATTGCCATATTTAGTTCAGTTTGTCAAATACCTTATTAAGCAGTAGAAAGGTCTACAAATTCAAAGCACTCTATTCTTTATAATTCCACCATTCTTCCTTTTTTATAAATTCATAATTAATCTGATCAATTGAAAATGTGTCTATTATCACTCCCCACCCCACCCCCAAGTTTTACCTGGGGACAGTTTCTAACTTCAGAATGATCACCATGCAAAAGCTCTGATTCTGCAATGCTGATGTCATTAGAACTTATTAGTGTCAGTTCAGATTCTTCCATAATGCCTCTTCCTGTAAGGGTCTCCTAAAAATTAAATTATAGGAAGCGGTAAATAATATAATCAGTATTTCTGCAAAAACATTTGTCAGAGGCAAGCATTTCTTTTCCCAAGAGCTGCATAATTCTATCCTACGCTTCAGGGCAAAAGAGGCCATATCATGAGCCACATCACCAAAAGAGATAAGGTTGATGGAAACATGGAATGGGTCCTTCACTGTTAGCAGCACCCCCATCATGGACCTTCCTCTTAGGAAGCTCTGACATTATTTAGTCTAGATGCTATTAATTTGTTGTTCTTTCTTCTGGCATTTGCATAATTGTAAATTAAATGGTACTGTTTTTATAATTTTATTTATTATACTTTTTATGTTTTAATTAAACCAAACAATTTTCATTGGCTGAAAAAACAATGCATTTAAAATCCCCTCTAATCCTCTTATGTTTTTGTTTCGGACAATACCTGTTTTGACAACGGATGCACCATCTAAACAGTGGCAAAAGGATATATCTAAGTTTGTATGGCAAGGGAAAAAATCATGAGTTAAATATAAGGTGTTACAAGATTTATTTATTTATTATTAAACTTGTATGCCGCCCATCTCCCCCAACGGGTGACTCTGGGTGGCTCACAATAACAAAAAAGGAAAAAACACCAATCCCTCCAACAATGGCTAAAATCCATAAATAATTAAAAATAGAAACATGCATTAAAAATGTCCTAAAACCCCTCTATACATTTTAGCCCTAAAACCTTCAAGATGCCAACCCCATCACCTCACCAGCCGTTTCCACAGATGCAAGCCCCCATTCGGCCCCCAGGCCTTCTGGCAGAGCCAGGATTTAACCCCTTTTCTGAAGGCCATGAGGGAGGGGGCACACCGGACCTCGGGAGGCAAGATGTTCCATAGGGCGGGAGCCACAGCAGAAAAGGCCCCCTGCCTAGACCCCACCAATCGAAATTCCTTGACCGGTGGGGTCTGCAACCTGCCCCTTCTGCTGGACTGAGTGGGGCAGGCTGAAATAGATGCAAAGGAAAGAGGAGGATTGGGTTTACTTAATTTTAAATTGTATTTTGCAGCTTGCTGTTTGGTTTGGATGAAAGAGTGGGTGCTGCTGAGGAATAGGCTTTTGGAGTTAGAAGGACATGACCTGAGATTTGGGTAGCATGGATATTTGGCACAATAAAGTCAAGGTTAATGCAGATTTTAAAATCATTATGTTAGACGTACCATATTGAAAATATGGAACAGATACAAACCCAGGTTGTGCTCGAAAACGATTCTGCGGCTCTTAGCATCAGAAGCATTTAATAGACAAGAAATAATAAGCAAACACAAATGGCTAACTTATCATGAGATACTAGAATTTTGTCAAGGAGAATGTAAATTAAAACCAAGAGAACTGGTGGCAGAAGGATATAGTTGTCAATCGTTCTCTTATTTACAGTTATTTAGATTTAAAGTAGACAAATTTAAAGTAAACAGATTTAAAGTAGACAAAAGAATTTATGGTTTTGAACACTGTAAGACAGACTTTGAAATAGAATTGATGAATATTTGCTAAAATGTATAAACTTTTATTGAAATTTGAAAAAGAAGAACAAGTGAGCCTATGATAAAATGTGATAAAAATGTTGGTTATGATATACAGATGGAACAATGGGAAAATATGTGGCTGAAAGGATTGAAACTGACACTATGTTATAATCTTAAAGAGCTTTTATAAAATGATATCTCGTTGGTATTATGTCACTAGATAAATTGTCTAGGATGTATAAAAGCACTTTAGATTTATGTTGGAAATGTGAACAGCAAGTAGGGACATTATTTAATGTTTGGTGGATGTGTAAAAAAGCTAGAAAATTCTGGATTTAAATACATACACTGATTCAGAGGATTTTAAAGATGAATATACAATTGAGACCAGAGATTTTTCTTTTGGGACTGATGGAAAAATAGCTGGAAAAAAGTTATGGAACTTTATTTTTGTATATGATAATTGCAGCGAGATTGTTGCATGCACAAAGATGGAAAGATCTGGCATTACCCACAATGGAGGAATGGTTGGTGAAAATGATGGAACTTGCTGAGATGGCTAAATTGATTTCTTTGATCAGAGAAAAGACAATATCTACGTTTATTGTTGATTGGAAACCACTTATAGACTTTTTGCATGAAATAGAAAAAAATGAATTTATAATTTATGGTTTTGATGATTGGACAGGACAGATTATAGAAAGGAGAATTATGTTGTAACCATAGAATAAGAGGTAAGTTTATGATTGTACTTATAACTGCTGCAAAGAAGATCGGAAGCTACTTCTTTGTATCTTTGTATCTTTTTCTATTTTTCCTTTATTGCACTTTTAGCTTTCTCTTTGATTTCTTTCCTTTTCTTTTCTCTTAATTTATATTAGTTTTTATCTGCCTTTTAAAAAAATCTTTTAATAAGGATTATATTTAAAAAATCCCCCCTAAACAGAACAGCTTCAATTTAATCCAGGAGTTTCCATTTCATTCACTTACCCAAACAGGTATATCGCACTGTGACAAACGGGAATCTAAGCTTCTAGCCTGGATGATATCCATATTTGGTTGTGGAAACACTGCAAGCCGACTGATACTTTCTTGTACAGAATTCTGCAAGGGACTGCCAGAGATACTGGAGTTAATTTCTTGAGGCCAATTCAGCATTACCTTTGATCTTAGAAAACTCTGTTCTTGCGTGGAATTTAAAGTATGCTGTGCGAGGTCAGTTTCTACATCCTCATTTATCAGTCTGTTCCTGGTCACCATTTCACTGTTCTTGTCGGATGATGTCATAGCTAGTTCAACAAAGCAGAGACCCTCTGCTCTTGAGTTAGTCTCCTCTTTTGCTGATACTGTCCTCCCATGAGTATTTTTCCTTGTGCCAAAACCTGGAATCACCTGGTAAATGGAGGTTTGATCTTCAACTGGACTAAGACTGCAAAAATTTTCAACGGAAGAACAGAAAAAACGAGACTCGCTGTCATCTTGCAGCTCCTCACATGGTACAGTCTCAGGTGAAATAATTACACTGTTCTCAATAGGTCTGCTTAGTTCAAGGTTTTGTTCAGGCTTGAAATGAAAGGCTCCAGGTTTACCAAAACTCTTGTGCAAGGTAGTTTCCAGAGGCAGGTGTTCAGACAATTCTTCAGCAACTGGTTGAAAAGCTGAGAAGTGGCAGAAAATTGTTTACAATTTAATGTGAGGTTAAGTACAGTAAAATTCAGAACACTACTGAATTTTAGAGGATTGAAGCTGAGAAGGGGCGAGTGTTACTCATATTAAAAATAAAGAAAGTCGCCTTCTACCAAGTCAGACCATCTGCTCATCTAACCCAGATGGCAGTTTCATTCCAGATTCTCAGACAGAGGCCCTTCCCATCATTAGTTACTTGAACCTTTGAGATGCTACATAATGACTCTATGCAAAAAATCACTCTACTCCTAAACTATAATTCCTCACTGAAAAACTTTTTTTCTAAGGTTATTTCTCAATACCAGATGCAAATGTCGCAGAAACTATGAGATGCAAACAAAACAGTCAACACAGCTGGTAAGTGGCTTATCAAATGCCTTTTCTATCTTGCTTAGCAGTATCTTTACTGTAAAATCTGCTGAGAAAAATCAATTACTCAATTTCTAAATCAGAGAAGCAAAAATCAAACTGAACCTTTCAAACCTAAACTTCAACGTTTAATAGAAATAGGTCAGCCGCTATTCAAAGATTCCCCCATTTGTTAATAAAGGAAATTTTTATTTTTAAAAAGATTTTTCCCCACTACCAAATGGCTAAACAATTACCTTGCATTGGCTGGTTTATCCTCTCATCACTCTGTTCCTTCAGCTGAGAACTGCTTAGTTTTCCTCTGCTAAGAAATAAAATACTGTTGCTTCCTTCTTCTAAGGTAGAAGCTGTTACATCTTGACTCTTAGTTAAATCTGAAACCTACAGAATAAAAATGCATGAGTGGGGAATCAAAGTGTAGCATGAAAACTTAATTTTATAAGAGGTGGCTAAAAACATTTGGATTTTTCTTATCTTAACATATGGAGCTCTAGTTCTACCAATAATTTGGTTGAATCTACAGTAAACAACAGCTGGGATTGAAATGGTGGCAGAACAGTTTTGAAACTCTATCATGCAGGAACAAAACTGTTAGTCCATTGTACAACACATGTTATGTACAGCCTTATGACATAAGTTACATCTATACAAAAAAACCAAATAGGTACCTCTATCCTCCAGCCAGAGAACAGTAAGTTAGATGGAAAATATTCAAGAATAAAAATAGTTTTTAATTAACGCCATCTCATCAACAGAGACGTTCCATTTGCAGATAACATAATATTAATGTTAATAATTTATTAAACTTGTATGCCACCCATATGTCAAGTTAACCTAATGGAGAAGAAAACTGGTTACAATATTGTCAAACCAGTCTTTCACATGGGAAAGTTTATAATGTATGGCAGGAACCTGAACCTGGATCATTAGCTGAATAGCACTGAATCTCAATCACAGGAGAAGGCCTCAGATGCAGTTAGCCTATCACCACCAAGGGATACTGAATGTTTCCTAGCCTGACCCAGATCTCTCTCTATAATTATTTTTGCATTTTTATGTTGTAAACTGTCTACCCAGGGGTCATAGTGACTCATTCCTTTATTCTGTGTTGTATTCTGAATGTTGACACAGGCACTCTTTGTCAAGAGATTTCCATGCTGGAGATATACTGCAATTGTTTATATACATTCTGTTTATGGATTTCTAAGTATGACTGGACAGAAGTGTCACAACCTTAGTTACCTATTTGCCATAATGTAAGATCATTATGCTAGAACTAGCTTTAGTTACCTATTTGCCATAATGTAAGATCATTATGCTAGAGCTAGCTTTTCAGGAGAGGATTAATAGTTCTCAATTTTCCTCCATTCAAAATTACCTTGCTTAAGTCTTTGCTGTTGTGAGATATTCTACACTGAGAAAGAGCTGAGGAGATATCAAAGTCAGAATTCGGTTTCAAAGGCTGAAAAAGTTCACGGTGGAAATTTGGAAAATTTCTCTCAATATCAGTAGTATCAAGCCCAACAGTTGGATCTAGAACAAATGAAATGGAATTTCAGGCAGTACCACACAAGTTTATTTCAGCATTTACGTTTGTGGATAGTTAACTTGTAGTAGGGAAGGAATCTGCACATCCCAATGACAATGAGTTACACCATGGAGACTACATAAACCTTGGATGACCAAGTTATGGATGATGGTCAGATATAATATAATGCACTAGAAAAGGAAATGGCAACCTCCTCCAGCATTCCACCAAGAAAACAAGATGGACATTCACATCCAGGACAATGTTAGTATGATACTGGAAGATGAACCCTCTTGTCAGAAGATATCCAACAAGCTACTGGGGGAAACAGGGCAAATATGAATGGCACCGGTCCTATGATGTGGCTGAATTAAAGTCAGAAGGTGGTCCAACTGTTGTCCAACCAAGAGGCCAAAGAAAAGTTTAGTGCTGGAAATAATCTATACCACTGGTACATGGAACATCAGAACAATGTAGTAGAAATAGTATATTACATGGGAAACACTTAATGGGGAGCCAGGGTTTTTTTGAATACTTTTGAATATTCCATTTATTATCTTTTAATTACATTACCATGGAAAGAAGATACACTACTCAGAGATGACCAGCGGAAATCTCTTCTATATTTGTCTATTATTTGCTGGATTTTGCTTCCATCAGAATCCTTTTCTTGAAAAGAGAGGCAAGAATTGGGAAGAGTTTGAGAAGGTTTTTGTAGAAATGAAGCAGAAGTTGAGTCCTCCTTTGCTGGAAAGCAGAAAAAGCTGGACCGTGGCCTGGTTGAACATGACTCTGTAAGGTAATTACAAATAATTCCCAACTTTATTCAAGTCAAGAAAAACAAATGCTTCCATTTGCAAGAACTGGGCAGAGTGTTTCATATCAGATAGGACTACACAAAACATAAGTTCTAGCTCATCCTACCTTTTTATATTCAAGTAAAATATAAAAGAGAGGCCAGATCATTTTACTTTGAGCTTGCCACAAAACTTACCTGTACCACCAAGATTACTGTCTGGGTTGTAATTTTTTATGAAGTTGGCAGCAGAGGGAGTTGTTGAAGAAAAATAGCCATTAGCTACCTGCTGTGTACAAGCTGTTGCCGGTAACAAACCAGGGGACCAAGCATGTGAAAGTGTTACCTAGGACGAGAGTATTTATACATTAGTATGACTACTGATTACATAATCACAAGTGTCTGAAATCAAAACGTATTTCATTCTGAGCTCAGTTCAAGTGTAGAAACCTCCATGTATTCAACTGTCAGTACATGTCAGGTTCATCATTGCTCAAAACAGTCAGTCTCATTCTTGCTGCCCCCCCTCCTTTCAACAAAGTCCCCTACCCTCAGACTACACTCATACACTCATTCATCATACACACAACTCACAAATCATCACACACACAGGTTCAGACTTGAATTGCTTCCCAGAACGGTATATAAATCATGCACCACACAGATCAGCTGATCATTTTAGTGCTCATATTTGGCTATTTCTCATCACAGAGCCAGTGAATAAGGAGCTCTCAGAGGAATACTAAAGCAATTCAAGACACCTTTATGGCTATTAAATGATAAAAATCTGTATTTTGCACCATTATAATGTAGAATACAATGTGTCTTAGCTTTATATCTTTTGAAATGCTTCCAGAAATGTAATACTTGATTTTCAAATGACTTTTTTAATTGAATCAGGACAAATAAGCTTAACATTTTTTTTAATAAATCAGATAAGACACTGTACTACAATGCTGTTATTCACATACAGTACTGTGCAAAAGTTTGAGGCAGCTGTGAAAAAATGCTGTAAAGTAAGAATGCTTTCAAAAATATATATTGTAATTGTTTATGTTTATCAATTTACAAAATGCAAAGTGAGCAAACAGAAGAAAAACCCAAATCAAATCAATATTTGGTGTGGCTACTCTTTGTCTTCAAAACAGCATCAATTCTTCTAGGTACACTTGCACAGTTTTTGAAGGAACTCGGCAGGTAGGTTGTTCCAAACATCTTGGAGAACTAACCACAGATCTCCTGTGGGTGTAGGCTGCCTCAAATCCTTGTCTCTTCATGTAATCCCAGGCAGACTCGATGATGAGATCAGGACTCTGTAGGGGCAAAACCATCACTTCCAGGACTCCTTGTTCTTCTTTACACTGAAGATAGTTCTTAATGACATTGGCTGTATGTTTGGAGACATTGTCCTGCTGCAGAATAAATTTGGGGCCAATCACACGCCTCCCCGATGGTATGGCATGATGGATAAGTATCTGATTTTCTCAGCACTGAGGACACCATTGATCCTGATGAAATCTCCAACTCCATTTGCAGAAATGCAGCCCCAAACTTGCAAGGAACCTCCACCATGCTTCACTGTTGCCTGCAGACACTCATTATTGTACCACCCTCCAGCCCTTTGGCAAACAAACTGCCTCCTATTACAGCCAAATATTTCAAATTTTGACTCATCAGTCCAGAGCACCTGCTACCATTTTTCTGCACCCCAGTTCCTAAGTTTTTGTGCATAGTTGATTTGCTTAGCCTTGTTTCCACATCGGAGGTATGGCTGTTTGGCCGCAATTCTTCCATGAAGACCACTTCTGGCCAGACTTCTCTGGACAGTAGATGGGTATACCTGGGTCCCACTGGTTTCCACCAGTTCTGTGCTGATGGCACTGCTGGACATCTTCCAAAGTCGAAGGGAAGTAAGCATGATGTGTCTTTCATCTGCTGCATTAAGTTTCTTTGGCCAACCACTGCATCTACGGTCCTCAACGTTGCCCGTTTCTTTGTGCTTCTTCAAAAGAGCTTGAACGGCACATCTTGAAACCCCAGTCTGCTTTGAAATTTCTTCCTGGGAGACCTTGCTGATGCAGTATAACTACCTTGTGTCTTGTTGCTGTGCTCAGTTTTGCCATGGTGTATGACCTGTGACATGAAACTGTCTTCCACAACCTCACCTTAGTAGTCGAGTTTGGCTGTTCCTCACCCAGCTTTAAGCCTCCTACACAGCTGTTTCTGATTCACTTAATGACTGTTTCAACCTACATATGAACTTGATGATCATTAGCACCTGCTTGGTATAATTGGTTAATCATACACCTGACTCTAATCCTACAAGATCCCTGACTTTGTGCAAGTGTACAAAGTGTGCAAGTGTAAAAATTGATGCTGCTTTGAAGGCAAAGGGTGGTCACACCAAAAATTGATTTGATTTGGGTTTTTCTTCTAATGTAAATAATGTACTAATGTACAGTATTTAAAATGCAAAGATTAAAAGAGAACGAGATTGTTTCAAATAAACGGTACAATTATGTAACATACTGAACACTAATTGTGACCTACTTGGCTATTTGGCCTCAATGATGGATCAGGACACGCAACTATTCTTCCATTATCAGCAGGATTATTTGATAAACTTTGATCTACAGAAGTAAGTTCTTTGGAGTGGACTGAATACAAAGAAAAGGAAGCAACGTGAAGCAGTTGGCAAGCCACGATGCGCTCAAGTTTAGCTATACGTGGCCACAGAAGACATAATTCCACAAGTGGTGGATGACAATAATTGGAACAGAACAGCACATCTAGTACAGCAGCACAACACTAGCAGAGAACTTCCACAGAGCTCCAAGTGTTCTGTTCCAATATTTGCATAGGCCATAATCTAAATAAGCTTTAGAAATGCAGAATATTCTTCAGAATACAGGCACTTTTCAAGAATTTTAATTTGACTTACATTAAGATAGAAACAAAACAATTTTTACCTAAAAAGACTGGAACTAAATATGTTTTATCTACTTATATAATTATTACGGTACTAATAATTTTATTTTATAGAAAAAATTACTGTCTTTGGTGAAATCTTTTAAATAATTCACCCCGATACTTCTATATTCCTTTTTACCAAGATTTTGCTCTTGACTGTACCAAGTCCTTACAAGCCAATGAAGAGAGGAGATATTAAGGAATACTGTTTAACCAGGCCTTGGAGTTTAATCATTTTCCAAAAGCATACTTGTTAGCATTCCATGGCAATGACTATAGTACAGAATATTTCTTAAATGTGAAATATACACGTGGATATTTCAGAGAGCTTATTTTGACTGTCATTATTGACTTGGTAAGAAATTTAACTTCACCCCACTCCTACTCAAAAGCAATCATTCTCTCAAGTTAACTCTTCTCACCTGAGTCATACAAACCATTAGCTTTCCCCATCAACTTATCATAGCACAATCCATGCATATGCTTCAGGCTTTCACCAGAATCTAGTTCTTTATCATCAGCTATAGAAATAATTCTTAGTAGATCTATTTCTTCCTCTAAAGACTCAGTTGGGCTTTTACTGGACTGTAGTTTATCAGCTTTGGGAGTGAGGAATATATCTCCAGTAAGATGCTGTTTGTATCCTGAAATTTCAGTAGCAACAAGGAAAGGTTATTTTAGAAAACAGCTGTATTTGTCTGCTGCTCAACCATCCCACCAGGTTGCACAGAGTGGGCATGCTCCAGATCCCTTCCCTCAAACGCTGCCAGCTAGTGGGACCTAGGGAGCATACTTTTATTTTTTATATATATCAGATTTGTCACCGCCCATCTCATTAAAATGACCCTGGGCAATTTACAAAGAGGTTAAAATCAATTAAAATTACAATATTCAAAAATCCTAAATAAATAAGAATAAATAAATCCAAAAATAAATGTTAAAATTGGCAGTCACTTGGGGAGCATCATCAAGGCGCCAGCCACGCCCAGGATTGGGTAAGATTCTTGTCGCCCCATGCAAGCTGGCAGAGCCAGGTCTTTAATCCTTTCCAGAAAGCTGGTAGGGTAGGGGACTGCACATGTTCTCAGTAACACAGACTTTGTAAGACTGTGAATGGGACAAAGAGCCCTACATTATACTTTAGAGTTCATATATCGTTTCTTCCAGGCTGTCCATCGCTGTCTCAGAAATATGCTTCTACAGTTAAAGTGCTTCTAGTACTTTTCCATAGCAGCCCCTGCCCTATGGAACACCCTTCCCTTGAGATCTGGCAAGCCCCCACCCTTTTAATCTTCTGGAAAGCCATGAAGAGCTGGCTTTTCCCCCAGACGCTGGATAGCAAGGTTGGAGCCTGGGGACTGGGTAGCTGGATGGATGTAGCTGGACTGGGCGCCTGGTTTCTCTTGTTTGTTGTATCGTTTTATTGTTGTTTTTTATTACTGTTGTTAGCCACCCAGAGTTGTGTCTCACAAGATGGGTGGCCAGATAAACCTTTTAAAACAAACAAACAAGGCTAGATTTTGCAGCTGCTCCCCTGTAATATTTTATAGAAGTGATAACCGGGAAATGTAAGTTCTTGACAATCAATATGACTAATAAGAAGCAGCATGAGTCAAATCAAGGTGCTACAAAACATACATGACAGGAAGGCAAAACCGCTTTTTTGCCTACTCTAAAAGGACATTTTCACACGTACATACACAAAGCTTGTCTATAAACAGTCTCCAAACTAGCACTAAAGCAGAGTAACTGTATAAAACAATACCAGTCTGATAAAAACACTATCAAAATATTCCAAAATGAGCTAAATATAACATGAGGCAGGCTAAAGGACAGGAAAGAAGGGTGGGATTAAAGGGAAGATTTAATGGTGATTTCCTCCAGGCTGCCCATCGCTGTCTCAGAAATATGCTTCTGCAGTTAGTGCTTCTAGTACTACTAGGAGCAACGGAATATTTGGGACTAACAGTATCCTCGGAATAAGAAACGGAGGAAGTGCTTCAATGCAGAAAGATACACAAAACTTTCGGTTAGCCCTACACTTTTATAATTTACCTGTGCTGGAATATACATCACTCTTTGGTGTGTCAAGTTCTAGTATAGCACTAAGTTCATGCTGCTCCAAATCAAGCCCTGGCTTTACTTTGACCAAAGGTGGTTTTGAAAGTCTCTGTTTCTCTTCTCTAGTCCACATGCTCTGAAACGGCCCTGCAAAGTAAAGATATGTTCAGACCACCCAGAAGTGGTATGGTTAAGTGATACAGACACTTGGACTCTGGACTGAGACTTTCCCAGTTAAATCTATTTTTTAAGTGAAGTGTTCTCACTGCAATATAAGGATAATGATATTGATGTACTGTACTGACTATAAAGACTGATGTGACAATGGCCTGACCTGAATCCAAACGGATTTGAGACATGTCCAGTGAAAGTGACTTTTGTGAAAGTCCCTTCAGTTTCAAAAGCAAACCACAATGTAAAGTGGTAGGATAGGGCAGGGTTACTGACCTAGAAACACAAATTCATACTTGCCCATTTCAATGAGAATTAGTTATGATTCTCTGGAACTCTCTGAGACACAGGGTAAACCCCGAATACCATCATGTCATGACCTTCTGCTACAAAGCCTCAACCAAAGACTTTTAGAAGAGACTGGTAAGACAAAGAAAGCAATCCAACATCCATCACAACATTAAAAAAGCTCTTACCTGTTTGTTCCATTGAGTTAACTTTTTGAAACAAAAAATTATTTTCCGCACGGTTGTTCATGTCACTAGAATGAACCTGGTTTGGGTTGTCATCTTTTGCTTCATTAGGAAGCACGCTCAGCAGGCTGAAGCTGCCAGAATTTTCCTCTGTCATCTCCCTGCATGACCTTGACTGTGCTGCCTGTAAAGAAGAAAGTAACTTCTTTTCTTATGTAAATGCACAATGTACTGAGAGTAATGTCTGTTCATACAAGATGACTTTTCTTCATTCTGTGCTGCGTTGCAAACCCCAGGTTTGTTTTCCTAAGTCTCCCAACCTTCTAGAATTAATTGGGACAAAGAGGATGGTGGACTTTATTAGAGGAACACCTCTAGTTTTTATGTTCAAAGCTTTAGACAGGATAACAGGATAACCATAACACCAGTATATGTAGCTATCTCCAAGACCTTCAAAACATTTTAAAACAAAAAATGAATTTAAAAATGCCCCAAATCTCATGGGAACCAAATCTTGTAAAATATGTGATCCTGCATAGGATCTTTTGAAATGTTGTCAGTTTCTGAATTTTTTGAAAATGTTAGTGTCCTATATGCAACACAATGCCCAGTGGCTGAAAGAGTAACTGACTCTTGAATTAAAGGATAATTGCTGTACTTAATGTAATTCACTCAGAAGTAAGTGATTCTAGGACTGCAAGCTATGCACCAGATAAAACTCCCTCTGCTGTGATTGTGCCACTCAACTGTGATCTGTCTTTTCTGACAGTAGCAGAGAGAAAATGCACTAGAGGTAATCAAGTTTTTCAAAAATGCAATGGATAACTGCTTCCAAAAAGTTATCTTTGACTGGAAAACCAGAGAAAATGAAATTTCCCCCTTTCAAAATATCCAGAAACTTTATAGCACTAAATGGCTAACTGAAATGGTAGCAGGAAGTTTGCGCTGCATATTAGCTTTTCAACTGAGCAAATACTGAGGACCTATTAGAAGCAAATGAAAGTTTTAGATGCCAACTAACAATGGAAAGGCAACTAAAAGTAGAGCTTCTCTTTCAGAATTACCCTGACTAGAGCCTGAATGTTTCTTTGTCTTGTCCTGAAAAGCATACCCGTTTAATAATCTCTTTCAAAGCTTCTTGCTGTTGCTCCATTTGTTGTTTCAGCTGGGCATGCTTCTGCAGGAGTAAATCTTCTTGTATCTTCTGGCGAAACAGAAGGGTTTTCCGTTGCTCATCTAGTTGCTCCTGCAGGTCTTTCAAGTGCTCCTGCTGAGCTTCAATGCTCTCAGAGGAAGCCAGCAGTCTATCTTTTAATTCCACTATATCAGAACAATTGGACAAAACTCCACTTCCTATTTTCAATGCTGAGGATTCCTGGATACCCTCAGTCTTACCCATTATAGGATATGGTGAGGAAGAAATCGAATGCAATGGAAGATGGTGGTTCTGGTTAGAAGCTATGTTTATTCTACTCTCTTTAGGAGTATCTTGGTGCTTTAGGAACGTTGGCAGAAGAATCTTTTCAGCTAGAGGTTTGTCAGGCGTGGATGTTTCAGACAAGAGGGTTTCTGAACGCTCTGGAGAATCACCTGCAGGGAAAGTGAACTGGACATTTTGAATGCGAGCAACAGGCTGGGTTGTAGCAGAGGTATCCTCAGGTTTTGGCAATAGTGATTCAGGAATCCTGTGAAATTCCAATGACTGCACCACAGGTGTTCCTACTGCATCCAGTTTTTCCTTCTCTTGATGTGAAAAGGATCCTTGTGCCAAATGAAAACCTCCTTGATTGACCTGCACTTGCCTTTCAGAGTCAACACTGGGCTGGGCTTGCTTGTCACTGGCAACCTCAAGCCCCTGCTCTTTGTTTTCCTGCCCTGATGGCCCCAGCTCTTGAACAGAAGCATTCTCGGATGGCTTGTAAGCTGTTAGTTTAATTCTCTGTGATTGATCAAACTCCTGTGCTTGTGATAATGGTTCAGGAAGAGAATTTAGGTGTGCAAGTCTGTTTACAGGATTTAACAATGCTATGGAAACTGACTGGAATCTCTGTTTGAGTTTATTCTGATAGTCTTCTAAGTGTCTTCTGGCTTCATCGACTGATTCTTGATGCATCCTAAAGTAATATGCGTATTATTTGATCAGAACAGAACAACATTCTAAATGTCAAAGAAAATGCCAATAGGCAGTCCCAGAATTTATATTCTGACCCCCCCACCCCAAAAAACCCACCTGTTTTGCATTAGCAGACGTTGCTGACAATCATAAATCCTCTTTAGGTGGTCATCCTCTTTAGAAAAGTAGGCTGCCTGTGGCTCTGAGGCAATGTCAGTCTAAAGAAAAATTAAATCAAGTAACTTCAAACGCTATTCAAAAACGTAATTCATTGCAATAGGTCTGTGGAGAATGATATTCTCTCTCCCAAAGCAACTTCCCAAAGCAAAGTGAGGTTGGCTCCATCCCTGTTAATTTTTCCTAAGTCCCTCAAAACCTGGCTCTGTCATCAGGCTTGGGGGTCCCAAGGGAATGGTGAGTTGCTGAGGTGGCTCCATTGCTATTAATATCTGTGGCCCTCTTCTTGCCCTTTAATCATAATTTTAATATTTTTAACTTAACTTTTTTATATTATTATTTTTTTATTGTATGCTGTCCAGAGTCATGTTCTGTGAGATGGGAAGCTACATAAATATGATGGATGAATCAATGAATAAATGAATAAACAAACTGCCACAGCATATAATATTCTTGTTTGGGGGCTGGGGGAATCTTCCATTGAGCAGGAAATAAAGCTTACTTGAGTGTTACTTCCCCCCATCTTATTTTATGTTGCAATTTTCCATCTTCCTTTATCAACTTCTATTCATAACACATTCCAAAAAATGGTTTTAAAAAGACAGATCTAAAAAACTGCTGGAAAAGTATTAATTAGGTTATTCTTCCATATCCGGTAACAATATCACAAAGTTCAGCAATTCTGGAAGATAATTCACCATGGGATGAAACAAATTTTAAATACTGACTTTCCTGCCAGTTATTTTTCTGTTTAAGCATCGCCAAGCCTTATGTTTCTACAAAGTATCCTGAGCTGACTTTATATGCAACAATCTCTGATAAGATATTCTAGACCTCCCCCTGGAAATTGCAGTCAATTCCTTCATTAGAGGATTGGCAGATAGTTTTGGGAATGTGCACAAATGTCAGAAATAGCTTCATGTCCGAAAAATATAAGGTGGATGCTAACTTTAATATTAGCTCTTAAAGTATCTTCGAGGATAGCAGCAGCAGTGGCAGCTACATTAGGAAGATGAAGGCAATGGAAGATCAGGGAGGCAGATGGGCTGGCTGGGGAAGCCACACCTAAAGCCAAGGACATCAGCATGTACGGTCAGCTGAGGGCAGGTGGAAAAAGGAAGATGCTGGGAAAATGGAATGGGCCAGCTGGAAAGCAGCTGCCACCAATGTCCTTCACTTCAAATGCAACACCCAACCGGCCTGCCCATCCCCAGTTTTTCTAGGCTTTTCCCTTCTGTCTTGGCTACTACCTCATTAGCTTCAAGTGTGTCATAAGGGAGGTGGAGAAAATAAGGTGCTGGGATCCTAAGCTGGCAGATGGATGCCACAAGGGCTGAGTGGAAGAATAGGGGAGAGAAAGGCAAGGCCCATCAGCCTTGTCCTACTTGCCCCGAAAGATCCTTCATTGTTTGTTTTTGGCTGGAACCTGGAAAACCCAAAATACTGCAGGCTTCAGATTTGTCACGCTCCAGCCCATCTGGAATGCTTTGGCAGAATATTCCATTTTGGAAGTATCGCTGGCCCATTATATTTATAATTACTTCTGAGTTTTGTTTTTAAATTAATCTGTTTACAAAACAAAAATTAGCTAGTCTTTATGGCTCGGTGGGCCTATTTGGAATTCTGAACATGCTGTGGGGGTTCTTGCAAAAATTATTGTACTGGTTGGGAGTACCCATTCACAGAACTGCTGCTATCAAGAGAAATACAGCCAGGTCTATCTAAAGCAGTGGTGTTTTATGTACAGTGTACATATAGTACAGGATACTATTTGTCATTCCTGTTTCCTTTTACCCTTTTTCTGGACAAGGGGATATAGTTATACACACTGGGCTGCAACCACCTATCCAAGCTTACAGGTTTATCTGGGGCCTAAAGACATTTCTGAAAAGGACAGGGTGTTAGAGGCTGGCACTTCGCTTGTAACATGCCAGCTTCCTGATTTTTTTAGATTAGTTTTTTATTTTAAACATTTTTAAAGTGAAAAGTCTAATATTAATACTAATAATATATTAAACCTGTATGCTGCCCAACTCCTGGTGGGTGTCAAAAAATGTGTCTGCAGATACACTGGCATCACTGGATACCCATGCTGTCAACTCAAGAGCCAGACTTACAAAAACCCTTGCCATATCTGGCCACTGCATTAGAAAATCACCATTACCATGGAAAATTGTCTCTACTACCACATTATCTACTTTACCTTGTATTCTGCTTCCTGTTTCTGATGCACAAGAGAATCGAAAACATTTCGTTCTGTTTGACATTCTTGATCTTTCTTTTCTTGCTGTGTCTTGGCTTCCTGCTCCTGGTGCTGCACTTCAGCCTTCAGAAAATCAACTTCTAGCTGTATTTTCTGCTCTTCTGTTTGCTGCTGTTGTTGCCACTCTGTCTAGTCAAGCAAATATTAATCCTATGTTACTGGCAGGAAGACTCAGTTTTCTCAAAATAATACATGGCAGAAATGTTAAATAAATTCCTAGCAGAGCACCAATACTTTTTACCATTATTAATCCAGATCCCCAGGTTGTTTTAACAAGAGACTACATAAGGATACAGAAGATTCATATATAATCAGATAATTCTTACTGCCTTCACCTTTTATGGTAGTGGTGCACAAAAGTTCTATATTTTGATTAGCAACATGCAGCTCTTTTAACATAATTGTTTTAATTTTCTTATACCTACAAATTAAAACATATATACAATTCAAATAAAGCAAAATATAAAAATCTAAATAATAAAGTGTTTTTGTGCCATTGTTGTAAAAAATGGTCATTTATAATACTGATTCACCTGTATGTCTACAGAATTTCATAATGCAAGCATTAGGCAAAAAAATGAGATATAGTGAGAAACAGGTTGACTATGCATTGTTGATAATATATTCATGAAGAGTGGGAAGAACTCTTATGAATTAAAGATGGCTACTTAAATCTGATTTCTGTATCCAAAACTTGACTTTTGCATTTGCTAAGCTTGCATGATCATGACTTTCAAATGTGCAAATGCAGGTTTATGTTAACTAATATTCATTGTTCCTTCCTGATCTGTGTAGGTTTCTTTCTTCACCTACCTAATATTGCAAAACGGGTAAAGGTATCTTGCAGGCTACCTTAGATTGCTACTGGAAAATGTTTATCCTGACTCAAGTTTATTTTAACTGAATTATTTAACATTTAATTACACAATGCAGAGTTAAACTGGGGAATTTGCCACTATTGGCTGGAGTGATGGCCACCAATCAAGATCTTTCTGGAAGGGAACCGGATAAAATCTTGGAAGATCAGACTATGAATGGTTACAAGTTTTGATGGCTGTTTACCATCACTGGTATCATAGGCATTCCACTTCAGTTACTAAGGAACACAAGGGAAGAAGCTATCACCTTCATGTCACTTCTAGACTAGATGGACTGGCCTGGTCCAGCAGAGTCCTTATCTTCTCCCATTTCCTATATTTCTGAAGAATTCCATACTATTGATTCAAACATTCCTTTTAATATTTATAGATTTCCAGGTAATACATATCACTATAGGAAAAATACTATGCCTGAGGCATTTTTTTTCCTGCAACCCTCCCAAGAAAGAAAAAAGAAATTAAACATAATTTGAAAATAGTAGCACTGAGTATAAATCCTAATCAAAGTGATACTTAAAATATTTCAAGTATGAAATAAAAAGCAATGTTACGAAAGCTCTTAATGCATTGATATTCCTGAAAATAGCTGTACCTGTGTGGATCTTTCTGATTCTTTTCTAATTTTAGGGGTTTGTTCTTGTGCATGTTTTGTAAATGCATTTCCAGCAACAATAGTTTGGTTCGGTATTTCTGGAAACTCTAAAATACATAATAAATATTAGATTAAGGATAGTTACTTATATCAGAGCTTGAATAATTTAAGCAAAACATTCATTACTAAACAGATGCTGGCAAAATACTAAGATTTGGAGGAATTCACAGAGAATATGGTAAAAGGCATATAAATACATATATATTCTCTATATGGATCTTGCTAAGAGAAACCCATCATATTGAGGTTCATTTGTTTTTATTTATTTTGCATTATTTATTCATTATCAAATTTATATGCTGCCCATCTCCCCCAGAGGTTTAATCTATATGCTGATAAAACTCTGTCTGTAACCTTTAACTGGTGTATCATAGGGCAACGATTTTTGAATCAAGGTACCTCAAATGGGCTAACTTATAGAATGCGTCCAAAATCTGGGACCCATGACTCCCGTTGGATTGAAACTTTGGGAAGTTTGTGGCCACTTCAGCACTGCTACCCCACTGTGGTCACCCCAGGTGACATGGTCATCATGGGCCCCAACCTCTTTTCTGCCTCCCTGTGGCCCCTGTGCCCAGTCAGTGAGCGGCGATTGGTTGCTTTGGAAATGAGGCAGAAATTTGAAATCTCTTAACAGCAGTTGGTGTTGAGGGAAGGACGAGAGAGCAACTTGGATGCCTGCTAGCAAGGTAGGACTGGCTGGGGGGCCCAGTGGTCAAGGGATGAGCCCTCTTCCTCCCTTGAGGAAGGGGCCCTTGCGACATGCTGGAATGGGGAGTGGGGGTGCAGTTTTCCTCATGGTCTGCGGCTCCCTTTGTTCCACCTCCCCCCAGCAAAGTGGCAGGTAGTTCCACCGATCATCCAAGGAGGAGGAGGCTTCACTGGGGCTCTCCTGAGGGTTGTGAGGGGAGGGCAAACAGCACAAGCCTATATTATATGTGGAAATGAAGGAAGGACGAAAGGAAGGGAAAGGGAGAGGGAGGGAAGGAAGTGAGAGGAAGGGAGGGAGGGAGGGAGGGAGGGAGGAAGTGAGAGGGAAAGAGGAAAGGGAGGGAGGAAGATTTCTGACGCTCACTGCCAGCTTCTCACTAGCAAAGTCAGTGAGGAAGCCGGCAGCAAGTCGTAAGCTGCTCACACTCTCACTGCTTTTTTGCCCTTGGTCATTCTGTTTCTCTATTTAGGTAAGGAAATATCTCAAACAATGACCCAGCAGGTCACAGGTTGTCTAGTAACTTATACTCCCAATTTTTCCTTATAAAATCCAACTACAGTCCACTAACATTCTATACCTTTTTTTTTTTAACTTCTTCAAGAGTCTTGCATGAATGTAATCTAAATTACAGCAACCCAACTCCTTCCCACTGCAGCATGAATAAAACGGGGACTGTCATAGGCTGGTGGATTTTTTTTGTTTTTCTCTTTAAAAAACCCCTCCCAAACATTTCAGGGTGGGGGAGAACGATTTCATAAGCAGCCTGAAAAAGTAAATATTATGTTTTTCTGGATCCACAAATCAATGTTATAATTAACTAGACCATTATCATTATGGTCAGTTTCTCAAGTCTTATATACAGAAAAATTAGAAAAAAAAAACATACCTCCAGAAGGTTCAGAAGCAGGATCATACTTGGATTCAGGTTCAGGCACAGATTCTAATTCATCCATCTTTTCCTGTCTACTAGGAATGGTCCCTGACTCAATTGTCCCAATGTCACTTTGAGTCTCTGACACACATCTTGATGTCCAGTTGTCTTTTTGGCTCCTTATCTTGTTTAGCAATTTTTTTAGAGCTAATTTTGCTGGAGGCTGGCATGACTTTTCCACTTCACTACCTAAAAAAAGAAAATAAAACACAATAATAATTTGAAAGCGCCGATGAGAAGCAGCAGCTTTCTGGCTATAGTTACATTATAAATGAATACAATTAAACAGTGCTTCCATGATACTATACATTTTAAAAACTGTACTATTTCAGTAAAACTGCCTTAACAGCTACATTGTAAACACAGAATTTTTAAGGATTCTATCCTGCAGTCCTTAAATATTGCAACCCACAGAGGCCAGTAACAAAAAGATTAATGCAAATCACCACAGCTATAGAATAACAGACATTTTAAATAAAACTGAGAATCTACCAGCTCAGAAGAATTTATCCCAAATGCACAGCTTAGGTTCATGGTGTATTGGCAGAACTCACACAGCTTGCTAAGCCATACACCATACTGACCAAACAAACAATATTACAATTTATGATATTACATGAATCAAACCAAGTGTGCATGCTAAGCCTCGCTACTATGCTGCCTACTATTGCATAACATCAAACTGGCTGAATTTAAGCTTGAGTTAAGCTTGACCCCTGTTGACCACCTGGGCACATCCATGTAGTTTCTTTGGTAATAATATGAAAATGGTAGTCCAGGGGTGTTATCGAGATTTGGCAACAATCGGTTTATGAGCAGGGAAGGGATGGGGCAAGCTGAGGAGAAGGCATTGGGGCCAGCAAGACCCATGTGCTCAGAGATGGCTTCCTGTACCAAGGGAGCAAAGTGGCTTTTCCTCTTACTCAGCTGACTGGTGGGGAACACTCCCCTGGCACTTAGGAACAGGCCCCACTTGGGCATTCAGTGGAACTTTGTTACTGTCCTTCTAACCTTCTAGGCATACTGCTGCATGTCCTGCAGAAAATTCAACAGAGAGGGACCCTGTCCTTTAGCGATTTATTGAGGCTTCTATCCTGCTTGACTAAGAACATGGCCAGTTCACGCTCATGGGCTGTAAATACAAGGTCCTGGATTGCAGCCTTTCTCCCTTAGCAATAGCTTTAATAATTGATTCACAAAAACTGGCCTGAAGTGGCCAGGTGGCATTCTGGGCTAGTTGCAGTTGCCTTCTGTTTTGTCTTATTTTCCAGACTAACTTATAGCCCTGAGGTTTCTTAGTGGCCTCCTATCCTAGTATTAACTACGTCCAACCTTGCTTAGCTTTTCTGAGATCAGCCAAAGTTGGCTAGCTGCCTCACTGAATTTTACTATCCACAATTTATACTCTTGTATTTTTATTTTATTTTATTTATTTATTGGATTTCTCCCCTGCCCATCTCCCCCACAAGAGGGGACTCCGGGTGACTTACAAAAAACATTAAAACTATAAATATATCTAAAACACATAAAACATCCAAAATTTAAAACAATACTAAAAAAGGAAGATCCAAGAACATCTTGTACCCTCTAACACACTCTCTCGTGCATTTCTTGATCACAGACTATTACAGATATGGTATGAATCTGAACGTAATAATTGTACACAAACTTTCAGAAAAAGTACATAAGAATATTCATGCATACTCCATAAAAGTCCTTCAACTGCTATTTTATATTGTTTTAAAATGGTCTCGGTAACTAACAGAGCTGGTCCACACTACTGTATTAGTGAACATGGACATCACTTAGGAATTGTTCGTACCACTTGGCTCACTGTCCTTCATCTCATCTGCCAATCTTCGAGGCAACTCACATACAGATTCTGGTTCCTGGGAAAGTTCTAGTTCATCATCTTGAGATCCATCAGACAAAGCTGGCAAAGGCTGTGGATCGAGATGCAAAATAAGGTCTCCTTTCATTTCTGTGTAAAGAAACAGCAAAATGAAACCAACTATACAATATTCTGTTTTCCAAATTGCAATGCTGTAGGTTACAGAGTTAAAAAAAACACTACCTTGATTTCTGATCATGGCTAACTTTGTTAAGATAAAATTGTCTTATGATGAGACGATTTATAATGATTCAGAGACGATTCAGCCATATGGTAATTTTAACCATCTGCTGTTAAGAATCATAATGTGAACAACACTGTCAACATTTCTGTTAAAATGTGAAGCACCATCCACTTAAAAACAAACATATGGGATTCCCAAATGGAATGCTTTTTCAAATCTTAAACAAGTACATTAGAAACAAAGGATGGGGTAGGGAAACTACCGTATTTTTCCGACTATAAGATGATACTTTTTTCTAAAATCCTTACCCTAAAAACTGAAGGGCGTCTTGTTCAAGGAAGTCAGCCGAGGAGAGAACCGCGCGGTTGCAAAACTGCCCATACTTTGTCTCTGCAAACAGGCTTCCTCCAATCCCGAGTGAAATAGCTTGTCTCCCAAACGGACTTCCTCCAATCACGAGCCTGATGTAACTGACGTCAGCTGATGCTGAACAAACCAATTAGAGGAAGGCTGTTTGCAGAGACAAGCTATCGGCAGTTTCACTCGTGCTTGAATGTAATCAGTTATGCAAAAGAGCCTGGAAATAGAGCTGCAGAGAGACGGTCTGGACCTCCTCCCACCGAGTGTATCAGGTAAATGTTAACTAATTACTAAATAAAAATGTGTTCTGCACTATCTTTAAAATACTGATTTTTTAAATTTTGGGCTGGAAAAGTGGGGGGCGTCTTGTACATGGGGGCGTCTTATTGTCAGAAAAATACGGTATGTGCTTCTTAGTTCCTTCTTATTCATGTAGAAAATAATTTATTTAGGCTGCCAACTGCAACTCATTGATCAAGAGCAGCACCCAAATAATCCAAGAAAGTGCCACAGGCACAGATTCACCATAGGCCTCTGTGTTAAGCTTTTCCACTGCAACTAGACGGGCTCCTCCGCAAGGACCACTAAACTGGGCAGGGATTCCCAGAATCAGTACAGGTAGATTGTTTATTTATTAAATTTATATGCTGCCCATCTTCCCCAGAGGGTGACTCTGGGCAGTTTACAATTACAATCCGAAACAATAAAAACAATAAAAATATAAATATCCATATTAAAATAACCAGTAACAATTCTATATAAAAAGCCTATATACAATTCAAGATGATGGGGGGGAGCAGTATCAATCATCCCACCAGCCAATTCCAACAATGCGAGCTCCCATCAGGCTCCCAGGCCATCTGGCATAGCCATGTTTTTACACCTTTTCGGGAGGCCAGGAGAGTGGGGGCAGCCTGCACCTCAGGTGGCAAGCTGTTCCACAGGGTGGGGGCCACAGCAGAAAAGGCCCTCTTCCTAGACCCCGCCAGCCAAAATTCCTTGACTGGTGGGGTCTGCAACCTGCCCCTTCTGCCAGACTGAGGGGGGCAGGCGGATATAACGACGGCAAGACAGCTCCTCAGATAATTCTCGCTTAACAACCCTAATTGGGACCGGCAGCTCTACCACTAAGTGAAGTGGTCGCTAAGTGGGAAATCACGTGACCGTGACTGTGCTTTCTGACTGGAAAGAGACAAGACTAGTCAGTTTCACTCCTTCAGCTCCTAACCATTCCTCCACCCTTTAGAATGCTCCAGTGCCTGCATACTGTCTTGTACATATCAAAAGCAATGCGATTGCACCAGCAGCCTGGGGTTGGGAGCTGCGGGAGTGCTAAACAAACAGATTACTCTTGAAATCTCTTCTTCTCCAATCTCTCCACTCTGCAGTGGGGCGGGGGGGGGGGGGGTAGAAAAAAAGCAAATGATTTCTCCAGGCAATCTCTCCTTTGCCTGACCCTTCCCCTCCCCTAGCAGATTGGAGTGATTGCAGATTGCAAGAAAGCTGTTTGTTCTTCTACACATCGAAAGCAATGCGATCACGCCGGCAGCCCCAGGCTGGGAGCTGCAGGTACACTATGCTTACAGCTTACAGTATCTCTTGAAAACCCTTCTACTTCAATCTTTCCACTCTACCTGAGCGGAGGAGGGGAAGGGGCAGGCAAAGGAGAGATTACCTACAAAAACTGCTTGCTTCCCCCCCACCCCCTGCACAGTGGAGAGATTGGAGAAGAAAATATTTTGAGACAGTACTGTAAGCTGTTTGCATAGCATACCTGTGGCTGCCAGCTCTGGGCTGGTGGCGTGATCACATTGCTTTCGATGTGTAGAAGAGCAAACAGCTTACTCTCTTTCAATCCCTTCCTCTCCACTCTCTGCTCTGCAAGGGGGGAAAAAAACAAAAAAACCACAGGTCATGCACAGGATGTGTACCAACTGTAATGGCAATCACATGACTGCAAAGGTCGTAAATGGCCATAAATTGGCCATAGAGTTATTTTTTCAGCACGGTCGTAATTTCAAACAGTTGCTGAATGAATGGTTGGTAAAGTGAGGACTACCTGAACATGACAATATGCCAATGTGTCTCTTGAGGAGACATGTGAATTAAAAAATAAATAAATAACTGCACTGCAGAAATTGAATGCATATTCCAGAGTATGCACACAACTTATGTGAGGCAGTGACTGGACTTCATCACTGCAAAACAGTATTTTCCTTGGAGAATTGCCACATTTTGGAGGAATTTCTGGGTTCCCCCAAATATAGTTAAAAGGCTACTGTTCTAAATGATGCTCACTCATATTTCCAGTATACATGTCTTCAAAGGCACACTCCAGCTCCCTCTGCCATTCTTCTTTGATTTCCACACGTCTATAAGTTGGTTCAAATAGTTGTGGCGGCATCTGGGCTACAATCCGCCTTCTGTGGGCAAGGTCAATAGTCTGCATCTGTTCAAGCTCTTTCATTAACTTTTCTTTGTCCTTTAAAGCAGAGATATTTAGTTAAAAAGTGGTTCTTAAAAACCACCAGTTTATTGACATAATGTCACTGTCAGTTTTGAGAAAGATAGCTTTTTGTAAGGAATATCTCAGAAAGAAACTAAGTGAAATGCAGAGAAGGCATTTTAATGAGAAAAAAGGTTTTGCTATGTAAATCATGGGGTGAGTTTTAATACACATATAGATGTTAATGTAATATATACAGAACTGTAAGTTATTTTGAAGCAAATTATTTTATAGAACTTACTACTACAAATACCAACATGGAAGTTCCTTTAAAAAGAGCCCTATTATAACATGATTTATGGTCCAAAAGCAGACTTTTATTAGTCATACATCATTATGAAATGATAGCTTCAGTTCTGATGATTTTCCTGTATGCTGAAGACATATATTGTTAATTGCTACTCAAAATGAAACATTAATGCTTTCCTTTTTCCGCAACATCAGGTACATTAAAATTACATTAAGCATTCTGGAAAGGTAAACCCACATAATTCTCCCTTAATATCTCAATTTTCTAGTGTGTCTCCTGAATTAGTAAATATCACAATACATTTACCCTTAACACAGAAAGCCAAAAAACATATAAACTTCCATTTTAACCAACTTATGAAACAGATTACAGAGCTTATCTATACCAAAGAAAGGTATTTCTACATAAATCTAGATGTAAGACATACCAACATAGATGCAAATTGGAAGTCATTCACTCATTTACCAACCTTACTACTTTCCTGGTTATATACAATACATAACCCAAGGGATTGTAATTAGCTGGTACAGACTGGTAGGGGATTGCTATGAGAAGCACAGACATAACTTGGGTGCTAGGAATCTGGGTGTTGGAGGTTTGTAATTAGCAGGAGTCAGAACAGAGATATATAGGAAAACTGAAAGAAATGGGGCAGAAGATCCCAAAATAAGATAAAGGGGTTATTATTACACATAGTCCTTGCTTAACGACAGTAACTGGGACTGGCAACTCTATCGCTAAGTGTCACAGTCATAAAGTGTGGCGTCACGTGACCAGTTGCTGTTGTTAGCGAATCCCACGCAGTCACAGCATTCCAGAGTCACACGATCACCATTTGTGACCTGTCAGCTTCTCCAATGACTGCTTGTTGGAAGTTGGCAGTGAAGGTTGCAAATGGAGATCACATGATCGCAGGACGCTGCGACTGTTGTAATTGTGAGCCAGTTGCCAAGTGCCTGAATTGCGATCACATGACTGCAGGGATGCTGCGACACTGCAACTATGAGGAACAGTAGTAAGTCCCCTTGTTCAGCTCCGTTGTAACCTCAAACAGTTGCTGAATGAGGACTACCTGTATTTGATTTATATCCTGCCCAATGTTTGGGCTGGGGGGATGGGACCCTGAAGGCAAGAATGCCAGGAGCTCCCAGTGTGTGACAGCTGGGTAAAGAGATCAAGGACAAAAAAAAGAGTAGGAAATGGAAGGAGGGAGGAACCAGCCAGGAGAGGTACTAAAGGAATTTAGCATGGAAGCTGGTCCGTGAGACTTTTGCAAGGCAACTAAGGTTATTTAATTGTGTGAATATGTTTGTGCTTTAAAAAAAAAAAGCCTTCGCTGTTGTCTGTGTGTGTGTGTTTGTGTGTGAGACAGACAGACAGACATTCATTCTCACTGAGTTCAACAGCTACTGATCAGAAAAGTTTTGTTTTGTTTATGCACCTGTATATTGTCTCTCATCTCTAGGGTTATTGCTTTACTGTAAATAGCAAACAGAATTGTTCATATTTGGTACTAAGTGTCAGTAACAAGTAAATCTCATTACTTTTCTCTATATGACAAAACCACTTCAACTCACTTCTTTTATACTGGTCACTCACTTTTGTAGTCAGTTCACCTTCATTCAGAACACATTCATTCTTGATTAGATCTCTTCTTGCCTTACTACACAATAATTCCATTCCCAGCACATCCAACATATTTTATGCCTCTCCTGACATATCCAAGCCTCACATCCATAAAACAAAGTAGGCAGAACCACACTCTTATACACATTTTTCACTTCCTTTGACAAACATTTATTCTTTGCAATAGACCACTACTTTATCAGAATCTGATAGGGGAAATTGATGAAGAAACATTCCAGCAAGATACACAAATTTATTCACTTGCTCTAGCTTTTCTATACAGTATATATAGGTATAACTTGCAGTTGTTTACTGCATTTTCCTGACAAACACTAAAAATCTTGGTCTTCAACACGTTAATGTTTAGATCCATGTTCCTCACTATATCATATAATCTAACTAAATTTCATCACAAATTATTTGGGTTCTCAACCAATAACAGCATCATTTGCATACAGAAGTACATGTACATTCACATCCTCAACCACCACAATGCCTCACACATTTATCTATCAATACATTAAACAATCACTGAGGCATCATACATCTTTTCTTAATACCAGTTTAATGCTGAACAATTTGCTAAGAATTCCATACAAGTTTTGGCTATTGCCATTAGGTAAAAATTGCCTGAAAGTAGGTCATGTTGAAAAGATAGCTAATTTTATTTAAGATTCAGTTTGCACTACTTGCAAACCATTCAACATAGTTAATAGCAACCTTTTCACCCATAGATATTGAAGTGTTTGTGTTTCATCACTTTTATAGCCTCAAACACCAAACCTTACCTTCCCCCAGGCCTGAATTACTGCGGCGTGGCTTTCCAAATCTTCAGCTATATTTCCCCTTTGACAGCAGAAAGTACATTCCAGCTATGAATCTGAAGGCTAAGGGTAAACGCATCAATGCACTATCCCAAAATACTTTAAAACGATGTTAAATTTTCTCTTGAAGTCATTGAAGCTACGATATCATTTACAATTATTAATTCTCATTTTATTACTTGCATTTGAACGCACACAATATTTATGTTTTACTTACTCTTGCCAGTTGAACCATCTTTAAGGCATGTTTTCCTCTCAAATAAGCTTTTTCCAGCTGTTCTCTCCTATCTCTTTCTTTGTTATTTTGCAGCTTTTCCTTTTGTTTGCCTTCCTCTTCAGCAAGTAACCGAGCATCTGGCTGACAACCAACCAGCAACTAGTTAGAAACAAGTTCTGTGGTGCCTCAAAGAAAGCCATAACTAAAACAAAATTCTGTGGCTAAAACATATCAAACCAAAACAAACTTGAGACCAACTTCCTCAATACCCAAGAGATGCACTCATATAACCACCATGAATCTATCAGCTTTAAATAAATGGAGTGTCAATTAGACAGATTCTAGGATGGGGGAAATAGCTCCCCCTTTCCCCATACCGATCATGTGAATCAATGATGTGGTACTGAAGAGCAGTTACTATCTGCCCTACTGGAGAAAAGTGTTTCCTAGAAATAGCATGGTAGAACATTCTCACAACATATTGAAACCTCTAAAGGTGCTCATAAGTCGTGGGCCATGCATGGTGTCTGTGCTGCTCTGCTTCTAGACCAGGGGTTCCTGAGTTTTTTGCCATCACACCTCCCTTTAGTGTAATTTTAATGTATACACCTCCCCTAAAAATCCAAACACCAAAATGAACAATGAAAACAATTCAATGAAACTTTGGGAAAGGTGGATTTATTGTAAATAAAGTTTTTTGCTGCCCCTTTTGCAGCAATGACTGCCGCAATGCGGCGTGGCATGGATGCTATCAGCCTGTGGCACTGCTGAGGTGTTATGGAAGACCAGGATGCTTCAATAGCAGCCTTCAGCTCCACTGCATTGTTTGGTCTCATGTCCCTCATCTTTCTCTTGGCAATGCCCCATAGATTCTCTATGGGGTTCAGGTCAGGCGAGTTTGCTGGCCAATCAAGCACAGTAATCCCATGGTCCCTGAACCAGGTTTTGGTACTTTTGGCAGTGTGGGCAGGTGCCAGGTCCTGCTGGAAAATGAAGTCAGCATCCCCATAAAGCTCATCTGCGGAAGGAAGCATGAAGTGCCCCAAAATCTCCTGGTAGACGGCTGCATTGACCCTGGACTTAATGAAGCACAGTGGACCAACACCAGCAGATGACATGGCTCCCCAAATCAACACAGACTGTGGAAACGTCACACTGAACTTCAAGCATCGTGCATTGTGTGCCTCTCCATTCTTCCTCCAGACTCTGGGTCCTTGGTTCCCAAATGAGATGCAAAAGTTGCTCTCATCAGAAAAGAGGACTTTGGACCACTGGGCAACAGACCAGTTCTTTTTTTCTGTAGCCCAGGTAAGACGCTTCTGACGTTGTTTGTTGTTCAGGAGCGGCTTGACAAGAGGAATACGACATTTGAAGCCCATGTCCAGGATCCGTCTGTGTGTGGTGGCTCTTGATGCACTAATTCCAGCCTCAGTCCACTCCTTGTGAAAGTCCCCAACACTTCTGAATGGCCTTTTCCTGACAATCCTCTCCAGGCTGCGGTCATCCCTGCTGCTTGTGCACCTTTTTCTACCACACTTTTCCCTTCCACATAACCTTCTATTGATGTGCTTTGATACAGCACTTTGGGAACATCCAACTTCTTTTGCAATTACCTTTTGGGGCTTTCCCTCCTTATGGAGAGTGTCAATGATGGTTTTCTGCACAACTGTCAGGTCAGCAGTCTTTCCCATGCTTGTGATTCCTACTAAACCAGCCTGAGAGACCATTTAAAGGCTCAGGAACCCTTTGCAGGTGCTATGGATTCATTAGCTGATTAGAGTGGGACACTTTGAGCCTAGAATATTGAACCTTTTCACACTATTCTAATTTTCTGAGATTGTGAATTTGGGGTTTTCATAAGCTGTACGCCATACTCATCACAATTATACCAAAGTAAGGCTTGACATATCTCGCTTTGCATGTAATGCGTCTATCTCATATATTGGTTTCACCTTTTGAGTTGCCTTACTGACATAAATGAACATTTGCACGATATTCTAATTTTTCGAGTTTCACCTGTAAACATGCAACAAGACACGAGAAAAAGGTACAGAATACATACACATACACAGAGCCTCTTGAAGAGGACAGTTCCCAAAGACATGAAAAATGAAAAGGGAAGTTTGGGTGAAATTATCTGTTCTTCATCTATTCTATTGTCGATCTTACTAGTTCTTACTTCTGTGTCCTTGTTCACTCTGTGTAGTACCTTTTTCAGTTACACCAAATTAGTATTGCTAAGTTAGTTGACCAGCTGAGATTTTTTAGAAGTATACATTAATGAAAAAAGATCAGTCCTCACACTTGTTTTGGTAATGATGAAATTTGATTTTCATTTTTACATCAGTGTCATATCTACCAGAAATATAGTGGCTATAATTCTGAAAATAGATTTCCCACTCTCAGCTATACAAAAGCAAAAATCTGTTTTTACAGACTTCATGCAAACCCTTACTTTCTATAGTTACAGCACAAACTTATGAGGTCACATTTTTCTAGATTTCTCCCACCTTACTACAACTGAGACAGAAGGAAATGGGTCATCATTAACTACACTGAGAAGCTACCTTGATAACTTCACCTGAGCTTTTTCTCTCCTCCCACTATGATCCATCACTATACCTTTAGAGCATAACAAAAGGAGAAAAGGAAGGCCACTCCATTAACTCAGCTGAGATAACAGCTATTGCAGGAAGGTCTTTCCCTCTTTTAACTATTTCAGCTAGTCATTACAAGAAGAATTTCTGGTGCATTATCACATTATGCTTGCATTTCAGCTGGTAAATAGATGTTTATAACTCTATGAATTGCTGGCTTACAACAACTCATTTTCCTTGCTTATATTTCCCCCCCCTCCAAACTGTAAACTTGAGAACAGAGACACTTGACTGATATGTTCTATCCTGGGAATCTTTCTGGCTAAAAAGCAAGGTACAGTGGTGCCTCGGGTCACGAATGCTTCTGTTCACGAACAATTTGGTTCACGAACAGCACCGTTTGCAAAATTTTGCTTCCGTTCACGAACTCTGCATCGGGTGACGAACAGGATCCGTGGCCATTTTCCCTGCTGTGACACGTGGTCGTGGCTTCCTGTAGGGAGGGGGACTCTCCCGCCAAACAATAACCGCCTCCCCACCCGCCTTCCTGTCCTCCACGCCAGAAGTCGCCTCAAGCAAGGTTAGTGTTCTCTCTCTTCATACTGTACTGTACTGTACTTTGTTTCATATTTTTGTGGTTTAAAAAAAAAAAATGGTTCAGAACGGATTAACCATATTTACATTGAACCTTATGGGAAAATTTGATTCGGGTTGCGACCAGAGTCGCAGAATGAATTAAGTTCGTGACCCGAGGTACTGTTGCATTATAACACCCCATCACATGCTAGGCATTTCTGTTAGTGCAGACTAGTAAAATCAGTCGTACACTAACAAGGAAGCTAGCATGGAAAGTACCAGCAACAACCTGGGGAAAAGCCTCAAATTTCAGGAGGCAAGCCCCCGCAGCTTGTCACGTGCTCAATCGGAGCACATGATCCCTTGTGTTTCATGTATTATCATATATGGTTATGGGCTTGTATTAGGTAGTGTGACGTATATATGCTTAACCCAGCCCTCTGATGTACTAACCCAGCCCTCTGATGTACTCAATAAAAGAGGTTTCCAGACTCCGGTCTGGGCGCTCTCATCCCCCTCAAAGGAGAATCAGTTTGGTGTCTTCTTTCCCCTCACTCGTGAGAGTCCCGCTGTAACTGCGTGAATGTTACAACTGGTGACCCCGACGTGATCCCCAATAACTGGGTAATCGTCCGTCGCCCTCTGCCTGAGACCTCCGATACTCACGCCCGGGAAAAGGGCTCGATGCGTCCCAGCCGCCTGCCGGCTCTCTCGTAGGTATCAGAGGCGGGTTGTCCAAGCCCCAGGTTGCGTACCTCCACGAACCTGGAAACCTTCTCAAGGCCCCTTCTCCCTCCGCCTGAGACCTCCGGTGCTTACGCCCAAGAACGGGCTCAACGCATCCCGGCCCCTGCCGGCCCCCTCGTAAGTATGGGAGGTGGGTTGTCCAAGTCTCAGATTGTGCACCTCCACGAACTTGGAAACCTTCTCAAGGCCTCTAACATTATTCTTTCTAATCGAGGCACCCCATTGCCTCCAATTAAGAAAAAAAGGCTAGCTGAACTGCTAAAATATGTCTGGCTCAAATGTCCGGTCTATTCTGAGACTGGGTCAACAAAAGTTACATTATGGAGAAAGATTTTGAAGTATTTAAATGAGCCACCAAAAGCTCCACAGCAAATTATTGTCTCCTGCGGTATTCTTTTAGAAGCTCTGGAAGTTTACGATGAGGAGCCGAGGATGGCTGCTGCTGAAATCACAGCGCCTTCTCTTTATGAGGGCCATTCACCATCGGCCCCCCCTCTCCCTCTAACATCAAAAGGAAAGGGATGAGGAATTTAGGGCCATTTGCCATCGGCCTCCCCCTCTCCCTCTAACAACAAAGGAAAGGGATGAGGAACTTTTCCCTCCTCCGGCAACTGCGTGAATGTTACAAGGTACCACTGTATAAATGTTTTCAATTAACAGATAAAATACATAATGTTTAGTATGCAGAATATGCCATTTGCAACCTGAAAATTACCTGTTCTGTGTTCATTTCTCTGTCCACATATGGGTCAAAGATATGGTGGCGACTAAGAGAAAAATTATCAACATCACTAATTTTCATTGTAGTTATATTCTTCAATTCAATATTCTGAAAAGTTAAAATAATGCATTGCTTTAACTAGAGTAACATTTTTGTGTTTACACTATGCAAAACAAACAATATATGACTAGTTATTATATATAAAATGCCAAATTCTGCCAGAGGCTGAATACCCCAAGCTACCAGAAAAATAAAATAACATAACAATAAAGAATAGCATGAATTGCAAATACATATTAATGATCTTGTAAAATAGCTTTAGGAAGGTAGCATACCTAGAAAGAATCTTACATTTTCACTATATTCCAATCTGTAATATTCTGCAAATTGATGTATGACAATAATAATGTAATACCTTTTATGGACTGAAAACCAAACATAATTAGATGATGCAATAAATAATAAATATGAAGCATTCAGATATTAGCTTAGTGGTCCTTATAACAACAGCCACTAAGATCCTTTCCATCACTCCCACTTCAGTAAAGGATGAGAAATAGCAACTAGGCTAGAGAATTTAGAGCTATGACTAAATTTACTTATGCATCTTTCATCTTACAGCTCATACTTTTAATATTAAACTACATCAAAATGTTCTAAAGGTTTATCAGAAAAGGAGATTAACTGCAATATATAATGTTTCTGAAGTAGGAAGAGCACTGTGTGCAACAAAAGACAAGTAGAAAACTAGCCAGAAGCCCTCATTCTGAACTAAATTAGTCATGCTTAAACTTCTCTGAAATTAAGGACGCTGAGAGTGACAATTAACTTGTTTCATCAATTTCAATGCATTTAAGCACAACTAATTACCTCTGATTAGGACCGCTGAGTATAACGTAGGCAATGCCAATACCCTTAGTAGTATGAGTCTGTACAATTACATACTTTGTTTTAATATTTGGTATGCAAAAAAAATGAATTATAGGAAGTATTTTGCATAAAACATCCAATGAATTATGACATAGGAAAAACTGTTGAAGCAAGTAAAATCTTTTCATAAAGCATTCAAAATTTCCTCAGAAAGTGCCATAACACATACTTGATGTATGCATTAATCTGAATGGACAAAATTGATTTAAACAACTTTGGCTTCATTAGCAGCTAGAATATCACCCAATACTCATGCTGTCATTCCCTGTTCCTACAATCAACCAATTTGTATTAGTGTTATAATTAACTCAAACCTATTATACATTCTTGCATTAGCCATTATCACAAGATAAGTATTTTAAACTGTTAGAATTTCAGCAGTTTGTAATGTATTTGGAAAGAATACTCACTTCAAAAGGATGGGGGGGAGGAGGAGGCAGGCTTGCAACTCTAGCAGCTCTTTCTCTTTCTACATCAAATGCATGCTTTCGTGCATTTGCTCGCCTGGTTTAAAAAGTAAGAAAAGGTAGCAAGAAATAGAACAGGTTAATCAAACCTCTACTTTCTTGCAATATTTCTAAACTACAAATGCCACAGATGTAGAGATAAATCTTTGCTATCTTTGGTTCTGGACTAGGTTTGTAATCTGGACTCACAGCTCCTGCTTGAGGAGCAGAGAACAACTGGCCTTCATACAATTATATATTGTGTACCAGTTACAATCTTACCTGGACTAGGAAGCCCTACTTATAATCGCTCATGACCTTAGTCACCTTTCATTTGGACTACTGCAATCCACTCCACATGGGGCTACCCTTGAATACTACCTGGAAATTATAAGGTTCAGAATGTAGCAGCTCATGTTGTGATAATTACTAGTAGGCATTCTCATGTAACATCTACGTTTTAGGAGCTGTGCTCATTACCAGTTACTTTCCAGGATCAATTCAAGTGGCTATGTTGCTGGTTCTCACCTACAAAGTCCTACATGGATATCTTTGGGACCACCAACTCCTAGTGGTTTCTGCCTGTCCAGTAAGATCTGGTACAACAGGATTTTTCAGGAACCTTCCTTGAGAGACTATCATATGAAGGGATTTCAGAAACTTCCTCATGGAACAGTATCTCCACCAAGATTAGATTAGCTCCCTCCCTGTTTATATTCTGAAAAGCCATTAAACCTTGGCTGTTCTGAAGGGCTTTAGATATGGACCTGCTATGAAGAGGGAGGCCCCCTTTTATAATATGTTTTTGATGTCTGACTGCCTCTTTGGCACTAAGTTTGTTCCAATTTACTTGTTTGTGTTATTTCTGCTATTTTGATATAGGTTTTATAAGCCACTCAAAATCTACATATGCTAGAGCAGCATACAAATCCAAGTAAATAAATAAATAAATAAAAACCTGTCAAGGCAGTCCCTAATTCTGGCAATTCTTCCTAACAGCCCAGTTCAGAATGTTCAGGTTTTACGAGGGACTAGAGTTGGAAGGGCAAAATCAATACACACAGCTGTGCAAATTAGCTTCCACTCACATTAATACTGGATTCAACCTTAAATACATACACACGGAAGAATGTTTTTAGATATTTCAGCAGTGAAAGTTTGCATTACAAAAAGATTATTATTATTACCTTGTTTGGTCTCTCAGCAATTTTTCCTTCTGATTTTTCTGTTCTTTCAGTGCTTCCTTATACCTCTTTTTTGCTGTTTCTCTCCTTTCTTCCGCTTGCTTTGCCAGTGCCTCCAAATCAGGCTCCTTTGAAAGGAGAGACAAGCAGACAGCTGTAGCATGTCAGGCAGCTGCCACTAAATTAATTTAAATGAGAAAAAAAAGCTCCTTCCAACAATTATTTTAAAAAAAGTAGTTTATATGTTTTCTTTCTCTACAAAAGCATCTAAAGCAGCCATTTTCAACCTGGTGATCTCTTGCTCTTTTGAGGACTACAAATCCCAGAACTTAGCTTCAGCCGTGCTAGCTGGAAATTCTGTCAGGAGGATACCAGGTTAGGAAATGCAACTGCAGGAAGTTTCCCTTTCAGACAGATTTCATTGCCCCAAAACTAGCCCTTGGCTCCAGTTTCTCATTAAAAAAAAAAAAGCTTTCACAACCAATATCAAGACTTTTCTTTCAGTCCACAAGATAATACGCTATGACTCTAGTGCTGGCCCACTTCCAGTGAAGCAACACACACACCAGCTTTGCTCGATTCCTGAGAGTATGTAGCAGAAACCCTCTACCAGTTCTTCTATGATGCCCCCTTTAAAGACTTTAAAGAGAATATTTTGCCCAGAAAGAGTAAGATTTTTCCCAACAAAAATATCCTTATGAATCTGAATGTTCCATATCATTTTCCCATCTTCTCTTAAGAGATCACCTATACATATGAAATGCATACATTATACATTTGCAATTACCTCAATATAGTCCTGAGTATTGCAAATGCTTTAGATGGGAATTGATTAAAAAGCACAGCTGCCTCATCAAACAAAATTGAAATCTGCTACATGACTGACCATTCTTATATTTTCATCTCTTTATCATGAGTTATATGTCTTGTTTTAGTCACATATTATTCACACTGCAATTATAAGGATTTTTTTAACATACCAGTGTGCAATATACATACATATAACCCATCATGCTACTCCCTTTTAGGGAAAGCAACATTATGCAAAGGGCAGAAACAGAGTAAAACTAGTAAGCCAGAAAAATTAAAGACAAGACAAAGAAAAAAAGAAAAAAGAAATATAGCCTAATCTACTTTACACCAACATTATTCACTATAATTCTCCATAACTTTCTATTCTTGCAAACCATCCTCGCTTCCACCTTGTTCATTCACCTCTTCATACATTGCTTTTCTTTAAATTTCTCATCTCTCTTTTTATGAGAATGTAACAAACTCCAAATAACCAAAACTTTCAATCTTCCTCTTGACCCATTCACTCTTCATGTTTTGTGACTCAATCTTCTTTCTCACTGTACGACCAATCCATATCAACATATTTATTTTATACTAGATAAAATAAATAGGATAAAAGTGTCCTACCATGCACACCTTTAAATAACCCATTCCCACTTCATTCAATTTACTTTTAAAAATGAAGTAAATGATTCCAAGTTATCCATAAATGTGACAAATTAGAGCAAGTTCTCCTAATATAACTCAACTTTCATTTCCATATAACCAAGTGTATAAAAACACTCATATACAAACATGCTTGCTTCTTTTCACATTCATTCCTCACAAAATACATGTGCTATCTACTACCTTTCTACCAACATTTGCACATCTTAAAAATTCTCTATTCATTTTCTCATCTTTAATAAAAAATTTAACAATATACACAATTTCATCTACTTGTTCTAATTTGTAACATTTATAAGTAATCTCATTTACTGTATTTTTCCTGTCAAATACAACTACCTTGGTCTTTGGTGTATTAATTTGTAGGTCCATACTCCTCACTATATCATACAACCTAACATTTGCTGCAAATCATTTGGGTTCTCAAAAAACACCACACCATGGTCAGCATACAAAATGGCAAGCACATTCAAATCATCACCATAAGCATACCTTATACATTTATTCATAAATATATTAAAAAACTAAGAGGACACCACACATCACTGTCTTATTCCCTGCTCAATGCTGAACATTTGCTAAGCATTCCATTTAGTCTCATGCATGCTTTATTTTGCCATGTACCACTCTTATTCCATTTAGCAACCAATTTCAATTCCGTTCTTGCACAAAATGTTCCATAATTCAAGCTTATTCACTTCAGCATATGCTTTCTCTAAATCAACAAATGTCCAATTACGTTTTGTTTCTTGCATACATTTCCTCAGTAAAAAGACAATATTTCCTTAACTTCTTACTAGTGAAACAAATGTTTACATCAACTTTTCAATACAAATTTATACAAATCATGTGATTAGTAAAATACACAGTATCTACAGAAAGCTTTGGATCACAATCATTTACCTACATTTTCCTTTGCTTCTCTATGCCCTTCTCCTATAGCTCTTAAACTTGACAGGTATAGGTTTTCCAGAGCTTTAATCTTCTCTTCCTGTGTTTTCTGCCATTCTGCCTCCAGTTCTTCTGCCAGCTGATTCAGGTGTTCATCTCTTCGCTGTTTAACATCTTGCCTTATCTGCAAAGCAATATTCCGCTCCTGTTCCCTGACCTGGAAAAAAACATGGTTGGTCAACAATTCTATAGAAGACTTTACCATGCATTCTAGTTGTTATATCTGGATGTCCAGCTGTCCTTTTATTTCAATTGACTACATACAGTCTGTTTTCTTGAGGGACCACTTATCTCTCATAGTATCTGTCTGGCTGATTCAATCTGGCAAGGTTGGAGCATGCTGGCTTCCTTCGATTAAACAACGCCACTTACCCAGAAGCACGCCTTACCTGTAGCAGCACCTGCCTTCTGGAATGCAGCACCCTCACCCTACTGGTGTTTTGAAGGGTCTTGAAGACCTGGCTCTTCACCCAGGCCTTTGGTGAGGGTGACTGAAACCCCCTTCGGTTGTATGGATCTGTCTCTTTTTCATTCCTGTCTGGTTTTTATAATCTTTTATTCCTTATTATTGTCTATTCTTGTACTTTCTTTTTTGCTGTGTTTTTTTTACTTGCGAACCACCCAGAGTTGTTGAGAGTTAAGCCGTATATTAAATAAATAAATAAATAAATAAATAAATAACTGAGCTATACCTTTATTTTGATCAAAAGCACTTCCCTGCTTCCTCATCCTAACTTCATGCCTCAATCTAAGTGCCAATTTAAGCCTCTGCAGAGTTCTTAGCAATAAAGAAATCAGTGTCATATATTCCTTTCCCAGAGCTGGAAGCTATGTGTTTGAACTTGCTGATTAGGATTCAGTAAATTTGGTACACTTGGCTGGCATGGAAACAGTGAACGGAAAATCCCAACCTTCCTCCTAAATCTGGTGCCGGGAAAGAGGTTAGAGATCACTGCAAAGTTTATAGGACTATTCCCAGACACCTCTGCAACTCTAGGGAAGTTTAGATTTTACCCCATTCCTTAGAATGCACTGTTGTCATGTGCCCACTTATTTAACTGCTCAAAGGCAAATTACTCCTCCCAATGCAAACACACCTGTTGCAGCCTTAATTTTCTTCTTCTTTCATGTTCTTCTTTCAACAGCTGAGCTTCTTCATTAGGACTAAGTCTAAGTCTTCCTGCCACTTTTCTTCTCATCTTTGGCTACGTTTGCTATTCAGTGCTGCATTACCAAAGACAATAGAAATATACTCAGCCTCAATAGATCTCAGTCAAAAAGGTAACAGGAGTTTATATTAAGGGGAAAAGGTTATTTTATTGGTATCAAGAACGATGCGCAAGTTTTAAAAAAATCTATTGGATTTATAGCTTTTTTTCCTTGGTCTCTGAAATGAATTCTAGAGGTTGTTTTGTTTCTCATTAACAACCTTTCAACCACATCAGTGCCATATATGGACATCTGTATCCAAAGAAAAATACAATGAAAACACAGTACTCCATTTACTTCATAAAAAAAGGTAATCTGGGAGAAAGGCAAGGCGGCTTCTGACCTTTCATACATGTTTTTAAAAGCATTAAATATACATAAAAATGAAACAATGGACATATGTGGAATGGGAATAATGAATTACGTAGAGTATTTCTATTCTGTTTTTCAGACATACTTTCATGTTTTCAAATTTCTCATTTCAAGTACAAGGCACAGAAACGCTGCTCTGAAAAACAGAGCTTTTGAGGGTGGCAAATATTATACACAATTTAAAAGCATCTCAAGGACACATGTATTTTAAAGAAAATGTTCCCCACAACTTCAGCACACTGATGCAAATACTCATGTGGATAAATGGGCACAGGATCATTTAATACGTATTTTTAAAAGAAAAAAATGCTGCATCAACACCTTCAAAAGAAAAGAGCTGCTGAAGAGGGCACTAATGGATACAATTTCAAAAAACACTTTATAATCAATAAACTTCTCAAGATCTTGTTTAATGAATATTTGACACATTCAGAGCATTCCAACAAGATTGCCTTAGCAGCTTCCTAGCCTCATCTGATTGCATAAAAACCAACAGATATATACCTTAAGATTACAAATATAGCTAGACCTTTCCAAAACATTTTCTAGTATTTCAATTAATTGTTATTCCAGCTGTCCTTATGAAAATGTTACCACATATTTAAGAAATGACTAAGCTCCCTTTCAGAGAAAACAGCAGCATATTACCTTAGGCAGTTATCCTGAAAAAAAATACAAAAACAAATATAGGTAGTCCTCAGGTTACAACAGCAATTGGGACCAGGATTGCTGTCACTAAGCGATGCAGTAATACAGCATGACATCACGGGACTGCATTGCTTGGCAATGACAATCCCAGTTGTTGTCATAACCCAAGATGTATGGGTGGTTGAGCAGGAATGGCAGGAGTCCCTTGTAAGAAGCGCAGAGGTGCTGCAAGAGGGTGGGGGTGCTGCTGGGGGGTGGAGGTGGCCCTGGGAGGCCTGGCGCAGGCCATGCATGAGTTGGGGAAGGCTGGGGAAGGCTTGGGAGGCCCAGCATAGGCCGAGCATGAGCACAGGAAGGCTGGGGGGATGGATGGCCCAGTGTGAGCGCAGGAAGGCTGGGGGGATTTACCAGAGCAACTTGCGACTTTCCCTGCTGACTTCCGCATTGATTTTGCTGGTGGGAAGCCAGCAGGGAAGATCACAAATGGCAATCATATGGCTGGCGGATGCTGCAACCATCATAAGTGCAAGCCATTTGCCAAGCACCCGAATTGTGTTCATGTGACTGTGGGGGTGCTGCAACAGCCAGAACTTCAAGGACTGGTCATAAGTACCACTTGTTCAGTGCTGCTGCAACTTCAACAGTTGCTGAATGTGTGGTTGGTAAGCAAGGACTACCTGTAAGGTCCAATTCAAACCCCTGCACTTCTGCAGCAATGCCAATGATTAAGAGGAAACATCCAGCAGCTGCAAACTTACTATAGAAATAAAGACTTGTGGCATGTTGAAGGCTAAGAAATGATATAAACTTTTATAGATTCCAGTCTTCTATACCAGAGGCATGAATAAATCCCTTGATTTTATAAAAAAAAATACATATATCTTAGGTGAGATAAGATGAAAATGAAATACAAGTATCACTTTACAAACAGCCAGAGTTTATGTGTAATAATGATTTCACTAATACAATATACAAACACATATTATGTATATACTCAATATTATATTAACACATCAATGTTACTGAAACATTAATTTTTCTTGACTCTGTTTCCATTTTGTAAACAAATCTTCTCTTTGTAGAAACAGTGCCTTCCAGACAATCCCAGAATTAGGATATAGTTGCTCAGGATGGCTAGATACACAAACACATGGCCTGAGCACACTATTTATGTTAATTTCCTCACTAGTGATTTATACTATCTTGTAATGTTATCCATCATCTTGTTGCAAGAACAGACTTGTCTGGGTGAAGCACTGGGTGAGCAGTGGCCTCTAAGAAGTTAAGCGAAGTTACCCGTTACTACTTTATTTGATCTTCTCCAATTCTTTCCCCAATGCTTTATTATTTCTGCAGAAACCCAAGTTACAAGTATGCTCACCAATAAAATAGCTAAGGCAATGTAACCAGACATTTTAACACTTGTCTTGAAAAACCTAAGCAGGGTTGGAATGGTTAGTACTTGGATGCAAAATCCCAGTGCTGCAGACTAGATTACAAACCATATGCAAGAAGGGAAAAGCAAACCATTTCTATACTGCTACTAAGAAAAATATATGAAGTAACCAGAAGTCAAACTCAATTTGAGGGAGACTTTGCTTTCACTTAATTCCTGTACAGACACCTTCCTTTCTTTGCTTCCAAAGCCCATTTGGCAGATGCTGCTTATTAGGACTATCCAGCAACCCAGATTCAAAGTGGAAAGGGTGATTTGGCACATCACACCTGATAGCAACTCCTTAAAGAAGCTGCATCTTTTTCTGGGGTACTGCTTGATTTAAGGAGATACCAAAGATGCAATGTGTGTACCAATATGTGTTCCAAATCACCTCTCTCAGATCCAAAAAGGTTTGCTGCAGAATCCGATTGATTATTCACTAATCCCAGACGAAAGTATAAAGAAATTGATCTGTCTTGGCTGGGAGATTAATTTATCAGTTCAACAATTCTGATTATTTTGCTAGTTCTATGAAGTGACCATGTCATGCATTTAGGCACTCTTATGCAACTTTATCTGTTAGCTTTGAAGGTATCATAAATTTCTTTATTGTTGATGGAACAAAAGATGCTACTTCACTGAAACACGTTTAGTATACTGTGAAGTGTGCCTGACTTACTATTTTGTATTGGAGCAAATCTACAATTGTGCTGTCCCCCTTACCCTCTTACAAATGGCTGTGTGCACACAACTCAGGCTTCAATTAAGTTGTTAAATGCTGCACTTCTGAAAATTTGTTAGCCTTAACAATGCCACAAATCTCAGATCTGCAACTGATTTATAGAGATGTCATTTCAAAAATTTTTAAAAAGTTACATCATTATTTTGATGTTACAAAGCCAAACTTAATGGGCACTTGTATTATTGTTTAGTTTAAGAAACTCTGTGCATATTGTTTTATTTATTAGATTTATATCTCACCTTTCCTCCAAGAGCTCAAGGCAAGGTACACAGGGCTCTCTCCTCCCATTTTTCCCAACATAAACCCTGTGAAATAAGTTGAACTGAGAGGATGAGTAGCCCAAAATCATCTAGGGAATTTCTATGGCTTATGGTGAACTTGCACCCGGGTCTCCATGAAAACACTCCAGCGTTTTAACCACTTGACCACAATGGCTATTATTATCATCACCATCACCAACTAAATTTAGCAGAAGACTTCCTGTAAAACCACTTGTCTTTCTTTTACTTCGCTGTAACCCCATGATCCTTTTACACACGGTTTACCGAATTTAGTCCATTTCCTGCGGACACACAAACCAGTGCACAGTAAACCGGGCTGAATCCCGCAAGGTTATAAGGCAAGATCAGCATTCATTATTGCCTCAATTTACGTCCCCTTTTCCCCAAAAGGAGCTTAGAAGGGAAATCTTACACCCCCTCCGATTTTTATCCTCACAACAATCCTGTGGAGTAGTCCAGACTGAGAGAACGTGACTACCCCAGGTTCACCGAAGAAAAGTCATGGCTCAGAGAGGACCCGGACACAGTCCCAGGCTCCCCGCTTCTCAACCCCATGAGGACAGCAGGCCCACGTACGTACCACATCCCACACTCTTCCTCCACCGTTAGGGGCAGCTCTTCAAACAGCTTCTGCTAGGCCGCTTCCGCCTACGTCATATCCGCTCCATCAACTGCCCGCTCATAACGCGCGCCCTCCCGCCTCGTTAGTCTCTCGTCCAATTAGAAGCAGCGGGACCCCGGGCGGGCTCTCGCGGCACAGAGTCATTTTGCGCATGTGCTTCTGTTTAAAAAACAACAGCAACAATTTTTTCACTGCCTAACCACACGCTCCATCTTACGCAGGCGCAGCAACCTCCTCCTTGAGGTACGCATGCGCGCAAAAGGCTTTCTGAAAAACTCGGGAACTGAACAGGCGGAAGTGCGCATGTGTATCAGTTGGACAAGGTTTCAGCCTAGGGGTGATTATAAGGATTTTTTTTTTTTTAAAGAAGGCGAAATTGTAAAATAAGTTTTTCTTCTGAAATTTTCTGCCCTAGGTGGAGGGGACCTGCTGACGGGGAATGGTGGGAGCTGAAGTTGAGGAGTTCTGGAAGTTACCAGGATAGAAAGGCTGAAGTGGGGCTCACTTAACGGGTCTGTGTGGTGGGTTCAGTGATGTCAAAGAGGGTCGTCCATATTTGTAGGATGGGCTGGTTCGTATATTTTTAAACTTTTTACCTTTAAGAGATGCTCTCTGTTCTTCAACAGGCTGCAGAGACATCTGGCCAGCTGCTGTGGGAACCTAATGCATTGGGGCATCTATCTGGAGCTCCCTCGTCATGGCGTCTAGGCCAGAGTTCCCCATCCTGGTATATTTCCCATAATCCCCATCCGGAGCATGCTTAACCTTTCCCCCATGGTGGTATGCCAGAGGGGTGAAATCTAAAACAAAGACAAAATCATCTCTTATTCAAATAACAATATTATTATCATTATTATTCTGCTGGGATTATTTCATTTGCTGTTTCTGTCTGGAATTAGGGAGTGGATGTCATGCTCTTCTCCTGCATCAATACTGCAGCCGCCACCTTCTTTATTATCTTTGAGATGTTGGCTGAAATGCCTCTTGTGACTTGAGGACTGTTCTGATCATGCTTCTTTTTCTTCCCATGGTTCTGCTCTCTGCAGTGATACTGATACATTTCTAAATTTGCTATACCTTTGTCAGATTTTTGATCGGTTTTATAATACGGTACAATTTTGGTTAGCTGCCTTAAAAACCTTCAATCGAAAGTGAATCAAGGAAACGACAGTTTCTTTGAGTTGAGCTGTGCTTCTAGTGACTTCATGGGCAACTTCATGTTGTTTCCTGGGCAACAAGATAAATTGATCTGCCTTCTGATTTTAATTTAAACTTCCCAATCTAGTTTACGGACTTGGTATTTCCTGCTAGTTTCTCATCAAGTATTACTCAGGTCTCACCTTGCTTATCTTTTGGAGATCAGAGAGGGTCAGTTTGGTGCTGCCAATCAATAAAGCAGTGGTAAAAAGCCCACTGCAGCAAAGTTAGTGTCTTAGATTGAAAATTGAAAATCTAAGAAAAGTCCAGAAAAGAAAAACTGACTGATTATTTCTTGCAGAAACTCTGGAATTCTCCTCTGTAATAAGTAGAATTTGGACTGACCTGCAGCATTTGCGACCAGGTTCTGAACAGTAATCAATGCATTTCTTCTAAGAGGTGGGTACTTAAACATAAAAGTCTACTTCTGCAGTAAACCACAATTCAGTTATGTGTGAGTAAATAATTGAACTTTATGAAGGCTATTTTTAAGTAGATACGTGTAGCATTTTGTAGCCATAGTACATTCTACTCCATGTCTACTTATAAATAAAATTCATTGAGTTCAGTGGGACCTATGTCCTGGTAAGGTTTTATAGATTTGCATCCTTATTTTGAAATCATTCTGGAAGCAAATGGAAAGACTTGCCATTTTAGATATGAAGTATAATGGGAGTTACAGAAATTTTAAATCAGTGAGCTGTGAGTGGTTTTTGAATACCCTTTTGAGATATATTAGAATAGATATAATACAATATATTACAATAATATATCAGTTACTAGAGCATCACTTCCCTAAATGGTGTTCCCATTTATTTCAAACAACATTATTTTAAATAGCTGAAAAGATGAGATTTGGTACTTTTTTTTTTGGTCATCTGACCCATTATATAAAAATGCTGGAAAAGTTTTCTGAACAATGAGTTAGGAGCAGTGCTCTGTGTCTTCTTATTAAATAAAGTGACCTCTGTTGATTTTTTTCATTTAACATATTTAATTTCATATTAGTAACCTGCACTTGCTCACAAATATTTCTTCTTTCCCTATCATCCCAGCTGGCAATATTTTAGTTTTAAATTCTTTGAAGTTGAGACCTCTTGACGAAATGGAAGTTGGTTGGTTACTTAGCTTCTACTGCTGTGTGACATACCCTGTGCGCAATTCAGTCAACTTAATCACTTGGGAATCCCATTATTTCAGTGGGAAAATTTAAATGCTTTTAAATCTCGGGGTGACTTCAAAATACTTTTTGCTTGATTGTCTACCATGGATATTGGTTTTAATGTTTTATTTATCATGTATAAACATATTATTTTCTAGGGCTTTTATAAAGGTTTGTAAAAATTGCAATCACTATCTGCAATATTTATATAATTCTGTTTTCTCCTTCACCTCCAATTTTTTAAAGGAAAAAAACAGAGGTCTTGATAAGTTTTGTTTACTTTGAGAATAAATGCTAAATTCTCACTAGAGGGTTTCAGAGTTGTCTGGTGCTTAACATTCAGAGTCCGCCTTCCCACTTAAGTATACTGTATGTGTACTGCAAGTACAGCTCCCAGAATTCATTGCCCCCTTGAGTCACAGTACTTAAAATACTGGGACCTGTTAACCTCAATAGATAGATTAGAGAAAACTGTTCTGAATAGAAAGAGGATGGCAAGAACACCTCACCTGCCTGATTACTGGGCTATAGGTTTTTGTATTTTTGTTTGTGTGTATCTTTTCTTGTAAGATAAAATGCTCAGCATAGGGGAATTTTATTTTTTCTTTTTACACTAAATGAAATATTAAGGAAGTGTTTTATTTAGTCCTTAGATCATTACTTCATTTCTTCGGTTTTTAGACTCCTCCTTTTCTTTCTAGAGTTTCCTGGATCTGAAAATGAACAAACAGAAGAAGACCATGTATGATGAGCAGTCTGAAAATCTTGATCAGTTTGGCACAGATATCATTGCTGAAATTGAAAAACTGTTTACGAAGACATTTTTGTACACCAAACCACCCAACAATGAATGGCAGTTGCCTGATCCCAACCAAGTTTTTACCTCCAATCACAAGGCGTTCAGTTCTCTTGTTGCTCTCAAGGATTCCATGAATGAAGTCAAGAACAAACTCAGTGATAAGCAGCTGGATGAGTGGCATCAGCACACCTCCTTCACCAACAAAGCAGGGAAAATTATTGGCCACATCAAGAAATTGGTCAATGCTGAATTATGCACTCAGGCTTGGTGCAAATTCCACGAGATCCTGTGCAGCTTTCCTCTCCTCCCAAGTGATGCTCTTCAAAATGGCGAACTCAACTCAGTTCATTTATGTGAGGCACCTGGTGCCTTTATAGCCAGCCTCAACCATTATCTGAAGTCTCACCGTATCCCCTGTGATTGGAACTGGGTCGCCAATACCTTGAATCCGTATCATGAAGCGAACGATACCCTTATGATGATTATGGATGACCGACTTATTGCCAACACTTTGCCCTGGTGGTATTTTGGTCCAGAGAATACTGGGGATGTCATGACCCTAAAACACCTTACAGGGCTGCAGCACTTCATAAGCAACATGGCCACTGTTCATTTGGTCACCTCTGATGGGAGTTTTGATTGCCAAGGCGATCCCGGTGAGCAAGAGACACTGGTTTCTCCATTGCATTACTGTGAAACTGTCACTGCTTTAATGACTTTGGGTCATGGGGGCTCCTTTGTTCTGAAGATGTTTACTTTGTTTGAACATTGCTCAGTTAATTTGCTGTTTCTACTCAATTGTTCCTTTGAGGAGGTTCATGTTTTTAAACCTGCTACTAGTAAAGCTGGGAACTCTGAGGTCTATGTGGTTTGCCTGCGCTATTTGGGCAGGGAGGCCATTCACTTCATCTTATCTAAGATGATGCAGAACTTTGGGACAGAACTGGTGGCAAAAGCTCTATTTCCCCAAAACTTAATTCCAGAGTCTTTTCTTAAAGTTCATGAAGAATGCTGTTTATTCTTTCACAAGCACCAAATAGAGACAATTTCAGAGAACCTCCGACTCTTTGACTGTATGGGCGAGGTGGAGCAGGCCAGGCTAAATGCTTTGCGGGACTGCTCTGTAGATTTCTTCTTGCAGAGATTCCAATTAAAACCTATTGCCCGAAACAACTGGCTGGTGAAGAAGCCTCATGCTGGCTATAGCATGAATTCCAAATGGTTTGGACAGAGGAGCAAATATTTCTGTACCTACAATGAGAGAAAACTGCTGGAGTCCCTGTCATGGGAAGATAAGGTGGTAAAGGGATGCCTTAACCAGTGGGTTGATGAACACGTTCTCAGTAATGTGGGGAAGGGCTGTGTTTTAGAAGGAGCATCTGGCAACCTCGACTGTCGTTTATGGTATATCTTGGAAGGCCAGCGATTGCCAAGAGTTAAATTTTCTCCCTTCTGTGATGGTGAGGTATTGAAGAGCCTCAATGAAGCCATTGAAAAATCTTTAGTTGGGCAGGCTGTTAATGGTGGCCTTATAAGAATGACATATACAGAATGCCAATTTTGCTATGTTCTCACAGCATCATCGGTGCTCTCTGAATTATCAGAACTTATGGAATATCATGAAGAAGTTCCAGATAAAAATTGCATGAACCAAAGAAAATGCTTGGTTTTGGGTTTCCCAATGTTTTGCGATGATGAAAGTAGATCTGGCTTGGAAGTTAAAACCGTGGAGTCAGCATCTCTATTGGCTTTTAGCTGCTCTTTACTCCATGACGGAGAACCAAAATATCAACTGCATTTTTTAGAATGCCTTTTGGGTGCATTTCCTCAGCTTCAGAAAGGAGATGCATTGGTTTTGCCTATTCTTTCTTGTTTCACACGCTTTATGGCCGGTTTAGTTTTCATATTGCAGAGCTGTTTCCGGCGCATTTCCTTTGCTTGCCCCACATCATCTCAGCCTTTAAGGACCAATGCTATGTTGCTTTGTGCTGGATACCAAGGTCTTCCAGATTCAGTTTTCCAATACCTGCAGCAGCTGAATAAACTTATGAGAACCCTGCTTGACTCAGAGTCTCCACAGCAGGTCTTGCAATTTGTACCTATGGAGAATCTGCTGAAGGGGTTGTTGTTGGAGTTTCTATGGGACCTCAACAGTGCTATTGCAAAAAGACAGTTGCATTTGATTATCCAAATTGAGCAGCAGCATATGACATGAGGAGGATACAGCTCCTCTAGTTTGGCTAGTCAGAAGTATTTTTTTAACCATAGAGAACATGTTTTAGTGTTTGCTGAAAGATGTCTCATGAACTGCTGGGGAAGAGGAAAATGTACAGTTTAGGCAGGAGTGGATAATCCATGGACCTCGAAGAACTGCTATATTATATCTCTCAGCTGCCCCAGCCAGCCTGGTCAGTAGTGAGGGATGCCAGTGGGAACTGATTAGGCAATAACTGGATCACCAGTTCCCTACTCTTCATTTAACTAGTAGAACCTCTGATTCTAATCCAGCTTTCTCCAATATGGTGTTTTCCATGTGTGTTGGGAGTCCAAGAATTACAACTTAGAATTTGGAATTACAACTTAGAATTCCCAAAAGTAGACCATGCTGACTGGGACATCTGAGAGCTGTAGCCCCAGCGTTTATGGAGGATGGCTGGGGATGATCACCTTGACAGAGCTTGTCCGAGGTTGGCACATTCATGTCAGTGAATGTATGAATTGGTCACATATCAGAGGGAATCAGCTAGGTATTTTTAATTGACCAGAGCTCTACAGTGAGAGCAACTATCATAAATCAGTTATGCTTTAAGAAAACTGAGCAGCTATTTTAGACTATTGTACATGGTTTTGTATAACAATACTAAGTATCACATTCCAACTTTGTAAAAAAAAAAAAAATCCATTTCTGATCTTTTCTTCTTTGTCTCTGTCAGCTCTAAAGCCATATTAGGTGAATTTGCAGTAGATAAGTCCAGGGATGATCCCAAGATCTACTTAAAGTTAGCCACAAAGCATGAACCTGCTGGCTTTCTTCACATGACATGGTAACTATGGAACATGGTTAATGTGGCTGTATTTTCATGCTTGTTAACAGCCCACTCCTAGGTCTATGTGTAGCTCTTTAATGAAACTTTGTCACATATCCTGTGATGCAGACTTGAGATGGCTGCCATTTTGGATGTTGGGAAAGTTGTTTTATAACTTAAGTTTGTTGTAGATTGTGAAAACTGATTTCTAGGATATCCAGGCAGTGACCATTTTGGGTCCTCACAGGGTGGTAAAGGATAAATCTTGACTAAAGAGCTGAGCACAACAGTAATTAGGCTATTCTATGGCCAGAGCTTTTGTCAAGGAAGAAGTAGCTTTGCTTCCCCAGTGATTTTATTTTAAATCATGGGGAATAATGCCAGCATTATTTAGTTTTTAAACAATTCAGACTTAATGAAGCTGGACTGACTTGATATACATTTGATGAATCACTGCATTAGTCCCCATGAAAAGCAGACCAGTTCATGTATCAGAGCATCCAATTTTTTCTTTGTTTCAATGGATTTGGTGTGAGCAATCAGGGTGGGAGTGCAAACTGTGGCTATCAACCATTGAGAACTTTCAGATGGTCAGAACATTTTTTTCTGATATGGGAAGTAGCTTAAAGCTTTTCCCTCTGTATGCAAGATAAATTTAAAATCAAACAGAGGCCTTCAACCACAATCCACTTGGGTTCCCCTGCAGAGCAGTGTTTCCTAACCTTGGCAACTTCCAAAGCTGTAAACTTCAATTCCGAAAATTCTCATCTACGGCCACGCTGGCTGTGGAATTCTGAGATTTGAGGCCCATACACCTGGAAATTGGCACAGCTGGAAAGGTGCTTTAGAGACCCCAGCAGAGTTTTTGCAACAGAAATGCAATACTTCATTTTCAAGGATTCAAGCTTTCTGTGAATTGTGCTCCTGATATAGCCATGGCCTTAAACTCATGTTCAGTGACAAATATGGCTCCGAGCCCTCTTAGAACTGCTGCAGACTTGTATGAGATAAAGCACAGTATACGCTTAAGATCACATTCCTTCTCACAAATGCAGAGTAAATATATGGAAAAGATTCTGGGATTGTCCAAATGTGGTCATTGAGCTGGCCTGGCCTTGCTTTTCATGCTTCGCTTATTATAAAATAATCTTTTTAAGCCCTCCAAACAATGGTTGATGTTTTGAACCAAATGCCTGCAAGTTTGCAGCCTAATTTCAGTCAGTTCTATGTGACCATTTCTTATGTTGCTGGAAAAAAAAAGATGCTGCTGCTTTAAGAAATGCATTCATGGAAATGAATGCAAACTTTAAAGCAGTAGCACCTGTTTTTCATACTGCTTGCTTTTGACCAAGGTCTGAAGCACTTCTGGCATATATGTTTTGAAGTATGTGCAGAGATCAAGAATTGTGACAGTGCTTGCCAATTAAATGGGGGCAGGGGCGGGGAAGTGTTGGAAAATAATTGCAGACCATGGTAGGAATAATATTGGGTAATAATACAGGAAAAAGAATATTGTCTGGTTGATAGGCTTATTCTAAAAAGGACCTGTTCCCATTTAATGATTTAATTCTGCTGAGCTTCCTGTCTTAGGCAGTCACTAATATATATTCAGTGGGGCTATAAAGCTGCATGTTCAACCTCTAAATCATAGGCTTCCTTTTGGCTTTTATGAGTTGAGCGAGAATTCCTGTGCATTTCAGAACTCAAATACCTAAATCATGCAAGATGCAGCTTTGACAAGGATTTTACTGTGGATTTGAAAAAACTGCTGTCAAAAAAGTTGTTTTACAACATATATATATAAGGGGACTGGGAGGAGGAGTGACTGAATGCTTGACCTCACAAGCACCTTTCTGCTTACGTTAGAAAGCAGCCTGCTAAGGAGTTGTGTCATTGGTTCATCTGGTGTGCTGCTGTCAACAGTGACCCACTCTCCATGCTGCCAAGCAGAGTTTGTAAATTAGGCATACAAATTGTGTGGTCTGTGATTACATAGGGCAGAGTTCTTGAACCTGGTGCTGTCCAGGTATGCTGGATTACAACTCCCAGAATTCTTAGCCAGCTCAGACAAAGGTACCTGGGCAGTTCTTGCCCATTCTGTTAGCACTGTCAACAGCTGGGAATAGTACACCATTGCATTAAACAATAGGTTGTTGAAGGAGCCACAACTGACCAGATTTGCATACATGCTGGCTGGGGAATTCTGGGAGTTGAAGTCCATGCATCTTAAAGTTGCCAAGTTGGAAAAACAGTGAACTAAGGCATGTCATGATTTACACACCACAATGGCTGTGTGGCATTGATGTTTTAATTCAAATCTGTCGATTCTAACAAGAAGCTTGTGATATTCATCCTTAGTTTTAAGTTTTGAAGCCCAAAATCACACCACTGATATTTAGCCACATCACTGCCAAGTTTGGATGGATTAGTTTTGATCCAATGTTCAGGTATGAGGGAATGTTTAGGATGGGAATGGGAATTCTTATAAAACCCAGATGCCTGGGGCTTCTGTTCCCTCTTTGGGGCAGTTATCTCTCAGCCTGAACTACCATGCAGGATTTCTATTATATAAAGCACCCCGAACTCATTATGAGAGATGTGGGATAAAAATATAAAATAAAATATTTATTCATTACTTTTATAGCCTCTCTCTCCATTCAAATGGCTATTAGCATGGCTAACAATAATAAAATACCAATGACAACTGAATCATAATTAAAACATAAAAAGAAATTCATTAAGCATATATAAGTAAACTTCCCATTTTAAGATTCTCACTTAAATAAACCCGCTATCTTTTCTACTACAGCAGTTAAGAGTTTTGTGGAAATAACGGGCAACGTATAAATGTTCTCAGTCTCCGGAGGCAAATGGAAGAATGTCAGCTAACAGAAGCAGATGCATAATTGTTGACTTCTCTACACGTTGGCCCATTCTTCCCCCAACAGCCACCTTAAAGGCTAGAAAACTGCATAGCAACCATAAAAGGAATGCTTCTTTAATTATAATAATGCGCACGATTATATGCAATAAATAGGCCAATTAACTCTCCATGCACTGTGCTTGCAGCTGTTAGGAGCTGCTCTTGAATTATTGCACTCAACAGTATGTTCTGCTGGGTGGCAGGCTTCTTAAATTAGAGGACCTTTTTTGATGAAATATGTGCCATCAGGTTGGTGTCAATCCTTAGCAACCACATAGGTAGATTTTCTTCAGGAGGATCTGTCCCCAACCTGGTCCTTCAGGTCTTCCAACGCTGCCCCCATCACCACTATAATTGAGTCCCTCCACCTCGCTGCTGGCCATCCTCTTCTTCTCTTTCCTTCCACCTTTCCCAGCATTGTAGACAGAGAGCTGGGCCTTCACATAATGTGTCCAAAGTAGGGCAATTTGAGCCTGGCCGTTTGTGCCTTGAGAGAGATTGGAAGACCTCTTAAGAACAAATTCGAAATCTATCAAAACAGCAAATGTCACTTACCTAAACAAGTCTGAAATTATTTTTATGCATACTTCTATGAGCAGGAGAAGATGCTCAGATTCTGTACGCGTGTGCTTGATTCACTGGCTAGTCATATGAGATGGGTACCTTCCCCGTTCAACTTCTGTGAGGCTACAATATCTGAGCTGCATAAACTCATATAGCCAGTAGATGGCAGCAAAGAGATCTTTACTGCTATGGTATCTAGCACGTGCTCAGATGTTTTCTGTATAGCCATTTTGCTTTGTCCCAAAATTTTGGATTATTTTTATTTATTAAACACTTTTAATAAACAGTTTGTCATATGAAAAAGATCATAAAATAGCAGCAGTATTATTAAATCAGTTCAAAACCATAAATGTAAAGTTTTCTTGCTTTCACAGTGTTAGAACTTTGAGAAAGGGTAGGTTATGAAAAGAAGGGAGCTAAGATGTAGCCTTAGGATAAAAATTTTTAGATTTTTTTTTAATTTAGATTTTTTAGATTAAAAAAAAATTGAATGCATCTATAACTGCTGTAAAGAAGATCAGAAGCCTTTTTTTATATTTTGTCTTTTTCTCTTTCTCTTTCTCATTTCTTTATTATTTTCTCGCCACTTTTCTTTTACTTTCCTTTCTTTTCTTTTTCCTTTAAATGTTTTTATTCTGTAATTTTTTAATGCAAATTAATTTAAAAAAAACGTTAGAACTTTGGATCAGCCATTGAAGCTATACGTGGGGAGATTCAGAACTGATAAAGAAAAGACTGCTTTACAAAATGTAATTTGCTGCCATTAGAGCTGGTGGAGGCTACCAGTTTAGATTATTTTAAAAGAGATAGATTAGGCTATCAGTGGGTACTAGTCTTGATTATTAATATAGTAATAACAATACTTTATAGATTAGCCATTAGGCCATATCAGAATACAAAATACAGAACAATAATAAGACCTTGTGTTACAAAATAGTAAAAGGCAGAACTAAAAGGAAAAGCAAATCATATTTCTGTGTCATCCCTACAATTCGCCCCAATCAGATTCACATTGTAGTTCTCAATTGTACTGTTTTGTTCAGATAAAGGCCCATGTTATGTGCAATACTTGGGTTCTGACTGCATATGAAATATGTGGTTTTAATGTAAGAATTGTCCAATGTGCAGTCCACAATATCGATCTCTTTCTTATATAGGTGACATTCAAATAATTTAAGTGCTATGTCCTCTATCTCAGAGCTCCACAAATACAAGTACGTTCATCGTAAGGAACTTGGTTAAACCTCCCATATTTACTCATTGTGTCTAGCTACTCAAACCTTGCTCGAGTAAATAACCCCCTAAGATGCTTTGGCATTTCTGGGTTTAACTATTTTGCAATTAGTTGTCATCGTCGTCGTCATCATCATCATCATCATCATTGTCTTCCTGAATCACAAAGAGCATATTTTAAGTATTAGGGTTTGCACTTCGGACTTTGTACAAGTATGACTAATTTTTAAAGTGAACCCAACTCTTACACTGTCTTGAAATTAAAGGGTCATTTCAAAATTCACATCTTTTATGGGGTATTTTTAAGCTATTGCTTAAAACTACAGGTAGTCCCTGGGTTAAGAACACCTGGGTTACAGACGACCCATAATTAAGAATAGAGCCTATTGTAGCAAAATTTGAGTTAAATACACAATAGTTTGAGTTCATTACACAATACTACTTATATACTATTATATAATAATACTGTTCCAGCTTACATACAAATTCAACTTAAGGACAGACATTGGGAATGGAACTTGTTCTTAAAATGGGGGCTACCTATATGCCAAAAAGAAGTCAACTGGATCTCCCTGAATAGAAACTCCTGCAACTTAAGTTCCTACCAACTTCCTGGTGACGAGATATGATTGTCAGACCCTTGAGGACATCACAGTGGAGAAACAGGCACAGCAGGGATTCCAGAAATGCTCTTTTGTTGTAAGATAGAATAAAAAACCCTCAAAAGCCTGTCATAGTTTCTCTCTACTACATCTTATACCAAACAAAATCAAGGCAAGGTGGTGGTTTGTTCATTTGTTCGAGTTTTTTTCTCATGCTTTTCTCTTTCTCAGGACAGAATAATCTTTTCTCCTCCATTAATAATTCATTGCTCTCCTCTCCCTTCCCAAGGCCAGGTCTACATTCTTCCATAATGATATGGGTTTGGACTGGTAAGCTCTTACAAAAACCAAAACCAAGGACTGTAGAGTTCAAGGTCAATTCTGTTTTGGCTCATCTTTAGGAAAGAAATTGAAGGCCACCAAGAAATGGCATTTCCAACCTCCCAGAAAGATTACTGCATAAGGAGAGTCCCCTGAGATTATCTATCAGCCAGAATAGGAGCAGCTGCAAGGAGCGAGCTTCGACCTTTTCTGGAGAAAGAATACTTAAAAAACATTGTTATACAGTAGTTCAATTAAAACCTGAGTCTGTGTTTGCTCTACTCTGTTTCCTTCTCACCTCTTTATACTGTGGTTTTTAAATGGGATAGAAACCTTATTACCCTTTGAAAACAACAGTCCTTTAAAAATGGTGTAAATGATTTAAATAATGATCAAACTAATCATATAGCTATATTTTCTGTCTTCACTTTTGCAAAGAACCTCTTAATCCTTGTGGCAAGCAAGTAGATGGTGGTGTTTATGCTTGCTGTTATTATTTTCTCCCTCCAAATACATTAAGGTTGGAATCAATGACTTGGCTGGTTTAACAGCAGGTGTGATTTGTCCAGAGTATAGTAAAAGATTGTTCAAAAAAGCCTCAGGTGACAAACTGATAGGCAGGGAAGTTCAGTACCTGTAGGTCCATCTGGGACCAGTATGGCACAGAGAAGATTATGACTTGGAATGTAAGAGGAGTTAATTGTGAAGAACATGAATTAATGAATGAAATAAAATAGGTATGTTGTGTATTTGAGAAAGTAAGAGAGATGTAAGGGATCTGATTGAAGTTGGCCTGACTATGTGAAATGGAGTTGATGAACTCATGCCAGAAAGTGAAGATGGAGGTTCAATTATGAATGAAGGGGCTAAAATTTAGGTTATATTCTAACCTAATTGAACATGAAATGAATTGGTGTCAGCTAGAGTACCTAGGATGTGTATGAAAACAAAAATCTTCAGGTTTCTGATAGTTATTCTCCAATGAATGGAAGAATAATAGAAGAACCTGGAGTGATGAATGTTGAGAAAAGTTGTGCAAAATAGTTAATGAATTCAATCCAGTGGAAAAATTATTCTGTTAGGCAACAAATGAATGAGTGGAAGAGATGTAAGAACATAGAATAAGTGATTGGGACATTCCAAGACTTAAACATAAGTGAGAATGATGATTGGTAAGCAACTGTTCAATAAAAAGTTCTGCTTATTTTTGAATATTGAAGCCATCAATATATTCATGCATGTATATGAAAAAAATGAATTGAAAAAGCATATTTGATATAATTGTGTGATGAAAAATGGAGAGAATTAGTGAAAGATACAAGAATGGTGAGAGGTTTAGAATGTGGGTCATATCATTATTTGATAGGGTTAGGGTTGGGAAAAATGAACATGGAAGAAAAACTAGAAGAGAAACAAGAGTGATGGTTGAATGACCCTGTAGCATGAGGCAGTATAATGTATTAGAAAAAGGTTAATTTCATTAATTTCAGAATGCATGAAAAGTAGACATAAGGAAAGACAACGTGGAAGCTACTTGGGTAGAAGAGAATGTGGGTGCCACCAAGGAGTGTGGAGTTACATTAATGGAACTCTAAAAAATGATTCTTGATGGAACAATGACGTGAAGGAGGATGTGGATGAGAAAGAAAATCATTTAAGAAAATGACTGGCAAAGCTATGGATGAGAGAAAGGTATTGCATAATGTGTATAGAAAGAAAAAGATTGTTGCAAAGAATGTACTGCATACAAAGAGCAAGGAAAGGTTAAGTTTAAAAGGCAGAGAAAACACAGATCAATTTTGATGGAAATAAAAATGGGAAGTGGGTGAAAAGGGCTAAGAAGATGCCTCCAGCAGAGTAAATAAAAGCAATGAAATGACTTTAAAGAAACTGATGTGAGGGAATGCTGGAAGGAATATTTTAGAGATTAGTAGGAGAGCGATAGTGCTGGGTAAAAGAAAGGTATGGAGAGAAATAGCAAAAAGTATTGCAAATTAGATTTAACTATATTTCTTTTGCTCATCTCATGTTTTTAATTTCTTGTGCTTAATAGCTCTTACTCCTTTCCTGCATTTTGCATAATATTGTTTATTCAGAATAGGAATACCACGGTGGATATGCAGGTATGTATGATCTTTGACATCAGTCCCAGGAATGCATTTCAATGTGCTGCAGTAAACTTTCTCATCCAAAACAGGGCAGACCTTTATGATTGATTGATTAACTGACTGATCTCATTCCAAAAGTTTATTTCCATGCCTTTTTGAACATACAGGGTGGAGTGAGGGATGTACAATATGAGCAACAATTTAAAACAAAAGTTAGACTTTCAGCAACATGCTGAGCCAGGAAGTTTTATATCTGCAAAGTAGTTGCAAAGTAATGCTGCTATTGGTAGAAATTCCAGGGAAAAATGGAGACACAAAAAATATATTGATCTCCTTTAAAATATACTGCAGTTGTTTCTCTTTGGATGGGTAATCATTACAGGTTTTCATAGTGGAAATGTTTTAATTAAGAAAAGATTATAGTTCTTTTCCATGGAGAGCAAACAGATTCTAAACTAGATGAGCCAGATGGGAAGTGCTAAGGGTTCTAATCAAGGGCAGGAGTTAAATGAGGGAAATAGCAGGAGGCAACAGAAACTAAGAAGAAAATGATAAAATAAGTTATCGGGAATAATCCTTCATTTGTAGGAAAACTTATTCTTCCTCCTCCCATCTATTGTGCAGTTGATGACCCCACCTGAAGTTGTGGAGTTCTTGGTGCTCTCTAAGCTTGGTTGTTTGCATACAGACGTTTCATTACCCAACTAGGGAACACCAGTATCTGATGATGTTACCTAGTTGGGTAATGACACATCTGCAAGCAAGCAACCAAGCTTGGAGAGCACCAAGGATTCCACAGTTCAATCCTGAGTTACAGATATTCTCTTCTATTGCCACCTGAAGTTTCCTGTTGTTTCTTTAAGAAACCACTAAAACAAACCAGAAAACACATAATAGTTTGGATTCATTCAAGGCTGGCTTCAGGTTCTACAGGAGGCCCTGAACAAATGTCATCTGGGCCAGCCCTACATTAGGAAAAGTTAGGGTGGGTGACAGAGCTTGAGAATGGCAAGGAGAGATTGGAGGACACAGCACTGTGTCGCATGGCCTGCCTTGTCTTCATGTGCTGTGGAGAATGCTGCCCTGTCACTGATGTTGAGGAAGACTTTGTTGCCATTCCCATTAGTCTTTAGGCGTGGAATGGAATTGGGCATCAACTTACAGTATTCCTTGCCACCAGCAAGGAATGTCTTGAGATGGCTTTGCTCTGACAAGGCCCTTCTTTGCAGTGATCAGACCTCTTGGCTCACATCTATTGGTATTGGTTGCTGCAGCTTTAATAGAGCTAGGAGCCACTGTATTTAAATTTCCCAAAAGGTAGTGTCTCTCTTTGGAGCTATAAGGGAAATTAAAATGGTGATTTGTCAATCTAGCTGACTGGCATGGATGTTAGTGGTAGATTAGGGCTACTTTATCTGGGCTGCAAAAATCTAGGTGACAATTCTAGTTGTCATCCAGAGTTTGGCAGCCCAGATAAGATAGGGTAGATGGCTACTATCATCATCATCATCATCATCATCATCATCATCATCATCATCATCACTATTATTATTTATTAAATCTACTGTATTTGCTGCTGAACTCCCAATAACTCTGGGTAGTTCACAGGTAAACGTGTAAAAAAAAACCCCTCAGAACAATAATATACAAAAATGGAAAATAGAAGATGGCAAGGATTAAAAACCAGAGAGGAATGAAAAAGAAATGAACCCACTCAATCCCAAGGCAGTTTCAATCGTGTTCACCAAAGGCCTGGGCAAAGAGCCAGGGCTTCAGGGCCCTTCGAAACACCAGCAGGGTAGGGGCCTTCTGGATCTTGGGGGAACCTAAATCCAGACGGCAGGCAGCTGCTGCAGAGAAGGCACGTTTCTGGGGTCCCAATAGGTGGTATTGTTTAATCAAAGGGACCTGGAGTGCGCCAGATCGAATCAACTGGGCAGATAATATGGGAGACAGGCGGTCCCTCAAGTAATCAAGTCTTATGCCATGCAGGGCTTTATAGGTAACGACCAGCCCCTTGAATCATGCCTAGAAGCAGACTGGCAACCTCTGCAGCTTGTGAAGCAGAGGTGTTATATGGGCATACTGAGGCATGGACATCACTGCCTGCGCCACCACATTCTGGACCAGCTGGGTGGTCTTCAAGGGCAGCCCTATGTAGAGTGCATTGCAGTAATCAAGTTGTGAGGTGAGGGCATGAATGACTATGAAGGGACCCCAGTCTAGGGGGCCCTGCTTGGGCACATCTGCCCTAGGATGCAACGTGTTGATGTCAGTGTCAGGCCTAGCCCAAGGAACTCCAAGAGACAATGCAAATTCAGTTCAGCTATGTTTATTAGCTACAACCTCTAGCAAGAATCTTCCCAGACTGAAACCCTATCTCCCAAGTCAGCCAGCCACAACAGTGTGAATTCCTCGGGGAGGTGCCAATCTCATCCTCTTGTAGTTCCCACGCTCCTACAGCCAGCTAAGAAAATGCTTATCTCCCTGAACCTGGCCTTCATAATTCCATTCCATCACACTCAGGCCTATATTCACTGAAGTCCTGATGTTATTCCTTCTAATTTTCCCCTCTTAGTTGCATCACCCCCAGTATTTCACTGAAGGTTGTTTCAGGAGGTTTCAGATCTTCTGGTGCAGTCATGCAAAGAAGTGCAATAGGAAGACAAATGTGGAGAATCTATTCCCAGAAGAGATACCACTCATGATTCTCAGAAAACAAAACAAGCTATCTCCAGAACATTCAACAAAATATCCACCGTGCCTTAACTATATAAATTCATTTTCTACAAAACAATCAAAAATTAGATTACAACAACATTTATTTTTGCATTTAAAGTAATAATGTACCGAGAACCACTATTCGATTTATGATAGTGAGATTATAAATCAAGCTAATCGTGGTTCAGTATGCTATTACTTTAAATGCATTATAAATGCAATCAGTCTTACCTAAGAAAGGCTCCCAAATGCATCCTTAAATAAAGTTTATTATTAATTTAAAGAAAAGGCTGGTCACAGCAAAATAACTGCAGATGGAAGTAGGATGTGATTGCAAATCAAAGGAGGTGATGAACTCAGGTCAGGGCTTGCTCTACCCATTGAGCAGTGGGAAGGAGCTGACTCAAGCAATGGATGATGAAGGGTGCAAGAAGCAGCAGAATCTTTCATAATTTCTCTGAAAGTCCCAAGTTTTTCCACCTTCCCTGACAAACACTCCAGCAATGAAATGTTCTCATTCCATGTCTAAGTTGGCTTCGCTGCCTTGTCCCGATGTATTGCAAGCAATGCCCCAGAATACATTGCATAGCACTGTTGTTGTAAAGGCCTTTCTCAAAACTACGTTAGTGCTTTCCACCTCTCCTTGAGTAACATAAAAGTATGGCCTGAAATGTATTCTGTTGCCAGTCTCCATCCTGCCTCCCTGAGTCACTGCTGCATGATGTTGTTCTCACTGTGCAGGAAAACCAATTAGGGTACTTTAACACAGGGTTCCTCAACCTCAGCAACTTTAAGATGGGTGGACTTCAACTCCCAAAATTCTCCAGCCAGCCATGCTGGCTGGGGAATTCCGGGAGTTGAAGTCCACCCATCTTATTGTTCAAGTTGAGGAACCCTGCTTTAACAGGAAGAGGAAAGGTCTGACTTCAGGTGTCTCTGTCTTCTCTCAGCTGGTTTGTCTGCTCCTCTTCTCGCACCCTGCTTAAGCATCTGTCAAGGAACATGAAATATCCAGGCAGAAATGACCTTAGAGAGGAAGGAGGCAGACTGCATCATGCTTGCACAACTAAGTCCTGTAGAGTTGAAGAACTGAAATCAACTGGTTGCTGGCTAATAAGGGCTCTTACTTATGGGTGGCGAATGACTGAAATTGATTAATATGGGAAAGTAGGGCATAAGCACAAACTCACCTCCTCTTCTTCCCCAAATGAACTAGTGGAGTTCTCCTCCCTTCTTCCTTGAAGAAAGTGATGACTCTGCAAGAAACTCCAGAAATGAAGGGCTGGGGAAGGAACAAAGTTTGAGACAGAAATGGCTGAGATGGATACCAGCTAGTGACCAGATGGGAAGGCTGTGCCCACATCTCCCAACAGTGTGGAAACACAGTGATTGGGTTCACTTGACATTACTACCAAGATTATGGGAGGCTAAGCACATCAGATTTTGCACAAAAACCTTGAAATAAGGGGTAAAATACTACTTTTCTACTGGCACAGCTAATGATGACATGCCTGTCATATGGACTATAGAAAAGGCAAAATCACAAGGACAAAAAAGGAAATTGCTTTTGTCAAGGCACGATTGGGCTATCATTACAGGTATGTATGTGGACAGAGCTTTAGATGCCTTTTTCAGGTTGCTATCTTGCCACAAACCACCCATTTTGCTCTCTTCCTTCAGCCATCCTTCTACAAGGTCCCTGCTCCTTAAACGTCCTATTTCTTAGGAACTTAAGTCAGATAAGCACATTTCTAAACAAAGCACTGAACTGCAGACCCTGACCATTTTTATTTTTGATAATTGCTTATGCAGCTAGTGTGGAATCCAAGGACGTTCTGGGAAATAAAAATAATTTTAGAGGCCATTGATGGGTGAGCCCAGCCCTACTGTGAAGATAGAATGTTTATGGCTATGTATTGATGGGAGTGGGTATATCAATCAACTGAAAGCAGAACTTGCCTGGATTTGGACGTTAAGGAGGATCAGGGCTGGCTAGCATATGGATAGGAGCCCACTAGAGAATCCCAGTGCTACCTGTTAAATTGGGACATTGGAAAGGGATCCCAAGAAGTCAATGGCAAGCTATTTCTGTACTGTTGTCAAGAAAACACATGGACTTACCCATGATGTCTGCAGAAGTTGAACTCCACTTGAGCATAGTATACATTTCTCATATGATATTCTCTCACTTCATCTTCACAGCCATCCTACTTAGGAGACTAAGTTCTGAGACAGGGATTGGTTATAAATCACTTCTTGGATAAGCAAAGATTTGACCACAAAGTAATGTTTACCATTCTATTACATTACATTGGTAGTCTATATATTAATTATGGCAGCAGTGTATTTATTACAACTAATAAATAAAATATATCATGACTTCAAATCACACTGCTTACTTATAGATTGCTTGTGCTGTGTTTAACCATGTTTAACATTTTTGCCTTTTCATTTGTCAAAGGAGAAAAAAATGTTTTTGACTGTTTACCACTTTCATTTTTCTTACTTGATTATGGTCAACCCAGGGGCATCAATAATAGAAATAATATTTCATGCTGCATTCATTAATTTGCCTATTATTTACCCCCGAGACAACAAAAATGTCAATAAACATTGAAGTTTCTGCCATCGTTTCAGTGCTTTTAACAAGCTATTCTCTGAGCTCTTAAATTATTTCCTTTAATAGATGAGTTCCCATCTGTCAGGGCCAATTCCATTATGAAATTAATTAATCTGACTGATGTGGACAATTGAGTTAGATATAGTCTAGGCAAGAAAGCAACAGTCCAAACCATTGTACTTTACTGATTATATTTGAATACCTCCTCTCCCCATGAGTCTGGAAGGGGGCAAGTAAGAAAAAGCTTGAAGTTAATGCCAATTTTTAAAGACTTGCTTGAAGGCATATAAATATAGTTTGTATCTCAATTATCTGTGAGCTTTAAAGGGAGAAAGAAAGGAAGAGCTTAGCAAAGAAAGCAAAGCTGGTCTCAAATATTATGCTGCTGGAAATGAAGAATGAGATGGTGTCTCCCATTCCATGTGCATTAAATGTTGGGACAATGTCCTCCCTGACATCTGAAGACAGCATGCAAACAGGGGAAGCATAAGCCACAAAAGATATGGCTTGCTCCTCCAAAAGCTTGATGTCACCGCTGAGTATCTATTGCCAAACCAGTAATGCCCCTCTTTCTAGCAATAGGGCTGGCCTTGGGAGAGAAGGAAGTGAGTCGGCCAGATTATCAATAAGAATGGCTTTAACAAGCAAAGATGGAGGTGTTAATGAAAGGGGGAAGCTGTTTTGGGGGACATTTGGTTTTACCTGAATGTCTGGTATTTTAAAAAGGGTTAACACAACATTTAAAATAAAACAACAGACCCCTGTGTTGTCTACAGGAGGTCTCTGAAAGTTTTGTGTCTCTAGGTGTCTACCCTCATTGCTATAAAGGTTAACATTCTTTCGTGTTGATTTAACTGAGAACGCGTCCTCATCTTGACCTTTCTATTCTGTAATTCCTTGCAAACCACTAACTCACCTTGTGATTTTCTTCATTTTTGTAGACCTCAAAACGCTGGGAATGCAGAGAGAACATCATGAATCAATCAGCACTTCTTCCAAATGATTAAGAGGAGCATGCAAAGAACAGGATTCCAGTAGTACCTTGCTTCTAGCCATTTTCATTCCTGGAACAACCAAAATTCCATCACCCTCATTCCACATAAAAGGAGGAAAAAATAAGTAGTTAGAACCTTCAAATGTCCAATGCATTTGTTTGTTCATTCGTTAGATGTATCTAACAAATGACATCTTTCCTCCAAGATCTGAAGGTGGCTGTGCCTTCATTTTATATCCTAACCATAACCTTATGAGATAGGCTGAGTTGAAAAAAAAAAACCTCACATAGCAACTTTCAATTGCTGAGGATAGATCTGAACCAGGGTTTCCCCAACAGTAGTTCAACACCTTAACCACTACACCACATCAGCTCTTGTCTGACTGTTTGAAATAAAATTGGGATGGTTGCTATTGAGGGATGCTTCCTAGCTGCAAAAACACAACTGCTCCCGCATTTAAGAGCTTCCTTCAAGCTGTGATAATGGAATTATAGCATAGTCACATTTCTGCAACCCAACATTTTCCTGAATAGCTGTAATCGTGGTTGCATGTTGCTGGCGTAAAGCAACTGGGGAGAATAGGAGAAATATTCTAAAGATTGCCTGTAGTCAGGCACCAGGAACTGGATGGTGAAGCTTTGGTTGGAAAGAGAGAGCAAATGGTTGTCTTGAGTCCAGTAGCAAGGATTCAGTAGGACAAAGGACTGTCCACATGGTCTCCAGAATCACAATAATTCAAAGAAGAAATCCATCTTTGTTCTGGTTAAAAAAAAAAGCATAGAATAAGCAATTAATTGACTTGGCTTCCTAAAGTAGCTGACATTGTGAAATTAAAGGAATCTTAAACTAATTCTGAATACATACAAAGACCGCATGTAGAGTTTCTCTGATTCTATTGAATTCCCAAAGAATCCTGGGAATTGTAGTTTGGTGAGACTGCTGCAAATTGGTAGAAATGCCTAGCATTTCGCGAAGGATGCCTTAGGCAAACAGAATTACTCTTTACAATTAGGTCATATACCTTAAATAAGATAGATCAGTTCAACTGCATCTGCTGGGAGCGTGAATGTCAAAATTGGCAAGATGGTGAGCATCACAATGTAAACCCTGTCTGTTTTGAACATATGTGCAATGCTGATGCCTGTGCAAAAGGGGTGGGGGTTGCACTATGAACTCTGTCCACCATCTTCCTGATTTTGACTCCCCGCCAGACAACACTGCATAAATTAAAACTACCTTCCTTCCTTCCTTCCTTCCTTCCTTCCTTCCTTCCTTCCTTCCTTCCTTCCTTCCTTCCTTCCTTCCTTCCTTCCTTCCTTCCTTCCACCTGGAGAATAATAATAGGTTCATACTCTTACAAAGACTTCATACACTCCTGTTTAATTTCACTGCTAGCCTTGCATCTTCCTAATGCAGTGTGATTTCTCATCTATTTGCAGAAATAATGAACCAAAGGTCTCAAAAGATCCTATGGAAAGCAGCAAGGAGGTTCCAGCTGTAATAATATCACCTTTGAGTAAGGCAGAACTAAGACTGCTTATTTTTGATTAGTTAAAGTATCCCTCCACACACCTGCAGGTAAAGGAGATCTCAGAGTAAGAGGTTCATGGAGCATCATCACGTCAGCTTTGAAATATCTGGAAGCGTTTGCCGTATCTCTTCTTCCCAAGGAGACTGGCAGCTAGAAAACCCACCGGAGGTGTGAATGAAAGCGAACACCTTTTACTGCACTTCACCAACATGGTGTAATCATAATTACCCTGCAGGTCAATGCAGCAGGAACAATTCTAAACAGATTGTCTATTAGATGCTGTGGACTTCCTTTTCCGAGAGGGAAATCCATAGAGAAGGCTCTTCCAGGGCTGCAAAAGAACGCTCTAGTGATATTATTACAACATGCATCCTGGTGAGGCCTTGGATCTGCTCAATCCCGAGCTTTCTTGTTCCATTTCCTTCACACGAATAAAAATGGAATAGAAAAATTAGAAAGAAGTTAAGGAAGTCGCTGTTTCTCCAGGGATGACCATATTTTCTTGGAAAAAATAAAGGACAAAGCTGAAAAAGGGACAAATCTGAAAGAGGTTCATAAGGATAAAAAGAATTAATTCTTTCCGTTTATATCTTTGCTTTATAAAGGAAAATTCAAGAGCAAAACCAAGAAAAACTACAAAAATACATATTTTAATAAAAATATCTAAAATCAAAGAGTATATATATATATATATATATATATATATATATATATAAATATAAATATATATACACACATATATATATGTGTGTGTGTGTACTGTTATTCTGATATTTATATACTGTTTACACAAAAAGACATTTCAATTTCCATATTTTTCACATGAAT